>NC_135818.1:50974565-51574565 GCF_964213995.1 Mustelus asterias | reverse complement strand
CCCCCCTGAAAACCTTCAGGGTATCTACTGACAGCCTCATACAGTACCCCAAGATTTCCTGAAGACCTCAAACCAGTTGAGCCAAGTCTGCTGGAGCTAATCCTGCCCCATAAGGCTTGGTTTGTACCCCGTACAACAGTGAGTGGAAGATGGGCTGATTGTAGTCTATAAGTCACTGGGGCCACTTTAGTGCCTTATATTTGTAAAGGTTCCCCCACGTAGGTGGCTAGCCTGGTCTTCGTATCTTCCAACCTTAGGAGTTGGATGCCCGATTGGAGGTGCTTATCAGTCTGTTTATGGAATAGAGTCATAGAATCCCTACGGTGCAGAAGGAGGCTATTCAGCCCATCGAGCCTGCACTGGCAAAAATCCTACACAGGCCCTACACCCGTAGCTCACATACTAACCCTGATAATCCCCTGACACTAAGGGGCAATGTGGCATGGCCAATCAACCTAATTCTCCAATAACTGAAACTGCGTCTCCCGTGTTTATCTCTAACATCATTTATCTCCATGGTCATTTACTTGTAATTCCACCATTATCGGGATAACCTTTGTTGTTACAGTACGGTCCAGTTGTAGTGTCCCTGGAAAAAAAGGATACCTGCATTGTATGCTCAGGTACCAGCCTTGGCTTCCTTCCAAGGCAGCATGTGTTTTGCCTGTTCCTGAAACATTGCAGTGGCTATGTCCTTTGACACTGTTTGCAGTAATCTGTCCACTGACAACTACATCTTCCTACAGTATGTTCTTTAATACTCTTAATGTTGGCATTGCTGTTCCTTGACTGTCTAGTGGTGACAGGTTCCTATTTCGAATAGGACCCTTTGATACCTGATTGACACATGCACTGTCCAGTGAGGACTGATTGCATGAGGTCCCTCCCCCTAGTTGGAAGACATTTCTGCCTGATGCCCCTTGTAGCTCCTGAGCCCCTATTTCCGCATTCCCAAGTGACGAGGCTATTTCAACTGTTTGTTTTTAAAGTCAAAATTGGGTTCTGCCAACAGTTTCTTTTGGATGGTTAGGTCATTTATGCCACATACCAACCTGTCCGTAACATTTCTTTAAGAGGCAGTCTGAATTTGTGGTGTTCAACTAATTTCTGCAACCTAGCCAAGAACTCAGAGACAGGTTTTCCAGGGGTTCTCCCAGTCACGTTGAAGCAACATCGATGGAGAATTACCTGGGGCTTTGGGTTGTAGTGGATTTTTACCAGGTCTATAGTTCATTAAAAGTTTTTGAATCGGGACATCTAGATAGGTCAGACTTCTTATCACACTGAAAGTCGGTGCCTCGCATAATGTTAGCAATATCACTTTTATGCTTTTTGCTTTCTTCAATGTTGTTGGCATAGAAGAAGTAATGCATGAACTCAGTATATTGGGCCCAGTCTTCCCCACTGGTGTCATAGGGCTTGGATTTCCTGTGAGGATGCATAATGGTCTTTTCTTACCGGAAAAATTCTTGATGTTCAGAGGTCGTCTGGAGGGAATGATGGAGGAAAAGAATAATTTTTCTCCTCGTCGCCAATGTAGTAATTCAACCAGACACCAGTTTCCGACACCAACGCCCCATATTGTGAACCAAAGGAAAAGGCCGTTCCCTTGGCTTACAGTCAGGTAGTCTTCACCTCAGAACCTACAACTCTGGTCCTGGTAAAGTTACAGACTTAAAAACCCTTGGCTGCTTCCCATTGGGCAAGCCTCTACTTGTTCAATAAAGCAACTCGTATTCCATGAAGCCCATAGGTAGATCTATTGATGATCCCCTGTGGCTGTCAAAACAAATACTTCAGCTCCATGAACCAAGTTAAAGATCAGTATCTGGAAATTTTACAGTGTAAATGTCTTTAAAACCCGGTCCCCAGCCTCCCTCAAATGGAGGCTGCCAGCCTTCTTTCTTGCTTTCAGTTTGGTCTCCGTAACCTCTTCTTCGGAGGACTGACTGTACAAAGAACAAAGAACAATACAGCACAGGAACAGGCCCTTCGGCCCTCCAAGCCCGCGCCGCTCCCCGGTCCAGGATTGAATCCTGAATCCAGGATCCCCGCCCAATTTTCCAGCCTATCTACATACCAATATCCTATCCACCGAGCTGTCCCTCACAGCTACGATGCTTTGTTCATCACAACCTATTAACTCACCCCCACCCCCCCATTCCAGACCATGTGATCTCCAGGGAGAGGCGAAAACCCAGAGTGAAAACCCCAGGGCCAATATGGGGAAAAAAAATCTGGGAAATTCCTCTCCGACCCCCTGAGGCGATCGAAACGAGTCCAGGAGATCACACTGGCCCTGATCGGAAAATGCTTCCCAACCCTAGTCATTTCCACTTCCATGAACACCATATGAATTCCCTGCCCCCGAGACAGGTTCCCAACTATCCACAGTCTCGCTCTGTACTGGCACCAGCAAGATGATCATAGAATGAAGCCTTGAAACGAGAAACAAGGAACAATTAGCCCGCGCCGCTCCCTGGTCCAAACTAGACCACTCTTTTGTATCCCTCCATTCCCACTCCGTTCATATCGCTGTCTAGATAAGTCTTAAACGTTCCCAGTGTGTCCGCCTCCACCACCTTGCCCGGCAACACATTCCAGGCCCCCACGACCCTCTGTGTAAAATATGTCCTTCTGATATCTGTGTTAAACCTCCCCCCCTTCACCTTGAACCTATGACCCCTCGTGAACGTCACCACCGACCCGGGGAAAAGCTTCCCACCGTTCACCCTATCTATGCCTTTCATAATTTTATACACCTCTATTAAGTCTCCCCTCATCCTCCGTCTTTCCAAGGAGAACAACCCCAGTTTCCCCAATCTCTCCTCATAACCAAGCCCCTCCATACCAGGCAACATCCTGGTAAACCTCCTCTGTACTCTCTCCAAAGCCTCCACGTCCTTCTGGTAGTGTGGCGACCAGAACTGGACGCAGTACTCCAAATGCGGCCGAACCAACGTTCTATACATCTGCAACATCAGACCCCAACTCTTATACTCTATGCCCCGTCCTATAAAGGCAAGCATGCCATATGCCTTCTTCACCACCTTCTCCACCTGTGACGTCACCTTCAAAGATCTGTGGACTTGCACACCAGGTCCCTCTGCGTCTCTACACCCTTTATGGTTCTTCCATTTATCGTGTAGCTCCTCCCTACATTATTCCCACCAAAATGCATCACTTCACATTTATCAGGATTGAACTCCATCTGCCATTTCCTTGCCCAAATTTCCAGCCTATCTATATCCTTCTGTAGCCTCTGACAATGTTCCTCACTATCTGCAAATCCTGCCAGTTTTGTGTCGTCCGCAAACTTACTGATCACCCCAGTTACTCCTTCTTCCAGATCATTTATATAAATCACAAACAGCAGAGGTCCCAATACAGAGCCCTGCGGTTAGTTCCAACAATGGTCACAGCTCCAATCTGCTGCTGCTGGAACAATGGAACTGAGGGCCAATTGGATCTTCCCAAGGTGGGGCAGGCGTCTCGCCCTGAGCCAACCAACATTCTGCCAAGTGTAGAATGGTTGTGGGGCAGAGGAGCACGGCAGCCCATTAAATAGAGTCCAATGGCTACAGGTGGTCTGCTGACAGTTCAGGGCCAAATAGATGAAAACAACTTTTTATAATTCCCTTTTAATGGTGACTTTATTCATTCTTTACAAATTGATTCACATCATTAACTTTATTCAAGCTAATGCATCTTTTGGTTAATTTTACAGATTATGAAGCAGTTGTGAAACTGTCAGATGGATTTAATGGTGCAGATTTGAGAAATGTCTGCACTGAAGCAGGTATATTTGAAAGTCATTTCAACTTTAAGTAGCCATTGGAATATATTAATATTTTATATAATATATATACATTGTTTTATCACGCTGTATACAACAAATGTGAAGTGATTTACACTTAAGACAATGTAATTTTTTTGTCCATTTTGGAACATCATTTGCTTGCTCTCGTAATTTGAAAGTAAATATTCATTTCAAACTTTTCTTGTTCAGGTATGTTTGCAATCCGTGCTGATCGTGACTATGTTATCCAGGAAGACTTTATGAAGGCTGTTCGCAAAGTTGCTGACTCCAAGAAGTTAGAATCCAAGCTTGACTACAAACCTGTATAATACAGCCCCACTTAGTTAACTGTAATTGTACAGTTTTAAAGGGGTTTAAATAGCATACAAAAGAGAGAGGAATCTGATTGTTGTTCTATACTGTAATTCATTACTATTATATAATACCATGCTGCAGACAGTAAGTGACCACTAACTTTGATGTTCTGCTGCATTATATATGTAATGACTTGTTTTTTAAGCCACAGTTTGGCTGCTGGCAACAATATTTTGTTGAAAATGTTTCCAAAAAACAGATGTCAGCATTGAGACATAACTGTCTTAACAGTGTAATGTATTCTCTTGTACCCAAATGACACTTGAAGCCTTTGTGATGCGATGCTCAATATACAAGTTTATAGGTTTTTGATCAATTTGATTCATTTTCCCTAGGCCTCAATAAAATTTAAATTTACAAGAACGTGACCAGCTATCTGTTGAATGATTACCCAATGCTTGCAAATGTCCTGTGGCATTTTCATGGTGAGTCGATGTTTTAAGTAGCATTAACCGAGGACACTGACTTATTAACATTGGGAACAGAGCACCGGATAGAAAATTTAGGATCTGGTGAGATAGGATGGATGATTAGAGACTGGGGCTGCAGCATTTTCAATACGTGGTCCCAGACCATGGCAGAACATTTGCCTTTTAGTGCGCTTTGTAAGTTTGCCAACTCTTAGTGTTTAATAAAAATAAATGTCCATAAAAACAAAAACCAAACGCTCTGTTTAATATCTACTCACTTTCTCGGCGTTTGTACAGAAAGAGTTCATTCATTTAGCCTGATCATTTATTCTAAAGAGAATGGGTTCTAGTGGAATATGTACAAGCAAAATGAAGTGAGTCGCTATAAAAAGACAATGTGTTTTCACTGTTAATAAAGAAATTATGATCAGAAGTGTTAATGATCACATGTTTTCTCGCTGCACAGTTTTTAAATGCACAACAACATCTAATAAATGTAACCATTTGTCTGAAACGAAACTTCGAGAATTCAGTTTCCATTTTCCTTTCAATCCTCTTGGATAAAAACAAGGGCGATGTCAAATTCTCGCAAGGTGAGAGGACATGCCCTTCTAGTCTTTAACACCCGCTTTTGCATGTTTTTTTTAACACTAAAAGTCGGCAAAGTACATATACTCAGAATCCACATATATAGTCAAATGGTTTGTCCAGTTGTTGAAGTGAAAAGAATTCCAGTCAAACTTGAGTTTTAAAATCAGAAGAAGTCTTGAAGTATAAGCTGGAATTTTCCAGTCGTATTTCGCTGGCGGATCTTCCCGTCCCGCCGATGGTGAACCCTGTGATGGAGGGTGTGTAGAATGGGAAACCCCACTGATAGTGGTGGGATCAGAAGATCCCGCCGCTGTCCAATTGTGGGCCATCTCCGCTGCTCCCCACCTCCACCCCAACCTGTAATTCCATGCATTTAGCATTAATAATACACCTAACCTGCACATTTCTGGACACTAAGGGGCAATTTAGCAAGGCCAATCCACCTAACCTGCACATCTTTGGACTGTGGGAGGAAACCGGTGCAGACACTAGGAGAATGTACAAACTCCACACAAACAGGCACCCAAGGCGAGAATCAAACTTGGGTCCCTGGCGCTGTAAGGCAACAGTGCTAACTACTGTGCCCTTATTTAATGGAAAACATCTGTATTTCTAGTAGAGTTATCAGTGTATCGCAGATAGTGGTCAAGAGAAGATTTTGGCCTATCGCTCTTCAATATGAGACTAGCTGGATGTTGCATTAATTGGTTAAAACATTGGGGACCAAGTCCTTGATTGTTACTTGTAATCCTTAAGTCAATTAGATTTACCGTAGAAACGAAACTTGTAATTGAATGTACTACTATTGGAGGATTGCAACTTTTAAAAATTGATTTCTTGGTGGGATGGAGCTCACACAATATGGTGCAAATCCCTGAATACCAGTAGAAATGCATTTATGAATTTTCCAGCCTTGACAGTCAATGTAGAAGTTACTTAATAACATGATAGACATTTCAATTAGAAGATTTATTTTTCATTAGATCTCATATACAGTACTTTTAAATTTTGCAATACTTTGTAATATTTGTTTATTCTAGAAAACAGGATGTTATCTAATACAAACATGAACTTTCTGTTGTAAAGGTAAATTTTATTTGGTAATCGTAATAATTGTGAGGTTCTACAGTCACTTGGCAATTGAAAGTAATTGAATTATTTATTCGAAGCAAACTACATACCAAGGAGAACACAAAAAGACCTCCATGCTCTTCAACTCCTGAGATTCTACTGTCAGAGCTCAACCGCCGATCTCCAACCACCACTACGCAAACTTGAACTTGCGCTCCATCTCTGCAGAGCACAAGTCTGAACTCACGTTTAACCGCCGTTCCGACAATGAGTGCTGGGGATGCGGTTGTCTGAGCGATTGATGTTTGAGGTCATGACTGATAGATGTGGATTAGGGATCAGTGAATAGTTGACTGATGTGGGGTGGGTGCGGTGGCTTAGTAGAATGGTTGAGAAGTCAGTGGGTTGGAGAGGGTTTTAGGGTGAGTAGGGGGTTCTGGGGGTCTGTGATGGGTTGATATGTTCTGGGGAGTCTCGGGAGGGTAGGGATGGGGTCAGTGAGTGGGGCTTTTTGAGAGATCAGTGTGTGGGGGGATTCTGAGGTCAGTAGGTTACATTCTGGGGACAGTGGGAAGGTTTGAGGGGGTTATTTGCTGTGGGTTTTGGGGGGTAAGTGGGGAGTTGGGTCAGTAGCGTTACAGTCGGGTCAGTGAGAGGGTTTTAGAGGGTTGTTTTCTGGGGGGTCAGTGGGGGAGGATTTGGGGGAGTCAGTGGGGTTACATTCTGGAGGACAGTGGGAAGGTTTTAAGGGGTTACTTTCTGGGAGTTTTGGGGGTCAGTGGGGTTACATTCTGGGGTCAATGGGGTTACATTTCTGGGGTCAGGAGGGTTTTCGGGAGTTATTTTCAGGGGTTCAGTGGGGTCACACTGGAGGTCAGGGAGTGTTTTAAGGGGTTACTTTCTGGGGGGTGGGGTTACATTCTGGGGTCAATGGGAGTGTTTTAAGGGGTTACTTTCTGGGGGGTGGGGTTACATTCTGGGGTCAGTGGGAGTGTTTTAAGGGGTTACTTTCTGGGGGGTTGGGGGAGTTTCAGAGGGTCGGTGGGGTTACATTCTGGGGTCAAAGGGGGAACTCTTGCTATTTGGAGCCAGGTGTTTGGATGTGTTTGGATGTGGGTGGGGGGGCGGGTGAGGCGCTGTGCGTGATGACGTGCTGTTGATGTTGGTCTCCAGCAGCATGGCGGCGCGTGAGCTTCAGCACACGTAACAGAAAGAGCGAGAATTTCCTGAGGGGCTTTGGGAGGGGGGGAGGGTCGGGGGGGGGTTTAACGACCATCACCATCCCGGAGAGGCCGAGACATGGATGGAGTGCACCTGGAATTCCCGACCTTACCGTCTTCCAGAGAAGACGCGGGGGTGGGTACAACGGCGTGAAAGCGGCGCCGAATTCGGCCTAAAGTTGTGAACAAAGCCGGCGCTGGCTGTGCGGGGGCGCGGGCTGCGAGGAGCTGCCTCAGCCCCGGGGAGGGGGCTGACTGGATCGACCCCCCCTCCTCCGGTGTGCTGAATGTGCCCTGGGGCAGCCCCAATGCCGGCTGCCTGGCTTCCCGGGGGGGGGGGGTGACTGGGATGTCACCGGGCATTAACCGCTGTGGTGTCAGGAATCACCGGCAAGTTTGGTGCAGCCACGGGACTATCCAGGCAATTTGTGGCGTGTTTCAATATAAAAAAATATATATACCTACATATTTGTATCCCGGTTGTGGTTAGCAGCAAATTGATAAGCCAGCAACACGTGGGACTGAGGCTTGGCACCAAATCAATCCCATTAAAATTAGTTATTCACCTTTTGTTTTGGATAAAATCTCACATAGCCGAACTTGGGCCGTTAAACAAAAAGAGAAGTTTGGTGATTGCGCAAGCTGTGATCATTCTTCCTGGTCCAGACATGGCCAAGGCCTTTGGCGGTTGGGGCTCGGCTGGAGACTGAGCAAGGGGAACGAGTTATAAGTATGTAAATACCCCTTAATGCGAGTTTGCTTGTCTCTTTCTTTGTGTTGGATTGTTCCAAGAATACGCCCCAAACACATACTGTCCCAGTACTGTACTGTTACAATCCTATCCCAAAACTTTGACTTTAGTTCCTATTTGGATGTTTTAAATTAGCTTGGAGCAAAGAAAGGATGTATTGGCACGGTAGCACAGTGGTTAGCACTGCTGCTTCACAGCTCCAGGGACCTGGGTTCGATTCCCAGCTTGGGTCACTGTCTGTGTGGAGTTTGCACATTCTCCTCGTGTCTGCGTGGGTTTCCTCCAGGTGCTCCGGTTTCCTCCCACAGTCCAAAGATGTGCGGGTTAGGTTGATTGGCCATGCTAAAAATTGCCCTTAGTGTCCTGAGATGCATAGGTTAGAGGGATTAGTCGGTAAATATGTAGGGATATGGGAGTAGGGCCTGGGTGGGATTGTGGTCGGTGCAGACTCGATGGGCCGAATGGCCTCTTTCTGTACTGTAGGGTTTCTATGATATTATTGTCGCATGTACTGGTATAGAGTGAAAAGTATTGTTTCTTGTGTGCTATACAGACAAAACACACGGTTTATAGAGTACATAGGGGAGAGGGAAAGGATAGGGTGCCGAATATAGTGTTGCAGTTACCGATGGGGTGAAGAGAAAGATCAGCTTAATATGTGATAGGACCATTCAAAAGTCTGATGACAGCAGCGAAGAAGCTGTTCTTGAGTCAGTCGCTTAATGTTTTCAGACTTTTAAATCTTTTTCCCAAAGGAAGAAGGTGGAAGGGGGTATGTCCGGGGTGCGTGGGGTCCTTGACTATGCTTTTCCAAGGCAGTGGAAAGTGTAGATCAAGTCAATGGATCAGAGGCTGGTTCGCATGATGTACTTGCAATAATGAATTTTGACCAGTTCCTACCTGGAAGATTTGTGAGAAAAATAAAAAGCTCATAGGATCCAAGGTAAAGTCACATTTTGGATCCAATGTTGGCTTGGCAGGTAGCAAAGGTTCATTGCCAACATACAGGTATTTTTGTGTCTGGAAGGCAGTTTCCAACGGGGTTCCATAGGGATCAATGCTTCTCGGGGCATATCTCAATAATTTAGATTTAATTGTAAGGGGTGTGTGTTGCAAGTTTGCAGATTGATAGAAAACTGGCTGTGTGGTTGATAGTGAGGACGAAAGCTGTATACTACTGGAAGATGTCAATGGAATGATCAAGTGGGCAGAAACGTGGCGAATGCAATTCAATCCAGAGAATTGTAAGGTGATCCTTTTGAGGAAGGCAAACCAAGCAAGGGAGTAGACGGTAAATGGCACATAGAAGATTGGAGGAATCTTGAAGTGCATGTCAACAAATCCCTGGAGGTAGCAGGACAGATTGTTAAGGTGGTTAAAAAGGCTTATATTTTTTTAAAACGTGTTCATGGGATGCATTTGTTGCTGGTGAGGTCAGCATTTGCTGTCCATTGTTAAATGCCCTGGAGAAGGCGGTGGTGAACCATCTTCTTGAAGTGATGCAGTCCATGTGCTTGCTGTAGGCACACCCGCAATGCTGTGAGAAAGGGAGTTCCAAGAATTTGGCCCAGTGACAGTAAAGGAACAATGATGTAGTTCCAAGCCAGGTGATAATGTGGATTGGAGAACTTGCAGATAGTGGTGTTCTTAAGCAGCTATTGCCCTTATCCTTCTAGGTGGTAGAGGTTGGGGGTTTTGGAAGCACTGTTGAAGGAAGCTTGATGATTTGCTGCGTGCATCTTGGAGATAGTTTGGATTTTTGCCACTAATCACACAGGCTGTTTTCTCCTGGATGTTTTTGGGCTTTTTAAATATTATTGGAGCTGCACACACCCAGGCAAGTGGAGAGTGTTCCATCAACCAGATCACCAACAACCTGTCCTGGTCCCTCCATGCCGACGCTACAGTTAAAAAAGCTCACCAATGCCTCTACTTTCTCAGGAAGCTAAGGAAATTTGGCATGTCTGCTACGACTCTCTCCAGCTTCTGCAGATGCACCATAGAGAGCATCCTTTCTGTTTGTAACACAGCTTGGTATGGCTCCTGCTGTGTCTAAGGAAAAGCAGCCAGCATAATCAAGGAATCCAGGCACCCGGACATACTCTCTTCCACCTTCTTCCGTCGGGAAAAAGATACAAAAACCTGAGGTCACGTACGAACTGACTCAAGAACAGCTTCTTCCTGCTGCCATCAGACTTTTGAATGGACCTACCTTATATTAAGTTTATCTTTCTCTACACCCTAGCTATGGCTTGTAGCACTACTACATTCTGCACCCTCTCCTTCTCTTCTGTATGTACGGTATGCTGTGTCTGTATAGTGTGCAAGAAGCAATACTTTTTACTGTATACTTACACATGTGACAAGTCAAATCAGAGTCCAGACTTGGGCCATGTGGATAGTGGACAGGCTTTGGGGAATCGGGAGGTTAGTTATCTGTCCACATAATTCCCAGCCTTTGACCTGCTTTCGTGGCCACGGTATTTATTTGTTGGTGCAGTTATATTTTTGGTCAGTGGTCACTCGCAGGATGATGATAATGGGGGATTCAGTGATACTGTTGAATATTAGTGGCGATGGTTAGATTTTCTCTCGTTGGTAATATCATTGCCTGGCATTTGTGCGGTGTGACTATTGCCATTTAAAAATCCATTTCTTACTGCATGTTGTCAGACTTCTTGAGTATTGTTGAAGTTGCACTTTGAGGGACCTTGATGGAATGGGCAAGAAAGACCTATTTTCCTTAGAGAACTTGGTAATCCAGAGTATAGATTTTACATAATGGCTTGGAAGAGAGGAATTGCAGAGAAATTTTATTGCCTGGAAGGATTAGGCCAGAAAGCTTTTCTTGCACGCACATACATGATGGGCGAAATGGCCTACTGTGCTGTAAATGTTTTCAGTTTTTGTGTATAAAATAATAAATGACAAAGGATGAGGTGGACCCAGTATGTACAAACAAGGAGCAGGAGTAGACCATTCAACCCCTTGAGCCTGCTCCGTTATTTAATAAGATCATGGCTGATCTGATAGTAGAAACATAAATTTAAATTTAGAAAATGTTAGAAATACTCAAGTCAGACAGCATCTGTGAAGAATGAATTGTTCTTAAACTCCTCAGTTCTATTTAATAGTACTTGTCATTTTCTGATTGCAATGTTTAAGCTGTTACAAATACTCCAATGACTCCTGTAAAAATGAATTAGAATGGAAATGAAATTTACGCCATAGCATATGGACCAAGTGCTGGAAAATGGGGTTAGAATCCCATTAGGTGCTGATGGCTGGCACTGACACACTGGGCCAAAGGGTCTCTTTCTGTGCTGTAAAATTCTGACTAATGTACAGAGGAATAACTTAAAATAGACATCTCTTGTTGCCCAACTGATTTTCTTACATTAGAATCTTAAAAGTAATTGTTTTGGTTCATCTTGAGTGAAATTAAAAAATAATTAGTTGTTCCATTCTAATTACCATGTTGATGCTGAAATACGCTGTTATGCAATTTACTTGAAATTTATTATTTACCATAAGTTTGGAATAGCAGACATTCCTAGCTACATTGTCACTGCAGAATACACTTGAGAAACTTTGTTTAAAAATAGAAATATTAGTTTTCCCCAACTATAACCATAACCCCTTCAAATCAGCTGTTTAACTTGGTATAATTGAGGTCTTTGTAGCCTGTTATATCCAGAATTATTTTTCAAAGCAATGTGACCATAAAATCAGATTAATCATGGAAAATGTTTTAAATATATTAACTGGCAAAAAATAATTAAGTTTACACTGAATATTTCTAGGTGAATTTCATAATTTGAAATAATGGTTATACAAAACAAATTTGGATTTCGGAAATAAGTGCTAGAATTTGATCAGATGGTAAAGCATTTTAAGCTTGGTTTCAAGTTAGACAGAGAAATGAATGCCATTTGTTAGCAATTGTTCATGCTATGGTATCTTACACCATTTTGTTTTGTCTTTTAGGATTGGATGTATCCAATGAGGCGAGCAATGCAGGTAACCTTCAATGATATATTTGTCTATTTGAAAGTCGGGGGCTGCTCTTTTATTTTTGAATCGATTTGATTCTTGCAAAAAGGGAAAGGAAACTGATGTATGTATAGAAAGTGTCAGAATCTTGTCACCAACATTAACATATTGCTGCTTGGGACAATATTCAGCACTTTTCCTTGTCTCAATGATTCATTTGTAATTGGAGCCTGACAAAATCACTTAAGTTATGGTTATCTTTCTCCTGCATGTGTTATACATTTGCAGTAGATGACTAAGTTTAGTATATTATAAGACTAATTGTACTTGAAGGATTTTATTCCTCTCTCCTTTTATCTCCTTTCTATGTAATTAGCATATCTACCTATCTCTTTATGCACCTCTCGTTCCCCCATATGACATCTACCTAAATACTCTCCCAGCTTCCTCAACAGAGGTTTTGCTAAAGTAAAGTTATAAATTAGTGAATTGGAGATAGATTAGATCATGTGTGCATGCTGTTGTTCTTCAATTACTTAATTTTCTGCTCCTTTTCGCATTTTCCCCTTTTTTAATGCTTCTGTTTTAGCTCTGCTTCAACACTTTTTACCCCTCCCACCATTAATGCAACTATCATATTCTTGTTTGGAGAGCGACTTTAGTGCAGGCAGTGCCAGACCTACCAAAAAAAACCCCTCCGAATTGGGGGCATTCAGACCACTAAAATATGGAGCAACCAGTTTGGTATGGCCCCATTTGGTTCATGTGGAACAGAAATGCTGACACAGACCAATTGGGCCGAATGACATTTTTCTATGCAGTGCGCTTTGTAACAGTACTTTTTCGAGAGTGCTCCTGGGAATTGTAGTCCTCGCTGTTGAGGTTAGAATGCAGATGAACAGACAGGCTTCTGCGTGAAATTTGGAGTGGGTAGGGAATAGGAGGTGAAGATATTGTGTGTCAAATTTTATTTTTAGGGTTTTATAATTACAAGTCATGATGGCTCTATCTCTCCGAAGCATTCTTGCTTGAATATGATAGGGTAGATAGACTATGTGGCAACCTTTTGGTATATTTTAATTGTAGGATTTTTGTAATGAAATGCAATTGAACGGTAAAGTTTTTGTGTAATTTGGATGAATAATGAAAGTGGATTATAAGCATTTAGAAAGGAGCAAAATGCTCCTTTAAACACATTGTAAATGAATAAGAAATATATCAACATGGCATTTAACAGACTGGCGACAGGGGTAATGTTTTATTTTAAAATATTTCAATTACAAATCAAAAGAAAATTCCTTAAAATGAAAATTAAGAGCTAGATCTTACATAACCTTTCAAAACTCAGTGGTAGTATTTCAGTGACTTCATTCTGGAATATATTTATCAATCTACTCCATCAGTGAGTACCATATACTTTAATTTATTTAACTCCACTGTGCTAATTATCTTTCCTTCATAGGAGATACTACCTGGTTTGTATTTGGGTCCCTATTCTGCCGCTATGAAAAGTAAGGTATGAACTTTATGAAACAAAATCTCAACATTGTCTTGGTGAAATGAAATAAAACCCATTTTAGTTTTTTAAAAATGGTAATATTTTACTGATGCCTTTCTGGAAGCATAAGGCATTTTCTTAACACGCCTGCATTGGTCAAGTTGAATGTCTGAACTTGCGTAGGTAGTTTAATGGTATCAACAGTTATCATCTTTGTTTTTAAACCAGGGTGACTTTACTCCTATTATAATGTAATGAGCTAGTCAAGAATTACAAAGAATTTGCAAAGTACAGTTCACTGTCTCTGGAATTCAAAACAATCCCAAGACACTGATAATTGAGCATGTTTGTAGAATGGAAGAATGAGCTGAAGTATAATGAGGTTCGTTTGTACAAATTGATAAATGTGTTTGGAGTGGGGGCGGGGGAGGTGGGAGATGTCTTGTTGCCGCCTATGTCTTCATTAAATATACACTATTTAGGGAGCAACATTCGGGATTGTTAGTTCTCTGCCAGTTTCTTGTGTATAGCTTAAATGTTTATTCCTGTTATAAATGAAATTTCCTCTGCTGAAGATACCACCAAGGAATGTGGCACCCTTTTGTGCTGAGCTTTTTTTTAAAAAAACCGTAATTCTCTAAAGCTGGTCTGTGCAGGACTCCAATGCAAAGCTGATTTAGCACATATAGCTACATGTTTAATAGAAAGCAATGGTCATTTAATGATTAGTCTAATATTTACTTTTACCTTTTTTGCACAGTGGTAGAAGCTGGTCAGTGATCATTCCATAACTGACTAAATATTAATAGTACAAAAGAAAACCCTGTTGCAGCCATGATAGTTCCCTATTGATCCAAATCTTGGTCTCCCACTCAATAAAAGCACACTTTTTACGATCCCTGTAGAGAACAATAACTTTAAAAATATATATATTTGAATTTTCGAGATCACTTCCCAAGTTTAAGACATTTACAGTAGTAAACTAAAAGCACTAAATACTATTGTTGCGAGCAACCTGTACTCTAAACTGCAGAAAATAAATGCCCATTTAATTTTTTATGTGACCAAAATTCTCCTGCTACATTTTACATTGCACTGTCCCTTAAGGGAAATCTTCATTCTCCAGGAACAGGATCAAAGTTATTTTCAGTTCCTGATGGCTAACTTTCTTTTCCCTTCCCAGCTGGTAACTTCTAGGAATGGAACTGATATTCACCTGTGGGGGTTATATTGGAGATCTGTTTCCTCAAGCCCCAAAGACACCCAATCTGCTTTCACTCCTCACAAACTTGGCTTCCTCAATCTGACCATTCTGCTTGGCGAACAATAGAGTCAGCATTTTCTCTGCTTGTAGATGTAGGGTTGGCTGCCTCTATCTCATGCTCTGCTTCTCAGGTGGCTACGGTTTAATTTGTGTTTGAGTGTGTCAGAGGTATCTTGGAAAACCTGCAATCCTATATTATGGTGACTTTCTATTGACTTTGCCATTGAGATGAGCTTTGGGAAGGGTAATGTGAATCATTTGGGCATTGTATTGAGGAAGAAATGTGAATTAGTTGTCTTCTTGAACCTCCCCCCACTCCATTCTATTTTGGAATTAAACAGTTTACATTATAACTGTATATTAAGCCTGACATTCCTAACACTTCCCTGTGAGACTTGGAGATTAGCAGCTATCCACAGTCAGCACAAGTGCACTTACCGTATAGTCTACTATTGTGTGAAAATCTTGCAGCTTCTTTCCAGTAAGTCAATCTGGGCCTCCCTTGAACAACCAGGCCATGCAGACTTGTTGTCAGGCAGAATTCAAAGCAAGTCACGTTCCTCCCTTTGATTTCAAGTTAAAGGAAGTCCCAAAACATAACCAATTTATAAGCTTTGTATGCATATGCCTGACAGTGCCTAACTATCTAAACATTGGTCTTGTTCTTCAACTCAAGAAAAACACGCTACTTTAATCTCAGTGGAATTCACTTAACAAGTCTCAGCATTGGCACTATGGTAAAATTAGCGGTGTCCGTATAAGCATCAGTATTATTTATTGAAGTTATTTACCCTGACGGTTTGAAACAAATTGGTGTGTGACTTGAAGTTATCCAAAACTCTGCTGTCTATAATCTTAACTTTCAAGATGTTGTGTTGCCCATTATCTGTGTGCTTGCTGACCTACATTGCTTCCTCGTCTCAATTTTAAAATTCTCATCCTTGTTTTAAAACTCCTCCATTGCCTTGCACCTCCCTATATCTAACTTCTTGTCAAATCTCTCTACCTTTTCTTTAAGACGCTACTTAAAACTTACCTCTTTAACTAAGCTTATAGTCACCTGTTCTGATATCTCCCCATGTGAGTCAATGTCAAATTTTGTTTCATAATTCCTCTGTGAAGTGCCTTAAGATGTCTTGCTACATTAAAGGCAGTGTATCAATGTAAGTTGTTGTTGTTGTGACTACTTAGTGTAATGCTTATGACAAGGTTTTCAAATCTTAATACCTGAAATGCTGACTAAAATCTTCTTAGTCTTTAGGGGAATCTTGCCATTTAGATATGAGCTTTTGAAGCTAGCCACATCAGTGAAAGATGGTTAATTGGTTTGTTTGTATGGCCTTGCAAACACTACTAAATAGTGAATTTTGAAAAGATCATTGTTTTAAGATACCTGCATTTGATTGAAAATTGTTTTTAAAAACATATCAAAGTAAAAATCTGCTGCCATGAATACAATTTCAGTACATGTAACCATGTACCAGAGTCTGTGATCTTATCGGCAAAGCACCATCATAATCTGCATTTTAAAAAAATAATCTCCTTCACAATATTTGCAATTTGTTTTGTAAGGAGTTGCAGACCAAAAGATCTAAAAAGTAAACATTTTTCTTTGGTAGCTTCCTATTCTTGAAGAAAATGGGATAACTCACATAATATGTGTACGGCAAGATATCGAGGCAAACTTCATCAAGGCAAATTTCCAAGAGAAATTTAGGTAAATTTTATTTGAGTTATGTTTGTTGGAAAATAGTCGCACGTAAATCATGTTTTTCTATCATTTTTGATGTTTAGTTTTTTTAAATATCAAACCAAATTCTTTATTCCACCAATGACCATTAGAGACAACTTCAGCTGGAAGTATGAAGTGACCTCATAAAATCTCTACAGTGCAGAAGGAGGCCATTCGGCCCGTCGAGCTTGCACCAATAACAGCCCCACCAAAGCCCTATCCCCGTAACCCCATGTATTTATCCTGCTGGTCCCCCTGACACTAGGGGCAATTTAGCTTGGTCAATTAACCGAACCCGCACATCTTTGGAGTGTGGGAGGAAACCGGAGCACCCAGAGGAAAGCCACGCAGACACGGGCCATGCAACCTCCACACAATAAAAAGTCTCACAACACCAGGTTAAAGTCCAACAGGTTTATTTGGTAGCAAAAGCATTGCAACCTCCACATAGGCAGTGACTGAGGCTGGAATCAAACCCTGGTGCTGTGAGGCAGCAGTGCTAACTACTCTGCCACCCATTGGTGAAACTTTCCCTACTTTTCATTCTTCTCTCCACATAAATAGGAATGCATGATGCTTATCCACACAGAGTCAGATCAGAAGCAAAAGCTGCTGTACTGATTCTATGGGTGCTACAATACAAATAGTTGTCCTCCAAAGGTAATTTTACCCTGTTTTTTCAATGGGCATCTTTTTTTCTAATCTCAGTTGAATCATTTGTGAGAGGGAAGAAAAGTTGGTCGTGTCACTTTTACCACAAAAGTAATTCTTGAAATGCAAGCTAAGAAAATGTCTAGACTAGTTTGTCTTCTGCTCCCAATTGAGAACAGTTTGCACTCCTAGGATTTACAGTGGTGAACACTACACTAAAAAGGCCCAGATGTCCTGTAATTGAAGTTTTTGTTGTTCTGCTTACAGATATTTAGTTTTGGATATTGCTGATAATCCAGTGGAGAATATAATACGATATTTCCCTGTGGTAGGTAATTTCTGTACATAAATGTTGAAAGACCACGTGTTTTGACTTCCATAATGCATTACATTTTAAATTCCAAGTTTTTGGAATACATTTTCTCAGACATTAACCCTAAATTAAACTAACAGTAAATCTTTAAAAAAGTAGCATTGCAATTGTTACAAGTGTTAAATACCTTTGGTGTAGTTTCATCATTGTTTTGTGACTGCTGCTTCTTTTCTTGACACAATAACTTTGTTTTAAGAAACTGATTATTTAGGCTTTAAACTAGCAACAACCAAGTGAAATAATAGTTCCAGTTGTGCATTCCAGTTAAATAAGATTGAGTCAAAGTTACCATTTCTTGTATCATAGTTTTAAAAATATCACCAAATATTAAAATGCTAACTCTATACAATATCCTCAAAGTGCTGGCTTGGTCTCAGTGGTATTGTGTGTGTGTGTGTGTGTGGGGGGGGGGTATAAACATCTTTTTTGTTCAACTTCTAAATGAAAGGATACAAATTACTTTTCCAGAAACTCATTACCTTCTGATTATAGATAGTTTGCGTAAATGCACCCTGCCTCCCAATTGTTTGTCTCTAATACTAAATGATACAGACCAGAAAATCCCAGGTACAATTTTTGGTTTGTACTGAGTTAGCTAATTCTAGCTGGAATAACTGAGCAATTTCACCTCCCAGCGAAGAAGGAAAAGTTGGTCTGTGTTTCCTTTCCTGATGATTGGCCAGAGACCTTCTGTTCCTTACCATGAGTATTGGCATTGGATGAGAGCATTTTTGATGCCTTCCTACTGTTTTCAGACTGCTTCTTCTCGCTGCCTAGAGCTTGTACAGTAGACAGTGGGGTGAAAAGCTAAAGCTGTCTAAAGCTGTCACTTCAGCAAGGGTCTTCCTGGCCTTCAAGGTGTCCAGGTGTCCAATCACGATTAATAGATAAATTGCCATAGCAGGTAGAAGAGTCAGCAAAGACCTTGTAGCAGTTTAAAATCAGAGAATGGTTACAGCCATTCAGCCTGCTAGCCCGTGCCAGCCTTTTGCAAGGGCAATTTAGCTGGTCACACCCCCTACCGTTTCCCCATAGCCTTGCAAATATACCCCTTTGTGTGAAAGCTGTGATTGAATCTGTCTCCACCACCCTTTCAGGCAGTCTATTCCAGATCAAAACCGCTTGCTGAAGAAAAAAAGGTTTTCCTCATTTCACCTTTGACTATTCTGCAAATCATTTTAAATCTGACACCTCTAGTTCTTTTTGTAAGTGACAACAGTCTCTCTCTCCACTGTCTAGACTTGTCATATTGAATATTTCCATATGTCTGTCAAATCTCCCCTTGGCCTTCTTGAAGGGGAACAACCCCAATCTCTCCAATCTGACCACATAACTGAAGTCCATTATCCTTGGAGCCTTTCTCATAATTTCTTATGCACTCCCTCTAAAGGTTTCGCATCCTTCCTAAAGTGTGGTGAATAGAATTTGACACAGTATCTCAGATGGGTGTAACTACCTTGCTTTCTGCTCTTGCCTCTATTTCTAAAGTTCAGGGTCCCACATGGCTTTATAATTGCTTTCTCTTCTCAACTGCCATGCTATCGTCAAGGATTCGTGCACATGTACTCACAGGTGCCTCTGTTCCTGTACCCATTTAAAATTGTACTTTTAAAAAATATTGCCTTTCCTTGTCCCTCCTACCAAAATCTGTCACTTTGCACTTGAATAAATTTCATCTGCCATGTGTCCATCCATTCCACTAATCTGTCACTATCACTATCTTCTTCTCAGTTCGCTGTATTTCCAGGTTTTGTGTCATTTGCAAATTTAAAACTTGTTCTTGATACACATTCATATTCAAAAAAAGCAGTGGCAGGATGTGAGCTTATGATTGCAGTTTTAGCAACTTGTACATTTATAATTGCTGATTATTGCATAGTATTTGCTCTGAAGGGAAGGATGTAAAATAGCAAAATAAGTTTGTCTATTAAAGTCCTATTTGCACATGATTTATTAAGTTGCTAAAGTGCGTTAATTATCAGCAGGCCTTTTTTGCACATCTGTATACAATACTCTGATATCCATTTAAAAAAATGAAACAACATCAAGTAGTTTATAACAATCTCCAAAAGAAAACTTAACTTGATCCTAAACTGGAATTGATCCGATATTTATTTGCCAAATATATTCATTTGCACGTGCTTTGATTTATATTTATTTATATTAACAGGTCTATGATTTCCTGTATTTTCTTTCATCTTTCGGAAGGGTGGGTTGTTTCAGAGTTACTGGAGTTTTTGGAGCAAGAGGAGAGTGGGATTAGACAAGGTGCTGCATGTGTCAAAAAAAAACTATTTGAAGTATTAATATTTTGTGAATCAGCACATTAAAACAAGGGGAGAAAATTAATTATCTTACATTTTGGACTAACAGGACCTTTTAAAGAGGGGCATTCAGCCTTATCCCTCTGTTTCCCTTTTTAACAGGACTTTGCAGTTAGGTGTCTTGAGGTGTCCACCGGAATAATTGGGGCACCATTCCATCATTAGGACTCCCAAATGCATTTTAACCCTGACCTGGGCAGGGAAGCTGCCACAGCTTCCCCACCTGTTAAAGCGGATTGCTAGCTGTCGGGAGGACGGAGAGGCCTCCAAGATAAGTGGAAATTGTTAATTCTATCTCTCCCAAGACACACTTACCACCACTTACCTACTTGCCGGCAAGCCTGCCTTTGTGCTGATTGGCCGAACTTCCACTTCTGTTCACCAGGCAACTGTTGCTTTGCAACTATTTCAAGTGAGTAACTGAAGAGACTGCGAGTTAACATATCCTGGGCCTCAAATCAAGGCCTATAAGTGTGTTTTGCACTTTGCCTGCTCCCTGTTGGTCTGAAATCCAATAGGTGTTAGAGCCATGGTGTTTGCTATTTGAAATAGTTGAATACAGAATTACTCTCCTGAGGAAGAGATTGAGTATTTGCAACACTTTTTCGTTGCCAATTTTCTCCCCCTAGTTGACATGGACCAGGGGCTCAAATCTGAAACCTATTGGTCTGCATGGATCAGTGCCATACTGCGTGGTACATTATCTCAGTTTTTATTTTATACTTTTACCTGTTTAGACACTAATATAAGCATGTTCTTAATTACAGAATAATGAAATTTTAATCTTCTTTAGTGATTGCTAATCCTTTTTGAAAAGTAACAGTAATGGTATAAGGATTATGTGAGAAAATAAATACAATAACTATTTTTGTAATTTCTTCAGACTAAAGAGTTCATCGATGGATGCTTGGAAAATGGAGGTAAAGATTTGATTTAGATTAGCTTTCTTTTCATAATGTTTTGCAGAAACATAGCCATGGTGATGTATCCTGGCTGCTTTGCTTTTTCAGGAAAGGTTCTTTTGCACGGAAATGCAGGTATTTCTCGAAGGTAATTCTATGATTTACTTTGGAATTATAATCTATTTTTCTTTCCCTTTTCAGAGAAAATGTAATAACATTTTTTTATTCCTTCTTCAGTGCAGCCTTGGTGATAGCGTATATTATGGAAACATTTGGTGTTAAGTATAGGTAAGCAATGAAAATAAATAGGAAAATTTAAGATATTGATTGGACTATGTTAAGTCCAATTCAAGATTATGTTTCAGTTGTATTAAAAATGTAGATGGTAAAAGACATTGAAAAGTTCAATGTAAAAAATACTTTGAATTAATTTGGAAGAACAGGACAAGTGGATTATTTTTCTTTCATGGAACTTGAGCATCACTACTATGGCTAACATTTGTTGCACATCTCTAATTGGGATTGAGAAGATGGTGGTGAGCTTCCTTCTTAACCTGCTGCAGTTTATCTAGTGTAGGTACACTTACAGTGCCAGTAGGAAGTGAGTTTCAGGAGTTTGACCCAGCTAGTTCAAACTAATAAATGGCTATTTTTAAGACTGAAATCAATAAGTCTTCACACACCCAGTGGCCAATACATTGTTACAATATGTGGTTGAGAGATGGTTGTATTTCGGGACTTTCTTTTCAATTTAGGGTAAAGTGGAGAGATGAAGGGGGTCATGCGATTTTTTTTCTGAATTCTGCTGGCAGCAAGTCTTGATGACATGGTTGTCAAATATTAAAGAGGGCTCAGGTTGCTTTCCTAGGAAGAAGGTGAAAAATGATCATACCCTTAAGCAATGATCATGGCGATTGATAACAGGTTGTAAATGGTTATACGTTAAACTATCTATTTATTTCCAAGGTAGAGTTAGGGTCTAAGGGATGGCTAATCAGCATTTCTACCTGGATAAGAGGCCCATGTGATTCAAGTTGCTGTGGATATGAACTTTGAAAGCGGAAGAGTGCATAGGAAGCCATTGCAGGATCAGATTACAAGGTCTCCTAAAGATATTCCTAAATCTCAGAACAGTCTGCAAGAATCCAAGAGAGAGAGAGAGATGAGCAATAGAGACAGTAAGTCTCATGCAAGTGGAAACTCATCCTCGGATTGGAGAGACTGAGTTTGTGTAGAATTTAAACAAAACTGGAAGGTTTGCCTAACTTTGGATAGAGGGAGGAATCTCCAGGATAACCCTCATTTCTAATCCACAAACTAGCTTTTATCAGGTTGGAAAAGAGAAGCAAACCTTGGGAGCTAAGAATCATTTTGGACTTATGTCTGTGAAAATAGTTTGTCTGCTTAAAGGGCAGAGTATAGTATCACTCAAGGAGGGGGATTTCCAATTGTTTAAATCTTAAATTGATCTTTTCTGTAGTTTAGTGTATAAGTTGACTGCTGAAATAGTGTTTAATCAAAATGTTGCTCTTAGTTTGTGTTGCAGTAAAAATCTTAAACTTGAAATCTTGTCATGCAATTCCTTTAAATTGGTCACTGGGAATTCAAATTTACTTTTAAAAGTTATCGGTTTCAATTGGGGTCATTATGTGGATTGGAATTCTGGAAGCAATAGTGGAGATGGAAACCCTTTTCGGGAATTTTAAGAACCCATTGCATTCAACAATGGGGGACTTTAGGGCCTTTCTGGATGGTGAACTAATATGGGTCAAATGGCCGAACTCACCCTTGTGATGTAACCTTCGTCACTTGATTAGAGTATGAAGATTGGTTACGTGGTTTCCTAATAAGTAAAATATTTTGATTAATTATATTTGACGACAAATTACAGAAGCTACTCTGTCTGTTTGCTCGACTGGCTGGTCTCCTTCATGCTTGATGCATTCACTGGGATAGTACATAAGTAGTGTAAAAGAACCATAGATATTCACAGTACGGGAACAAGCTATTCAGCCATTGTATCTGCCAGCTCTTTTGTTTGAACTGTTGAAGAACACTGTTTTTTTCCCCCATTCTTCCACTCTTCAGAATGTATGTAATGTTCCTTTAAAATATATGATGGATTCTGCCTCAACCATTCCTTATGCCAAAGTGCTCCAATAATCCTGTGTCTCTTCTGTTTAAATAGATTTCTCCTAACTCAATTTCTTGCTGACAGTTTTAAATGTCACAATGCCACAACAAAATAGGATTGCCTATTCATCCTATAAAAGTACTTAATTAAAAAAAAGCTTTATTAAATCTCCTCTTAACCTCTCTGTCTTAGTATCTTGAGAGTTCCCTCACAGTTATAGTTTGCCATGCCTGATGTTATCTTGGTGGAATTGGCTTTAGTGTCTGCAGTGCCTGAATCTGCACATAGTACTCTGTAGACTGACAAATGCTTTGTGCATATTTACCATTACGTCTTTAATCTTCTATCCTATACTGTTATAAAGCACAAAATTCTGTGGGCTGTTTTTATGGCCTTATTTTTGGACTGGAAACCGGTTACCAGCGGAGTGCCACAGGGATCAGTGCTTGGTCCTCTGCTATTTGTAATTTTTATAAATGACTTGGAGGAGGGGGCTGAAGGGTGGATCAGTAAATTTGCTGATGACACCAAGATTGGTGGAGTAGTGGATGAGTTGGAGGGCTGTTGTAGGCTGCAAAGAGATATAGATAGGATGCAGAGCTGGGCTGAAAAATGGCAAATGGAGTTTAACCCTGACAAATGCGAGGTGATTCATTTTGGTAGGACAAATTTAAATGTGGATTACAGGGTCAAAGGTAGGGTTCTGAAGAATGTGGAGGTACAGAGAGATCTTGGGGTTCATATCCATAGATCTCTGAAGGTTGCCACTCAAGTGGATAGAGCCGTGAAGAAGGCCTATAGTGTGTTGGCGTTCATTAACAGGGGGTTTGAGTTTAAGAGCCGTGGGGTTATGCTGCAACTGTACAGGACCTTGGTGAGACCACATTTGGAATATTGTGTGCAGTTCTGGTCACCTCACTACAAGAAGGACGTGGAGACACTGGAAAGAGTGCAAAGGAGATTTACCAGGATGCTGCCTGGTTTGGAGGGTAGGTCTTATGAGGAAAGGTTGAGGGAACTTGGGCTTTTCTCTTTGGAGCGGAGGAGGTTGAGAGGAGACTTGATAGAGGTTTATAAGATGATGAGGGGGATAGATAGAGTGAACGTTCAAAGACTATTTCCTCAGGTGAATGGAGCGGTAACTAGGGGGCATAACTATAGGGTTCATGGTGGGAGATATAGGAAGGATGTCCGAGGTAGGTTCTTTACGCAGAGAGTGGTTGGGGTGTGGAATGGACTGCCTGCAGGGATAGTGGAGTCAGAAACTTTAGGAACATTTAAGAAGCTATTGGATAGGCACATGGAGTACTTCGGGATGATAGGGAGGAAATAGCTTGATCTGGGTTTCAGACAAAGCTCGGCACAACATCGTGGGCTGAAGGGCCTGTTCTGTGCTGTACTGTTCTATGTTCTATGTTATTGACTCATGCCTGCACTTTCAGAATATTATGTAATCTAACTCCTAAATATAGCCCTTCATTCACAGCCTTGTTTTTCTATTTCCTAGATTTTCTCTCAATGTATTATATTACCTTGTAGCCATATTAATTACATCTGTCATTTGTTTGCCCATTCTGAAGCTTCTTTTATAGTTCCCCTTGCTGTCTGCCAATCTTCATGCCAGCTTTTATGCCATCGATGAATTTTGAGATTTTGTTCCCTATAAATGAGACTAACTCATCTATATATAGCAGGTAGAAAGGTAGATCCCCAGCACTCCTCTTGGAGTGGAGAACCATTTTTACCACTTTCATGGAGTCACAGAATGGTTATAGCGCAGGAGGAGGTTATTCAGCCCATCGTGCTGGGAGTTCACCTAATGCCACTCCCAGCCCCCTCCCCATGGCCCTTCGGATAAAGTTTATTTATTAGTCATAAGTAGGCATTAATTCACACTGCATAGTTACTGTGAAAATTCCCTAGTCTCCACACTCCGGCACCTTTTCGGGTACACTGAGGGAGAATTTAGCATGGCTAATTCACCTAACCTGCACATCTTTGGACTGTGGGAGGAAACCAGAGCACCTGATGGAAACCCATGCAGACACGGAGAACGTGCAAACTCCACCCAGACAGTGACTCAAGCTGGGAATCGAACCTGGATCCCTGGCACTGTGAGACAGCAGTGCTAATCAATGTGCCGCACTCCATGTTCTTCCTTTTCAGATAATCCAATTTCCCCTTGAATGCCTTACTTGAACCTGCCTCCACTATACTCTCAGCCAGTTCATTCAGGTCCTAACCACTCAGCACAAAAATGCTTGATGGGCAAAATGGCCTCTTTCTGCACTGTATGGATTCTTTGCTTCTATGTCACCATTGCTTCTTTTACCTATTACCTTAAATCTCTGCCCTCTTGTTTTCAATCATTCGACCAATAGGAACAGTTTTTCCCTACTTAATATGTCCAGACCCTCATGATTTTGAATACCTCTTTCATATCTCCTCTCAACTTATTCTTCAAGGAAAACAGTCCCAACCTCTCCAATCTGTCCACATAACTGAAGTTCCTCAACTCTGGAACCACTCTCATGAAGCTTTTCTCTACCCTCTGTAATACTTCACATCCTTCCTAATGTGTGGTACCTAGGACTGGACACACTACTCCAGTTTGAGAGTGTTCTCTCCAAATTTAATATAACTTCCTTGCTTTTGTACTCTATGTCCCTATCTCTGAGCCTATCCTGTCAGCTTCAATGACTTATGCACATTTGCGTCCAGGTCCATTTGCGCTTGCATTCCTTTCAGAATCGTTTGAGCAACTGACCTAACTCTCTTCAGTCAGCCAACTATCTATCTATCTGTCTATGCTGCTAGGTTTCCTGTTATGCAGTATGTCTGAATTTTTCTAATAAGCCTGTGGTGACTCACCTATTTTAATGCTTGTTGACAATCCACGTTGGATTCTGTTGGATTCTCATTTCTATCCATTGGGTCATTTCTTTAGAAACCTATTAACGTTATTAAATGCAACTTTGATTACAGGAAAGGGGATTTGAGTGAGCAAGTCCTCACCTTCTGAACTGTATACCAATGGCAGTTGTCAAGCATTGTATTTCTCCTTGGTGAATCACACATCCACTTCCTAACAATCAGTTACAAAATCATCAATACCAAAGAGCAGTTCACCTGTCTAATCTTTATCTGAGGAATGGTTTGAAAAGGAAGCAGGATAAAGGGAAAATAACATAATGGTTGGTGTTTTGGTGAAGTAAAATACATTTTGAAAGATATTCATGGTTTACATTTTTCCTTTTTTTGTTAGGGATGCCTTTACATATGTTCAGGAAAGGAGATTTTGTATTAATCCAAATGCTGGATTTGTTCACCAGTTGCAGGTAATTTGCTCTTTTATTACTTACCACAAAATAGTAATTTATTTTAATGTAACATTTATATGGTATTTTAGTTACTTTGACAAAAGTTTTGTAGTGGATGTGTTTAGATAGAATGGTGATCAATTATTTTATGCAATTTGGGCTTTATTTCCTTTTAAAAGATATCCACCTTGCAAACCATAAAACATGACCTTTCTTAACTGGAAGAGAGCAGACCTATTCCAGTGTAATAAGTAACCAGAAGATGTAACTAAAGACTTTATTAGCCTCAGTTCAATACTTCGTTTGTGTTGCTTATCAGACTTACCCTGTGAGAACTTGTTGCCACATGAAACACTCCATTAAGAACATAAGAAGTAGGAGCAGGGGCAAGAGGGAACGATACAGCATCTCAAGCCTGCTCCGACATTCAATCTTCTGCCTTAACTCCACTTTCCTGCCACTCCCCATAATTTCTTGCATCCTTGAGTGATTCGGCTTTAAATATATTCAATGATGGAGCATCCACAACCCTTTGGGCTAGAGAATTCCAACAATTCACAACCCTTTGAGTGAAGAAATTTCTCCTAATCTTCAGTCCTAAATGATCAACCCCTTACCTTGAGACTGTACATCTTCCCCACCTGTGTTCTGGATTCCCCAGCAAGTAGAAACAGCCTCTCAATGTCTATTGAACCTCTTGTATGTTTGAAATTACCTCTCATTCTTCTGAACTTCAAAGAGCATAGGACCAATTTACTCAGCTTCTCATCATAGGACAGCCCCTTCATCCCAGGAACCAACCTATTATCCTTCACAGTACCATAATTTAGGCAGGCATATTGTTTCTTAGATATGGAGGCCAAAAGCACAGTTCTCTGGGTGAGAACTCTCCAATGCCCTGTACAAATATAGCAAGACTTCTGTATTCTCGTGCTCTAATTCCCTTTAAAAGTCCATTTTCATTTCTAATTGCTTGCTGTATCTGCATGCTAACTTTGTGTTCCTTGTCTCTCAAAATCAGCATTTACCAATTTCATGCCTTTTTAAAAATATTCTATTTTACTATACTACTACCAAAGTGAATAATTCCTCACTTCCCCACATTATAATCCATTAGTCTATCTGCTGCCGGCGCCCCCTCAGTTAAGCCATTGGCAACTCCTTTGCAGCCCCTTTGTCCACCTCAGGGATTACATTTCCATATAGCTTTGCATTGTCAGCAAACTTGGTCTTCGTCTAAACCTCATTATAGACTGTAAATAACTGAGGCCCCAGCACTGATCTTTATGGCACTCCAGTAGTCACAGCCTGGCAAAGAAGATGCCTCGTTTATCCCTACTCTTTGCTTGTTTGTTAACCAATCCACTATCTGTGCTAATATCTTGTCCCCTGTCTACGTTAATATCCTGCCCACAACCATGCTAGTATCTTGCATTTAAATGTTTTGTGTCACAACTTATCAAATACCTTTTTGGAAATCTAAGTATGCTACATTTGCTGGTTCCCATTTAACTATCATCCTGGCTACATCCCAAAAAAACTCAAGTTGTCAAACACAATTTCCCCTCTTAAATTAAGTTGGCTTTGTCTAATCGTACTATGATTTTCTAAGTGGATTGTTAAAACTTCCTTGATAATAGATTCCAGCATTACTTGGTGACTGATGTCAGGCTAACTGGCCTATAGTTCCCTATTTTTTCTCTCTCTCTCCCCTTCCCCCCAGTGTATAACCAGTGCATCCACTATCTCTGCAGATATATCTTTTGGGAAATAGGTCATCAGGTCCTGGAGATTTTAGTCCCTTAAGATTCTCCAATAATTTTATTACGTGTTGATATACCTCTTTTTATGTCCATTACTACTTAAAAGTATTCAAGACTTAGAGAATTGTTGTTAATGTAACTATAAAATGGCTCTTGCCTTTTTTGGGGAAATTTCAAGAAACAATGAGTGAGTCTTACCGGTCCCACTGACGCAATCTTAAAGGTGGGAGCAAAACAAAAGTGGGAAAGAAGGGCGTTGGGTTGGCAGACAATGTTTCCTCCTCTGGCAAGATCAGCAAGGGGCAGGATGAAACTGGCAAGGGTTATCTGCCAGACGACAAAGGACAGCCAACTTGAACAATTAATTGCCTGTTTGTGAACAGATTGGGGATGTGAACATCCTCTCCTACTACCGCCCCCCCCTTACACACACACATTGAAACCGAAACCCAGCAAGTGGCTGGAGAAATAAACAGAGGAAGGACTTAAATAAAGAGGAATTAAATTAGAAAAAGGGAAATTGGATTTTAAAAAAACAGCGACAGAAAGGAAAAGAACAAATAGTAGAATTTTACATTTAAAAAATCTCCCTACCATTCTCCCTAACCTGACGGAAGGAGATGCCATACTTCTGATTAGTTCATTTTGATTAATAAAGGTTGATTGGCAGTCATTAACAATTATCACTTTGTTAAATGGTATTTGCACTGTTGTAAGTTTAATAGACAATGTACAGATGCAGCAACTTCACAGAAGTCAAGGATGATAAGGGCAGGAAACTATTTTTGCGAATCTAATTGCAAAGCAGTGCTACTCATTCAGCAACATGCGGTAATTGACAATTGATGGGGCATCTCTTCCTTATCTTTTACTGGCTGATTCGCATATTAACATCTTGTATTGGTCACTCTCTTTATTTTTCTGCAATTTCTAGACCATATGCAAGTGACGTTTTAAGTTGCTCTAGGTAAATGCTTTATTTGAAAATCTTTTTAAAAAATGACACACACTGTTCTACAAACAGGAGTATGAAGCCATTTATTTAGCAAAATTGACAATAAAGATGATGTCACCACTTCAGCTGGGCAGATCAGTTTCTACACAAGGTTAGTAATTGCTGAAAATAGTTATGTTCATTAAAATTTATTTTGTGCTAAGTTAATGCTACTGATGGATATTAAGTTATGTTTGACTCTTACAGCGTTCTGGAATGTTTTTCAAACCTCATGGTACAAAGTTTAAACCGTTTGAGGCATTGTAGTTATTGATTAAGAAAAGAAGCTGCAAGGAGTGCAGGTGTTGGAGTGTAATTGGAGAAATAACATGTTCTGAAACTTGAGCAAATAAATATTCACATTTGATATAAAGGACCAGTATTACAGTATGGTAGTTTGAATCAGGGAGGAGCCATGGCAATATCTTCCACAATAGTTCTTCTTCAGTGTTTTCCATATACCACAGAGCAAAATGCAGGCTAAGAATGGTGAAATTGGAGAGAATTTAGTTGTCTTAATACATTGTCAGCATATTGCTCATGGTCTTTCCTTCCTGTGTCTATTAAAGCATCAAAAAGTTCCTCCAGCAATCAGCTCTGAACATGTTCCTGAGTGCTAAGGACAAGGTGGTTTATTGTACTTGGGAACAAATGTTCCTCTGTATAGTCTCTGATGCCAGCATCTCCACATCATAGTCTCTGATTCCCAGAGATTACAGCAAATTAAAGCATGATTTTAAATGTCTCATTTTGGCGGTAAAATTATTAGTTGTAAAGTATTCTCATGTTGAATAGTATGAATTCCATCTTGCTGTTCTTTGGGAAAGCCATGCTAACCCATTATTTAGATAAAATTCTTCTTTCAAATTTCACAGGTTTCTGTTTAAAGTTTGGTTTTCAGTACAGTTTTTTCCTTTCAATAGCCAAAAGACTCCTTTCTTTAGTGAATACTTTTATTTCCAGGAAACCTTCTGAGATTAAAGCACATATAATGCAACATAGGAATTGTTAGCTAAGCTTGGTTTTTGAAATGAAGCACCAATATTGTTCATTTATAGCAACTGCAGTACTCCATGTTTCCTTTTTGGTCTCTTGGTGAAAATCTTCTTGTATCCTATTTCATGAAAAGGATATAAAAATCAAGTCTTGCTTAATTTCCTCCTTGAAGTATGGCATTCCATATCTAGCCTTTGAGCTAAATCTTCCACAAGATTTTATCATTGTTAAACTACTTTCCCGATAGCTCTGACTCTGTTGGAAGCGTCCACGTATCTCAGTTGCTGTTAGTGGTGCGATCACTGAGCTGTTTTTAGAACTGTTCTCAGATGCTGTTTTATGGATAGTAATAGATATATAATCTGTGTGTTAATGCAACACGATCTTTTCCTTTTTTAGTTGTTCTCAGGATTTGGGCGACATTGGAAAGGCCTCATTTATCACCCATCCCTAGTTGCCCTGAGAAGGTGATGGGCCTTCTCCTTTAACCGCTGCAGCCCTTCTGGTGATGGTGTTCCCACAATGGTGTTAGGTAGGGAATTTCCTAGTTCTCAGTAGCTGTTTTTTGCAGACCACGCATATCTGACATGGATATCTCAGCACAAAAGATTAGTAAAATGTTTGCTTGAATATGTTCTGGATTTACATGACTTGAGGGTAGCAAACATCAGTAGCTGTACTGACATTGCTTGTCTTAGTGCCATACTAGATAATATCTGCAAGACTCTTACCGGCAGTAATCTCTGTCCTTAGATTCAGGCAATAATGCTTGATTGATCAGCCGAATATTTAGTTGGCTGCAAGCATTTTGTTTAGCCTCAATTGCCTCGAATTTCTGTGGGGATTCTTCCAATTGCCCACTATGATACCAGTGGAAACTCTGGAGAAGTGGCTTAAATAATGGATGATTCCAAGAACTCTGTAGATGTTCTAGCTTAGTAATATTTTCCCCTTCTTTAAGATGCTACTGAGTCAGACATCTGTGGTACGTGGACGATGCTCTAACAAAGTGGATCTATTTACTTGTAGGGTAGTCTTTCTTGGAATGCTTATATTCTACACCCTATCAAGATCCCATCCAGTCAGCACCCTTGAAAATTTGATTCTCTGTGATTCTAAGTAATTGCTGTTTCCATGGTGGGCATGGGGAAGGGTTAGGAGATGGAAAAAGATCATATTTGCAAATCTGGAGATCTTTGACATCAAGAACTTGGTTAAAACATTCTCTTTCCTGTCGTCAGTCTGTACACTCTTTGTATATGATGACCCTACTAGCTGGAAAATCTTTTGATGTTCTCCCTCTGTGACCATACAGTAAATTAATGTTCATGCAATAATGCTTGGTTGATGATCTTGTATAGTGTTTTCCAAGTGAGTACACTTTCTGTGAAGCAATTAGTAATCTGGTAAATGCTCGAGTTTTTTAACAATTCTCATGCTTTCATTCAATGTTATCGATTTTGTCAAAACTAAAGCCTATGGGGATTTCAGTGGGGATTTTACTTTGGGATACAGCGGTTCTTTTTGCCTTTAGTGCCTATCAGCATAATATGTGTCAATGTGCAAAGTATTCCTGAGTCTTGCATGAGGTTGGTGTACGTGAACAAATTGCAATGTTAGAAGTCAGTTAACACCAAAATGGATTTTGTTTTGAAGACATGCCATTTTGGCTCAGCTGTCCTGTCAATGCCTCAAATGATAAAGGCACATGGGATTGTTGGCCAGCATGCAATACAAAAATTTATCCTTAAAATACGACACTAAAATGGGCAACCATCCTTGAAGGAAATCTTCCTTTGTGTGTAGGTTCTGGTGAGTACTAACTCCTTTTTGCTCATTGATGGGATGTGGACTTCTGTAGCAAGGACAATGTTTATTGCACATCCCTGATTTTCATTGAAGAGGTTCTGGAGAACCGCCACCCTGAACTGCTGCAGTCTGTGTGGAGAAGCTACTGCCATAGTGCTGTTAGGTAGGGACTTCCAGATTTTTGGTGCAGTGATGATGCAGGAAGAGTGGTTTAATTCCATGTCACCTTGGTGTGTGACTTGGAAGGGACCTTGAAGATGGTGCTCTTTTTATTTGTGTGTTATCCTTGTTCTTCTGGAGGGTAGAGGTTGCTGGTTTGTGAGTTACTGTCAAAAGTCTTAACTTTGTACAGTGCATCTTGTAAATGTTGCACACTGCAGCCTCATTACACTAGCAGTGGAGCAAACCATAGAAAGGTTATGGCATAGAAAGAGGCCATTCAGTGCATCGTTACTGGCTAAAAGAAAACACTAGCCACCCATTCTGATCCTGCTTTGCAATTTACAGCACTTCAAGTGTCGATCAAGGTACTTTTTAACTGATTTCAGGGAGTGAATGAATGTTTACGGTGATGGAGGTGCCATCCAATTGATTGGTATTGGCCTGGATGGTATCTAGCTTGTTGTTGGAGCTGGATTCCTCCAGATAAGTGGAGAGTATTCCATCACGCTTCTGGCTTGTATTGTAACGGTTGCCTACCTGGACTCTAGGGATGTAAATAGCTGAGAATTTGATTGCTTCTTGTTGCCATGTCAGATCATGGCGATCATACAAGCTCAGGACTTATCCATAATGAATGGTGTTATTTGGGAGCTGAGAAAATATCACTTTTCCTGAACGGTGTTAACTACGGTGAGTTTCCAGAGGCCACCACTTCAACATGTGGAGGATTTACCTTGCCACCTTCTGACCATCCTACCAGAATGTAGGACAGGCTTTTTGATTAGACCCCTCATCACAATGGAATGCCTTTAGAAAATGTGCAGACGGGTTTGAAGAGTTTTCCCTTTCCCTGTTGAACCTCTTCAGTGTGACCATTCCACACAAAAAAACCTTCAACACATGGACCCATATTGGTTGCAAATAGCTGGAAATGTTGGATGCCGTCTCCATATTCTCTCTGCAATGTTAAGGATCATATATGGTTCACCTTGACATGATTTTTTTTTAAATAGACAGAAATCTAAAATAAAAGCCAAGTGCTGGAAATACTGAACAAGTCTGCCAAAATCATCTAGAAATGTTAATTCTGTTTCTTTCCAGGGATGCTGCCGAGTTGAGTATTTCCAGCATTTTCTGTTATGTTGTATATTTAATGCAGAATTACTCTTGTTTTTCTATGATCTGCATTTATTATTACCCTTCAAAGATTTAGTAATCACATTTTTGTTTCACTTAGGAACCTTGAAAAGAATGCTGGAAGACGACGAGGATATTTCAAATATGCAGGTGGCTGCAGCCCATGATGGGTAACCTGTAACTACCCCATTACTTATAATGGACTTGATTACTGTACTGTATTAAACAAAGTGAATAAAAGGATGAGAAGTTATTGGATATTTAAGATTATGAATACTAAAAACTTAGATGGCAAAGTTTACTTTCTTTCCATTTCTTAACTCTGTCTTGCTACTTCCTAGGAAGTGAACAGAGAACTTGCCCTTTCATATGAGAGCAACCTGGAGCACTAGAATCTCTTATGAAAATATTATACTGATTTAATTCTGACCAGGAACAGCACAACACATTTTTGATGGATTTTTGAGTCTTCATATGCTAATTATTTTACATTTTTACCAATTGCAGTTTTGACAGTTAATAAGTATGCATGTGCTAAGACATTGATGCACTTTTGATACTTGAATTTTGATTGTATGTGAGTTTGATAGGGGAAATAATGCACTGTGTGCTTGATGTCAGACCCATACATGCAATTTGTTACAAAGTGTTAATCTTTGAGTGTAATTTATTAAAACTTTCAATAAAAAAAGTTTTTCTGATTAATTGAGAACTCCATTTCCTGTTTGTTTATTAGTGACACGAGGCTTACATTAACACTGCAATGAAGTTAGTGAAAATCCCCTAGACGTCACATTCCGGTGCCTGTTCGGGTACACTGAGGGAGAATTTAGCATAGCCAGTGCACCTAACCAGCACGTCTTTTGAACTTGTGGGAGGAAAGGGAAGAGAGGGGTTAGGAGAGCGATAGTGGTGGGGGATGCGTCAGTTAGAGGGACAGACAGGCGATTCTGTGGGGGCGAACGGGACTCCAGGATGGTAGTCTGCCTATCTGGTGCTGGGGTCACGGATGTCTCCGAGCGGATAGGAGGCATTTTAAAAGGGGAAGATAAAGAAACGGATGTCATTATACACATTGGTGGAAATGACGTAGATAGGAAGAGTAGGGGGGTCCTAAGAGAGCAATTCAGGGAGTTGGGAAATAGGTTAAAAAGTAGGGTCACTAGGGTGGCCATCTCTGGGCTGCTCCCAATGCCTCGTGCCAGTGAGGATAAGAATAGGGAGTTGGTTCAAATGAATGCCTGGCTAAAGGACTGGTCCAGGAGGGAGGGCTTTATTTTCATAGACCAATGGGAGGTTTTCAGGAGAGGATGGCACCTGTACAAGAGGGAGGGGTCACAACTAAGTTGGAAGGGCACAAATATCCTGGCTGGGAGCTTTGCTAATGCAGTTCGGGGGGGTTTAAACTAGTATGGCAGGGGGGTGGGGATCAAACTATTAGGTCTATAAGTGTGGTGGCTGGGGACGAGCTTGGGGCTGGGACAAGGCTGGCAAAGAAGAAGAGCACTCTGGGGGAGGACGACCTCACTGAGCCTGGGGGTCTGGAGTGCTTATACTTCAATGCAAGGAGCGTAGCAGGTAAAACAGACGAACTTGGGGCCTTAATGCGCACGAGGAATTTGGATGTGGTTGCGGTGACAGAGACTTGGTTGAAAGAGGGACAGGACTGGCAGCTGAATATTCCAGGGTACAAGTGTTTTAGGCGAGACAGAGGAGGGGCCAAAAGAGGTGGGGGAGTAGCGGTATTGGTTGGAGAGCATATTACAGCGGTGCAGAGGGAGGACAATTCGGAGGAGTCGTGTAGCGAGTCACTCTGGGTGGAGCTTAGAAACAGGAAAGGCGCAGTCACTATGTTGGGGGTGTACTACAGGCCCCCCAACAGCCCAAGGGAAGTGGAAGAATGGATATGTCAGGAGATACTGGATAGGTGCAGGAAAAATAGGGTTGTTGTAGTGGGAGACTTCAATTTCCCTGGTATAGACTGGAAATCGCTGAGGGCAGGGACTCTGGATGGTGAGGCATTTGTAAAATGTGTACAGAATTGTGGTCACTATTTGCCACATGTTCCCCAACCAAAACTTTGAAGACCTGACCGGGCTCATTCCCCAGCACCAGGTCCAGTATAGCCCCCTCTCTAGTTGGGCTGTCCACATATTGTTCCGAACCCAGGAGGGTTCGTTGGAACAATATGTGGACAGCCCAACTAGAGAGGGGGCTATACTGGACCTGGTGCTGGGGAATGAGCCCGGTCAGATCTTCAAAGTTTTGGTTGGGGAACATGTGGCAAATAGTGACCACAATTCTGTTAGCTTTAGGATAGTGATGGAAAAGGATGAGTGGTGTCCCAAGGGTAAGGTGTTGGATTGGGGGAAGGCTAACTTTATTGGGATCAGGCAGAAATTGGCAACTCTTGATTGAGAGAGGCTGTTTGAGGGTAAATCCACATCTGGTATGTGGCAGTCTTTTAAGGAACGGTTGTTAGGGCTACAGGACAAGCATGTGCCTGTAAAAAAGGATAGGAAGGGTAGGATTAGAGAACCGTGGATAACCAGGGAAATTGAGGGACTGGTCAAAAGGAAAAGAGAGGCGTATGTTAGGTCCAAGCAGCTAAAAACGGAGGGAGCTCTGGAGGAGTATAATGAAAGTAGGAAAATACTCAAACGGGGAATTAGAAGAGCAAAAAGGGGTCACGAAATGTTCTTGGCAGACAGGATTAAGGAGAATCCCAAGGCATTTTATTCATACGTTAGGAACAAAAGGGTTGTTAGGGAAAAAATCGGACCTCTCAGGGACAAAAGTGGGGACTTATGCTTGGAGCCCAAAGAGGTAGGGGAGATCCTAAATGAATACTTTGCGTCGGTATTCACTAAGGAGAGGGATGTGTTGACTGGGAGTGTCTCGGAGGGGAGTGTTGAACCGTTGGAGAAAATCTCCATTACAAAGGAGGAAGTGTTAGGGTTGTTAGAGAATATAAAGACTGACAAATCCCCAGGGCCTGATGGAATCTATCCAAGGCTGCTCAGGGAGACGAGAGGTGAAATCGTTGGGCCTCTGACGCAAATCTTTGTCTCGTCACTGGACACAGGTGAGGTCCCAGAGGATTGGAGGATAGCCAATGTGGTCCCGTTATTTAAGAAGGGTAGGAAGGATAACTCGGGTAATTATAGGCCGGTGAGCTTGACGTCCGTGGTGGGGAAGTTGTTGGAGAAGATTCTTAAAGATAGGATGTATGCGCATTTAGAAAGGAATAAACTCATTAACGATAGTCAACATGGTTTTGTGAGAGGGAGGTCATGCCTCACGAACCTGGTGGTGTTTTTTGAAGAAGTGACCAAAATGGTTGACGAAGGAAGGGCCGTGGATGTTGTCTATATGGACTTTAGTAAAGCATTTGACAAAGTCCCTCATGGTAGGCTAGTGAAAAAGGTTGGATCCCATGGGATAAAGGGGGAGGTGGCTAGATGGGTGGAGAACTGGCTTGGTCATAGAAGACAGAGGGTGGTAGTGGAAGGGTCTTTTTCCGGCTGGAGGCCTGTGTCTAGTGGTGTACCGCAGGGCTCTGTATTGGGACCTCTGCTGTTTGTGATTTATATAAATGATCTGGAAGAAGGAGTAACTGGGGTGATCAGTAAGTTTGCGGACGACACAAAACTGGCAGGACTTGCAGATAGTGAGGAACATTGTCAGAGGCTACAGAAGGATATAGATAGGCTGGAAATTTGGGCAAGGAAATGGCAGATGGAGTTCAATCCTGATAAATGTGAAGTGATGCATTTTGGTGGGAATAATGTAGGGAGGAGCTACACGATAAATGGAAGAACCATAAAGGGTGTAGAGACGCAGAGGGACCTGGGTGTGCAAGTCCACAGATCTTTGAAGGTGACGTCACAGGTGGAGAAGGTGGTGAAGAAGGCATATGGCATGCTTGCCTTTATAGGACGGGGCATAGAGTATAAAAGTTGGGGTCTGATGTTGCAGATGTATAGAACGTTGGTTCGGCCGCATTTGGAATACTGCGTCCAGTTCTGGTCGCCACACTACCAGAAGGACGTGGAGGCTTTGGAGAGAGTACAGAGGAGGTTTACCAGGATGTTGCCTGGTATGGAGGGGCTTGGTTATGAGGAGAGATTGGGGAAACTGGGGTTGTTCTCCTTGGAAAGACGGAGGATGAGGGGAGACTTAATAGAGGTGTATAAAATTATGAAAGGCATAGATAGGGTGAACGGTGGGAAGCTTTTCCCCGGGTCGGTGGTGACGTTCACGAGGGGTCATAGGTTCAAGGTGAAGGGGGGGAGGTTTAACACAGATATCAGAAGGACATATTTTACACAGAGGGTCGTGGGGGCCTGGAATGTGTTGCCGGGCAAGGTGGTGGAGGCGGACACACTGGGAACGTTTAAGACTTATCTAGACAGCTATATGAACGGAGTGGGAATGGAGGGATACAAAAGAGTGGTCTAGTTTGGACCAGGGAGCGGCGCGGGCTAATTGTTCCTGGTTTCTCGTTTCAAGGCTTCATTCTATGATCATCTTGCTGGTGCCAGTACAGAGTGAGACTGCGGATAGTTGGGAACCTGTCTCGGGAGCAGGGAATTCATATGGTGTTCGTGGAAGTGGAAATGACTCGGGTTGGGAAGCATTTTCCGATCGGGGCCATTGTGATCTCCTGGACTCGTTTCGATCGCCTCAGGGGGTCGGAGAGGAATTTCCCAGATTTTTTTTCCCCATATTGGCCCTGGGGTTTTTCACTCTGGGTTTTTGCCTCTCCCTGGAGATCACATGGTCTGGAATGGGGGGGTGGGGGTAAGTTAATAGGTTGTAATGAACAAAGCATCGTAGCTGTGAGGGACAGCTCGGTGGATAGGATATTGGTATGTAGATAGGCTGGAAAATTGGGCGGGGATCCTGGATTCAATCCTGGACCGGGGAGCGGCGCGGGCTTGGAGGGCCGAAGGGCCTGTTCCTGTGCTGTATTGTTCTTTGTTCTTTGAAACCCATGCAGACATGGGGAGAACATGCAGACTCTGCACAGACAGTGACCCAAGCCGGGAATCGAACCTGGGTCCCTGGTGCTGTGAGGCAACAGTGCTAACCACTGTGCCACCAGGCTGCCTCATTTTATACACCTGTTAAATGCAGATTGTAGATCAGCAGGATGTGGTCAAATCACTTCACAACATATTCTTGGCTAATAGCTTCAATAATAAGAATTTTATGAAACAATTTAATCACTCCAAGGGCAAATATGCATTTTGCACATATTTTCTTACCATGATATAAAACACTCTTATTTGGAGGCAAATCGTTGATTCCTCAATCTGACCTGGCCATAGCTTCTCCTGATGTCATCTTGGGATTAAATAATGTGCTGCATCTACTCTGCTCCAATCAGTATATGAAATTCCTTACTCAACCATCAAAGTATACAAAAATGGGCATAAGTACATTAATCTTGCCTGACATGTTAATTGCTAGAATCTAATAAGTAGGTTGTAGTAGAATATTTAAATCATTTAATCAGGCAGAGTCAACATGGATTTGGGAAATTGTATTTATTAGAATTTTTTAAGGAAGTCACAAGCAAGCAGGATAAAGGGAGACCTGTAATTTTTATTGGATTCCCTAAAGGCATTTGGTAAGATGCCACATCAAAGATTACCATAACAATATTACATGCCGCAGAGCAGGCAACAAAACGTCCACAAAGCCCTGCTTTGCAACCCCCAGCACCAGTTTAAAACTACTGTCAAAGAGGGGAGTTTCAATGGAAAATTCTGCTTGTAGCTGCTCCTCAGGTCATTTCTCTCCCACGTTTGCTGCTGAAGGCTGACTAGTGAGGCTGTTGGCAGCAAATGAGAGAGACAAATAGTCTCTGATTGGAGGAGCAGCAAATACTGCCATTGGTAAGCGAGCTCAGAGTTGCTGGGCAGAGGGAAGCAACGGTATTGACAGGGCTGGAGCCCAGGGAATACAGTTTTGGTGGGCCCAGGAAAGAGTGCTATGGAGAGTTATGTGCGAGGGATGGAGGGTGTGTGTGGAGGAGATTGAGAAAGTGATTGCAAAAGACCGAGTGGGTGAGTGTGAGTCTTATCTTACACCCAGTCTCTGGTTTCTCTCACTTTCTGCACCACACACTAATATCCACCCATATACTGACCAATAGAGGGCCAGTGTAAGGTTAGATCACATGGGATCCAGGGAGAACTAGCCAATTGGTTACAAAATTGGCTTGCTGCTAGGAGACAGAGGGTGTTAGTATAGGCCTGTGACCAGCGATGTGCCACAGGGATCAGAGCTGGGTCCACTGTTTGTCATTTATATAAACAATTTAGATGACGTTATAGGAGGCATGGTTAGTGAGTTTGTGGATGACACCAAAATTGATGGAACAGTGGACAGTGAAGGTTATTGGAGACAACAGGATCTTGATCAACTGTGCTAGCAGGCTGAGGTCTGGCAAATGGAGTTTGAATTATAGGGAGAGGTTGGGACTTTTTTGCCTGGAGTGTAGGAGGATGAGCGGTGAACTTAAAGATTTATAAACTCGAGGGGTATAGATAAGGTAAATAGCCAAGATCTCTTCCCCAGGGTAGCAGAGTCCAAAACTGGAGGGCATTGCTTTAAGATTTAAAAGGGACCCGAGGAGCAACTTTTTCACATATATGGAAAAAGCTGCCAGAGGTGGTGACAATTACAACATTTAAAATACATTTGGACAGGTATGTGGATGGGAAAAGTTGAGGGATATGGGCCAAATGCAAGCAAATTCGACTAGTTCAGTTTAGGAAACTTGGTCAGCGTGGACAAGTTGGGCCAAAGGGCCTGTTCCATGTTGAACATTGATTATTTACCCTTTCTAATTTAATTTTTTACTATAGCAGCTCTATCCTTAAGCAATTGTTTCTTTCCATAAACCCACATTTAAAAAAAATTCTTGTGCCAAACCGTATCTTTCTGTAATTTGCTCATGAGGCCCCTCGAGTGAGAAAAATATACAAATGTGGGCTCCCGAGCCTGATGTAGGGGATAGCATATTAGCTAGGTTAAGAGGATTGTTTAGCTGATAGGAAGCAGCGAGTATGGTTAAATGCTTTTTCGGGTTTGCAGGCTGCAACAAAATGTCACGGATTGATGCTAGGCCCTTAACTATTTACAATCTACATAGAAAGGAAGTTGTTGAGAAGAGGTAGAGATTCTGCAAAGAGATATAGACAGGTTGAATGGACAAAAAAAAAAATGGCATCTGGAGTAAAACGTGAAGTTGTCCACTTTGGTAGGAAGAACAGAAAAGCAGAATTGACATTTATTGCAAGGGGATTGGAGACTAAAAGCAGGGAAGTTCTACTGTAGCTGCATCGTGCCTTGGTGAGACCACATTTGTGCGTGAATTTTGGTCTCTTTATTTGAAGGATAATTGCATTGGAAAAAGTTTCATTCCTGGGATAGAGGGGCTTATCAAATGAAGAAAGGTTGAACAGTTTGGGCCTACACCCATTGAAATTTGGAAGAATAAGGGGTGACTTTTTTGAAACAAAAGATCCTGGGTGGACTTAATAGCATAGATATAAGGGGGATGTTTCCACTTGTGGGAGACTAGAAGTAGGGTACACAGTTTAAGAGGGCTACATTATAAGAGGTGAGGAGAAATACCCTCTCAAAAGTGCCATTAGTCTGTGGAATTCTCTTCCCCAGAAAGCAGTGGAGGCTGGGTCATTGAATTTATCCAAGGCTGAAATAAACAGATTCTCGATTGACAAGAGAGTCGAGGGTTATGATGGGTTTGGGGGGAGGGCGGGGTGCAGACAACAAAGAGGAGTTAAGACCACAATCAGATCAGCCAGGGAACTTATTGAATGGTGGAACAGGGTCAAAGAGCTGAAAGGTCTAATCCTGCTCCTAAGTCCTACGTAACAGTGTAGAATTTTAGGAGAAAGATAACTATAGCTAGCCCATGGCATAATACATCTGTGGAGATATGCCAATTGAGTTGCTTTCAAGTCGACTGCATCCTAGTTAGCTGACTGGCCGAAGGATTAATGAATACTTGCAAAAATCTATAAGATTCAGTTAACTTTTGTTGTTCTCTGCAAAACAGTAGCCATTGGATTAGCCGTGTTAAAAATGTTGCCTTACAATTAATCTAAGATGCATTTATCTAGCACAATGTAATTAGCTATCAACGTATTAATTATTTTGCTGCTTTTTCCATCTAGTTATAATCAAGGTAAGTAAATATTAGAACTATTTGCTTATGTGGAGGGTAAATGATGACATAGAATAGAATGGTCTTTCTTCAGTGTTGTCACTTATGAGCCATGTTGTAAATGTATTCAAAACTACACACTTCAAGAGATTGATATTTTATTTGCCCTTTGCACAAAAATGGTATCCTTATAAATAAATACATAAATGTATTAACTCTATTCTAAATAACATTAATGAAAAAATAATCTCCAGACCAAAAACTGTACGTAAAAGCAGCCATAATTCCAAAAAAGCATAACATGCTTTCTTGTATGGTTCATGTAGTTTCTTTTTAAAAAGCATATACTACAAATGTAATTGTTGGGCCCAAAGATGGATGATATGTGAAGTTTGTGAGAAAGTAGTCGGTACCGTAAACTGAAAGTGACATTTAACGTTGAACTTAAATTTAGACCTTTGCCATCTTGGTCCCATAAATAATAGTGCCCAAACTGACAAAATCAGTCGTTGCAATCCTTTACAGCATTTCTCAACACCCAAATAATAGATAAAACATGCCCACATCAATAGTAAACCCAAGTTTCTACAAATATTAGCTCTGATGCAGTAGTATAAAACTAAAGCTTAGTATCTTAGACAAAACTCTTAAAAATTAACATAGGGTGAAAATATACAATCTTTTGTAAAGCAAATTCCTTCAGATTATTAAATGTTACCATAGCTGCACCCTTTCACGCTAGAATTTACCTTTACCTATAGGAAATAGTGCTTTCTTTGACAAGTTAAAAACTATATACAATATATAGCCAAACCTCCTGTTCCAATTTTTACTTCAGTATTTTCACACAGCTTTCATATATTTTGTCCTTGTAACAATAAGCAATGGCGATTACTGTTCACTTCCCCAAACCATTTTTAATTTGTACAATATACATATATATTAGAAAAAACTACTGAAGTTGTCTAGATCTGACTAGTCAAATCCCAATGGGGATACTATATTTAAATTTATGAAGCCATCTCAAATAATAATTTTACCAAGTCATAGATTAATTGTAATATTTAGACAAAAAAATTGTAACAAACAAAACAGCCTCCATTGTGTATAGCAGAGAGGTGTGTTGTTACTCCCGTAAACTGGCTAAAAAAAAAAGTAGATTCATATCATTAGGGAGAAATGTGTTTTTGTTTCTGTAATGTTAATTATGTAGACTAAAATCTGACGGGTAACAGGAATTAACACCGAGTTGCAAGCTTCTTTTGCATACAGAGCTCGCCAGCAGTTTAGCTTCATTTACACATATTTAAAGAAAAATAAGATATGCAGTAAATTAGATAAATGTGTACTTTGAAATAATCAAATTTAATTTGCAAGATGAATTAAACAATCTGATTATGTTGGCAAAGTCACATTTGGTCTAATTACACGTCAACAAGCTATCTCAGACCAGCAGCAGAGAGCACTGGTGTTACCTTGTGGGCTGTTTGAGGCTGTGAATAAGTATTCCTGTTCCTGCCAGAAAGGTCCACAAAGGCAAGGTTTCACATAGGCACAAAACTTTGCAACAACGTTTTAAAAAATGCAATTGGGAACACTCACACAAAGCATTTTAGTATTGCCACTTCAACTTGGAAAGTGCCCATAAGGTTCATGCACCGTCAACCCAAGATTCTGACACTTGTACTTTGGACTGATCAGGTCTCTGGTAATTCCTGCAAAATTTGTATTGATGTAAATGAAATTGCTTCCAAGTAATACAAAAGTGGCAGTATAATTGCATCCTTATTTCATTGTGGCAGGCAGAGCATCATCGCAGGCACGATTACCAGTTCAGTTTTTTTTTTAAAGATCAGAAATTAATGCATAGAAATGTTCTGCTCCAAGTTCGAGACAAATCTAAGACAAAGATTTTGGAGCCAGGCAAGCAAAAATCCTTTGCTAAAATTATCTTCATCTCCCGTTTCTAAGTAAAACAATATTCCTTGTAGTGCTTTAGATTGCCCTCAAGCTAAAGTTTAATAAATTTCAAGTGAACTATGCTGCACTTTTCCCATCACCCACAAGATGGCTCAGTCTGAGAATAAAACACATTCTTAAATTTCAACTATATCTCATTACCACTACAAAGGCAGGAGAAATTGCCATTCATAGCAGAATATACTATATGCAATCTTACAGTAATAGGTCAGAATAGCAGTTTACAGCCAAATCTCCAACATCGTTTCAGAAACAAATAAGCAATTAATTCAGCAAATTTCAGTCAAAATATCTGCACTGCATGTACAGTTCTTCTGCAGTTTTAAATCCAAATTTTTGATAGAAGGCTTCATTCTTTGGTAGGCACTCTAATGTAATTTTGTAACAGTTGAGTTTCTTGCTGAGAAGTGTGAGAACTGTAACTAGCCTGTCAATAGGACAAAACACATAGCGACAGTTTAGTAATATAGTTTATTTTCACTTGTATATACAGTAGTATTTTTTACACTGCGTCCCTTCGGACAACATGAAGGTAGATCAACGTGGAACAATCACAATATTACAGAAAATTCAATACAATACAAATGTTTAGGATTAACTAAACGATGAAAAGTTACTTTTGCTGTTAAAGCATGGTCAAATCTAATGTTTTTGTTAGAAATCATCCTGTAAAATTGGAGTTTGCTAAACAGGAATAAGATTTCTCCATGGATAAGAAAATCATATACAAAAGGGACGATGAGAGAGAAATATTAGTCTCTGGAGAAAAAGGTGTCATAAGGTTGGACAAGTGAAGCACAATAGGACTGTGATACTTAATGAAAGCAAGAAAAAAGCAAGAAAAAAGCAAGATCAGTCACACTGACTATTCAAGACCCATTAACTGTTTGATGTTGAAGTGTAGCCATCCTCCCTCATGTTCTTTTTAGGATGCAGTTCCAGAAGTACAAGCAATTCTCCAGTACCTCATAGGAGTGCCTTCTTGGCGAAAAGTAATCAAAAGGCTCTACAACCACAACTGGTTCTTAGCCAAGTTCAAACCCATCCTCATCAGTTGGCGGGATAGCCATTAGGTGCAACCACCCTGGTGGATTCTCCCGTTAGCCTAAACAGTGTACACACATCACCTCAGCCAAGAGTAGAAGGGAGGATGGAAATCTATTCACAAGTTGTGCATTTGGCTCATTAAACCCCAACTTTATGCTAATCAAATGAACCCTTTTAAGTGATGGCCACAGAACCTGATCAGCATTCCAGCTAAACAGTTAATGTTTGATGCTCTTACAAAGGAGAGAGGCTGGGGAGGACAGATTTTATTCTCCTTAAACAGGCAGTTCCTACCTCCAGTTTAACCAGGTTGCGGGAGGGTGAATGGGTGGGTTACCTGCTCTAGAGCAGTGGGCCAATAATTTGATTACATTAACGATATGCATGTCAGACAACTAACAGCTGCAGATCATGTTTCATTTTTCCAGAGCTCAGGAAACTTGGCAATTAGGAATTGGCAACAAATGCTGGCCTTTGCCAGCCATGTTCACACCCCACCAACGATGGTGGCGATGAAAACCAAGATGAGCAGGTTGTTGCTTTACTACCACAGTCTGTGGGTCAGAAGGAGGAGCCTTCAACCCTCAACCCTCCCCACAACCTGGTTAAACTGGAGGTGAGAACTGCCTACCTCTATTCCCAAAGAACAATCAGAAAAACTGACTCATAAGGATTTCCACAATTAGGGAGAATAAGGATATATTTTTGGTTTTGGTTGCAACTGGATGTGTGCTATCTTCTAGTGCAGGGCCAACGGACATAATGATGAGTAGAAATGCTTTGGGGAAAGGAAGAGCAGCAACTAGAAATCATGGCTCATTTAAGAACCAATGCCACAAGAATGAGTATAACAGTGGCCTGTAAAGGCCAGTTTCAGTCATTATGTTCTAAATTGAAGACCAAAACTACGAGGTTGGTATCTCACTATTACTCATGATGTTACATACCGGTCTGGCTCAGGCAGAAAGGATTACGCACATCAATATGTGGCTTAGGCACAAAGTAGAAGGGAGGCTTTCACGTTCAGGGGTGAGGAATGCTGTAGATTTGGGCATTCTCTTGATTTGGACTCATACCAAAGCCTTTGTGGAAAAAGGACAAGCACTGGGAAGGATGTAAACTAGAGTCAGCGGGTGGTGCAAATGTAGAAGTAAAGGAAATAAAATGATGGATATAGAAAAGATACAGAAGCTTAAAAAATTAGGGTACTGAAGGCTGTTTGTGAACAAAATGTTAGAAGGAATCCTGAAAGTGGAGATAATTAACCCCAGATAGACTCATCCAAGATCACTTCCAATATCAAAATACATAAGACTTCAAAACACTCAGACTTACAGTTTCCCAAGTTGTTTTCCTCTGCATTCATCACTCACGACAACCTCTTCTATTCTCCCTCGCTAAATTTGAAAAAGAATCTAGATCTTAATGTGATATTTTAACGGTTAAATGTAGACAAATAAGTTAAAGTTTATTTATTAGTCACAAGTAAGCTGACTGTGAAAATCCCCTTGTTGCCACACTCCAGCGCCTGTTCAGGTACACCAAGGGAGAATTTAGCATGGCCAATGCACCTAACCAGCACATCTTTTGGACCGTGGAAGGAAACCGGAGTACCCAGAGGAAATCCACGCAGACACGGGAGAACGTGCAGACTCTGCACCCACAGTGATCCAAGCCGGGAATCGAACCCGGGTCTCTGGCGCTGTGAGGCAGCAGTGCTAACCACTGTGCCACCGTGCCACCCCTAGACAATGGAATCATTCTGAACACTGATTAAAATTTTTCTCTATGCACAAACGCATTGCCAAATTTATAATATCTTAAGTAAACAGAACAGGTTAAATACAATTGCTTTATCAATAGCAACAATTCCACAACTGAATGGTGTCATGAGGCTATGTTCCTTTATTGTTGAAAATATGATTTTTCAACTTTCAACTGACTGGGAATTTTTCAATTTGAACTGAGACAGAGCAAACTGCCTAAAAATGCAAGGCCACATTCCAAGGTGAAGGCAAGAACAAATAAATCACCCTTAGAGGAGTGTGAAGAGAGACATTTTCTATACTACTGAAACTCATCAAAATTCGTAACTATTTAAGGAAGAGGCATAAAAAAATGCTACGTACTGGATATTGAAACAACAGCTTTCACAGACACACCCACCCAAAACCCATCTTGGAAATATACAATGGATAAAATATTTCAAGGCAAGGCTGCCCAATCACTAGAGAGAGATTGCAAGTGACACAGGTGGTGTCAAGAAAGTCTTCAGCAGAGGAAACAATCTGAAGACTGTACTCTCTTTCTCTTGGAATAAGCGTGTTGCTCGATTTGAGAAGCCAACTCTATTAGAAACCTATTAGTGAACTAAGATCTCAATTATTGCAACAACTTGTACGTCTGACCGCATCGAGTAAACCAGCTAATCTAAATTGGCTGCAGCATTTAAAATCCACACCTTAAGGACAACCAAAGGACACTACCTGTATATTACTTTACCTTTTTTATTGGACTCTGATTACTATGCATGTATGTGTCTGTGTGTGGGCTCTAATAACTGCATGAGGGCTGAAAGCTTGACATTGCATTTTTATTATTTTTCTCTGGCCCCTCATTACTCACAGCTCAAGTAGTTAAATACATTCTGATTTGAAAAAGACCTATCCTGGTGAAAAAGAAACTTAAATCTTTGCTGTGATCAGCTGAGGAAGTTGAATAGAGGGGAGTCAGTTCACCTCTTCTCATCTGGTCACAATAGAAAATTCAGAATCCACAGAAAAACAACATTTTAATTTTACAGTATCAGTTGAAGACCCACCTTTGCACAAGCGTGTATAAATTTATGTTCAATTATTAATGTTGCTGTAGCAATGACCTGTCCAAGGTTAGTGTCCTCAACAACAATGACATAATAGTCTCCAGTTTTCTTCATGTGTTCAAACTTATCTGTGAATTTTTAGAAAATGATCAGCAAAAAATAAAATTTTCACTAGTAAACACACTATTCGCTGTTTTACCTTTTATCGTAATTTATTAATTCTAAAAGGATTTATGCAATTAGCACCAGAGCATTAAAGCATGTAAATCCACCATAGAAATTTTGATTCTTTCCCCCTCCTACTTAGCAGTTAGGGCTTCAAACATTGTCTATATACCATCACACTGATGGTATACAGACAATCTTCTTCAGGCAGACCACTGGTATGTCCCCAAATGCAATTTGTTACAGGGGAAAGATACTAAGAATTGGGGGGGAATGGTTGACAGGAAAAGAGGGCAGGGAGAGAAAAATAATGCATGGGGAGGGTGATGCGGAAGGTGAGCGGTACATTTTCCAGTCCCGCCCACTGCGTGAATCGTTGCGGGTGGGTTGGAAAATTTGACAGGCCTTTTAAAGGTCTGCCTATATTTATTTGCAGCTTGTGTCCTCCCCAGTTTACATTCCCACCCAACCTTCTATCGTCAGCAAACTTGAATATATTATTCTTGATTTCTCTATCCAAGTTACTAATATGGATTGTAAACAGCTGAACCTTGGGACCCTCCATTCGTTACAGCCTGCTAACCTGACAATTCCCCATTTATGCCTACTCTTCAGGTGGGATTTTCCATCCTTGGGGCAGACATGACCTGAAAATCCTGCCCCAGCAGCTAGCAAGGTGGAGTGCACCGAGAGCATGGGTGAGGATGAAGAGCATAGTAGCAGAACTAGAGGAGTGAGAGGAAATCATGGGGAATATAAAAAATAGGAACAGGAATAGAGTACATGGGCACTCGAGCCTGCTTTGCCATTCAATGTGATCATGACTGATCTTCAGCCTCAACTTCACTTTCCCACCAACTCACCATATCTCTTGGTTCTCCAAGAGACCAACAATCTATCTCAGCCTTGAATATGGAGCATCAACAATCCTCTGGAGTAGAGAATTCCAAAGATTCACAACCCTTAAAATAAAGAAATGTATCCTCATCTTGTAAAAATGATACACTCCTCAAGCCGAGATTGTGCCACTGTATGCTAGATTCCATAGTCAGGGAAAACCACCTCACTGCTTATCCAGCCAAGTCCCTTTGAATCTTATATGTTTAATAAGATTGCCTCTCATTCTTCTAAACTCCAGAGAGGACTGTCCAGATTTACTCAGACTCAAAAATCTTGAATAATTTTGTCAATCATAATTTCCCTTCAGTAAAACCATGTGTGTCTAATCATACAAATGATTTTCTAAGTTCATTAAGGCTTTCTTACTAATAGATTCCAGCATTTTCCTTACAACTGATATCAGACGAACTAGCCTATAGTCCTTTCTTGAATAGCAGTCTTACATTTGCTTACTTCAATCTGCTGGGACCATTCTACAATCTAGGAAGTTTTGGAAAATCATAACAAATCATCGACTATCTCCACAACTACCTCTGAAAGGCCCAAAGGATGCAGGCCAGCAGATCCTAGGGATTTGTCAGCTTTTAATCCCTTAAGTTTTTCGAACATCTCTCTAACTATATTAATAACTTTAAGTTCCTCACTGTTATGAGTGGCTTGGTGACCCTCCATTTCTGATATGTGAATTGTGTCTTCTAATATGAAGACAGAAACAAAATATTCAACGTCTTTGCCATTTCAAAGAACAGTACAGCATAGCACAGGAATAGGCCCTTAGACCCTCCAAGCTTGTGCAAGCCATCCTCATTTTCCCCAATAGATTTTTCCAGTCTCTGCCTCTAAAATACTTCAGATATTTTCCTTTTTATATACTTATAAAAAGTCTTGCAATCTTTTTATATTCCTGACAAATGTACTCATATTCTATTTTTCCCCTTTTTAAAATTAACCTTCTGGTGGCCCTTTGCTGGTTTCTAAAACCATCCCATTCTTAAAGCTTATTGCAATTTTACAAGCCTTTGCCTTTAATTTAGTACTACCCTCAACTTTCCTAGTTAACCATGGCTGCAACATTCTAATGGAGTTTTCTTTTTAAATGAAACATATTTTTGTTGAACATTTTTCATTCTACCTTTGTCAATTTAATTTGCGCAATTCATATAAGAAGATTAAAGTCCCCCACGATTATAGTATTGTTTTGTTACAAGTTCCAATGATTTATTTAATGCTCCATCTAACAATATAACTATTATGGGATGGATGACCTAGAAACTTCAACTGGTGTTTTTACTCTCTTGCCTACTAATGCTACTTCCTAATCGTCTGGGACACGACCTTTGCTTACTACTATCCATATGTCACCCTTTACTATCATGGTTGCTCTTCCTCGGTTTTTATTCTATCTTTTCAAAACATTACCCACCTGCAATATTTATTTTCCAAATGTTGTTAACTTGTAACCATGGCCAGGATTTTCTGGCCACGCCGTGGTGGGTCCCGCCAGTGTTTGCAATCAAAAGTCCATTGACTTTGGTGGGAACGGAAGATCCCACCGGCAGGGGGGTTGGAAAATCCTGATGAATGCTTTATGCATTCAAATGGAAGAGACTTTACTTTTTTTAACCATTCTTTGCATGGACCTTATTTGCTGATGCACTATTACCATTAAACTCCTTGCCCCTCCCATATTACCCAAATGGCAACACCGCAGTGTAGCATCGACTCTGCTCTTTAGACTTCTAAGTTTCCCTTTACCTGACTTCTTCTCTCCTCGTTTTGTTTAAAGCCCTATCCACAGCCCAGTCACAATTCACGAGGATGTTGTTCACAGCCCAGTTTAAGTGGAGCCCATCCCAAAGGAAAGGGAGGGTGGACAGGAGGGGGAGCAGGATGGTAGTGGTGGAGAGCGGCAATGGAGGACAATGGGATTGAGAGGAGGAGCGGAGAATACAATATATGATTCATTTGCCAAATGTTCCCCTCTCCACAATATTTGCTGCATTTCTTAATTCTGTATCATGTACAAAATTTAGAATTTAAGTTCACGAATTAAACAAACAGCTTTACGCTGCACTGAAATTCACTACAATAATAACACAGCCTGGATAGCTCCTCGATGATTTGTAATAAAATGTGTGATCATTTTAAAGGTGTTAGTCCACTTACTTATAAATATTTCAGGTGCAACTTGGTCCACTTTTGTTAACTGTGCGAGTACCTTAAAAAGACCTATTTACAAATTAGAATTAAATGAGTTACATCAGCAAAATCAAATGGTTTTTGTGCAGAGTTTTAGACATAAGCTGGTAGATAGTGTAAGATAGATGATAGCATTCTGGCAGGCAATTTCATTTCTCTCTCAACTTTTGTTTCCAACAAAGTCAATAGAAATCAAAATCAGGGAGGAGGCGAGCACTCACCATCACTTGTCTTACACCATTGTATAAAGTCAAGATCTACACCAATCTGACTTACACCAAGTCTATTTAAAATGCGTGACTGGGTTTAATTTATTTACATGTTCCCACTCATAATTAATTTTGCTACAATAGGAAAGTGCTTTATTGCTGCTTATTAACAATTAAGCTCCATTTAAGTCATTCCTTCCACTAAACGGAGGTTGGATAGCAAGTTTGATGAATTGGGAAGATGCAGTAGAAGAGCTTAGACAGCCTGTACAAGATTTCTTGGTGCTGGTGCTTCTTATCCTCAAACAATAACTATCAGCACAGTCCCAGGTTGTCAAATAAAAAACAAAACCAAAAAAAATCCCTTGGTCAGCTTCAAATAGGCGTGCACCTGAGGGGCAGCCATTTTGGGCACAGCAAGATCTCAGAAACAGCAAGAAGTTGATCAACCAGTTAGTGCGCATGCAGATATAGATACTTTTAACTTAGGATTTGATATCAATACTTTTACATGTTTTCTCCAGTCAATTTTCATACTGCCAGTTTTGAGTTAATGAACAAATTTTCACATCACAATTGTCTTTTTTCTTAAACCTTTGAGTTCAAAGACAGAAGGATTGGAAGGTCTCTCTCTTTGAGAGAGTCGTTAAGTGCCTATGGCAATTTAAGCAGAAAACTGCCCATAGTTTTGTATCAGATTGAAAGAGGTTATAAGGACTGTTAGAATGTAACCGGTGACAACTTTTTAATCGGATGTAATATGACCAACGGTAACAAGCTGTAAGGGTCAGCTGACCCAGTAAACCATAGAACCAATTACAGAACGATGTGACGGTCAGCTGACACAGTATAAATAAGAACCTGTTGGGAATTGTGGGGAGCTTGGAATAGCCCAGGGCGAGGCCCCAAGTTTGGAGTAATGAAGTTTCTTTAATAAACCCTTTCTTTGATTTATAAGTTGGAGTAAGTTTTGTTTAATGTTTATTGTTGGCATTTGAAGAGTTCCTTCTGGAGAAACAAGGAACATCTGTTTGCAAAGTGGAAAATTTCACATGAGTGCTAAATTAAAGAATAATGGTTGGTTGTGAATAAGTACAAGAAAATAAAGATGGATGGATAAATGATAAAACTAACCATAACTCTGGAATTTTCTTACCTAATGAACAATCAAGAAAAGTATAAAGTAATTAAAACTGTACTACAGATACAAAAACACGGCTATAGCTGTTTCAGTCCCTTCCCTGCATGTTCCTAAACTATATACACTATCTTACAATTAACCGCGTAGAATGGAAGTTCAAAATATCTGTCAGTTAGCCAAGACAAACTGCCTGTCAATTTATTTTGATTATTTCATAGGAGTTGTATCACAATTCAAGTAGCTAAGTGCAAAACACGAAAATATATATTCAGACAAAGTAATGTGAGAATGAGAAAATAAACTGAACCCTTACAAGTTTAATAGAAAAAAAACATACTTGCACAAATATATTCAACAAAAAAGCAAAAGTCTATCTAAAAATTAGACTGAAATTAAGTTTTAACTTTCAATTTCTTCCATTGATTCTTTAAAAGTTAAACATTTTACATAAACTGAGTTAGTGACATAAATCTGCTCATAACATGTAAATTACATTTCAAATAGTACCTCTGTTGAAGTCAGCTGTACAGAGAGGCCTCATAACAAGTCCATCCCCAGGGTTCAAAGGGGAAATTTCAGGAGAGAATTTCACCATATTCTGGCTCCAGTCCAGGTCACTTAACATTATGGGATCAAACAAGGGTGTGTCATCAAGAATCATGGCAGGAGGAGCACACAGTCTGGACACTGTTGTAAGAAAAATGTAAAACACTTTAAAAGCCCTAATCAAAGATACATTTTTACTTACTTAGATTGATACAACTCTTAAAAAGCAGTTAAGAGAAATATAATTGTCGTTTCTTTTGCTGGTATTGCTCAATATTACAGCAAGTTAGAAATTGTGTGTTGATAAATTCTCAACATAAACTTGTTTGAGGAGTTGTGGTTACTGCACGCGAGCACATTACTAGTCAATCATATTTTGTAGCACTGTGGCAATAAAAGTAATAATGTAAAGAGATCCAAAAATGTCAAAAGCAAAACTGCTCTACTAGGAGGGATACAAAGCACAGATAGATTGGCAAAGGCAGTTGCTGGGTATACCAATCACAGGGTAATGGAGAACATTCAGGGAACAGATAGTTCAGGTGCAAACTAAGCACATTCTTTTTGAAGGGGAAAGGTAGAGTATCCAACCAGGATACCAAAGAAAATAAATAAATAAAAAAACAGGAAAAGTGGGCTCATGACAAATGATTCAGTTAATTACCAGGAAGATTGTGGAACATACAGATGGGAAATTAAAAAGATAACGCAGGAGGCAAAGAAAGTTACCCTGGCAACATTAAACTGAACTTTATAGCATAAAAAGGGTATGCAGTTACTAGGGAAAAAGTTAAATATGTTAAGGACTCAAAGGGACAAAAGCAAATCACTGAAGATGCTGGAATCTGAAGCCCAAAACGAAAATGCTGGAAAATCTCAGCAGGTCTGGCAGCATCTGCAAGGAGAGAAAAGAGCTGATGTTTCGAGTCCAGCTGACCCTTTGTCAAAGCTAAAAGGCCACTTTCTATGCCTGAAATTTGGTATGTCACCTGGTTCAGATAAAATGCACCCTAGGTTGACAGAAGAGCAGAGGCTTTTTATCACCTGTCAATACCCTACAGAACTCCCTATGACTACTGCATTTCTGCATAAAACCAAATCTCTCATTGTGCCAGGGTTTCTTACTGCTCATGCTAAATATACTGTGCCGAGAACCAACAAACAGCGGAATACTTGGAAAGGCTTTGGTGATCCAATTATTTGGCCTTTTCTGAATCATAATTTTATTTAAAAGCAGCATTTTACAAATAAACATTAACGGTTCAGCTAACCCAGGCCATCTGCATCTCATTTCGCTATTTAAAATTTACATTTTATAAATTTCTGTTGCTGATTTAAACATGGGAGTTGGATTTCATTCCAATCTTTCCAAAATTTCTAACATGGACTTCATTCTGGAGGAAGTCTGCACATAGTAAGACTAAAACAAATTGGAATTCTTCCAGAGTTTCTCCAAATCCATAGGTTGTTCTTGTTAATGTTTAATTTAATTTTTAGTCTCTGACTTTAGGGCCTCCAGCAATACCTTTCCCTAATTGAAAGAACAGGCAAGCTAGTAAGCTCTGACACTGGCTAATATCAGTTATTTTAATCCAGTTAGTGGTGTGCAAAATAATCAACTCTTTCCCTTCTCCTGCCCTCCATCATCTTGCTACCCTTTTGTGAGGAAGATGAGAGGTCACATGACACCAGTGTTTACCTGATGAAGGAGCAGCGCTCTGAAAGCTTGTGATTTCAAATAAACCTGTTGGACTATAACCTGGTGTCGTGTGACCTCTCATCTTGTCCACCCCAGTCCAACACTGGCATCTCCACATCATGGCCTTTGTGGGGAAGAATTTAGCTGCTTTACTGCCTTTACCACCAAGCTCCCCTGTCCTATGCAACACATAAGATCACTAACACCATGGCCAATGTCCTGCTAAGGTTTACATTTTTAAACAAACAATACTAGAAACTGTTCAGGTAAAGGATTTTTCACGTAGAGTTTCACAAGATTATTTCAGAGAAAAATGTGGATGCTTAAAAATGTAGATCAGGCAGAAACAAATTGGTATCTCTTTCCACATTGAATGTAGCCATTCACTATTCCACTATTACATTGATATAAATGCTCAAGTGTGCAAATGGTTGAAATCCACAGCTGTGTATATATTAATAACTGGCATCTAAAGAGAATCTACTACTCTAGGTGGTAATATTAAAAAAGTGTCATTTTGCAGCTTGTACATGGGGTATTGGTGCTGCAACCCAGATTCAGAGCGACAAAAAAATAAAGATTTTTGTTTAATATTTAACATGGTATTAGTTTCTTTAATTTTGCCATGGTAACCATAAATTATATCCATTTCATCCAATTAAATGAATAGTTACTCTGTACCTAGAGTGAGAGAAAGGCCAAACTAGTTTGATTCAAAAAATATCTTGCGGTATTTATTCAAATATATATTTGTTTGGGATACTTCTATGAAATTCAACAGTCACTTAACCTGTTTTGTCCTCAGCCATTTTTTTTTCCAAGGAATTTATTGGCCAGACTTGTTCAACTTGGAAAGTTTAAAGTCAGGCTGGGAAGTTTACACAGATAGTGAGAAAAAGTCATTGCACAAGAATATTCGTTTCAGCAAAATGTAGCGCCACAGCTTTAAAACTATTTACATACCATCCAAGGAGCTAAGCAGCCAGCATAATTGAGGATCCCATGCACCCCGGACATACTCTCTCCTACCTTCTTCCGTCGGGAAGAAAATATAAAAGTCTGAGGACACGTACCAACCAACTCGAGAACAGCTTCTTCCTTACTGCCATCAGACTTTTGAATGGACCTATCGCGCATCAAGTTGATCTTTCGCTACATCCTAGCTATGACTTTAACACTACATTCTGCACTCTTTCCTTTCCTTCCCTATGTATGGTATACTTTGTCTATATACCGCACAAGAAACAATACTTTTCACTGTATACTAATATATGTGACAATAATAAATCAAAATTTAATAACTACTGTTAAAAGTATTTTCTCCTTTTTGCTTTTCCTTTTGAGGGTTTAATATATTTGTTTGATTAGTGCAATGTCAACAAGCTAACTTGCTTTGGGTTACTTACGAGATCAATTGTGACAAGCTAATATCAGAAAGTAGAGATTTGAATACCAAGTGACACAGCAGCTGGTATACAGGGCTGATTTCACAATTCAAAATACAAGAGCCACGTAACCAAATTTCCTCCTTTCTCTTTCAGCTTTCTCATGTTACATGGGGCCACCACAATGCTGGTTAATCTTCATATCAGCTATTAGTTTTTTCTTGGATTTGCATGATGGCACAATGGCTAGCACTGCTGCCTCACAGCACCAGAGACCCGGGTTCGATTCCCGCCTTGGGTCACTGTCTGCACATTCTCCCCGTGCCTGCATGGGTTTCCTCCCACAGTCCAAAAAGACGTGCTGGTTAGGTGCATTGGCCATGCAAAATTCTCCCTCAGTGTACTTGAACAGGCGCCTGAGTGTGGCAACTAGGGGATTTTCACAGCAACTTAATTGCAGTGTTAATGTAAACCTATTTGTGACAATAATAAACTTAAACTTAGTTTTACAGCGCAAGAAACAATACTTTTCACTGTGTATTAATAGATATCCTTCCTGCTGCCAAGCCTCCCAATTTATCTGGACTGGGAACTGGTACCGAAACCCGCTGGCTTGGATGCATCAGTACCATGTAAATGAATTCATTTCACATTTTTCTTCAGATTTTGATCATGATGAAAGCTTGCTGTACAGAGAAAGTTTATAATATGATCACTACATAAATAGATCTTTTTCAGGGGTATGGTATATTATTGCATGCTTTAGAATTGATTTGAGTGCTTTGTTAATGCTCGGTGCTGACATCGAGTGCAAGGAGAAGGTGTTTAATTCCCCAACAAGAAAGCTATTTAAAATTTGGTTTTAGACATTTGATTCACATAAGTTTCTAAATGTCAGCTCTTGGCCCATCGTAAGGAGCAACTACAGTTATAAACACAATGGACGTTGTTTTATAATGTAATACAATATCTTATATACTTGACACCTTAATGTCACCATTTACAGGATATCTATTTCACATGGCAGAAAAATGGACTAATAAGAGGTGGAATCGAGAACACAGAATTCATCCTCACACACAAATGAACAAAAGCGACACAAAGCCACTAATGATTGATTTTCAACTTTTTTTGCCTCATGCAATTTTCTTCTCTTTCATTGAAGGCTTTGATTTCACAGGTGAAAACAAGTTCAGTACTTTAGGCATCAATGAACTTGATCAGGAATGAGAACTTTGGCTTATTTTTTCACTTTCCAAGCCCTGATATGTTTGTTATAATGTATGACCTGGATCACTTCCATTTTCTATCTCTAATAGCCTTCGCTGAATTAAAGAACAGATGAAAAAGGAACAGAAGTAGGCTATTTGATCCCTCAAGCCTGCCCCGCCATTCAGTAAGCTCATGGCCTCCACTCACTTCCCTCTCCCCCAACAACCCTGAACTCCCTTGAAGATCAAAGATCTGTCTAATTCAGTATTGAATATATTCAAAGATCCAGCCTCCATTGCTCTTTGGAGTAGTGAATTCAAAAAATCAAGGACCCCTGGAAAAAATTCCTCTTCATCTCCTCCTTATTCTGAAACCATGACCCCCTCATTCTAGATTACCCCACGAGGGGGAGCGTCCTCTGTCAAGCCCCGTCAGAATCTTCAATGTTTGACTAAGACACCTGTGTCTTCTAAACTTCTACAAGTATAGGTCCAATCTGCTCAACATTTCCTCATAAGTCAATCACTTTACCCCTGGAATTACCTTATGAACTTTCCCTGAACTGCCCCTAATGCAAACATATCCTTCCTTAAATAAGGAGACCAAAGATGAATTAGTGCAGTCTCACTAACACTGTACAGTTTAGCAAAATTTCCCTACTTTTATACTCCACACCACTCCATTTCTTAATCACTCATTGTATCTGCACGCTACATTTTGTGATTCATTTATGAGGACACCCAGATCCTGCTGTACTCTACATTTTAAAATTCCACAGTTCTCTTCTTCCCAAAGTGGACAGCCCCACATTTTTCCACATTATATTCTATCTGCCAAATTTGTCCACTCACTTAACCTATCTATATTCCTTTGCATACTCTTTGTGCCATCCTCATAAACTTGCTTTCCTACCTACCTATCTTCGTACATCAGCAAATTTGGCTCAGTGCCTTTGTCTAGTGATATAGATTGTAAATAGTTGAGGCCCTGGCACTGACGTGGCACCCTGCGAGTTACAATTTGCCATCCTGAAAAATGATCCATTTATCCCGACCTGTTTCCTGTTAGTTAGCCTGTGCTAATATATATCACACCCAAAACCATGAGTCATCTTGTGTAGCAATCTTTTATATGGCACCTTATCAAAATCTAATCACTAAACAACTGATACCAACTGTTTCCTTTAAAAAAGGAGAGATAAAAAAGGTGAGATTAAAAATATGCAAGCAAAAATAAGTCACAATTTACTAAATCCCTTTAGGCTCTTTTCCCCCCACTCCCACCAAACCCTCTGTAAATCCTATTAGGCGTGTCAGTGTAGATGCACAGGTAATTTATCATACATAATATATTACTACAGAAAATAGTCTTGTTTTATTAACAATAATTTACTTCAAAATGAAAAAATACTGAGCTCCTGTTTGTGATAGATTCCTATTCCCGTGTACAATGCCCATTAAAATCAATAGCCTGTGAAGAAATCAAATGACAAATGGTGTTACATATAAATACTGGAGGAGCAGTGAGCCAGGATTCATAACGCAAAACTTACAATTCATTGAGCCAAAAAATAATTCCTGCCACAACTACTTCAAAATAAACTGCAACTTTCAGTGTTCCAAAAAATCCCTGTATTATAATACAATATATACTACTTTTCCTAATGTAGTAATCAAGCAATGATCTGGATTATGGCACGGTGGCAGAGTGGTTAGCACTGCTGCCTCACAGCGCCAGGGACTCGGGTTCAATTCCCAGCTTAGGCCACTGCCTGTGCGGAGTCTGCACGTTCTCCCAGTGTCTGCATGGGTTTCCTTCGGGTGCTCCGGTTACTTCCCATAGTCTGAAAGCTGTACTGGTTAGGTGCATTGACCATGCTAAATTCTCCCTTGGGGCAGCCTAACAGGCACCAGAGTGCGACTAGGGGATTTTCACAGTAGCTTCATTGCAGTGTTAATGTAAGCCTACTTGTGACTAATAAATAAACTTTAATTACAAAAGCTATTAATTCTTCAGCGTGAACATGTCACATTGTATTACCCACTGGGGAAGTAATCTCTATATCAGGGAGCGTGCAAGGCATTTTGCAAATTATGAACCTCACCTTACCTCAGCCTTATGTCAGTGGTAGGGAAATTATTGGAGAGGATTCTTCGAGACAGGATTTATTCCCACTTGGAAATAAGTGGATGTATTAGTGAGAGGCAACATGGTTTTGTGAAGGGGAGGTCGTGTCTCACGAACTTGATCGAGTTTTTCAAGGAAGTGACAAAGATGATTGATGAGGGTAGGGCAGTGGATGTTGCCTACATGGACTTCAGCAAGGCCTTTGACAAGGTCCCTCATGGCAGACTGGTGCAGAAGGTGAAGTCGCATGGGATCAGAGGTGAGCTGGCAAGGCGGATACAGAACTGGCTCAAGTTTGTGGATGATACAAAGGTTGGTGGATTTATGGATAGTGATGAGGACCATCAGGGGATGTAACAGGATATAGATCGGTTGGAGGCTTGGGTGGAGAGATGGTAGATAGAGTTTCATCCGGACAAATGTGAAGTAATGCATTTTGGAAGGTCTAATACAGAGAGGAAATATACAGTAAATGGCAGAACCCTTAAGAATATTGATAGGCAGAGGGATCTGGGTGTACAGGTACACAGGTCGCTGAAAGTGGCAATGCAGGTGGAGAAGGTAGTCAAGAAGGCATATAACATGCTTGCCTTCATCGGTCGGGGCATTGAGTTTAAAAATTGGCAAGTCATGTTGCAGCTTTATAGAACCTTAGTTAGGCCGCACTTGGAATATAGTGTTCAATTCTGGTCGCCACACTACCAGAAGGATGTGGAGGCTTTGGAGAGGGTACAGAAAAGATTTATCAGGATGTTGCCTGGTATGGAGGGCATTAGCTATGAGGAAAGGTTGGAGAAACTTGGTTTGTTCTCACTGGAGCGACGGAGGTTGAGGGGCGACCTGATAGAAGTCTACAAGAAGAGGGGCATGGACAGAGTGGATAGTCAGAAGCTTTTTCCCAGGGTGGAAGAGTCAATTACTAGGGAGCACAGGTTTAAGGTGCAAGGTTTAAAGGAGATGTACGAGGCAAGTTTTTTTTTTAAAAACACGGGTGGCGAGTGCCTGGAACCCGCTGCTGGGGGAGGTAGTGGAAGCAGATACGATAGTGAGTTTTAAGGAGCGTCTGGACAAATACATGAATAGGATGGAATAGAGGGATATGGTCCCCAGAAGGGACCAGCTTAGTTCAATCGGGCAGCATGGTCAGGGCAGGCTTGGAGGGCTGAAGGGCCTGTTCCTGTGCTGTAATGTTCTTTGATATTATACCAGGAGCCAAAACCAGAAAATACAGAACTTTACTAGTGACTGTAACTATTTCTTTAGTGGAGCAAAACAGCAATTAAATTATACCTACAATATTAACATTTCTTAGCACTTATAGTGCAGGAGGAGGCCATTCAGCCATCGAGTCTGTACTGGCTCCCTGAAAGAGCATTTTACCCAGTCCCATCGTCCATTGCCTTCCTGCACATTCATTTTCAGATAGCAGTCCAATTTGCTATTGAATACCTTGATCAAACCTGCCTCCACAACCCTCTCACAAAGCTCATTCCAGACTCCAACCACGATCCGGGTGACAAAAAATTCCTCACATCACTGACTCCTTTTGCCAATTATTCTGAATCTGTGCCCCTCTAGGTTTTGATGCTTTCTTGAGTGGGAACAGTTTCTTAATATTTAGCCTGCCCATACCCCTCAGGATCTTGAATCCTCTCAGTCTTCTTTTCTCCAAGGAAGACCGGGCACTGCCCGCTGGCCACTCGCACACGGCCAGACCGGGCACTGCCTGCTGGTCACACACGGCCAGACCGGGCACTGCCCGGTGGCCACTCGCACACGGCCAGACCGGGCACTGCCCGGTGGCCACTCGCACACGGCCAGACCGGGCACTGCCCGGTGGCCACTCGCACACGGCCAGACCGGGCACTGCCCGGTGGCCACTCGCACACGGCCAGACCGGGCACTGCCCGGTGGCCACTCGCACACGGCCAGACCGGGCACTGCCCGGTGGCCACTCGCACACGGCCAGACCGGGCACTGCCCGGTGGCCACTCGCACACGGCCAGACCGGGCACTGCCCGCTGGCCACCCGCACAGCCGGACCAGGCACTGCCCACTGGCCACCCGCACAGCCGGACCAGGCACTGTCCGCTGGCCACCCGCACAGCCGGACCAGGCACTGCCCGCTGCTCACCCGCACAGCCAGACCAGGCACGGCCCGCTGGTCACCCACACAGCCAGACCAGGCACGGCCCGCTGGTCACCCACACAGCCAGACCAGGCACGGCCCGCTGGTCACCCACACAGCCAGACCAGGCACTGCCCGCTGGTCACCCACAGCCAGACCAGGCACTGCCCGCTGGTCACCCACAGCCAGACCAGGCACTGCCCGCTGGTCACCCACAGCCAGACCAGGCACTGCCCGCTGGTCACCCACAGCCAGACCAGGCACTGCCCGCTGGTCACCCACAGCCAGACCAGGCACTGCCCGCTGGTCACCCACAGCCAGACCAGGCACTGCCCGCTGGTCACCCACAGCCAGACCAGGCACTGCCCGCTGGTCACCCACAGCCAGACCTGGCACTGCCCGCTGGTCACCCACAGCCAGACCTGGCACTGCCCGCTGGTCACCCACAGCCAGACCTGGCACTGCCCGCTGGTCACCCACAGCCAGACCTGGCACTGCCCGCTGGTCACCCACAGCCAGACCAGGCACTGCCCGCTGGTCACCCACAGCCAGACAGGCACTGCCCGCTGGTCACCCACAGCCAGACCAGGCACTGCCCGCTGGTCACCCACAGCCAGACCAGGCACTGCCCGCTGGTCACCCACAGCCAGACCAGGCACTGCCCGCTGGTCACCCACAGCCAGACCAGGCACTGCCCGCTGGTCACCCACAGCCAGACCAGGCACTGCCCACTGGTCACCCACAGCCAGACCTGGCACTGCCCACTGGTCACCCACAGCCAGACCTGGCACTGCCCACTGGTCACCCACAGCCAGACCTGGCACTGCCCACTGGTCACCCACAGCCAGACCTGGCACTGCCCACTGGTCACCCACAGCCAGACCTGGCACTGCCCACTGGTCACCCACAGCCAGACCTGGCACTGCCCACTGGTCACCCACAGCCAGACCTGGCACTGCCCACTGGTCACCCACAGCCAGACCTGGCACTGCCCACTGGTCACCCACAGCCAGACCTGGCACTGCCCACTGGTCACCCACAGCCAGACCTGGCACTGCCCACTGGTCACCCACAGCCAGACCTGGCACTGCCCACTGGTCACCCACAGCCAGACCTGGCACTGCCCACTGGTCACCCACAGCCAGACCTGGCACTGCCCACTGGTCACCCACAGCCAGACCTGGCACTGCCCACTGGTCACCCACAGCCAGACCTGGCACTGCCCACTGGTCACCCACAGCCAGACCTGGCACTGCCCGCTGGTCACCCACAGCCAGACCTGGCACTGCCCACTGGTCACCCACAGCCAGACCTGGCACTGCCCACTGGTCACCCACAGCCAGACCTGGCACTGCCTACTGGTCACCCACAGCCAGACCTGGCACTGCCTACTGGTCACCCACAGCCAGACCTGGCACTGCCCACTGGTCACCCACAGCCAGACCAGGCACTGCCCACTGGTCACTCACACAGCCAGACCAGGCACGGCCCACTGCTCACCCACACAGCCAGACCAGGCACTGCCCGGTCACCCACAGCCAGACAGGCACTGTCCACTGGTCACCCACAGCCAGACCTGCCACTGCCCGCTGGTCACTCACACAGCCAAACCAGGCACTGCCCGCTGGTCACTCACAGCCAGACCAGGCACTGCCCGCTGGTCACTCACACAGCCAGACCAGGCACTGCCTGCTGGTCACCCACACAGCCAGACCAGGCACTGCCCGCTGGTCACTCACACAGCCAGACCAGGCACTGCCTGCTGGTCACCCACACAGCCAGACCAGGCACTGCCCGCTGGTCACTCACAGCCAGACCAGGCACTGCCTGCTGGTCACCCACACAGCCAGACCAGGCACTGCCCGCTGGTCACTCACACAGCCAGACCAGGCACTGCCTGCTGGTCACCCACACAGCCAGACCAGGCACTACCCGCTGGTCACAGTGGCGTTTGCTACCAAATAAACCTGTTGAACTTTAACCTGGTGTTGTTAGACTCCTCACTGGTCACTCAGTGAGGGGGGGGGGGTTTATTCACCCTGGGCTATCAGTGTCTGTGGCCACACTGACCGGCCTGGCCAGGTAGCTCTCTGGCCACTCAGTGAGTGGTCACTCAGGCAGTGAGGGGGTTATTCCTCCTGGGCTCTCAGTCTCACACTGACCAGGTTGGGTCTCTGGTCACAGACAGTCCGGGGGGTTGTTCCCCCTGGGCTCAGTCGCGTCCACTCTGAGTGGCTGGTCTGTCTCTGTCTCGGACGGGCCATTTCTCGGCGCTCCAGCTGCCAGCCGGACCCTGTCCGGAGGCTCTGCCCGCGCCCGGGGCTCGGCCATTGGGGCTGGGATAGAGAGCAGCCGGCGCTGCGCCGCACTCACCTCACAGGGTAACCGCTCCTGCAACCTCTCCGCTCCGCCTTTCCGCCGGTTGAATTTCCCGATTCTGCTCGGGAGTTTAACCGTCCCTGTGACGTGGCAGCGCGGGCACGCAGCGGCGTGATGACATCACGGCGGGCCTGGCAACGTGGGGGGGCGGGGCGCGGGGCCTAGCAGAGCGGGGGCGGGGCCTGGCAGAGCGGGGGCGGGGCGTGGCAGACTGCGCGGGGCCTGACGGAGTGGGAGGAGTCGGGCGGACTGGGCGGGGGCCTGACTGAGTGGGCGGGGCTCAGCGGGGCAGGAGGCGGGGCCTGGAGGACTGGGCGGGGCCGGGCGGAGAGGGCGGGGGCCTGGTTGGTGAGTGCTAACAGTGGGTATTCCTGGGTGGACAATGTGTCCCTGGCTGGCGGCCGCTGGGCCGCTGATTCACCCACCGCGCCATCACCTCAGAGCTTTAATAATCACATCGCCACATTTAAATGGCGCACAGCAGCCACACTTCACAGGTCACCGGGAAGAGAGGGCTGCCAGGAAATCTGACCCAAAATTCCCTGATGCCTCCCTGAAGAGCCTCTGTGCTCTAGAGGCAATCTGTAATATCATCTACACACTGGGCAAGAACCCAGCAGCAAGGTCACAGGGTCTTTCTGGTTGTATCACAGCTTGGTATGGCTCCTGCTCTGTTCAAAAGCACAAGAAACAACAACAGGTTGTGAATGAAGCCCAACCCATTACTCAAACCAGCCTCCCACCCATTGACTCTGTCTACACTTCCTGCTGCCTTGGCAAAGCAGCCAGCGTAATCAAGGACCCCACGCACCCCAGACATTCTCTCTTCCATCTTCTTCCATTGGAAAAAAGATACAAAAGTCTGAGGACATGTACCAACCGACACAAGAACAGAGGGGCGGCACAGTGGCTAGCACTGCTGTCTCACAATGCCAGGGACCTTGGGTTCAATTGCAGGCTTGGGTCACTGTCTGTGTGGAGTTTGCACATCCTGTGTCTGCGTGGGTTTCCTCCCACAGTCCAAAGATGTGCAGGTTAGGTTGATTGACCACGCTAAATTGACCCTACTGTCAGGGATTAGCAGGGTAAATATGTGGGATTACAGGAATAGGACCTGGGTGGATTGTGGCCGGTGCAGATTCGATGGGCCAAATGGCTTCCTTCTACACTGAAGGGATTCTATGATTCAATGAACTTCTTCCCTGCTGCTTCAGACATTTGAATGGACCTACCTCGCATTAAGTTGATCTTTCTCTACACTCTAGCTTTGACTGTAACACGACATTCTCCGCATTCTCTATGAACTGTATAGTGCGCAATGTCTGTATGGCGCGCAAGAAACAATACTTTTCACTGTATACTAATACATGTGACAATAATAAATCAAATCAAATCAAAATGCAGCACAGGAGGTAGTGGCACCAGTCGTGAGTGCCAACACCCTCATCCAGTGCCGCAAGAGGATGAATGATCTCCTTCCTTCTATCAGGGTAAGTCACCCTTCTCATCACTCTCAGCTCACGCACTCACACATCCACACGGATCTCACTCAGTTCCAGCTCAAAGGACACCATCACTCGCTATCCCACATACACACCTTCACCTCCCTGGGTTGTGTCCTCATCCCAACTATGATCCCACTCAGCACCCACCCATGCCAGGCATCTTTATCATACATCCTGCTGACACTCTCTCCATCTGTCTTCATGCTGGACAAGCTGGCACACAACAAGAGGGAGAGATCCCAGACGGGCAGTGGGATGCCCAAACTGAAGATCCTCACAGACTCCGAAGAGCGAGGACTTCAGCCAGCCATTAAGGACAGAGACCAAACCTGTGCTCATGCTGAATGCAGCAGCAATAGACCAATTGAGGATCCAGCACTGCATCGGACAAGCATGCTGTGAGTGTTTCTCAGGATACTGCCATGCACTGATGACCTCTATTTTCTTTTGCAGGCACATCTGGGAAGCAGCCTCAAGAGTCCACCAGCCAAGTCATGAACACCAGGTCAGAGCATTGATTTTTCTGTACTCTGAGTGGGATATCCATCACAGTGCTCACCCACACCCGCCACCAGTACGGATACACACAGGTCAGTGGGACCTAGCTTCAGAGCAGCTTCAGGTTCACTTAAAAGCGGACAATATCTAGGTCCAGATGAATTGTGTCCCAGGCTGTTGTGGGAGGCAAGGGAGGAAATTGCAGGGGCTCTGACCCAAATTTTTAATTCCTCCCTGGTCACCGGACTGGAGGACTGGAGAACAGCTAATATGGTCCTACGATTTCATAAAGGTTGTAGAGAAAAGCCAGGGAACTACAGACCAGTGAGTCTCACGTCTGTGGTTGGGAAACTACTAGAGAAGATTCTGAAGGAGAGAATCTATCTCCATTTGGAGAGGCAAGGTTTGATCAGGGATAGTCAGCACGATTTTGTCAGAGGGAGGTCATGCCTAACAAATTTGATTGAATTTTTTAAGCATGTAACCAAGTGTGTGGATGAGGGTAATGTGGTTGATGTAGTTTACATGGATTTCAGCAAAGCTTTTGACAAAGTCCCACATGGGAGACTTATCAAGAAGGCAAATGCCCATGGGATACAGGGTGATCTGATAAAGTGGATTCATAATTGGCCTAGCGGTAGGAGACTGAGAGTGATGACAGACGGCTGCTTTAGTGACTGGAGGCCAGCGACCAGTGGCGTACCACAGAGATCCGTGCTGGGCACCCTATTGTTCATCATTCATATAAATGACATAGATGACTACGTGGGGAGGTAGGATCAGTAATTTTGTCGATGATACAAAGATTGGCTGGGTAGTTAACAGTGAGGTTAAATGTCTTGGGTTATAGGAAGATATAGACGAGATGATCAAATGGACGGATACGTGGCAGATGGAATTTAACCCTGAAAAATGTGAGGTGATACACTTTGGAAGGAGTAATTTGACAAGGAAGTATACTATGAAAGGTCTGACACTCGGAAATGTTTGTCCATAGATCTCTGAAGGCAGAAAGGCAGGTTAATTGGGTGGTAAAAAAGGCATATGACACACTCGTCTTTATCACTCACCTCCCTGACTACCTGGATCCACTACAGTTTGCCTACCACCGCAACAGGTCCACAGCAGACACCATCTCCCTGACCCTGCACTCAACCCTGAAACACCTAGATAACAAGGACACCTATGTCAGACTCCTATTTATTGACTAAAGCTCAGCCTTCAACACTATTATTCCCACGAAACTCATCTCCAAACTCCGTGGCCTGGGTCTCGGCACCCCCCTCTGCGACTGGATCCTGAACTTCCTAACTCACAGACCACAATCAGTAATGAGAGGCTGTGTTCTCAGCCCCCTACTATATTCCTTATACACCTATGACTGCGTGGCCAAATTCCCCTCCAATTCAATTTTCAAGTTTGCTGACGACACCATCGTAATGGGTCGGATCTCAAACAATGATGACACAGAAACTCATCTCCAAACTCCGTGACCTGGGTCTCTTTTGCTACCAAATAAACCTGTTGGACTTTAACCTGGAGTTGTTAGACTTCTTACTGTGTTTACCCCAGTCCAACGCCGGCATCTCCACATCATGGCCACCTAAGTGCCAGCCAGTGTAAACTGTGGCCACATTGTGCCAGTGGGGATAGGTGTACGGCAGATTCCATGTCCAATGGTGGCCTGCCATGGACTTTAAAGGCGGCATGCGGAGGCACCCCTGCGTATGAATGGCCAGCTCTGGTAGACACAGCAGCCAGCAAGAGGACAGCAATGTGCTGAGGGCTCCACACTGTGCTGAGCCCAACACAGAAAGCACTCCCTCAAAACCCCAAAACACCAACTCAGCTCACTCCCTGAAACTCCCAACTCCTCATGCAGATTCGCTCTATTCCCCTTTCACCCTGCCCTCAATTTTAAAAAGCAAAGAAAAAGGTTGGTCCACCTGCCGTGTTTCCCGTGTGCCGAATTGCAAGGGGCACATAAATTGGTCAATTGGGGATTTAATCGTATCGACATGGTGGCACAGTGGTTAGCACTGCTGCCTCACAGCGCCAGGGACCCGGGTTCAATTCCAGCCTCAGGTCCCTGTCTGTGTGGAGTTTGCACGTTCTCCCCGTGTCTGCGTGGGTTTCCTCCAGGTCCTCTCGTTTCCTCCCATAGTCCAAAGATGTGCAGGTTAAGTGGATTGACCATGCTAAATCGTCCCTCAGTGTCAGGGGATCTAGAAGGGCGAGGGATTCTATGGTCACTCTATGGTTCTATGGTCATCAACTAGCATCATAATTGTTGGTTGGCGCACTGCTGATCCGTGCCTCTGTCTGCCGACTGAAATATCGTGCGAGTACTCGATGATATCGGGATATGTGCCGAACACCATCACGCGCTGTTTAATGTGCTTCAGGATCGGGCATGCGCCTAGCAGACATAAAATATTACCCCTAAGTTACTGAGTTTTTAAATTCACACAATTTATGGCACGACAGACTGAGAAAACTCGGAGAAAGGCTTTGACAAATCAGCAGTCTGTGGTTGCCTCTTTATTCCTTTAGCTGCATCATCAAAGACTGGCAAAAAGGTTTTCAAGATTTTAGGATATAAAATGAATCTTAAAATGTTTCAAAGAGAATTAAATTTTTGATAAATTGGGCACCTTGCATGCACAGTAAGCATTTTTTTAAAACTCCAAACTAAGTTGGAGTACTGAGAAATAGGTGCATTTTGAAGCACTATTTTCTGGATACAAAGTGGAAGCCTTCTCCCCATTCAGACACATCACATAGGAGTTCAGAATTGATTCAATCCACTAGTAATTATGGCCCATTGTATTCCGTCCTTGTTGACTGACCAACTCGTCCAACTCACCAGTGCAACTCTTAAGAGAATAGGCCTGTCACTGGGGGCAAAGAGTCCATTCAGCTCCAGATAACCCTACAAGCAGTCAAAGTGATGACCAGTCTTAGCCGCACAAACGATGTGATATCCACCACGCTAATAGGGTGTCTGATTTTTTCTGGTTAACTCAACAGCAGTATCTGTGCACACAATTAAATGCTGATTTTAACCTCGCCCAGCTGGTGGAATTGGAGTGGGTTCAGGTTGGATGTCTGTTGTTCACACTGCCTGATTTATACTCCATTGTCTGCCATGTGGCTGACAGCATTGAGGTACGCGAAACTTGGAAGTTGGGAAAAGAAACAGGATTTGGTGTAAACACCGGGATATGAGTGACAAATCCCATGCACCATTGAAAGCATCCTTTCCAGATGTATCACAGCTTGGTATGGCTCCTGTTCTGCCCAAGGCCATAAGACACTACAAAGGATCGTGAATGAAGCCCAGTCCATCACGCAAACCAGACTCCCATCCTCCCATCCATTGACTCTGTCTACACTTCCCGCTGCCTCGGAAAACCAGCCAGCATAATTAGGGACCCCGTGCACCCCAGACATACTCTCTTCCACCTTCTTCCGTTGGGAAAAAGTCTGAGTCATGTACCAACCAACTCAAGAACAGCTTCTTCCCTGCTGCCATCAGACTTTTGAATGGATCTAATTCGCACTAAGTTGATCATTCTCTACACCCTAGCTGTGACTGTAACACGACATTCTGCACTCTCCTTTCCTTCTCTATGAACGGTATGCTTTGTATAGCATGCAAGAAACAATCCTTTTCACTGTATGCTAAAACATGTGACAATAACGAATGAAAAAGAAAATTAAAATCTTAAAGTTTTTTTATTAGTCACAAGTAGGCTTAGATTAACATTGCACAGAAGTTACTGTGAAAATCCCCTAGTCGCCACACTCTGGTGCCTGTTCGGGTACACTGAGAGAGAATTTAGCATGGCCAATGCACCTAACCAGCACATCTTTTGGACTGTGGGAGGAAACCGGAGCACCCAGGGAAAACCCATGCAGACACGGGGAGAACGTGCAGACTCTGCACAGACAGTGACCCAGCCAGGAAGCATGATGTTGTAACAAAGTGGCACCCTGAAAGAGGGCATATGTGACAGGTTACTGGGAATGTAGTATTTTCACTACTTAGGGCAGAAGTTTACGGTCCTGTCACAATGAGGGCAGGGCTGGAAAATATGATGAGCCGTTCAAAGGTCCATTGGCTTCTTCCGGGCCATGAGGTGGTGGGAAGAGCCAGGAACCTCCACCCTTCGTTTATTGTTTAATTTCACAACGCACACACAATTTTCCCAATAACAACTTCACCAGAAATTAACTTTGAAATTAAAAGATCTTTTTAATTTCTTCCTGCATTTGTGGTTGCCTCCTTATGTTGTTCATCATTGTAATGCTTCATTCTTAAGACCATGCTTCTCCAATGGAAAAAGAATAAGTGCCTTGAGCACATCCTGGTTGCTAAGAGCTTTAAGACAAGGTATTATTCTGGTGATCCTCCTACTGACCTGTTGCAGTGACCTCATTATGCTGCAGCAGGTGAGAAGACCAAATCTGAAACAGTACTCTAGATCAGTGCTCCCAATCGGTGGCAGCGGCGGCACACTGGTGTGCCATGACGATCCCACCCCACCCCCACCCTGCCAAGTGTGCTGCAAAAAATGATTCAAAGTGACTAAAAATTAATGTTATTAAACTAAAACTTAGTGGTGGTCAGCATCTCCAAGACCCGATAAATGTCAGGCCTTCCGCACACTTGCTGGCTGGGGAAGAGCCACACATACGTGGTTCAGATTTCTATGTTGGTCAGACCCATGTGTGTGACCAGTGGGACTTGGAGCTGAAGACAAAGTCCCCATGCGCCCACACAAAAAGGGTGCAAGGAAGTGTGAGAGACAGAGGTTAGAAAATGCTGTTCTGAAAATCACAATATTGAAACCATGCCAAGAACTTGTATCTGCAATTATGTTTAGCTAATGCCTAGCAATGAGATTAACATTATGCTGAGACTTCTGTCCTACATGTCAGCTTTCTCTACCTTTTTTAATGATGTTGCCGTTTTTATCTCATATTTCAGTTTTCTACCTGAGGTACAGTAGTCAAAATATTAAGAGCAAAATATTACAGATACTGGAGATCTGACATAAGAAGAAAAAAGGCTCGATAAACTCAGATAATTGGGCAGCATCTGTGGAGTGAAACAGTCAACATTCATGTTGATGGCCATTTGAAAATATTAAATCTTGCGCGAACTGGATAAACGATTTGTGACACTGAAGGGTTTTTAGAGAAATCAAGGTTCCCTTTATACAGTTTACATTGATATTGTATTTACATTTTCCAAGTCAATGGCTCAGATTTTGTGATAGCTAGGATGGCGTGATGGCACAGTGGTTAGCACTGCTGCCTCACAGCGCCAGGGACCCGGGTTCAATTCCGGCCTTGGGTGACTGTCGGTGTGGAGTCTGCACATTCTCCCAGTGTCTGTGTGAGTTTCCTCCGGGTGCCCCTGTTTCCTCCCACAGCCCAAAGATGTGCGGGTCAGGTTGATTGGCCATGATAAATTGCCCTTTAGTGTCAGGGGGATTAACAGGGTAAATAGGTGGGGTTACGGGGATAGGGCCTGAGTGGGATTGTTGTCAGTGCAAGCTCGATGGGCCAAATGGCCTCCTTCTGCACTGTAGGGATTCTATAATAGAACTGAAACAAACAGTGCTCAGCATTATTATGGTGGAAATCAGATTTGTGGCATCCACACATGCACAGTAAAATATGGAAGTCCATGTTTCCCGATTCTCTCCCGATTTTCTGCTGTTCCCTCTGACAGCAAACACAGGCCGAAAATCGGCCCAAAAAAGTCTATGGCTAGAGGGCAGTTCAGAGAAAATAGGAGGTGTGTCTCAAAATGTTTGCATAGTATGGTAACATATAAAAGCTTGGGAACCAGTGGTCTCGATGTGGATGTACCAAAGTTTTTTATAAAGTAAGCGTTGTACATCTAGTTCAATATTGAACTGTCCCAGTTATCGTATTTCGTCTGCATTCCTAACTCCCATGTCAGAACTAAACTTACTCAATGCCCTCACTTGTATCATTAATAAAGAAAATGAAGAGTAAACATCCCAACACAGATTCCCATGGGAGTTTATTAGTGATGATGTGGAGATGCCGGCGTTGGACTGGGGTAAACACAGTAAGAAGTTTAACAACACCAGGTTAAAGTCCAACAGGTTTATTTGGTAGCAAAAGCCACACAAGCTTTCGAGGCTCTGAGCCCCTTCTTCAGGTGAGTGGGAATTCTGTTCACAAACAGAACTTATAAGACACAGACTCAATTTACATGAATAATGGTTGGAATGCGAATACTTACAACTAATCCAGTCTTTAAGAAACAAAACAATGGGAGTGGAGAGAGCATCAAGACAGGCTAAAAGATGTGTATTGTCTCCAATAAATCCAGTACTCTACTGGCCAGTCTCCCATCTCTCACCCTCCATAAACCTCAGCTCATTCAAGGAAAACAAGGTAGAGGCGGTAAGACATAGGGGAGGAAATTCCAAAGTGTAAGGTCTTTGCAGCTTCAATTGCAGAGCGATTAAAATGGAGGATGCACAACTGGGGCTGGAGCATAAATCTCCATAAATCTTGGAGACAATACACATCTTTTAGCCTGTCTTGATGCTCTCTCCACTCCCATTGTTTTGTTTCTTAAAGACTGGATTAGTTGTAAGTATTCGCATTCCAACCATTATTCATGTAAATTGAGTCTGTGTCTTATAAGTTCTGTTTGTGAACAGAATTCCCACTCACCTGAAGAAGGGGCTCAGAGCCTCGAAAGCTTGTGTGGCTTTTGCTACCAAATAAACCTGTTGGACTTTAACCTGGTGTTGTTAAACTTCTTACTGAGTTTATTAGTGACCCATTCAGACCTACTTCCATTGATTACTGCCCTCTGCTGACAAGAATGAAACAAATCCACTTTCCAGTGTGAAAACTGTCCGAGATTTCTATGGAATGAATCCGCACTCAGCCGTACATCTACCTGCACATGAAATGTTTATGACTGAACACCCCGCTCCCCTCCCCCCACCTTCCAATCATCATCATCCATCCATTAAAAAAAACCCTTAATCTCTCTATTTTACAGATTACCATCCCATCTTCAACCTTCCTGAACATGCTGGTTGCCTCCCAAAAGCCCATCTTTCCTGTATAGACCATGTTTAAATTCTTCTAATTAGGTTTCCAACTCTGCCACAGCACTGCATCTGCCCTTATCAAAGTCACTAATGATTGTGACTCTGGTGAACTATCCCTCCTCATCCTTTGCATCTGTCTGCAACAGTTGCTCACACCATCCTCCTCCAGCACCTCTTCTCTGTCAGCCACTTGTATGGGCTGCCTTAGCCTGGGTCCATTCTTATCCATCTAGTTGTAACCAGAGAATGACCTGCAATGGCTTTCCTTCCCACCACCACACCATTACATCTGGAGTCCCCCCTGCCCCCCCCCCCCCCCCCCCCCCCACACCCCAAGGATCTAGCCTTGACCCCCTCCTATTTCTAACCTGCATAATGCCCTTCGGTGGCATAATCTAAAAAAAAAATCAAGCTCCACATATACACTGTTAATAAGAAGCTGTACCTCACCAGCACTTCTGTCTCTGACTTTTCACGCTGCTTGTCCGACATCTAATTCTAGAAATTTCATCCAGCTAAACATTTAGAACTGAATCCATCATCAGAAACTCCATTCCATAGCCAGTGATTTCATTCTTCTACTGTCTGTGGCTGAACCAAACAGTTCACAATATATATGTCCTATTTGACCCTGAAATGAACTTCCAACCACACCTCTGCTCCAACACCAAGATCGCCTGCTTCCAACTTTATATCATGACCTGACTCTGCCCCTGCTTCAGCTCCTCCATGTGTTTGGTCCCTCTGTACTTGATAAATCCAGTACTCTACTGGCCAGTCTCCCATCTCTCACCCTCCATAAACCTCAGCTCATTCAAAACTCTGCTGTCCTTATTCTAACTTGCACCAAGTCCTATTCACCCAACACCCTAAGTTGGTTCCCAGACCAGTAACTCTTCAACTTAAAAACTCTCAGCCTTGTTTTCAAATCCCTCCCTGGCATTACCAATCTCTATTTCCGTAACATCCTCCAGTCCCAAACTCCTCTGAGATTTATGCTCCAGCCCCAGTTGTGCATCCTCCATTTTAATCGCTCTGCAATTGAAGCTGCAAAGACCTTACACTTTGGAATTTCCTCCCCTATGTCTTACCGCCTCTACCTTGTTTTCCTCTTTTAAGATTCTTCTTAAAATCCATCTCTTTGACAAAGCTTTTGGTCACCTGTCCTAATATCTTTTTACATGACTCAATGTCAAATTTTGTTTGAGAATACTTCTGTGAAATGTTTTAAGACATTTTACTGTGTTAACAATCCTGGATAAAAAAAATGCAGGTGGCAATGTCAGGGAGAGATTACACGGGAGGGGAAAGTTTAACAAGAATCATAGAAACCCTACAGTGCAGAAAGAGGCCATTTGGCCCATCGAGTCTGCACCACCACAACCCCACCCAGGCTCTACCCCCTTATCCCTACATATTTACCTGCTAATCCCTCTAACCTACGCATCCCAGGACACTAAGGGGCAATTTTAGCATGGCCAATCAACCTAACCCGCACATCTTTGGACTGTGGGAGGAAACCGGAGCACCCGGAGGAAACCCACGCAGACACGAGGAGAATGTGCAAACTCCACACAGACAGTGACCCAAGCCGGGAATCGAACCCAGGTCCCTGGAGCTGTGAAGCAGCAGTGCTAACCACTGTGCCACCGTGCCGCCCTAAGAGCGGGAGGTCAATGAATTCAGATGTGAAAGGACAAGGGGAGCCGAGATAGAGAGGTTGAGAAAAGGAAAGAAAGACAATAGAAAACTCTAGGATTGACGTGGTGGGTGAATCAGTGACAATGAGGATTTTAAAGGAGATATGAGACAGGTGAACCAAAGTTCTTGAAGGAGGTGAAGGTACCAAAGGAATAATGGGAAAGGCACTATTGGTGGAAGGGTCAGATCATTACAGTGGGAGTTTAGACAGGTCAGGTAGTGAGTGGAAAGTATAGCCTGTTATGGGGGGGGTCCAAGAGCAGCCAAGAGAAAAAAAGAGAAAGGACTTGAGGTCCAGGGCAGCAAGCAAAATGTAAATGGGAGTGGACACAGATGGAATTCAAATCACATAGTCATGGCAGATATAATAAGAAGTCTCACTGGCTACTCACTCACCTGATGAAGGAGCAGTGCTCCGAAAGCTTGCGATACCAAATAAACCTGTTGGACTTTAACCTGGTGTTGTGAGACTTCTTACTGTACCCACCTCAGTGCAACACCAGCATCTCCACATCATGGCAGATGTAAGGAGATACAATAAACAATGGATATTTCGTATGTGTGAAACATGGAATATACCGTGTATATGCAATAATATCCTGCCAGGTAAATTGAAAAATAATACACTCGTACACTAGCTTTCAGCACCAGCAAGCAGGATCTGAAATAATCCTGTACCACTAACATAACCTTTCAAAAATTGTTAATATGAATCTGGACATATGCATCATATAAACAGAATATGGCAAAGGAAATTGTTGATTACGGTGTTCCACTCATGAAGACATCTGTATAATAATCCACTTGACTTTGTTATGAGTCATGCAGTCTCCTTTGCTGATGGAATAAATATAATTTTAAACAACTTCCTTTGCAGCAGTTTCTTTGCACTGTACGCAGCCCTACAATTAGCTAAATCTTTGACAAAAAGGATTGAGTCAATACAGTTAGAGAAATGCTCTGTTGTATTTCTAATGATGAAAGGATGGCAACAGACCATGAACATTATCGTGTTAACCAATGTTAATCAGGAAATGCTGATCATGAACTGGAGTCATCGAGAGACAAGCATCTGCTGTTTGTCACCTCCATTCGAACTGAGCTAAAATCAAAATTTATTGCATTGTCTCTTAATCCGACTGAACAACTTGCATTTATCTCACACCTCGAACATAGGAAAGTGCTTCAGACATTGAGGCGTGTAATCAGAAACAAATAGACAACAAACCAAAGGCTATATTTGCAGGAATGACTACAGTAGAAGCTTTCTCAGAGAGGTGAATTTTAAGAGGGATAAAGGGGAAGGAATTGTTGAAGCAAGAAATTCCAGATTGTGTACCCTGGGGCAGCTGAAACTACAACTGCCAAAAGGCATCGCATGTTCCTCAATAATCATATGAAAACATGTCTTTCTAACTTGCCCCTTGTTCTAATGATCCAGTGACTATTCGCTTGCTGCAGATTTGACCAACAATGGAAACAAGCTTTCGCTATTTTGCAACATCTTCCATCATTTTTAATCCTCTGCTGGGCCACTTTTCTCTGTTCCATTGAAGTCAAGTCCTTGTTTTCAACATTGTTATGTCTCCCTGTTCCCATAATTTAGAAATGATCACACTTCAGACTTAAAATGCTGGATCTTCATCAAGTGTATTTCTTACAGCTCTGTAGGTAGTTAGGGTCGCTAACTCTTCAGGATTGGCCTGGAGTCTCCAGAAATTGAAGATCAATCTCCAGGACTTTATGCAACTCTGGAGAAAAATCATTCTTACATTAAAAATATATTTTTTGTCCCTTTTTTTCCTTGAACATTTCTTCTTACCAGAATTAAAAATTATTGAAAATGGGGGGAACGGCAGTTTGGCTGACAGTCCAACACCATCCAATTGGATAATGAGTCTTATTGCTTTCCAGTTGGTTGACTCTCAAATGCTCTCTGAAATGGCCTAGCAAGCCACTCAGTTCAAGAGCAACTAGGGACAAGCAATAAATGCTGGCCAGGTAACGATGCCCATATCCCACGAATGAATATTTTAAAAATTGGTGTAGGAAGGCAGTGATACATCACCAGGATGAATGTGTTGGCTGACTGATGGCTGGAGCTTGGCGGCAAGTTATGTGATGAAACCTCCAGGAACACATTTAATCACAGTTGGCAACCTTGCATGTGGCTGGTGGACTGACCCGGCACGTGACAGCAGTGCAGCAGTAAAATGGGGATATACATTCTCATAACAATTGATTCCTTTTTTAACAAATAATGTAACAAACAATTTCTTCATAATTTCACCCTTTTATTCTAATGAATCTTTGCTGTGTCTTTGCAGTGATGGAGTGCCCAATGGTGCCATCCACTGTGACCTAACCAACGTCCTACAGACATTCATCAACATAGTAAAACACAGAATCTTATCTTACCTTTTTGATAGCCTTTCCCAGCTGCACATACAGCCTTGAAGATCTATATATCCCACAATGTATCTGACATTTCTCCACACTAACTGAATCTCTTTGCCAAGCTGTTAACCAGTCCATGCCCTTCTGCAGCCACCTACATTGCAGACTCGATGGGCAGAATGGCCTCTTTCTGCACTGTAGGGATTCTGTGATTCTATGATACATTCTTCCTCACAGTTCACCACGTTCCTTCATTAGGTATAATAACAAGCTCTAATACAGTTCCTTTGGCTCTTCTGGCAAAATAATTCATTTAACTGGGAAGGAACAGAGGTGTTAGAATAAATCCCAGGTGCACAGCACTAGCCAAATCCTACAAATCCAAAATCATCCATTTACACTATTTGCACAGGCTTCCTGTCTGACAGACATATTTCTAAACATGCTGCCTTATTCCCTTTAATAACTTAACATTTCGATTTCTCATTGCACATTTTTTGAAGCACATTAGGTCAAATTTTGTGAAACCAAGTGTAGGTCCTTTGTTACAGTCAGCAAAAACCATTGGGCGGCACGGTGGCTAGAACTACTGCCTCACAGCACCAGGGATCCGGGTTCGATTCCCAGCTTTGGTCACTGTCTGTGCAGAGTTTGCACATTCTCCCATGTGTGCGTGGGTTTCCTCTGAGTGCTCTGGTTTCCTTCCACACTCGAAAAATGTGTGGGTTAGGTGGATTGGCCATGCTAAAATTGCCCCTTAGTGTCAGGGGGACTAGCTGGGGTAAATGCCTGGGGTTATGGGGACAGGGCCTGGTTGGGATTGTGGTCGTTGCAGACTTGATGGGCTGAATGGCCTCCTTTTGCACTATAGAGATTCTATGTCTCTATAACCTAACAGGAGAGCAGCCTGTAAATTTCCATCTGTTTGAAATCTCCTGAAATGACTTCTCTTTCTGTCCTGCAGAGTTAGCGTGGAGTCACCCAAGTGCCTATCTTTGGCCCCTTCCTATTTCTCACCTGCTTGCTGCCCCTCACTGACAATCATCTGAAACCCAGAATGTCAGGATTTACTTGGAATGAAAGAGTCATTGTAGCATTGAGTGGGGCCATGCAGCCCATGAGTCCATGCTGGATCTCCATTGAGCCATCCAGTCAGTCCCATTCTTAACTCTTATAGTCCTGCAAGTTTATTTCCCTCAAGTGTCCATCCAATTTCCTTTTGAAGTCATTTTTTGTTTCCACTGCCATCAACCTTGTAAGCAGCCAGTCCCAGATCATTATTACTCACTGAGTTAAAAATTTCTTCCTCACATCCCACCTGCACCTCTTGCCAAACCTTAAATCTGTCCTGTATTCCAACGGCACTTAACTCTCCCTCACCACATCCCTCCTCAACAAATCCTTCATTTGTCCTGTTGCTTGTCCAACATCCAATATTAGATAGCGGGCACGATCTTATCAGCTGTTCATGACCTACTGCCACTGCAAGCGAGGATGGAGAGTTTGGCATCTCACTGCAGTGGGACCAGAAAATCCCGCTGGTGTGAACAGCTGGAAAATCCTGCCCAAAGTTTCTTCCAATTAAATATCGGAAAGACCAAAGTCATTGTTTGTGGTTAATAGCACAAATTGCTTTCTCTAGCCACCAATTTAATCCCCTGAGCCTGAACCAGACTTGACAATCTTATTTCACCCTGAGCTGAGATTCCTACCCCAACATCATCGTCCATCATCAAGGCTGCTTACTTCCACCTCTGTAATATTGCCCATCTCTGCCCCTCCCCCAGCCCATCAGCTGCTAAAACCATCATCCATGCTTTGGTTACTCCAGATGTCATCATTCTAATACTCTCTTGGTCAGATTTGCATATTCTGCCCTCCGTAAACTTGAAGTCATCCAATTCTCCACTGCGCTTGTCCTGTAACCCACACCAAGTTCCCATTCACCATTAACCCTGCGCTCACTGACCTACGTCTGGCAATGCCTCAAATTTAGGATTCCCAAATTTGATTTCCAATCCCTTCATGTCCATATTCTTCCCTCTGTTTTTAACTCCTCAAGCTCCACAATCCCAAGATCTCTGGCCTCACAGTCTCTCTATTCTGTCATCCCACCATTGGTAAGCCAGTCAGCTCCCTAGATGTTAAATTCCTGAATTCCCGCACTAAAACTCTCTGCCTCTCTACTTCTGTCCCTTTATAAAAACTTTATCAAACCTACCTCCACGACCAGTCACCTGTCCTAATGTGTGGCTTGTTGTCAGATTTAGTTTGATAATTCTCCAGCGAAACAGTTTTGTGTGATTTATTACAGTAAAAGTGCTATCTAAATACAAGTTGTTATCGCTGTTACCCTCTCTGAAAGTCCACACATTCTATCTTTCTGTGGACTTCAGTCATGACTTTAGTCTTCAGCTGAGGAGTGTTTGCGGATGATGGATAATTTGTCCAGTTGTAATTAAGTCACCACTTTTAACAATGTCATAAATTTCGGGGAGGCGGTGGCGTTAGTGCTATTGTCACTGGACAACTTTTCCGGAAAGCCCAGGGTAATGCTCTGGGGACCCGAGCATTTGAATCCCACCATGGCAACGGGTGAAATTCGAATTTAATAACACTTGGAATTAAATGTCTGACCAGGGTCGCAAAAACCCATCTGGTTTACTAATGTCTTTTAGGGAAGGATGCTAAGGCATCCTCCACTTGGAATCCAAGAACAAAGGCCTTTATAAAGTCTTCAGCCTTTGTAAGTGAGCTTATATCATGTGTGTCTTTACAAGTCTTGATTTCAACATTCCTAGTTTTCAGGTTAAATCTCCTTCATGTGACTCCAGACCCACAGCAGCAATGTGCTTGACTCTTAACTGTCCTTAGGAATGGAGAATAAATGCTGGCCCACAGCAATATCCACATCCCATGATGAATCTTTTTTCCACATTTCTAATAGGATTTGTTCTTGTATCTGTGGCTTCCTGATGACGGTGATGCATTGGCATCTCTACTGGCAGGAGGCTGCAATTACACGGTGGCATATTTACATGGGCAGCAGCCATTTTGGATGTAGACACAGAAAGACAGAAAGTGCACAGAACTGAAGATTCTTAATCTATTACAGATGTTAACTCCTCTGCATTCCCTTCACCCATGTGCTCTGATTTCCTTTTTTTTAATTAAATACATCGATCACAGCCAAACCTTTACAAATCCATAAATAAATTAAGCAAAACGCTGCAGATGCTGGAATCTGAAACAAACAGAGAATGCTGGAAACACTCGGCAGGTCTGCCAACAACTCTGAGTTGTTTTCTCTCACTCTCTCTACAGGTGCTGCCAGATTTGCTGAGTTTTTCCAGCATTCTCCGTTTTTTAAAAAACAAATCCATTCTGATCTGTCCATGCTTCGTTCAATGTTCACTAATGTATTCCTATAGTACAGACTTAAGAAGCTCATCAGTAACTGGGTTACAACAACTGGTTTACAATGTTCTGGTGTTTATCCTGCTTGACATTGTTATGCACAATTCCTGTTTCCAAAAGTTTTGAAAATTATGATCAGTGCCGCTGGAAATTGCTCCTAACCTCCGGGAGCCATACCCTCTACAGCTGGTGCCATCTCCACAATTGCTTACACAATGGGTGGGATGGATGGAGAGTGTTTCCCACTGCAGAGGCCAACTGGAAATCTCGCGGTATCCTGTGGCCCCAATGTCATTATTTTTGCAGTTGGGGGTTTCCAGATTTGTCCGCGTCTCCCTCCATGTACCTGCCAATGACCCTTGCTGCCCCTTCACGCGACACCTTTATCTGCATCCTGTTAGCAGGATGCGAATCAGTTTAAGGCCAGCCTCTAACAGAAGTCGTGACCCACCATGGCTAAAGTTTATTTTTTAGTGTCACAAGTAGACTTACATTAACACTGCAAAGAAGTTACTGTGAAAATCCTCTAGTCGCCACACTCCGGCACCTGTTCGGGTACACTATAAGGGAGAATTTAGCATGACCAATGCACCTAACCAACACGTCTTTCGGACTGTGGGAGGAAACCAGAGCACCCGGAGCAAACCCACGCAGACACGGGGAGGGCGTGCAAACTCCACACAGACAGTGTCCCAAACTGCGAATTGAACCAATGTGCCGCCGTGCCGCCCACAGTATCGGAAGATCCCGCTGCCATTTCATGCTGGTGTGAAACTGGTCTTTGGATTTCCTGCCAAATTCTCCGCCCACCCGCCGGTCATCCCACCGGGGACAGGGGGGGATGGGAGGATGGGAATTCTGCCCCTATTTACAGACACATAGCAGCCAATTACATTGTGTTCAGATACCAATATAAAATATAGAGCATCGTAAGGGTATCACAATAGGGGTGAGAGGATCATGATTTAATCATGGTGTTATGTTGTGAACATTAATCTGGCAAAAGGTATGTATTGTACAGCATCTGAATTGATTTTGATTTGATTTATTATTGTCACATGTATTGGTATACAGTGAAAAGTATTGTTTCTTGCGTTATACAGACAAAGCATACCATTCATAGAGAAGGAAACAAGAGAGTGCAGAATGTTGTGTTACAGTCATAGCTAGGGTGTAGAGAAAGATCAACTTAATGCAAGGTAGGTCCATTCAAAAGTCTGACAGCAGCAGGGAAGAAGCTGTTCTTGAGTCGGTTGGTACGTGACCTCAGACTTTTGTACCTTTTTCCCGAAGGAAGAAGGTGGAAGAGAGAATGTCCGGGGTGCGTGGGGTCCTTAATTATGCTTTGCCGAGGCAGCGGGAAGTGTAGACAGAGTCAATGGATGGGGTGTTGGTATGAAATAGTACAGTGCGACCATGACAATAAAAGTTGCCCCTGCCTGCCCTTTACAAATTGAGTGAAAACCAATCAATTTTAATTTGGGTTGATATAGTCCGAGCATACATTTATATGTGTGATAAATACGGTGGCTGGCACGGTGGCACAGTGGTTAGCACAGTTGCCTCACGGCACCAGGGACCCGGGTTCAATTCTGGCCTTGGGTGACTGTGCGGAATTTGCACCTTCTCCCCGTATCTGCGTGTGTTTCCTCCGGGTGCTCCGGTTTCCTCCCACACTCCAAAGATATGCAGGCTAGGTGGATTGGCTGTGCTAAATTGCTTCTGCTCTGTAGGGATTCTATGATTCTATGAGCAATTCTGGAACAGACCACAAGGAGGCAGCATGTATTAACAGTCCTGGAAGTGAAACAAAGCTCTTTGAAATGCTGGCCGTGCTCCAAGATTCATTTGTGTAATTGCATTGTCAGGACGGGAGCTAAATTTGGGTGAAGTGATTCAATGCACTTCCACCGATTCCAGCAAAAATGCATGTAAGCATTTAAAGCTTCTTTTTCCTGAATAATTTAAACAGTATACTTCGAAAAAAAAACCCTGCTGAAGCTGTAGAGTATGGACACCACGTCAGCTATATCAGGAAGACACACTGGGAGGTTTGGATAATCTTATCGTGTCAGCGGAAAGACTTGCATTTATATAGCACCTCTCACATGTTCAAGACATCCCAAACTGCTTTACAGTCAATTGAGTATCATAGAATCCTACAGTGCAGAAGGAGGCCATTCAGCCCATCGAGTCTGCACTGACAACAATCCCACCCAGGCCCTTATTCCCGTAACCCCACATATTTTACCCTGATAATTCCCTGACACCAGGGTCAATTTAACATGGCCAGTCAACCTAACCAGCACATCTTTGGACTGTGGGAGGAAACCGGAGGAAACCCACGCAGACAACGTGCAAACTCCACACAGACAGTGACCCGAGGCCAGATTTGAACCCAAGTCCCTGTGAGGCAGCAGTGCTAACCACTGTGCTACCGTGCCAGCCATGAGTATTTTGGGGACACAGCAACCAGTGTGCACAAAGCAAACCTCCACAAACAGTAATGTGATCATGCTGGATAATCTGTTTTGGATGATGTAGTTTTACTTGAGAAGAAGTAAGGGGTTGGATCCTCAGACTTCGTTCGCAGTCAGGATTCCACCCTCTCACTGCAGTGAACAAAGATCTGGCTGAGTGCCAAAATCTCCATTCTCACTGGCAGCGCGGCAGGGTGTGAATGGCCGGAGAATTCCGACCGAGATGTCACTAACATGGCAGTAACAATGGTTATCATAACACATAAACAGTGCTCCCACTGACAGGAAATTGTAGCTCAGTGTGACAACTTGACCTGGATTATTTTCACCATCAAGGTGAACATAAGAATTTATAAAGGTGAAAGCTGAGAGAAAGTGGGTCAATAATAAGCCATTGAAAGGAAAATCTTCCTCTTCACTATGCCCACCAAGTTTGGTACCGAACCATGAAGAAACTTTTTTCCGCCAGGTGAAAATGGCACCAGCCAATCCATGCCCACCTTTTCCGGATCTCCCTTGGTATGGCTCCTGCTCCGTCCAAGACCGCAATAAACTACAAAGGGTCATGAATGAAGCCCAGTCCATCACTCAAACCAGCCTCCCATCCATTGACTCTGTCTACACTTCCTGCTGCCTCAGAAAAGCAGCCAGCATAATCAAGGACCCTGTGCATCCCAGACATACTCTCTTCCACCTTCTTCCTTCGGGAAAAAGATACAAAAGTCTGAGCTCACGTACCAATCGACTCAAGAACAGCTTCTTCCCTGCTGCTGTCAGAACTTTGTATGGACCTACATTGCATTAAGTTGATCTTTCTCTACATCCTAGCTATGACTGTAACACTACATTCTGCACTCTCTCCTTTCCTTTTCTATGAACAGTATGCTTTGTCTGTATAGCGCACAAGAAACAATACTTTTCACTGTATACTAATACATGTGACAATAATAAATCAAATCAAAAATGAAATGTTTGAACCCCTCGAGTCAGATTTCCAATTTCACACTGTCCTCAAACAATCAAAGTCGCAATCAGCATCCTGCGTGACTGGGACAAAGGTAAACTATCTCTCCTCATTATTACTAATCTGTCTGTGTCATGGATGGCCACACCATCCTCTTCCAACACTATCCAGTGATAGCCAGAGAAACCCCAGCAATGGGTTCTCTTCCCATTCCTACAATGTTATCTTGCAGCTTATAACAAGTATTCTTCCAATGATTAGCACTGATTAGTGTTTTACCACAGGAAGGTGATTAGTCTTGGCGAGAGAGTCGCCAGGTCTATACTGCGGCAATATTTTCTTCATTGTTCAGTACTATATCACTATAATAACATGACACTTTAGAGGCATAATGTCCATACTTAGTGACAGCTTTGGAGTTGAGTCCAGGAACTACTTAATGGACAGAGTATTGGAGGTGATGATGTTGGAGGTGTTACCATGGGAATGGAGCTAGGGGATGTGCAGAATCAATTACAGGACAGCAAAACAGTGGGAGGTCATTATAAGATCCAGATCGCAGAGAAAAGGATTTAGGCCCAGGAGATTGAGATTCTGGCCAGGAAGCACACTGCAGAAAAATTAAGCTCAACATACAGTTGGACAGTCCTAGGTTTCAAAGGCTTCAGCAGTGATGGAGATGATGGGCTTGTCCTGTATAAAGTGACCTTATTATTTCAACAACTGAACTGGAGATCGGTCACAGCAGCTGAATCTTGGGCTGGAACTTTACCCCAGTGCCTTGATGACAGACTTGGAAGTGAGAAGGATGGCAAAATGGTGAAGGAAGGTGCCAGGCAGCATGTCCGTTGTGCCATTTTGCCAGCAGTAGGAAACCTGACAGGTGTGCCACCCACCGGTAGTCCAATTGAGTCACTTGTGGTCAACTAAGGGCCTCTTCCCACCTCTGTGGGCACTCTGTTAGCAGTGGGGAGCCCTCTGCCACATGGAGAGATTGTCCAGTGATGGCTTCCCAACCAGCTCCCTGGGGCCCTGCCACAGCCCTTGGTGTCAGTGGCATGGCAATGGTGCTGGTAGTATTCATCAGTAATGATCAAAACCATCCCCCCACCCCAGCCCAACCCGATCACCAGGGTCCGCCGGCCTGGTCCTGACATCTTCAGACCCCACTACCCCCACTGGGGTCAGCACGGTAGCACAGTGGTTAGCACTGCTGCCTCACAGCGCCAGGGACCCGGGTTCGATTCCTGGCTTGGGTCACTGTCTGTGTGGAGCCTGCACGTTCTCCCCGTGTCTGCGTGAGTTTCCTCCGGGTGCTCCGGTTTCCTCCCACAGTCCGAAACATGGTTAGGTGCATTGACCCGAACAGGCGCCGGAGTGTGGTGACTAGGGGAATTTCACAGTAACTTGCTTGTGACTAATAAATAAACTTTACTTTTACTTTCCGCAGGTGCCAGGCCTTGAAGGCACCTTCACCCAGTGGCTGCAGCCTCAGCATTGGCCACCGCTAGATGATTGGTTCAGCAGCACTTGGCAGCGGGACGATGTCCCTAATGGGACTCAGGACCTCCCCAGGTCCCACTGCTGGCCAAAGCGGGTGGCCACCCTGCTCTCGGCCCCAGTGGTAGGACTTCAGCCTCTGGGAAATGATCTCACTCGCAGTGTCAGAGACTAGCCCCTGCGTCCCATAAATCAGAATAATTCAGAAGATAAGCCCTTAAAAATCCAAAGGTTTGCTATAAAAATCAAAAATTGCTGTTCCTTTTCCAAAGTAAACCAACATAGCTTGACAGCTGGTTTCTAAATCTCAGTAACGGCTTCTTCAAACTCTATTTACAAAAAAAAACTATTGCATTTGAAAATGCTTTACAAAAAAATTTTTTTAAATACCCTACCTGTTATCAGTGGTGCGTTCTGCCTCAACAGTTGGTTATGTTTACCAGCCTGATATCTCTGATTTGTGGAGTAGGTGAATGACTCAGGCTTCTGGAGATTATTCTGTTTTGATTGACATTTTCATGGCCAAAAAAAAAAGCTTCCTACAATGGGAATGACCACCTCCTGTTAATTTATACAGAGTGGTAGCTGGTGTGATTCTCACCCTCTCAGGCCCCTGTTAAATCTCATTACCCTTCAGGGGGTCCCAGCTTGCTGTACACTGAACCAGCACAGTGAGGTTAAAGGATCCCTTCACAAATGGATTAGTAATCGCAGGCCCCTCACCTAAACTCTAATATTAATTGTGAATTTAAATCTGCTGGAAGAGGATCTGGGAAATATTTTTCGAAAGGGCGTTTAATGCCTATAATGACCATTTTAAGCAGGAGAGGCGACTGTTTCGCTAACAAGGTGGGAGTGTGAGCAGAAATATTACTGTGAGCTGAAATTTACTGAGAGACATAAATCTGGCACTGTCTAACCAGCAGCACGGATGTGAAAGCAGCCAGCAGTGAGACCCCAGCAGTAAACCTTTTATGGACAGCTCCCACAAATCTTTCCCCAGCCCGAGAGAGAAGTGGCAGGGATAGTGGAAGCCCGTGTATGAACCAGCATTGTGTCCATGTTTGCCTCCTAGAATCCACGACAGCTCCGAGCAGTGGGGGTAAGGGCATCCAAAGAGAAAATGCTGGAAAACCTCAGCAGGTCTGGCAGCATCTGTAAGGAGAGAAAAGAGCTGACGTTTCGAGTCCAGACGACCCTTTCAAAGCTGACCTGTAAATTCCAGCATCCGCAGTAATTTGCTTTTATCGAGGGTAAGGAGATTGTTTTGTTATCGTCTGATGCAAACTAAACCCGTGTAAAAAATAAGCATCTCCAGAACATTCTGTTTGAATAAAGGGGTTTCTCCAGCTGGAGTTACCAACTCCTCCCACTGCTCTCCGACTGCCATTTCCTTCACACCACCAGACACCATGCTCTGATCCTGCTCCTGAGACATCTGCACCGTCCAGTTTCCCCCCCAACCCCCGCCACACCCCAGTCATTCAGAGATTTCTGCTTCACTTACAAAAACAAAACCTCAAAGTTTGCAAGTCCAGCGCGAGACTCTTGAGCAAGGCCAAAGGTTTTGCCTCACGCAATTACTTTGCAAGAGATGGCATCGGTCTGCAGAATAAGAAGTCTCACAACACCAGGTTAAAGTCCAACAGGTTTCTACATAAACCTGTTGGACTTTAACCTGGTGTTGTGAGACTTCTTACTGTGCTTACCCAAGTCTAATGCCGGCATCTCCACATCATCGGTCTGCAGTCCAGGGCAGCATGGTGGCACAGTGGTTAGCACTGCTGCCTTACAGCGCCAGGGACCCAGGTTCAATTCCGGCCTCTGTGTGGAGTTTGCATGTTCTCCCCATGTCTGTGTGGGTTTCCTCCAGGTGCTCCGGTTTCCTCCCACAGTCCGAAGATGTATGGATTAGGTGCATTGGCCATGCTAAATTGCCCCTTAGTATCAGGGGGACTAGCAGGGTAAATACGCGGAGTTACGGGGATAGGGTCTGAGTGAGATTGTGGTCGGTGCAGACTCGATGGGCCGAATGGGCTCTTTCTGCATTGTAGGGATCCTACGATTCAGTGGAGCAGCCTTGTCTTGACTGCACTGAGGAGTCCAGTATTTGGAAGCCCGGTTTGAGCAAAGACCCAGTGCTCTCAGATAGAAACAAAGGGCAGGTGTGTTTGGGGGAACTGGGCTGAGTAACTCAACTCATAATTCTGACCAACATACACCTTCTAGAAAGAGCAGGGGAACTCGAATCAATGCAAGAGAGGAGAGAGGGGGAAGAGAGCAAATCTTGGTTATGGATTACATAGAATTGAGTTGTCCTGCATTGGTGCTCCCTAGGGAGCTGTTGCAGCTATCTCTAAAAACACTGATCAGCAATGGGCAAGCTCTAACCATAGAATCCCTACAGTACAGAAGGAGGCCATTCGGCCCATCGAGCCTGCACCGACAACAATCCCAACCTTTCCCTGTAACCCCACATATTTAACTTGCCAATCCCCCTGAAACTAGGGTCAATTTAGCATGGCCCATCAATCTAACCTGCACATCTTTAGACTGGAGCACCCGGAGGAAACCCACACAGACATGGGGAGAACGTGTGTCTCTGTGTTGGGAGAGGAAAGATCAACAAAACTTCCTGCTCCAGATTGCTTTGTGTCGGTATTCGATAAGACTTGCATCTTATCACCGATTTCTCCAGACACTTCACAGCCAATGAAGGAACTTTTGCAGCATAGTTTCCATTGTAATGCAGGAAATGCAGCAGCCAGTTTGTACACTGCAATCTCCCAGAAACAGCAACGTGATACAGTAATCTGTTTTTGTGATGTTGATTGAAGAATAACGTTATATTGTGGCACTCGAGTGTCGTCAATAGATTTCAGAATTTGTTAGGAACAAAAAGTATTTATTGATAAGAGAAACTTGGTAAAGAAGGGTTTGTAACTCTAGGCTGTCTTGGAGCAGAGCTCCAATCTTTACAACATGGCTTCCAGATGTATTCTGTCTGAGGGAGGACTTCACCCTCTGGTGTGATCACTCACTCTCAGTTTCCATTGGTCCCACAAGTCAGGTGACTCACTTCAGCTGTACTGTCTTAAAGACCAACAGGTTTATTTGGTAGCAAAGGCCACAAGCTTTCGGAGCGCTGCTCCTTCGTCAGGTGAGTGGGAATTCTGTTCACAAACAGGGCATATAAAGACACAACCTCAATTTACAGAATAATGGTTGGAATGCGAATACTTACAGCTAATCAAGTCTTAAAGGTACGAACAATGTGAGTGAAGACTTAAAGGTACAAACTTAAACAAGACTTAAAGGTACAAACAATGTGACTTGCAGAATTTCACTGGCTGTCCTGTCTGGAGACAATACACATCTCTTTGACCTGTCTTGATGCTCTCTCCACTCACATTGTTTGTACCTTTAAGACTTGATTAGCTGTAAGTATTCGCATTCCAACCATTATTTTGTAAATTGAGTTTGTGTCTTTATATGCCCTGTTTGTGAACAGAATTCCCACTCACCTGACGAAGGAGCAACGCTCCGAAAGCTTGTGGCTTTTGCTACCAAATAAACCTGTTGGACTTTAAGCTGGTGTTGTTAAACTTCTTACTGTCTTAAAGAAACAGACACCACATACACAACAGATAAGTATTAGCCAGGATGCTAGGGACAACTCCCCTGCTCTTCTTCGAAATAGTGCCATGGGATCTATTCTTTCATGGGGTATGGGCTTCGCTGGCCAGACCAGCATTTATTGCCCATCCCTAAATGCCCTTGTGAAAGCGGCAGTGAGCTGCCTTCTTGAACTGCAGTAGTCCATGTGGTGTAGGTACACCCACAATGCAGTTAGGACGGGAGTTCCAGGATTCTGACCCATCTAGTCAAGCAGCAGCTATGGGTTCACATCTGAAAGACGGCCCCTCCAACAATGCAACACTCCCTCAGCACTGCACTCGAGAATCAGCCTAGATTTTTGTGCTCAAGACCTGGAGTGGGACTTGAAGCTGGAGCCTTGTGACTCAGAGGTGAAAGTGTTATTGACTGAGCCACCCATGCAGTTGACACAGAGGGGAATTGGGCTTAATTCTGTAAGGCTATCCCCCCCTCTCTGTCTACGTTCATCCATGAAGAATGTTCATCTGGGTGAAGTAGTGGAAAATACCTGAGGCTTCTCAGCCTTTGTAATACAATGCCTTCAGGAAACAAGGGAAACAATTGGTGGAAAAGTGACAACTCCCCCCTCCCAACACATCACCCCTTAACTCTCCACCCTCAAGTTACGTACGTAAAATCAAAATGCAAAATCTTTAAAAGGTAGACCAGCTTTTAGATACTTGTTCTCACAAATAAAACGTAATGGGATTGTTGCCCAAAATGGAGTTCCCTTTCAAAATGTACAACCCTTTAGTGATAACCAACATTGAATGCTGTTATGCTGAAGTGAGATCTTTTCACATGTCATCTCCATGTTCTGAATTCAGATGGCCATGTGATAGTGGCAACACTTGCTTCTAATTCTGTGACAAATGTGGATGTCAAGGAGAATGGTTCTCATTGGGCTATTCTAAAGTTTAAAGAACAAAGAACAAAGAACAGTACAGCACAGGAAACAGGCCCTTCGGCCCTCCAAGCCTGTGCCGCTCCTTGGTCCAACTAGACCAATCGTTTGTATCCCTCCATTCCCAGGCTGCTCATGTGACTATCCAGGTAAGTCTTAAACGATGTCAGCGTGCCTGCCTCCACCACCCTACTTGGCAGCGCATTCCAGGCCCCCACCACCCTCTGTGTAAAAAACGTCCCTCTGATATCTGAGTTATACTTCGCCCCTCTCATCTTGAGCCCGTGACCCCTCGTGATCGTCACCTCCGACCTGGGAAAAAGCTTCCCACTGTTCACCCTATCTATATCCTTCATAATCTTGTACACCTCTATTAGATCTCCCCTCATTCTCCGTCTTTCCAAGGAGAACAACCCCAGTCTACCCAATCTCTCCTCATAGCTAAGACCCTCCATATCAGGCAACATCCTGGTAAACCTTCTCTGCACTCTCTCTAACGCCTCCACGTCCTTCTGGTAGTGCGGCGACCAGAACTGGACGCAGTACTCCAAATGTAGCCTTACAGAATAAAGTTTATTTATTTGTCACAAGTGGGCTTACATCAACCACTGCAATGAAGTTAGTGTGAAAATCCCCTAGTCGCCACACTCCGGTGCCTGTTCGGGTACACTGAGGGAGAATTTAGCATGGCCAATGCACCTAACCAGCACGTCTTTCAAACTGTGGGAGGAAACCGGAGCACCCGGAGGAAACCCACGCAGACACGGGGAGAACGTGCAAACTCCACACAGTCAGTAACCCAAACCGGGAATTGAACTGGGGTCCCTGGCGCTGTGAAGCAGCAGTTCTAACCACTGTGCCACCGCGCTGCCCCAACAAATTCAACAAATTCTTCAAAGCAGTGCAGGAGCAGTGAAGATTTTACCTTTCGTGAGCAATGTGAGTAAATGATTGAGCGAATGTTGTGGTATTTTTCTCATGTCCTGCTTTGTCACAATACTGACTCCTGTTTCATCTCGGAGCTTTTATCTATGCCTCTGAACCTCAAATATGGCTTAAGGCAAAAAGAAAACTCTTTTGTAATTCTAAAAGGTAGATCATGACAGGCAGGGCTGTAGATAATGGATATAATTAGAAACCGCATGTCAAGAATATAGTGCTGGGAGGGTATAAATAATTGCGAACATTTCTTTTATTCATTTAAGGCATAAATCAGGAATGAGTCAAACATCTAGCATATTAGAGTTGAAAGGAAAGTCTATTGGTTTAAAATGCTTAATTTCAAGGGTTACTCATCGGCACAATCCGCTGCCAAATGTTCTGCACCACATGCTAATTCCTCCTCCTTCCCACTGTGTCTGTGGAAAAAAGAGCTCACTAGCACTCAGCTTTCCCAGTAGGTGGGACACTTTTAAAGTATTTGTCTGCAAACGTCAGTGGAACCAATGCGTACAGTGAAATATTTTGCCAGTGTTTCACCATAAAAACGGATTATAACAGAAGCCAGCTGAGTGAACAACTCTGAAGCGTCTGGAGAAACCTAAAGCTGTTAACGTTACATTAAAGGGCCAACTTCACTCGAATCACTAACTTGTGCACATTGACTCAAAAAAATTATTCAAAGATTCCAACCTTTGGAAATGGATAGAAGAACATTGTTCTGGGAACTGATTTTAAATCCAGAACAGACTGTTGGGATGAAAAACTAATCCCATTGATGGTTCTGTTTGGATGCTGTACAAGATGACTTTTGCGGCAGCCTCAATGTAGTTCCTTTGTTGCATGAATCCATAGCACAAAACTATGACAAGAATTGGCTATATTATTCACAAGTCAAAATGATGGTTATGCAGAAAACTGAAAGGATGCATTATGGAGTGCTTCTCGAAGGTTACGTTAAGATGTAAGATTGGGCCAAAGTGGAAGGAGTTACCTTTTGTTGTTGGCAGTGCCATGTCTATTCTGAACCATAAAATCATAAGATATAGGAGCAGAATAAGCCGATTCAGCCCATCGAGTCTGCTCCGCCATTCAATCATGGCTGACATGTTTTTCAACCCCGTAACCTTTGATCCCTTACCAGTCAAGAATCTATCTATCTCTGTCTTAAATACACTCAATGACTTGGCTTCCTCAGCCTTCTGTGGCAATGAATTCCACAGATTCACCACCCTCTGGCCGAAGAAATTCCTCCTCATTTTGGTTCTAAAGGGTCGTCTCTTTACTCTGATGGGCCCTCGGATCCTAGTCTCTCCTACTAATGGAAACATCTCCCCCGCGTCCACTCTATTCAGGCCTCTCAGTATTCTGTAAGTTTCAATGAGATTCTCCCCTCATCCTTCTAAACTCCATTGAGTACAGACGTTCCGGGGTATAGATGTTTCAGTAAGTGTAGGGAAGCTGGTAAAAGAGGTGGAGGAGTAGCATTGTTAATCAAGGATAGTTTAACGGCTGCGGAACGGCACTTCGAGGGGGATCTGCACACTGAGGTAATATGGGCTGAGGTTAGAAATAGGAAAGGAGCGGTCACGTTGTTAGGAGTTTACTATAGGCCCCCAAATAGTAATAGAGATGTAGAGGAAGAAATTGCTAAGCAGGTTATGGATATGTGTGGGGGTCACAGGGTAGTTGTCATGGGGGACTTTAACTTTCCAAATATTGATTGGAACCTTTATAGGTCAAATAGTTCGGATGGGGCAGTTTTTGTGCAGTGTGTGCAGGAGGGTTTCCTGACACAATATGTGGATAGGCCGACAAGAGGTGAGGCCACATTGGATTTGGTACTGGGAAATGAACCAGGCCAAGTGTTAGATTTGGTTGTGGGAGAGCACTTTGGAGATCGTGACCACAATTCGGTGTCTTTTGTTATTGCAATGGAGAGGGATAGGGCCGTACGGCAGGGCAAGGTTTACAATTGGGGGAGAGGTAATTATGATGCGATTAGGCAAGAATTAGGGGGCATAAGATGGGAACAGAAACTGTCAGGGAAAGGTACTAATGAAAAGTGGAACTTTTTCAAGGAACAAATACTGGGTGTCCTTGATAGGTATGTCCCTGTCAGGCAGGGAGGAAATGGCCGAGTGAGGGAACCATGGTTCACGAAAGAGGTGGAATGTCTTGTGAAAAGGAAGAGGGAAGCTTATGTAGGGATGAGGAAACAAGGTTCAGATGGCTCGATTGAGGGTTACAAGTTAGCAAGGAATGAGCTGAAAAAGGGGCTTAGGAGAGCTAGAAGGGGACATGAGAAGTCCTTGGCGGGTCGGATCAAGGAAAACCCCAAGGCTTTTTACTCTTATGTGAGGAATAAAAGAATGACCAGGGTGATGTTAGGGCCGGTCAAGGACAGTAGTGGGAACTTGTGTATGGAGTCAGTAGAGATAGGCGAGGTGACGAATGAATACTTTTCTTCAATGTTCACCAAGGAGAGGGGCCATGTTTTTGAGGAAGAGAAGGTGTTACAGGCTAATAGGCTGGAGGAAATAGATGTTCGGAGGGAGGATGTACTGGCAGTTTTGGATAAACTGAAGGTCGATAAGTCCCCTGGGCCTGATGAAATATATCCTAGGATTCTTTGGGAGGCAAGGGATGAGATTGCAGAGCCTTTGACTTTGATCTTTGGGTCCTCACTGTCCACCGGGATGGTAGTCATGATGTGGAGATGCCGGCGTTGGACTGGGGTAAACACAGTAAGAAGTTTAACAACACCAGGTTAAAGTCCAACAGGTTTATTTGGTAGCAAAAGCCACACAAGCTTTCGGAGCTCTTAGCCCCTTCTTCAGGTGAGTGGGAATTCTGTTCACAAACAGAACTAAGATGTCCCGAGGCATGGTACATTGGGGAAACTATGCAGACGCTGCGACAACGGATGAATGAACACCGCTCGACAATCACCAGGCAAGACTGTTCTCTTCCTGTTGGGGAGCACTTCAGCGGTCACGGGCATTCGGCCTCTGATATTCGGGTAAGCGTTCTCCAAGGCGGCCTTCGCGACACACGACAGCGCAGAGTCGCTGAGCAGAAACTGATAGCCAAGTTCCGCACACACGAGGACGGCCTCAACCGGGATATTGGGTTCATGTCACACTATTTGTAACTCCCACAGTTGCGTGGACCTGCAGAGTTTCACTGGCTGTCTTGTCTGGAGACAATACACATCTTTTTAGCCTGTCTTGATGCTCTCTCCACTCACATTGTTTCGTCTCTTAAAGACTTGATTAGTTGTAAGTATTTGCATTCCAACCATTATTCATGTAAATTGAGTCTGTGTCTTTATAAGCTCTGTTTGTGAACAGAATTCCCACTCACCTGAAGAAGGGGCTAAGAGCTCCGAAAGCTTGTGTGGCTTTTTCTACCAAATAAACCTGTTGGACTTTAACCTGGTGTTGTTAAACTTCTCACCGGGATGGTGTCAGAGGACTGGAGAGTGGCGAATGTTGTTCCTCTGTTTAAGAAAGGGAATAGAAATGACCCTGGTAATTATAGACCGGTTAGTCTTACTTCGGTGGTTGGTAAAATTGATGGAAAAGGTCCTTAGGGATGGGATTTACGACCATTTAGAAAGATGCGGATTAATCTGGGATAGTCAGCACGGATTCGTGAAGGGCAAGTCGTGCCTCACAAATTTGATTGAATTTTTTGAGGAGGTAACTAAGTGTGTTGAAGGTAGGGCAGTTGATGTCATATACATGGATTTTAGTAAGGCGTTTGATAAGGTCCCCCATGGTCGGCTTATGATGAAAGTAAGGAGGTGTGGGATAGAGGGAAAGTTGGCCGATTGGATAGGTAACTGGCTATCTGATCGAAGACAGAGGGTGGTGGTGGATGGAACATTTTCGGACTGGAGGCAGGTTGCTAGCGGAGTGCCACAGGGATCAGTGCTTGGTCCTCTGCTATTTGTGATTTTTGTTAATGACTTCGAGGAGGGGGCTGAAGGGTGGATCAGTAAATTTGCTGATGACACCAAGATTGGTGGAGTAGTGGATGAGGTGGAGGGCTGTTGTAGGCTGCAAAGAGACATAGATAGGATGCAAAGCTGGGCTGAAAAATGGCAAATGGAGTTTAACCCTGATAAATGTGAGGTGATTCATTTTCGTAGGACTAATTTAAATGTGGATTACAGGGTCAAAGGTAGGGTTCTGAAGACTGTGGAGGAACAGAGAGATCTTGGGGTCCATATCCACAGAACTCTAAAGGTTGCCACTCAAGTGGATAGAGCTGTGAAGAAGGCCTATAGTGTGTTAGCTTTTATTAACAGCGGGTTGGAGTTTAAGAGCCGTGGGGTTATGCTGCAACTGTACAGGACCTTGGTGAGACCACATTTGGAATATTGTGTGCAGATCTATAAGAAGGATGTGGACGCGCTGGAAAGAGTGCAGAGGAGATTTGCCAGGATGCTGCCTGGTTTGGAGGGTAGGTCTTATGAGGAAAGGTTGAGGGAGCTGGGGCTGTTCTCTCTGGAGCGGAGGAGGCTGAGGGGAGACTTAATAGAGGTTTATAACATGATGAAGGGGATAGATAGAGTGAACGTTCAAAGACTATTTCCTCGGGTGGATGGAGCTATTACAAGGGGGCGTAACTATAGGGTTTGTGGTGGGAGATATAGGAAGAATATCAGAGGTAGGTTCTTTACGCAGAGAGTGGTTGGGGTGTGGAATGGACTGCCTGCAGTGATAGTGGAGTCAGACACTTTAGGAACATTTAAGCGGTTATTGGATAGGCACATGGAGCACACCAGGATGATAGGGAGTGGGATAGCTTGATCTTGGTTTCAGATAAAGCTCGGCACGACATCGTGGGCCGAAGGGCCTGTTCTGTGCTGTACTGTTCTGTGTTCTATGTTCTATTAAGTGCCTAAACTAAACATTCCACTCATCCTTTCTTTGAAGACCAGAACAGTTCTCTGCTCTCCAAAAATTCAAATCAAATGTTACATGCCCCATTTTATTGAAGATTCCAGGTTGGACTGGAGACAGGATCCATTCTTTGCAAAAAGGATTACAATCTTCAGGTCAACATCTCGGTAAGTCTGTCCGTAAAGAGAAAGGGCCCAATTTCTGTTCAACCATTCCGTGCTGGTTGAGAGATATTCTGAAGGATTTTCACACAAGATGAGAAATAATTGACAGATGGAGAAGAGAGAAATTGTGATCAGGTGGCCATCGGCCTGTACAACTAGGCCCAGCAACAAAAAGGACATTCTGAATTAAAACACAACTAAACAGCTGCTGCAAGCAAGGCCTGATGGAATGCGGACAAGGTTACCACAGGTCAAAAGCCAACAAGGACCAGTACAGAACTGTCTTACACATTGAACAGAGATGCTTGACCTTAACAATGGGAGAGTTGTTACTACCCGAAATACATCAAAAGATACTCAGCCACAACAATAGAAAAAGACATTGGGACGAATTCTCTCCAAAAATATCTCAGTATCGTAACAGTAAGAATAATAGGGTGTTCCGTGCTGGTCTCTCACGCACACACTACACCGCAATCCTCCCACACTCAGCCGCTTTCTTTGAGAATTGGGAGTTTCACATCAGTATGGGGGGGGCGGGGCCTTAACATGTCGGTGAGCCCAGCTTCAGAGCACTTGTGCGATTTGCAAGACCCCCACTCAGGCCCCCTCCCCTTGGCACACTGGCGCGGCCCAACTAGTGCCGTTGGGTTGTCTGGTGGCCACTGCCGGTGTGCCAACTGCGTACCGCCTATGTGCCAGGTGGACACTGCTAGGTGGGCACTGCTTGGCCATGCCCCTGGCCACCCAAGGGCTTTGGTGGTCTCCAAGCCCCCCAGTGTGGCCCGTGCGAGTGGAGACAATGGTGATTCTCACTGTTCTTGTGCCATGCCCGAAGGTCGGAAAATTCCGTGGGTGGGACTTGAATGGGCTGTGCATTTTTAAATGCTACTTTAAATATACTAATCAGCCTCCCGCCCTTTCTGGGCACAATCCAGTTTGCGCCATTACAAGGAGGGCGGAGAATTGCAAATTAATTTGCACCGGGCACAAAACCAATTTTCTGGGATCAGTGCAATTTGCCCCCAGGCACGGCGAGGTCAGAGAATCCCCCCCCCTCCCCCCATTATGTTTGTGTATTCCTTATTTTCAGTCAGACTCCCAGGAATCCATATCTTGAAAGGAGATATGTGCACTCAGGATACCTAAGAAATGGACACCTAGGATGACCTGGCCTAACATAATTGGATGCTGTGACCTCCGCCCTGTGACGCCTTTGGCTGAAAACCAGAGAACATTCCAGAAGGCCTCACTGAGGGGGATAAAAGTGGACATCTGGAGATGACGCCCAGTGAAGACTTGACTGGTCTGCTGTGACCTACGACCCATGACAACATGCGAGATCTGCCTTCATACCAAGATGACCCTGAGTTCATCTATCGATGCGAGCTCCGTGAATTGAATCCAACAGCCCACTCCAGCTCACCAGAGTGGGTAGCATGTGTGTTTTTAAGGCAGTCAGCCTAGTTTGGGGAAAAGTTAACTTAATTTATTGTGTAAGAGTTGTCTCTTTAACTTGCAGGTGTTTTAATAAAACTAAGTTCGAACCACAGCCTTTGTCAGTCCCATAAAGTAAGAGCACACCTGTGTAAGTGTGTTTTTGAGTAATAAACTGGTCAAAATGTCTGTTTGGAATATTTTACAGGCAACAGAAATAACATAGCAACAATTTGCATAATATAGCCCTTAAAAAAAACATCCCAAAGCAGTTCACAGGAGTGGAATCTTTGAAAATTTAACATCGAGCCATTAAGGAAATAGTAGGACAGGTGACGGAAAACCTAGCCAACAGCATTGGTTTTCAGGAGCCTTGAGAGATAGAGAATCTGGTGAGCTGGTGAGATGACAATAATCTCTCCCTCAATGTCAGTAAAACATAGGAGATAGTAACTGACTTCAGGAAGCAGAGTGGAGGACATGCCCCCGTCTACATCAACGGGGATGAGGTGAAAATGGTCGAGAGCTTCACGTTTCTAGGTGTCATGATCACCAGAAACATGTCTTGGTCCCTCTATGCCAATGCTGTAGTTAAGAAAACCCACCAACGCCTCTACGTTCTTAGGAGGATAAGGAAATTCGGCATGTCCTCTACAACTCTCACCAACTTTTACAGATGCACCATAGAAAGCATTCTTTCTGGCTGTACCACAGCTTGGTACAACTCCTACTCTGCCCAAGACCGCAAGAAACCGCAAAGGGTTATGTACGTAGCCTAGTACATCACGCAAACCAGCCCCCATCCATTGACTCTGTCTACACTTCCCCGCTGCCTCAGTAAAGCAGCCAGCATAATCAAGGACCTCATGCACCTCGGACATTCCCTCTTCCACGTTCTTCAGTTGGGAAAAAGGTACAAAAGTCTGAGGTCACGTACCAACCGACTCAAAAACCACTTCTTCCCTGCTGCTGTCAGACTTTTGAATGGACCTACCCTATATTAAGATGATGTTTCTCCACACCCTAGCTATGACTGTAACACTATATCCTGCACCCTCTCCTTTCCTTCTCCCCTATGTACTCTATGAATGGTATGCTTTGTATAACTCACAAGGAACAATAAGTTTCATTGTATCCCAATACATGTGACAATAATAAATCAAATCTGGAGAGATTTTTTAAAAAAGTATTCCAGACTTTAGGAGCAAAATGGATGAAGGCAGAACCTGCCATGGTATGGTGGGCAGGAGAAGAGATAAGGGCAGAAGGAAAGAGGTGCAGATAAGGGCTATCAACCATTACATTGAAATCCTTTCAAGTCCCATATCTTCTGCAATGGAGTTTAGTCCACTGCTGAATGAGGCAAGCGAGAAAAAATAAGGCTTTTGTTACTTGTCCCATGTTAAGGAGATAACTGCTCGAGAGAACACAGCGCTTTAACCAGTTGATTAGCTTGCTTAAGTTGCTGGGCCTCAATAATGCGATTGTCAAGGCCCTTAACAACCAGAATTGGCTTTACACAAATAGGAAAGGCTTTCATTATATAAGTATATAGCTGATGTCAGATTATTGCAAGAGAATAGACAATACCCCGGCAGGTGCCACCACATTTCTCCTCACTAGATTTGTCTGCAGGCTCCATCTCAATAATCTGGAGTGTGAGTTGATGATTTTGAATGAGGCGATGCAGGTTTGCCACACATGTCACGTCTTTCTCGATGCTTGTGATTAACTTTCTGCTTTCAGAACGGTTTCTTTCAGCATTAGAACACAACATGGGGTGGACTCCAACAACTGGTCTCCGTTCTAAATGGAGTGAACAAATGGCCCCAGTTAGTTTGGGGAGTTACAGGAACCTGCACGTTGTGTGAGGTGGAGAAAGCCTAAGCCACTGGCTTAAGTTGCTGGGCCTCAATAATGCGATTGTCAAGGCCCCTAACAACCAGAATTGGCTTTACACAAATAGGAAAGGCTTTCATTAGATTATTGCAAGAGAATAGACAATACCCCGGCAGGTGCCACCACATTTCTCCTCACTAGATTTGTCTGCAGGCTCCATCTCAATAATTTGGAGTGTGAGTTGATGATTTTGAATGAAGCGATGCAGGTTTGCCACACATGTCACATCTTTCTCGATGCTTGTGATTAACTTTCTGCTTTCGGAACGGTTTCTTTCAGCATTAGAACATGACATGGGGTGGACTCCAACAACTGGTCTCCGTTCTAAATGGAGTGAACAAATGGCCCCAGTTAGTTTGGGGAGTTACAGGAACCTACACGTTGTGTGAGGTGGAGAAAGCCTAAGCCACTGGCTGACACTGAGCCATACTTTTACAGATATGTGAGGATTGGGCCAAGCTGGGCTGCTGATGTGGCTTCATGTTGTGGGTTCAGTGCTTGGTGCAGTCACTCACAGGAATAATTAGTTCATGTCAGTGTTTACCCTCCATACAAGCAAACAGTTCTAAACATATTTACCTGCCCTGTTCCCATATCCCTTCATCCCCTTTCTTTCAGCAACATTCCCAATCTAATCTTGAATGTTGACATAGCTTCTGTCACTACTAAAGCTGGATGTTGAATTTTACAGATATTCAAATCTCTGTGTGAACCGAATTCACCTCTCTGCTATTCTAAATCCCTTAATCTTGCTAAACCTTGTAAGTATGCCCCTCATTCGAGGCCTTTTAACTACTGGAAACAGTCTCCTTCTATCCCATCCTTGCATCATTTTAAATTATTTTTTAAAATACTTTTCATGGGACATGGGCATCACTGGCTAGGCCAGAACTTATTACCCATCCCTAATTGCCCTTGAGAAGGTGGTGTTGAGCAGCTTCTTGAACCGCTGTAGTTCAGGTACACCACAGTGCTGTTAGAAAGGGAGTTCCAGCGACCAACCAACAGTGAAGGAATGGTGATACAGTTCCAAGTCAGAATGGTGAATGACTTGGGGTGGGGGAGCTTGTAGGAGGTGGTGTTCCATGTGTCTGCTGCCCTTATCCTTCTCGGTGTTAGAGGACGTGGATCTGAAAGGTGCTGTCAAAGGAGTTTTGATGAGTTGCCGCAGTTCATCTTTCAGATAGTGCATACTACTGCCACTGTGTGTTGGTGCTGTGGGCAGAGAATATTGAAGGTGGTCATTGGGGTGCCAATCAAGTGGGCTGCTTTGTCCTGGATGATGTCGAGCTTCTTGAGTGTTGTTGGGGCTGCACCTATCCAGGCAAGTGGAGAGTATCCCATCTCATTCCCGACTTATACCTTGTGGACAGTGGACAGGCTTTGAGGAGTCAGGATGTGAGTTACTATCCCCAGGATTCCTACCTCTGACTTGCCCTTGTAGCTACAGTTTTGATATGGCTGGTCCAGTTCAGTTTCTGGTCATTGGTAACATGCGGGATGTTGATAATAGCGGTTTCAACAAAGGTAATGCCATTGAATGTCAAGGGGAGATGGTTGGATCCTCTCTTGTTGGAGATGGTCATTACCTGTGTGATGATACTGTGCTATTGATATATTTTATTTCATGGAAACATTGTAAGATTCAATTACTTTTACAGGCAGTCGGTCTGTCAGGGGGAAGTGCAATTCAGATGCTGGGGAAAGCAGGATAATTACTCGTTTTAGCCATGTGGTGTTTACTTAGGCGAGAGCTAATGGACTCTTGTTTACAAAAGAAAAGGTCCCCAAGGAGTTTTTGATTAAACGAATGGAAGGTGGGTTTAGGTATACAGGGTCATGTGATAATGTGGTTAATGGGAGGAGCTAGGTATGTTGCAGAGAGAGAAACAGTTTCTTGTTCAGTTTCTGGCTGGGGTTGGTTAAAGACAAAGGCTGGAATCGTTCCACCGTTCATGTCAGTGGGATTTCCCATTCTGCCGCAGTGAATGGAGATTTGGCGGCCACCAAATTCTCCAACTTCGCTGCAGTGGGAGCGTGACGTGAACGGCAGGTAAGATTGCGCTCAGAGTCTGCAAGCTGGTCTGAAAATCAAAGTCTCTCTGAAAGCTTTAAGGTTGTTGACACAATTTATAGCAAGTATTCCTGGGTTTGCTAACTGTATTTAAACTGGCAATTGAGTCTAAGAGGACTGTTGCTCATTTGGAACTGAAATAATGATAAGTTAGAAATTAGTGTTGTTTCCTTTCATTTTTTTCACTACTGTTCAACTGTTAAAAGTTAAACTGTTTCATTTTATTAGAGTTATGTTTAAACTGTGTTATGAATAAAACTTGTTTGATAAAAGATCTCTAATTTGTCAGTAGAGTTACTTATGGTGAGAAACTTCCTATCCTCACATTTATGCCAAAATAGAAAAATTGTAAGGGTCCAGTCTGCTTTCAGAATATACCTTGGGGTTCAGGTCCAGGACCCTAACACTTGGCACTTGTGGGGTAAATAATACCAGTTCTCAGCCCAAAGCCTGAATGTTGTCCAGGTCTTGCTGCATATGGACATGGACTGCATCTGTCCCTGAGGAGTTATGAGCGGTGCTGAACATTGTGCAGTCATCAGCAAACATCCTCACTCCTGCCCTTAACTTAAAAATATTTTTCTGAACTTCTGACCTTATGATGGAAGGAAAGTGATTGATGAAACAGCTGAACATGGTTGGGCCAATGAGACTACCCTGAGGAATACCCGCAGTGATGTCCTGGGATAGATGTCCCAGGTCTGGGGTGGCATGGTGGCACAGTGGTTAGCACTGCTGCTTCACAGCACCAGGGACCCGGGTTTGATTCCCAGCTTGGGTCACTGTGGCTGGAATTTTACCGGCACGCCCGCCTCCGGAATTGGGGTGGAAGAGGCAAGGAGAACGGCATTCTCCATTGGCCTAGGGCGAGATTGTATGAACTTCGGGAGGACGTGCCAGTAAAATTCCGCCCTGTCTATGTGGATTCCGCACATTCTCCCCATGTCTGTGAGGGTTTCCTCGGGTGCTCCAGTTTCCTCCCTCAGTCTGAAAGACGTGCTGGTTAGGTGCATTGGCCATGTTAAATTCTCCCTCAGTGTACCCGAACAGGTGCCAGAGTGTGGTGACTAGGGGATTTTCATAGTAAGTTCATTGCAGTGTTAATGTAGGCCTACTTGTGACACTAATAAAATAAAACTAAATGTTTGACCTCCAACAACCACAGCCATTTTCCTTCAGGCTAGGTATGACTTTGTGACAGAGCAACTGATCACTAGATTGTTGTTAATGGCTCTCTCTCTTCAGACATTGTCCCTTTTGCCTTTAAACATGTCGTCATCACCTCTCTCCTGTGACCTCACTGTACTTGCAAACTATCAGCTGATCTCCAACCTCACTTGCCTCCCTAAAGTCCTTGAACTAGTTGTCGCCTCCCAAATCCAGCATTCCCAAATCTTTATATTTGAATCCATCCAAGCAGGTTTCCACCTCTGCCACAGCACTGAAACAGCTCTTATTAAAGTCACAGATGACATCTTACGTAACTGTGACAAAGGTAAACTTTCCCTCCTTGTTCTTCTCAACTTGCCTGTAACTTGTCACGGCGGGTTGATGGTGCGTTAATGGTGGGTTAATGGTGGGTTAATGGTGGGTTAATGGTGGGTTGATGGTGGGTTAATGGTGCGTTAATGGTGGGTTAATGGTGGGTTGATGGTGGGTTAATGGTGGGTTAATGGTGGGTTGATGGTGGGTTAATGGTGCGTTAATGGCAGGTTAATGATGGCTTAATGATGGGTTAATGATGGGTTAGCGGTGGGTTAATGGCAGGTTGATGGCAGGTGATGGCGGGTTAATGGTGGGTTAATGGCGGGTTAATGGTGGGTTAATGGCGGGTTAATGGTAGGTTAATGGCAGGTTAATGGCGGGTTAATGGTGGGTCGATGGCGGGTTAATGGCAGGTTAATGGCAGGTTAATGGCGGGTTAATGGTGGGTCGATGGCGGGTTAATGGCAGGTTAATGGCGGGTCGCTCTTCCCGCTGGCAGGTGACACAAATGCCATTTGCCCTCATTTGCATCTCATGAATGCTCATTAAAACAGCTGCCCGCCGGTATCCCATCAGAACTTTCAATCTTGTGTCAGGCCAATGGGAAATCACGTTTGTCTGAAACCTGATTGGTAAAGAGTGGTGTGCACAAGATGGTCCTCAGTTCACCAGAGACTTTGAGGTGAGTGCAACAACCTTTCTGCCGTAGTGCTGCACTGTTCCTGATGCACTGTTCACCACTCTGCTGGGATAGAACAGTTCCTGCCTCCATCTTCATGCTGAGCTGGTCTTCATGGTCAGCACCATGCTGGTGGACCCATGGACCCTCTTGTGTCACTGTCTGGGTTCAGTACTGCCCCTGGGGTTGGGGAGTACAGGGGTCTCCTTCCCCTTGGTGCCACATACCCGTGTCTATCTGGACAGCACGGTGCTGCGGGACTCATGCAGCCACTGCAACAAAGTTCGACTGGGGGTGGAGTGCAAGATGAGGAGCGGGTGGGGCCTGATGAAGACAAGAGGGTCAATGTGAAAGGAAGGCTGTGCAAGGATGAGAGCTCATGATGGCAGGCAGAGGGGTAAGGAGATGGCTGAAGAACACAAATAACGGAAGGCAGAGGGGAGGAAAGCTGAACCCTGACAAATCTGTGTGAAAAGCTCACAAACAAGGGGCTCAGAGCAATACCACATTGTTTACTGGAAAGAGATGGATAAAGACTCCAAATGCAGTGGGTGGAGGTTCATGTGGGGCAGGGGCACCTCTCAGGTGATGGTCTTGGCGTGGGGGGCGGGGGGAGGGTTGATGAATTGAGCTGCAGACCCGGCTTGGGTCACTGTCTGTGTGGAGTTTGCACATTCTCCTCGTGTCTGCGTGGGTTTCCTCCGGGTGCTCCGGTTTCCTCCTACAATCCAAAGATGTGCGGGTTAGGTTGATTGGCCATGCTAAAATTGCCCCTTAGTGTCCTGAGATGCATGGGTTAGAGGGATTAGTGGATAAATATATAGGGATATGGGGGTAGGGCCTGGGTGGGATTGTGGTCAGTGCAAACTCGATGGGCCGAATGGCCTCTTTCTGTGCTGTAGGGTTTCTATGATTCTATGAGAAACAGATTTCTTCTTGAGGTTTCTAGCCTTTTCCCTCTGGGTTGCTGACATCCTGCACGGTCTGGTGAAGACAGGTGGGCTGGAGAGAGTGATATGAGTGTGCTGGACTGGTCTTCGAACCCATCAGCTGAGGGCGGGCGGAGGAATTAGCTGCCGTCCTGCCAGGTGATTTGGAACTTATCTGTGCAGACTTCATACATTGAAGAGCTTCCGAGCGCAGAATCTCGGGACGGGACCTAGCCATTCTTTCTGGTCGGTCAGACAGACACAACCGGAGTCGCCCGCCACTGCTCTGTCTCAAACTGGGACAATTCCGCCCTTTGTTTTCAAATCCCTCCATAACCTCACTCCTCAATCCCTAATCCCCTCCAACCCCACAACCTCTGAAGATATTTGTGCTCATTCCATTCTGCCCTGCTGAGCATCCCGAGTATAAATGGCTGTGCCTCACCCCTGTTTGGGAATACTTTTCCACTCCGCCAATTCTACCTCACTTTCCTCTTTGAAAACATTTGTAAAACTTACCTGTCGGTCATCTGGCCTGATGCCTCCTTTAGTAACTTTGCGCTTCATTTTTGTTTTGCAATGCTCCTGTCAGACACCTTGGGATGTTTTATATTAAAAGCACTGTATCAATAGAGGTGCTTGTAGTGCTCTTTATGTGAACGTGGGAAACAGGAAACATATTTTAAATATTTAAATAAGATTACATGACCAAATATGGCAACATCTGCTTGCCCATGTGTGCAGATGAGCAAAGAAAATGCAACTGATTTGCCTCACAGACACAGAATGACTCCGATGTGCATAAACAATACTTACTCTCACATTAAGTCCAACGTTTGCTGCTGAAACTATTACTTACACCATTTTTACTGCTTAAATAAAACTCGGTGCTGATTTGCTACAAAATATTGGCTGCACGTCAGTGATTTGCCTGTTTGAAACCGACTATATGAGACTTTCACACATTTGATTGTGGTAGTGATCCACTGTGGAATACGTTAGGTATCAGGAGTGTTGGAAAAACACACCTCTTCACTGTGTCTGAGTTACCAAAGCATGCATAAACTAGAATGCAGTAAGGAGTCTCACAACACCAGGTTAAAGTCCAACAGGTTTATTTGGTAGCAAATACCATAAGCTTTCGGAGCATTGCTCCTTCGTCAGATGGAGTGGAAATCTGCTCTCAAACAGTGCAAACAGACAGAATCAAGTTGCAGAATACTGATTAGAATGTGAATCCTACAGCCAGCCAGGTCTTAAATGTACAGACAACATAAACTAGAATGATCAGAGTTTACTGAACTGTGATTAGGAATGTCTGCAACATGATTACACATTAAATATTATGGTTAATAAGTCATCCTCTTGTGCCGTTAAGTTACCAAACATTCTCTGCTCCTATTGGAGATTTGCTGACAGTTTTTGGCATTGCAGCTCATGGTGGAATACTCTGCTGGGTCCGATGTGTTGCTGCACAGAGCCATTGCAGGGCACAAATTGCAAATCCTTTTTGTTTTTTAAAAAATGTTTTCCTCCATCCTTAAAGTTACAACGCCAATGCTCAGAGTGGACCGGGCGAACCCAAATCCATTCCTTGCTTTCTCAAAAAAAACAAATTCAAACTCCAATTGAATCCAATTCATGGTCCCCCCCAAGGGAGACAAACAAGATCCAAGCTGACAAGATAAGGCATTGCACCCCATCTTCAAATGTCTAGGTGTCCAGATCACCAACAACCTGTCCTGGGCCCACCATGTTAATAGTTAAGAAAGCCCACCAATGTCTCTATTTTGTCAGGAAGCGAAGGAAATTCCGCAGGTCTACTATGATTCTCACCAATTTTCACAGATGCACCATAGAAAGTATCCTTTCCCGATGCGTCACAGCTTGGTACGACTCCTGCTCTGCCCAAGACTGCAAGAAACTACAAAGGGTTGTGAACATAGCCCCGTCCATTACGCAAAACAGCTTCCCGTCCATTCATTCTGTCTACACTTCCTGCTGCCCTGGAAAAGCAGCCAGCATAATCAAGGACCCCATGCACCCTGGATATACTCTCTTCCACCTTCTTCCGTCGAAAAAAAGATACAAATTCTGAGATCACGCACCAACTGACTCAAGAACAGTTTCTTCCCTGCTGCCATCAGACTTTTGAATGGACCTACTTTATATTAAGGTGATCTTTCTCTACACCCTAACCATGACTGTAACACTACATTCTGCACCCTCTCCTTTCCTTCTCCTCTATGTACTCTATGAACTGTATGCTTTGTCGGTTTAGTGCGCAAGAAACAATACTTTTCAGTGTATCCCAATACATGTGACAATAATAAATTAACTCAAATCAAATCAAAATCTTGGACTTGATCTGACTCTTAATCTTAGCCAAAATGCTGAAGAGCAGATTCTTTTTGTTGTCAGGTAAGGGTGCACTGGATCATGTGTGAGCACTAAAGTTCCCTAATAGCAGCTGTTTGAACTCTGGCTTCAGTGATAGCCATTTTAGGTAAGTATAGCTGTAATTTTTAATGATTAGTTGTTTTTCCTATTTGCTCCTCGCTTTCTTCCCCTCAAGGGACACCAAGGAGCAACATAAAACCAAGCACAAAGATTCACAGTAGGCTGTTGAAGCTGGGCAATAAAAGTTTTGGGAAGAGAAGGATGATTGCAGGCATCATTGGATTGGATCCGAATTTGAGTCAACACTTCAGGAGATGGGAACATAGTGGGGGAGAGGGGAAAACAATTGTCTTTTAAACAAAAACAGAAAATGCTGGAAAATCTCAGCTGTGTGACAGTATCTGTGGGGAGAGAACAGAGCCAACATTTTGAGTCTAGATGACCCTTTGTCAGAGCATCCGCAGTATTTTGCTTTTATAATCGTCTTTTAAATCCTCTGATAACAACATGCTGAAGTTTTGCAACAGGGTCATCAGCATCTGAAAAGCAGGAATGCAGCTCAGTGTTTAGGGTGGAGAACCTTTGTCAGAATGGAAAGCAGGAAGTGAGAATTCCTATTACGGGAGTGACCAGTAGAAGGGAGGAGTAAACAATAGATGAAGATTATGGAGCAGATAGTCTGACTACTGTCACAAGAGGTTAATATCATTTGAACAGGTAGATTTTTTTGAAATCTGAAAGATTAACTCCATCATGACAAGACCATAAGACCATAAGAGCAGAAATAGGCCATTCGGCCCATCGAGTCTGTTCTGCCATTCAATCGTGGCTGATAAGTTTCTCAACCCCATTCTCCCACTTTTTCCCCATAACCTTTGATCCCTTTACCAATCCAGAACCTAACTATCTCTGCCTTAAATGCACTCAATGACCTGGTCTCCACAGCCTCTGAAGAAATTCCTCCTCATCTCAGTTCTAACGGGCCATCCCTTTACTCTGAGGCAGTGCCCTCAGATCCAAGTCCCTTCTACTAATGAAGACATCTTCCCCACATCCACTCTATCCAGGCCTTTCAGTATTCTGTAAGTTTCAATGAGAGAGATCGCCCCTCATCCTTCTGAACTCCATCGAGTACAGACCCAGAGTCCTCAGACGCTCCTCATATGTCAAGCCTTTGGTTCCTGGGATAGGGAAAGGCATTAGACAGAAAGTCAGTAAAACCGTTGTATAATAGAGCGAGAAAATGTCATTTTTGCAGAAGACAGTGTGTCTGTCATTTTAGGATATTAGGCCGAGGCAGTTAAGGTGTGAAGAAGTTGAAGCCACCCTTTTACAGAATCACAGAATACTACAGTGCAGAAGAGGCCCTTTGGCCCATCAAGTCTGCACCGACGCACGAAAGGCCCTGACCTGTCCACCTAACCCCAGTTGCCAGCACTTGGCCCATAGCCTTGAATGCTATGATGTGCCGAGAGCTCATCCAGGTACTTTTTAAAGGATGTGAGGCATCCCGCCTCCACCACCCTCCCAGGCAGCGCATCCAAGACCATCACCACCCTCTGTGGTGACCCGCTGTTTTCCCCTGAACCTTGTGTTTTGGTCAGTCCTACAAAAATTCTCTGTTAATTCTCACAAAGTGTCTCCAGAAAATGACCCTGCCTGCTCTTTTCCGATGTTTCTATGAGTTTCTGTGGTTACTGTGCGCCTGGAGTTTTCTTTATCATCTCTGTTTTAAACCCATCACTCATTGTAACTGCATCCTGCACCAAATGAGGAAGGTTCAATGATGGGTCAGAATGGAAGCTTTTTCTGGCTCATTATATCCCAGATGAAATATTAAATTCCATTAAGAACTCGGATCATTTCAGGAATACATTGAGAGGTAGTTTGAATAAAAGTTGCTTCTGGAGCTCGTCAGTGCTTAAGGTGTTCTGTTACAAATGATTTATTTCACCGTTTGCAGTATTTGCCGAGGGTGCCCAGAGAGGTTAAACTGTTGTTAGAGATTAGACCTTTGATAAATGAAAATGGCCATGGAAAGCAAACACATTGCTGATTGTATCATTATTTATGTAACTTTGTAAAGTAGAACTGTGCTAATAGTACCTCTGGTTTAACAAGCGAGGTTGGTGCAGGCCCACGGGGAATCCATTCTCTGTGCCTCAACTCCCAGTACGTCACGCTGGCGGTTTTGTTCTTTTTCATGGAATCATAGTGTGGTATAACACAGGAGGAGACAATGATTGAACTCATTAAGTCTGCGCCATTCCTTCAAAGAACAATCCAGTTAATCCTACTTCCCTGCCAATCCCAATATCACTGTAATCTGGTCTCATAGAGTCATAGAGGTTTACAGCATGGAAACAGGCCCTTCAGCCCAACTTGTCCATGCTAGCCCTTTTTAAACCCCGAAGCGAGTCCCAATTGCCTGCATTTGGCCCATATCCCTCTATACAAATTTTACCTATGTAACTGTCTAAACGCTTTTTAAAAGACAAAATTGTACCCGTCTCTACTCTGGCAGCTTGTTCCAGACACTCACCACCCTCTGTGTGAGAAAATTGCCCCTCTGGACTCTTTTGTATCTCTCCCCTCTCACCTTAAACCTATGCCCTCTAGTTTTAGACTCCCCTATCTTTGGGAAAAGATATTGACTATCTAGCTGATCTATGCGCCTCATTATTTTATAGACCTCTATAAGATCACCCCTCAGCTTCCTACGCTCCAGAGAAAAAAGTCCCAGTCTATCCAGCCTCTCCTTATAACTCAAACCATCAAGTCCCAGTAGCATCCTAGTAAATCTTTTCTGCACTCTTTCTAGTTTAATAATATCCTTTCTATAAGAGGATGACCAGAACTGTACACAGTATTCCAAGTGTGGCCTTACTAATGTTTTGTACAACTTCAACAAGACGTCCCAACTCCTGTATTCAATGTTCTGACCAATGAAACCAAGCGTGCCGAATGCTTTCTTTACCACTCTGTCCACCTGTGACTCCACTTTCAAGGAGCTATGAACCTGTACCCCTAGATCTCTTTGTTCTGTAACTCTCCCCAACACCCTACCATTAACTGAGTAAATCCTGCCCTGGTTCAATCTACAAAAATGCATCACCTCGCATTTATCTAAATTAAACTCCATCTGCCATTCGTCAGCCCACTGGCCCAATTGATCAAGATCCCATTGCAATCCTAGATAACCTTCTTCACTGTCCACAATGCCACCAATCTTGGTGTCATCTGCAAACTCACTAACCATGCCTACTAAATTCTCATCCAAATCATTGATATAAATGACAAATAACAGTGGACCCAGCACCGATCCCTGAAGCACACCACTGGTCACAGGCCTCCAGTTTGAAAAACAACCCTCTATAACCACCCTCTGACTTTTGCCATCAAGCCAATTTTATATCCATTTGGCTACCTCACCCTGGATCCTGTAAGATTTAACCTTATGCAACAATCAACCATGTGACACCTTATCAAAGGCCTTGCGAAGGTCCATGTAGACAACATCAACTGTACTGCCCTCATCTACCTTCTTGGTTACCCCTTCAAAAAACTCAAATTTGTGAGACATGATTTTCCACTCACAAAGCCATGCTAATTGGGGCGGGGCGGGGGGGGGGGCTGGGTTGTGGAGGGGGCAGAGAATCTTGCACAGCGGCACAGTGGTTAGCACTGCTGCTTCACAGCACCAGGGACCGGGGTTCGATTATTGGCTTGGGTCACTGTCTGTGTGGAGTTTCCACATTCTCCCCGTGTCTGCGTGGGTTTCCTCTGGGTGCTCCGGTTTCCTCCCACAGTCCGAAGGATATGCTGGTTAGGTGGATTGGCCATGCTAAATTCTCCCTCAGTGTACCCGAACAGCCACCGGAGTGTGGCGACTAGGGGATTTTCACAGTAACTTCATCGCAGTGTTAACGTAAGCCTACTTGTGACAAATAAATAAACTTTTCTTTCATTGTGCAGAAAGATATTGCCCCTGGTTCTTTTGCCAATGACTTCATATCTGTGTCTTCCGGTTATTATTGCCCTTCAGCCAGTGGAAAAATGTCCCTATATTACTCTATCTGAAACTCTTCCTGATTTTAAACAGTCTTATCAAATCTCCTTACCATTTTGTGCTGTAAGGAGAGGAACTCCAGCCTCTGCAATCTGTCCCTGTAGCTGCAATCCCACATTCCTGAAACTAATCTCAAGTTGCATTTCATTTACTGGCTGAACGATGTGGCTGACAAATACAAGTGAAACAAAGAATGTGGGGGGGATTCTCCCAGCCCGCTGTGCTGTGGATGCCGTGTTACGGGCTTCCCGCTTGGTGCCATGGCCTCCACGTGTCTCCAGCCACTGGATTTCCAGCGCCATCAGCTCTGGGCCAGAAATCGGCGCAGAGCTGTATAGAATATGCTAATAATCATTTAAATATAATTAGCGGAACCGGGACTGAAGTCTCCCAAGGAGGTTGGGGGTAAGAGGGGTGCCACCTGGTCATGGCCAGCCTGGCCCCCTGGCACTGTCCCAGGGGCAAAGTGGCAATACCCAGGGGGGAACCTTGGCACTGCCCACCGAGAAGCATGTAGTGCCAAGGGGGCGGGGCTAGAGCGGGGTGAGGCTTCTGGGGCAAGGACAGTGGAGGTGGGGTGTCCCACTGCCACTCTGCACTTGGTGGTGACAGAGGGAGGGAAGCCAGCGATCAAGGTTGGTCATCAGGGTGGGGTCAGCCTGCCAGGGCAGTAGTCGGGGTTGTTGGGGGGGGGAATCGGGAGATCAGGACTGCTAGGGCTGTGCGGAGGTGGTCAGGGCTGGCGCGGACATGTCCATTGGGGGGGGGGGGGGGGTGGGAGGGGTCACACGGCCAGCGATACAGGGTCGTGGGGCTGGTCGGCGATCGAGCTGGCCAGTGATCGGGAGGCCGGCAGTGCGGGGCTACTGCGCATGTGCAGATTTTGGCACTGACAGATCAGCGCATGCGTTATGCTGCCGGCCTCTCCAACAGGAATAGGCCCCACCTACAGCTTTTTAGCATGATTCACACTAGGGCTCTCTGTGATGCATAACATGTGGGAGATTCAGTCTGAAAATCCCGCTGAAAAAACTAGCATAATTTCATCCAGTTTTTACATGAATTCGACACTTAGAACTTTTTTGGGAGAATCTCAGCCGTGTTTTTTCCTGTGATTGTCCCTTTGTATTTTTCCCTTTCTCTAATTCTTTCGATCTTCATCTTTGAATACTTTCCACTACTCTTTTCTAAGCTTCATTCTTGCACTTGATTTATCACCAAATATTATTCTCACTCTTTCCTTTTTCTGTCTGCAAGTCTTTTGGCTTTGCATATCCAATTTCTATTCTGTATGATTTCTACTATCACTCTCTCTTTTTGGTTTGCCTCCCACACTCTTTTCCTGAGAGATCAGGAGCCAGGCCCTTTGGTGGCTCATAAATAACCTCCTCACGCCTTGGGACATGAGGTAGCTAAGACCCCAACTCAGACCCCACGTCCAAACTCCATGCCATGACTTTCTGGCTAGGGAAGATTGGAGCAAGGAGGGGAGGGAGAGGCAAAGGTTGGGAAGGATTGAGGAGGATGGTGAGGAAATAATTTTTCAGGAAGTTTGAGAGAACGAGAATAGGAAGCCAAGAGAGGAGCAAGTTAGTGTCAGTGGCTCAGTTGGAATTTTATCTGTTAGTGTCAGTGGCTGTTGCCTCTGAGTCAGAAGATTTAAGGTTCCAAAGCAGAATCCGCGTCCCCCCTGGACTGCTGGTGGGATCCGGAATCTTCTCCCGTGTCTGGTTCTCCGTGATGCCAGTGGGAAAACATGCCAGTCCTGAACATGTTTGGGTCAAAGTGGTGCGCAGAAGGTGAGACTCACCTGAAGAAGGCCTGAGCTGGCCTCTGAAGTTTGGAATGGAGGCCACCAGGGACCCTAGACCCTGGAACACGACAGCAGTGGGTGGAGTGGGGGGTGGGGGCGGGGGGGGGGGGGGGTGGTGTCTATCAGGTAGATCTTCCAGTTTCAGTGTCATCGAGTGTCAGAATGCTCCTGGAGGCCCATCTTCTTTCTTCAGCGGTGGGTTGGTGATGTTGGGCGCCTTTTCAACATGTATCTGGATATGACAACGGGATGCATACCATCAAGTCCCGCACTCCTGCCACAGAAGTCATCACAAAACCCCAGATGCATAATTATTTACACTGGGGACAGAGGACTTTCCCTGGCAATCTCCACAACGGGAAACACTCCTCGCCCAGGCTCCCAGGATTCGATCCCGGATGGGACAATTCCATTCTTAACCTGACACCTCAGTGTAGTACTGAGGGAGTGCAGCACTGCAGGGGGTGCTGTCTTTTAGATGGAACATTAAACTGGGGCTCTGTCTGTTCCCTCAGGTAGACGGGAAGGATCCCATGGCACCATTTCAAAGCAGAGAGGTGGAGTTATCCTTGGTGTCCTGGTTAATATTTATCCCTGAATTAACATCACAAAAACAGAGGTCAAGATTTTCCGGCCCTTCCCAATCTGCGGGATCTTCCAGTCCTGCCAAAAGCAACACCCCCACGGCAGGTTCCCTAGCAGCACAGCCATTAAGTTCAGCAGGACTGGAAGATCCCACCAGTGGTCAATGGTAAGCCTCCTTTGCCTCCAGAAACAGTGGGAGAAGGTATGAGCTTGCTGTGTTCCTACATCACAACAGTGACTGCACTTACACAGAACACCATTGGCTGTAAAACATTTTAAGGTATGCCAGAGATTTGAAAAAGCTTTCTTTTCTTTGAATGTAAACTGTTGCTGCAACCAGGCCCCTGTACGTTTTATCCAATTATTCTAAGCATAAGGGTACACAAGCAGGCAGCGTATGTGCTTTCAGCTGTAACAAAAAAATACTTTGTGCACTTCCTTAAACTAGGTCCCATTACAGAGTCATTCAGTGAATGATTGATTGCCTATCTCTGGAGTGAGGCTGATATCCAATAACTCTACGATGTTGACACATATATCAAGGTGAATCCCATGTGAAATCTTCCTGACTCATTAATATATTAACACTAATTGTTGCCCTGCTGACTGGGAGAGGTCTATCGTCTTGTGGACACTTGCTGAAGGTTGTCCTCCTCCCACTTTTGTTTACGGACAGTTCAGATTGACCAGATCTGAGGGCTGTTGATGTTTTAAGGTGATAGGGACAGAATCTTGAAACCTAATTGCTTCTCAGTTGCAATGATTTTAAGATTGCAACCACGGAGCAATTAGATGTAGATTTGGCCAACTCAGCTCAGAGAATGTCTTTGATGTTTGTTAAGTTGAGAATCTGAATGGTGGCATTTAAAAAATGTTCATTCTTGACATTGCACAGGCCCAATTAAGACGGTTAATGAATGAAACCCTAAGGATATCAATGGAAATAGTGAGGTGGGGTTGTGTACTCCTTGAACACAATGGGATCAATTGTCTGAGGATTAGCAAGTATTTTTAATTCCCAAAAGCGCTCAGTTTCACCAACAATGTGGGAAGTTTGTATGTCAGGATAATGGTAATGTTCTTTAGCTAATCTAGTTTGATTGCAATCCACAATATTGATCCATTTCCATATGGTCGCTGCCAATTTCTTTCTGATTTTACTCTGATCCCTCTTTTCAAGGTTCGTGCTGGGACACAGTACCATTTTAAAGTGACCATTTTTTATCTGAGAGTTTAGATGAGAATCAGCATGCTATTCGACCATGAAGAGTATCACAGCCTTATTCAATATCCAAACACAAGCACTATCCCACAGGGTATCACTGGATAGCAATCAAGAGCAGAACAGAGTCATAGAATCCCTCAAGTACAGAAAGAGGCCATTTGGCCCATCGAGTCTGCACCTACCACATTCCCACCCAGGCTCTATTCCTGTAACCCCACATACTTACCCTGCTAATCCCCTGACACTAAGGTCAATTTAGCATGGCCAATCAATTGTTGCCCAACTCCCTCGTTGGTCAGGAATCTACCGCCTCTGCCTTAAAAATATTTGTTGACCCTGCCTCCGCTGCGCTCTGAGAGAGAGAGTTCCAAAGATTCACGATCTTCTGAGGGAAAACAGTTCTTCCCATCTCCATGTTAAATGAGTGTCTTCATATTTTTATACAACTAAAGGAAGATGGACATTAAGCGCTCATTTCAATAGTTTAAAAAATGCATCTGAGGCACCATTGTTTAAGTTTATTTCTTAGTGTCACAAGTACGCTGACATTAACACTGCAATGAAGTTACTGTGAAAATCCCCTAGTCGCCACACTTCGGCACCTGTTCATGTACACTGAGAGAGAATTTATCATGGCCAATGCACCTAACCAGCACATCTTTTGGAGTGTGGGAGGAAACCAGAGCACCCGGAGGAAACCCACGTAGGCACGGGGAGAACGTGCAGATTCCACACAGATAGTGACCCGAGCTGGGAATCGAACCCGGGTCCCTGGCACTGTGAGGCAGCAGTGCTAACCACTGTGCCACCGTGCCGCCCATTGTATTAACAGGTCAAATTCAGTTTTAAATTTGGTGATTTTAAATAATTGGCATTATGCCAAAATTATCTGTGTTTCTTGGCAACAAGATGGAAGTGAGGGTCGGGGCAAGTTTAACCCTTCCCCCAAGAATGAGAATGGACGCAAGTATTTTTAGATTTTGAAAATGAAGAACAATCCACATCCCGTGTGCCGTGCCTGGGTTTAATGGAAATGTATTTGGATGGCAATTGGATTTTCTGATTGGCAGGTACTTATTGGCAGATGTTAATGAGATATTTTAAAATGGTTTTAACTTGGCATCCTGATTAGTTTTTCTGTAGCTTGGGAAACAAACCAGTGAAATGGAGGTGAGATTGAGCAGCAGTTCACATGGTATTTTAAACTATATTCATTGTTCCATCTGAATAAAAGCTCTTATTGTAGCTTATTTTTATTCATCTGTGAGATATGGGTGTCACTGACTTGACTAGCATTTATTGCCCATTCTAATTGCCCTTGAGAAGGTGGTGGTGAGCTGCCTTCTTGAGCTGCTGCAGTCCATGTGTTGTAGGTACACTCACAGTGTTGTTAGGGAGAGAGTTCCAGAATTTTGACCCAGTGATAGTGAAGGAAGAGCGATATGTTTCCAAGTCAGACTGGTGAGTGACTTGGAGAGGAACTTCCAGGTGGTGGTGGTGTCCCTATGTGTCTTCTGCCCTTGTCCTTCTAGATTGTAGCAGTCATGGGTTTGGAAGTCTAAGGAGTTTTGGTGAGCTCCTGAATGCTTCTTATAGGTGGTACACACTGCTGCCACTGTGAGTCAATAGTGGAGGGAGTGAATGTTTGCGGATGGGGTGCCATTCAAGCAGGCTGATTTGTCCTGGATGATGTCAAGCTTCTTGAGTGTTGGAGGTGCACTCATCCAGGCAAGTGGAGAGTATTCCATTACACTCCTGACTTGTAGGGCGGCACGATGGCACAGTGGTTAGCCCTGCTGCCTCACAGCGCCAGGGACCCGGTTCAATTCTGGCATCGGTTCACTGTGTGGAGATTGCATGTTCTCCCTGTGTCTGCGTGGGTTTCCTCTTGATGCTCCAGTTTCTTCCCACAGTCTGAAAGACTGCTGGTTAGCTGCATTGGCCATGCTAAATTCTTCCTCAGTGTACCCGAACAGGCGCCGGAGTGTGGCGACCAGGAGATTTTCACAGTAACTTCATTGCAGTATTAATGTAAGCCTGCTTGTGACACCAATAAATAAATAAAGATAGTGGACAGGTTTTGGGAACAAAAGGTGAGTTACAGAAGGGGAGTTACTCACCACAGGATTACTCACCTCTGATCCAGTTGAAACCCATAGTATTTATATGGCTAGTCCAGTATAACTCCCAGTATGTTGATAGCGGGGGATTCAGTGATGGTAATGCCAAGCAGTGATGCTCTCTTGTTGGAGATGGTCATTCCCTGGCACTGGCGTGATATGATTGTTATTGCTACTTGTCAGCCCAGGCCTGCATATGGTCCAAGTCTAGCAGCATTTGGACATGGGTTGCTTCACTATCTGAGAAGTCCTGAATGGTGCTGAACATTGTGCAATCATCGGCAAACGTCCTCACTTCTGATCCTATGATGGAAGGACAGCCACTGACTGAAGCAGCTGAAGATGGTTGAGCCTCGGACACTACCCCGAGGGACTCCTGCAGTGATGTCCTGGAAATGAGATGATTGACCTCCAATAACCACAACCATCTTCCTTTGTGCCGGGCATGACTCCAACCGGCGGAGTTTTTTTCCTCCTAAATCCCATGGACTCAAGTTTCGCTGGGGTTCCCTGATTCCACACTCGGTCAAATGCTGCTCCAATGTCAAGGGCAGTCACTCTCACCTCACCTCTGAATATCAGCTCTTTTGTCCATGTTGAACCAAAGATATAATGAGGTCAGGAGTTGAGTGACCCTGACGGAGCCCAAACTGAGTGTCAGTGAGCAGGCTAAGCAAACGCCACTTGATAGCGCTGTTGATGACCCCTTCCATCACTTTACTGATGATCAAGAGTAGACTGATGGAGTAGTAATTGGCCGGATTTGATTTGTCCTGTTTCTTGTGTACAGGACATACCTGGGCAATTTCCCACATTGCCGGGTAGATGCCAGTGTTGTAACTATAATGGAACAGCTTGTTTCATGGCCTTCTGGCAAATGTTTGACAGAAATTGCCTCTGTGGATCTAGCTTCTTTCAACTTTTGAGGACTTCAAACTGACAAGATGAGGAAAAGAGCTGCCGGCTGTGTTCATCAGAAGTTGAAGACTTTCACATCCGCAACGGTGACATTGTACTGCAGTAGGATCGGCGCACATAGAGGAGAAGGGTGCAGAAGGAGAGAGGCTAAGGTTATATAGGTGACAATGTCCGCTTCATGGAGTGTACAGACAGAGGCTCAACGTCCTTGGCCTTTCGGAAGAGCAGCACTTTCGCAGGCTGAGGTTGTCGTATCCAGCGGTGGCAAACATCTGCGGCCTCCTGCAAAAACTTTCATTCCCTCGAGGGGGACCCATTCTATTTACAGTCAGCCGTTCCAAGTGTGTGTCGATTTAAAAATAGAGAAAGATGTACCTGTAATAGTGTTCGTCCGTAAATCATTAGCGTAGCCAGAGTCTGCGTGTATAAGACAAAGGAAAATTGCCTGCAGCCCGGAAGCTTCCTGCAAGGCAGCTTTTGTTCATTGTTAAAAGTTGTTGGTGAACCGGATCTTAATGTGAGCGCAATAGATGTTCCAGTGTTGTATTCGCTGAATTGACTTTACTCCTTGCAGCTGCAAACCCGAAGGATTGTTTTTTAAAGAAAATGAATTTATAACTTTTTTGAAAATGTTGTTACTTCGAAGCAATCAACAGAAAAAAACAAATTAAATCTGGTCCTTGCCCATCTGCTTAGGAAGGAAAATGAGGGCCTGAACCTTTCACAGATATTATTGAATAATACAAAGCGGGCACTGAGGAAACATATTCCAAAGAATGCAAACTTATATAATCAGATTAAACTCATTCCTAGCAGGAGGAGGAGCATTTGCATCTGAAACTTTAAAATTGCAGTATAATTCACTGGGAGGAAAGCTTTACTAATATTCCAATATTTCACCCAGGCAAGTGCAGTACAATTAAAATGAAACAACAATGTACAGAGAAGTATTCAAAATCTAACACACTGATTTCAGTACTTTAGGAAGCTTCATTTCACTAAATATTCTTACTCAAAAATTGGAGCAAAGAATTGACTCAACTCATTGCAGCCGAAACAAGATCTGTATTAATCTTCCATTTCAGCAGGGTTAGAAATTGCATATAAGGCACCACTGTATTAGCAGACAAAAAAGTGACTATTTCAAATAACTGGAATTGTGCCAAATGACCCTGTGAAATATATTTGAATCTATTTTTAATGGAGCAGAACTGTGACTTCCAACTGAATTGAGGTTTGTGCACATCTGGGGTAGTACCCCCCCCCCGCCACCGTCCCCCCCGCCCCCGCCGACCGCTCCTCCGCCCCCCCCCCCCCCCCCCCCCCCCCTCCTTTCATTCCAGCAGCATGTGTTCATAATTGAATTCATTATTTTCAGTGTTGGAGTCCAGAGGAAATCAATGTGTTATTTGAAATTGTATATGTTCCAGCACGTATATATGTAAATATCACGGACATTAACCCAAGTCATCTCATCAACAGCAAATTCGACTTGTCTGTCCTGGGCGGCAAGGTGGCACAGTGGTTAGCATTGCTGCCTCACAGTGCCAGGGACCCAGGTTCGATTCCCGGCTCGGGTCACTGTCTGTGCGGCGTCTGTATGTTCCCCCCGTGTCTGCACGGGTTTCCTCCGGGTGCTCCGGTTTCCTCCCACAATCCGAAAGGCGTGCTGGTTAGGTGCATTGTCCATGCTAAATTCTCCCAAACAGGCACCGGAGCGTGGCAACGAAGGGGTTTTCACAGTAACTTCATGTAAGCCTACTTGTGACACTAATAAATAAACTTTAACACTTGTCTTCAATAAACACAGATATTTTGATGCATAAAGACAATAATTAGATTAATGGAGGAAACAAACATATTTTTTCAGTCTTTTTACGTTCAGTATTCAAAAATAATTTTCTCCAACTATACCTCACAACTACAACTAAATCTCACGGTTAAATCTCCAGGGATCCAGGGTGAGGTAGCCAAATGGATACAAAATTGGCTTGATGGCAGAAAACAGAGGGTGGTTGTTTTTCAAACTGGAGGCCTGTGACCAGCGGTGTGCCTCAGGGATCGGTGCTGGGTCTACTGTTATTTGTCATTTATACTAAATGATTTGGATGAGAATTTAGTAGACATGGTTAGTAAGTTTGCAGATGACACCAAGATTGGTGGCATAATGGACAGCGAAGAAGATTATCTAGGATTGCAATGGGATCTTGATCAATTGGGCCAGTGGGCTGACGAATGGCAGATGGAGTTTAATTTAGATAAGTGCGAGGTGATGCATTTTTGTAGATTGAACCAGGGCAGGACTTACTCAGTTAATGGTAGGGCGTTGGGGAGAGTTACAGAACAAAGAGATCTAGGGGTACAGATTCATAGCTCCTTGAAAGTGGAGTCAGAGGTGGACAGAGTGGTGAAGAAGACATTCGGCATGCTTGTTTCATTGGTCAGAACATTGAACAGAAGAGTTGGGACGTCTTGTTGAAGTTGTACAAGATATTGGTAAGGCCACACTTGGAATATTGTGTACAGTTCTCTCACCCTATTATAGAAAGGATATTATTAAACTAGAAAGAGTGCAGAAAAGATTTACTAGGATGCTACTGGGGCTTGATGGTTTGAGTTACAAGGAGAGGCTGGATAGACTGGGACTTTTTTCTCTGGAGCGTAGGAGACTGAGGGGTAATCTTATAAAGGTCTATAAAATAATGAGGGGCACAGATCAGCTAGACAGTCAATATCTTTTCCCAAAGGTAGGGGAGTCTAAAACTAGAGGGCATAGGTTTAAGGTGAGAGGGGAGAGATACAAAAGTGCCCAGAGAACTAATTTTTTCATACAGAGGGTGGTGAGTGTCTGGAACAAACTGCCAGAGGTAGTAGTAGAGACGGGTACAATTTTGTCTTTTAAAAAGTGTTTAGACAGTTACATGGGTAAGATGGGTATAGAGGGATATGCGCCAACACGGGCAATTGGGACTACCTTAGGGGTTAAAAAAAGGAGCGGCTGGGCAAGTTGGGCCGAAGGGCCTCTTTCCATGCTGTAAAGCTCTGATTCTATGACTCTAACTAACTGAACTGTAAACCCAACCTTGCTTTTGAACAGTATGCTGCATAGTGTTTTTAAAGCAAGTCATTCGTCCAATAATGTAACCAACCTTTCTGGATTTAACTTCAGCTGCAGTGTTGCAAATGCCTTTTGTTGCTTTTAATCATCATTATTGATGGATCCTGAGATGAGAGCCTGTGGCCGGAATTCTCCGGCCGTTCACGCCCAGCTGCCGCTGCCAGCAAGAGTGGAGAATTTGGCACTTGGCCAAATCTCTGTTCACTGCAGCAGGACTGGAGAATCCCAGCAGCGGGTCAACTGAAGAATCTCGAGCAGTATATCAATTATTAAAAAGAACACGAGGAAGTTAATCTGCTGGATGTCAGCTTGTGATCATCAGTAGTGAAATTCAGAATCGATAGTCATGGCCCTACATCATAGATACTGTCCCTATTTATAAAGCCCAGAATCCTGTACGCTTTAGCAATTGCCCTGCCACCTTTAATGATTTGTGCATTTTTTTTTTTACACACAGAGTGATGGGTACCCGAAATTTACTGCCGGGGAGGTAGTGGAAGCGGATACGATAGTGACTTTTAAGAGGCATCTGGACAAAGACACGAATAGGATGGGAGTAGAAGGATATGGTCCCCGGAAGGGTAGGGGGTTTTGGTTCACTCGGGCAGCATGGTCGGTGCAGGCTTGGAGGGCTGAAGGGCCTGTTCCTGTTCTGTCATTTTCTTTGTTCTATATACACAGGGCCCTTGAGCTCTGAGCATTCCCTTTAGAATTGTGCCTCTTAATTTATATTGTTCTTCCTACCAAAATAAATCACCTCACACATCTCTGCGTTAAACATCATCGGTCATTCGTCCGCCTATCTCGCTAATCTGTTTATGTTCTTGTGAAGTTTATCACTGTTCTCAAAGTTCACAATACTTCCACAATTTGTGCCATTTTCTCTAGTTTAATTGGACAAAGTTAAGTGCTATCATTTAACTATAATTGAGAAAAATGGAAAGTTTTTTTGTACCCGGCTCATTTTTAAGTTCATTTTTAAATGCAGAGGGTTTCAGCTATATTAGAACCATAAGCTCTAGGCCAGTGTGTGTGTGTGTGTGTGTGTGTGTGTGGTAGAAGGTACAACAGCTTATTGATTTACCTAATGCATTTTCTCCTCTGTCCATTTCGAAATCATGCTGTAAATCTTTGCTGCCTCTGTCAGTCTGTTCATTTAGCAAAAGCTACATAACCAGCTTTATCCTGCCATGACACCACAATAAGAATGATATTGTAATAATTTAATTGCTGTCTAAAGGCCATGTTCCCCCTCATTAGTGAATTTGCTGTTTTTGTATGAACGGAATCGCAACGAATCTTGTATTTAGAAGTAATCGAAATCAGTACTTGTGAAATGAGAACAGAAAATTGCTGCAAGTTCTCAGCTTCTGTGAAAATAGAGATGGTGGTTAATGTTTCAGGCCAATGGGCTTTCATCAGGACTGGGTATCGGTCTATTAGATCGATGTGCGCATTCTCTCACTAGATGCCTTTGTCACTCTGATGCGCGACAATCAAGCACGAGGTACAAGGCTTCAGCGATTGAAGGCTTTTATTGATAAACAATGGAACTATCTAACACGAGTACACCAATCCAGACTGGAGGGGTCCCGCCTGAGCAGAGGGTCTTATACCTCTCCTCAGGAGGCGGGGCCCGACCGGGATGTGCCATAACAACATCCACCACAGGTATATTAATCCCACAGTGTAAACACCCTAACCCAACAACAGTATAACAACCCCCACAGTGGCAACACCCTAACCCACAGTAACATTGGAATAACCCCACAGTGGTAACCAACGATGGTTCACCACATTCACCCCTCCTTTAAAAACAAAGGCCGGCGGGGTGCGAAAACAGATCACATATATACAAAATTCACAAGTCCAGACGGTCTGGAGGAACGCACCGTCGCTGTGATCTCCTCAACACCGGTTGCGACACCGGAGCAGGTGCTTGCGGTGGCGTTCTCTCCAAAACAGCATCCGGCTGTCCCCTCGAGGACTCCCGAGCCGGTTGACCCTGGTGAGGCGATGGTGCAGGGGATCCTGGAAACTTCTGTGGTGGCGCCGATCTCCGAGTCTCAGGCAAGCTGTACATGGGAGTATAACTGTTATGCACTGGTCCCGGTGCTGACCGCGCCACGTCTGGGGAAGAAAGGAGTGAAAGGGGGTTCGTGACTGGGGGTATAGGAGCGACAGGAGTTGCTACGTCCCCTGCGGGCGCCAGGTCTCGAATCGAGACTGTGTCCTCTCGCCCGTCAGGATATGCCACATAGGCATACTGAGGATTGGCGTGGAGGAGTTGGACCGGTTCGACCAAGGGGTCGGACTTGCGGGCCCTCACATGTCGCCGCAGAAGGACGGGTCCTGGGTACGTCAACCAGGCTGGTAAGGAGATCCCCGAGGACGACTTCCGAGGGAATGAGAACATCCTCTCGTGGGGAGTAGCATTGGTTGCCATACACAGGAGGGAGCGAATGGAATGGAGCGCATTTGGAAGGACCTCCTGCCAACGGGAGACTGGAAGGCCCCTGGACTTCAGCGCCAATAGGACAGCCTTCCAGACTGTAGCATTCTCCCTCTCCACCTGTCCGTTACCCCTAGGGTTGTAGCTCGTGGTTCTACTAGAGGCAATCCCGTATGAGAGCAGGAATTGCCTCAAGTCGTTACTCATGAACGACGAGCCCCTGTCGCTATGAATGTAGCAGGGGTACCCGATCAGGGTAAAAAGATCACTGAATGCCTTAATCACTGTGGCAGTCGACGTGTCCGCACAGGGGACGACAAACGGAAACCGGGAGTATTCATCTATGATATTGAGAAAATAGACATTCTGGTCCGTTGAGGGAAGGGGGCCCTTAAAATCCACACTCAGCCTCTCGAAGGGGCGAGTGGCCTTGACCAATTGTGCCCGGTCCGGTCGATAAAAGTGCGGTTTGCATTCCGCGCAAATCCGACAGCTTCTCGTTACTGACCTGACATCCTCCACCGAGTAGGGCAGGTTGCGGGCTTTTATGAAGTGGTAGAGTCGAGTGACTCCAGGATGGCACAGGTCATTGTGGAGGGCCTTCAAGCGGTCCTCTTGCATGATAGCGCATGTTCCGCGCGAGAGGGCATCCGAGGGCTCATTGAGCTTCCCTGGTCGATACATAATATCGTAATTATAGGTGGAGAGCTCAATTCTCCACCGCAAGATCTTATCGTTTTTGATCTTGCCCCTCTGCGTATTATTGAACATAAACGCCACGGATCGTTGATCCGTGATCAGGGTGAACCGCTTCCCCGCCAGGTAATGGCGCCAGTGTCTGATGGCCTCCACAATGGCCTGAGCCTCCTTCTCCACCGCTGAGTGCCGAATTTCGGGACCTTGAAGGGTGCGGGAAAAAAACGCGACGGGCCTGCCTGCCTGGTTTAGTGTGGCGGCCAGGGCGAAATCCGATGCATCACTTTCCACCTGAAAAGGGATGGATTCATCCACCGCGTGCATTGTGGCTTTCGCAATGTCGCTTTTCAAAGCCTTGAAGGCCAATTGGGCCTCCGGCGTGAGTGGGAAGGTCGTGGACTTGATGAGCGGACGGGCTTTGTCCGCGTAGTTGGGGACCCACTGCGCATAATAAGAAAAGAAGCCGAGGCATCTCCTCAGTGCTTTTGTGCTAACGGGCAAGGGAAGTTCAGTAAGGGGGCGCATACGGTCTGGATCAGGGCCGATGACCCCGTTTTCCACCACGTATCCAAGGATAGCTAACCTGCGCGTACGGAATACGCACTTCTCCCTGTTATAGGTCAGATTCAGGCGAGATGCAGTGCGCAGAAAGTTTTGGAGATTCGTGTCATGGTCCTGCTGGTCATGGCCGCAGATGGTGACGTTATCCAGGTACGGGAAGGTAGCCCGCAACTCGTTCTGGTCCACCATTCGGTCCATAGCACGCTGGAAGACCGAGACCCCATTGGTGACACCAAATGGAACCCTAAGAAACTGATATAGACGACCATCCGCCTCAAAAGCCGTGTATTGTCGATCCTCTGGGCGGATGGGGAGTTGGTGGTAGGCGGACTTAAGGTCTCTGGTGGAGAACACCCGGTACTGCGCAATCTGACTGACCATATCAGATATGCGCGGGAGAGGATACGCATCCAGCTGCGTATAACAGTTAATGGTCTGACTGTAGTCGATGACCATCCGGGGTTTGTTCCCGCTCTTAACCACCACGACCTGCGCTCTCCACGGACTAGCACTTGGCTGTATGATCCCTTCTTTGAGGAGCCGCTGAACCTCAGATCTGATAAAGATCCGGTCTTCAGCACTGTAACGCCTACTTTTAGTAGCGATGGGCTTGCAGCCTGGTACCAGATTCTTAAATAAAGAAGGTGTAGTGATCTTCAGTGTGGAAAGATTGCATGCGGGGCACTTTGGGCAATTTGGAGGCTGCGGCTGATTCCCTACTGCCAGTGAAGGGAGTGGCCCACCGTATTGTAGGATCACGCTCTTCATGTGGACCATAAAGTTTAGTCCGAGGAGAATTGGCGCGCAAAGGTGCGGCAACACAAGGAGCCTGTATCGCTCGTAGATTGTGCCCTGCACCTCTAGGGTTACCATACAACGTCCTTGGATCGGTACAGACCGGGACCGTGAGGCCATAGAAATTGTCTGTTTGGCAGGTAGAACCCGGAGTCCACACCTTTTTGCAGTGTCAGGGTGAATAAAACTCTCGGTGCTCCCACTGTCAAACAGACAATACACAGTACGACCATTTACCTTGATGTTCATCATCGAACTGTCAAGCCTGTGATGCTTTGTCTGGTCCAGAGAGATCGACGCCACCGTTGGCCCCCGGGCGTCACTGCATGCAGCCAAGGTTGATACTGAGGACCCCTGCTGGTCGCTCCTGGTCGTCGTCGACCATGATGGCCGCCCCCATGAATCGCACGTGGGCGAGGGCGCCAAGCGTAGCGACTCCTGGTGGTCATCCTCCTCCTCCGTCAGCCACGATGGCGCCGTCCTGGATTCGCACGTGGTCGGGCCTCGCGGGTACTGCGACGTCGAAGGAGCTTGTCTCCGCTCTGGAGGGTCACAGGCTGCACTGCCGTTTTTGGGCTTCGACCTGCAAACTTAAGCATAGTGCCCCTTTTTACCGCACTGACTGCAAATTGCCGTTTTTGCTGGACACTGTTGCCGTGGGTGCTTGGCCCCTCCGCAAAAATAGCATCGCTGGCCGCCTGGAGCTGCTGCCGTCGTCGGGTCGATATGGGAGCGCGAGCCCGTGGGGCGAGGAGGGATTTGTGCTTGCTCCTGCCACATTGTCTCCGCGTGGTCTTCGGGGTACAGAGCCAAGCTTTTCGACGCTGCCTCCAGCATCTCAGCCATCTCCATCGCTTGGGTCAAGTTGAGGTTCCCTTTCTCTAATAGCTTAAGCCGGATGTACGAGGACCCTACCCCTGCTACGAACGCATCTCGGGCGAGGTCGTACATATATTGCTCTGCTGACACATCTTTGCAGTCGCAGCCCCTGGCAAGCTGCAAGAGCTCATTGGCGTAGTCCTCCATGGTTTCGCCCGACTGCCGATGTCGTGTAGCGAGGAGGTAACGAGCGTGAATCTCGTTGGGTGGTCTCATGTATCGTTTCTTCAAGAGCTCGATGGCCCTCGGGTAAGTGGTGGCTGCACGAATCGCAAGATAGACCGTGTCGCTTACCCTCGCGTGGAGGACCTGGAGTTTGTCGTCGTCCGTAGTAACTGCTGCCGAGGCTGCCAGGTAGTCCTCGAAACACTTCAACCAGTGGTCGAAGGTATTAGAGGCACCGACCGCACGTGGGTCCAGCGTCAGCCGCTCTGGTTTCAGCATTTGCTCCATACTCTCTTTACTGTCGAGAGTTTTGTGTTTGTCAATAAAATTGATGCGCGACAATCAAGCACGAGGTACAAGGCTTCAGCGATTGAAGGCTTTTATTGATAAACAATGGAACTATATAACATGAGTACACCAATCCAGACTGGAGGGGTCCCGCCTGAGCAGAGGGTCTTATACCTCTCCTCAGGAGGCGGGGCCCGACCGGGATGTGCCATAACAGCATCCACCACAGGTATATTAATCCCACAGTGTAAACACCCTAACCCAACAACAGTATAACAACCCCCACAGTGGCAACACCCTAACCCACAGTAACATTGGAATGACCCCACTGTGGTAACCAAGGATGGTTCACCACACACTCAGAATTTCCTTTAGTGCTGGAAAAGACGGGCAAGGCTGAGCGAAGATAGAAACTGGAAAGTGATGTCGAAAGGAAAAGACAAGCTGTGACGCTGGAGAATACAGCGAAAGCTGTGACTGCCAGCTGGGTCCTGTGGGACACAGTGAAAAAGAACCATTTCCATCTGATTTACATACAGGTTACCACGCCAAGATGACACACATATATATTTATATATACACACACAAGCGAAGGGCTTACCCACCCAACGTTCTGCTTTAGTGAGTAATGAGGCTGAATCACTGCATATTTTTAAAACCAAGAATCTGCCAACAAATGCAATAAAATGTGGTGGCAGAAATAAGGATAACTATTATAATGAACTGAGAGAGGAAATCGTGTGATGAGAATAAGATTGTCAGCACACACCCTGCATTTAAAATTTTCCCTGTTTTCTTACAGCGTATTATGTGGCAGTGCAAAATCCTGCCAATCAGTCGAATGTTCCCCCGATGGTAAAGACAACAACTAGGGTACGTTCTGAATGCTGAGTTCAATTCCTGCTCTCAGCTGAGTTTGTTGACATCCATGATGTGGAGATGCCGGCGTTGGACTGGGGTAAGCACAGTAAGAAGTCTCACAACACCAGGTTAAAGTCCAACAGGTTTATTTGGTAGCAAATACCATTTGCTACCAAATAAACCTGTTGGACTTTAACCTGGTGTTGTGAGACTTCTTACTTTGTTGACATCAGCAGGGGGCAGGAGATTGCGATTTCCTCTCTCTCCCGCACCAAAACCACATGAACATAGATACCAAAAGGCAGCCTGGCCCTTCACCTTCAGCTGTTGTGCTTTCAGCAAATGCCCAGCTTGACCGCAACCCAACCACACTGCTGTTCAAGATCACGAAAGGTAATATATTTGCAAGTCCTTTCTTTTCTTAATCCCACTGAGGTGGGATTATTCATGATGTGGAGATGCCGGCATTGGACTGGGGTGGGCACAGTAAGAAGTCTCACAACACCAGGTTAAAGTCCAACAGGTTTATTTAGTATCACGAACTTTTGGAGCGCTGCTCCTTCATCAGGTGAGTTAGGTGGGACTATTAGCTAGGGTTCTCACTTGAAATTAGGGGTGGTAAGTTGAGTGTGCTGGTTTAAAATTATATACCAGCGCAAGTACCCAGCAGTGCTTGGGGCGGCACAGCGGTTAGTATGACTGCCTCAAAGCGCCAGGGACCCGGGTTCAATTCCAGCCTTGGGTTACTGTCTGTGTGGAGTCTGCACATTCTCCACGTGTCTGTGAGAGTTTGCTCTGGGTGCTCTGGTTTCCTCCCACAGTCTGAAAGATGCGCTGGTTCAGTGCATTGGCTATGCTAAAATCTCCCTCAGTGTACCCGAACAGGTGCTGAAGTGTGGCAACTAGGGGATTTTCACAATAACTTCATTGCAGTGTTAATGTAAGCCTACTTGTGACACAAATAAATAAATTAGACCAGACACAGGAGCCAGAGGAAGAGAAACCCCCAGACTGCACTGCATCCCTTCTTCACTGCAGACCAGAGAAAAATATCACCCACTATTTAAATACTTCCACCCTTTTGGAACGAAGGTTCCTGTTCAGTAATGAAAAATTATTTTACCGTTACCACATTCGATTGATAATCAATCATTATAAATACTATCACATATTTGGGGATTTGATTAATCCTAACTAGTCATGAATTTGTAGATTTAGCAGGTTTGGTTTCTTGTATATGAAAACATAATATATGGACATACTTATGAAGTTGCAACACAAAACAGGCCAGATCAGCCCAACCAGAGTGTTGGCATTTACCCCTCCAGACTTAATCCCATTGATCAGCCCTTCATCACCCCATTCAATCCAGTCGCGTTTGCTGATGGTTTCTGCTCAATAACCACTAACCTTGGAAGTGAATTCCACAGTCCCACCACTCGGAAAAAGGTTTCTCCTGCTCTCTGTCCAAAGTCTCTTGCATTTGAACTTGCACCTGTGGTTCTTTGTTAGTGGAATCTCAACTACAGCAAATAGTCTGTTATGTCCATCCTCTCTCATTCTCCTGCATTGCTTTTATGTTAGAAGTCACAATTTCTCACCTTTCTTTGTAGCTTTCATTTCCTCATACTCTTATTTTGGTAAATCGGTGTTGTACACTCTAAGCCTCGAACATCTTTCCCGTAGGTGTGGAGGCCAATATTACACAGACCTCTAACTGAGGCTCATCATTACCCATTGGTTTTTATACTGTATACCTCTTGTGATAAATCCTAGAATTCCATTACAGTGACCTTATTAACCCAAGGTATTGCCTTGAATGCATCCTGTGAACCGACACTCTCAAATCTATCTGCTCTATTTCCATTCAGTTCACTGCTGCTTTAAAACAAATGCTTCACCTCACGTTGACATTGACTGCCGCCTACCATATTTTAGCCAATTCCTCCATCTTATCTTTTACTGTTAATGATCAATTATGTCAGTCTTGTCATTGATCAATTCTGAGTCAATTTATATCACTGAACGTACATTTCTAAACAAATGTTTGAAGATTTACAAACCTTTTTCACGAAAACCATGTCAATTTTCTTTACAAGTCAGACCCAACAACCAATGGTACCAGTGGCCCATTAAAATGAATGGATTTCCATCGACAATCAAAAAATCTAGGATCAAATGTCCAGAAAAATGTGCAGTCATAAATAGCTTTTCAAAATCTATTGGTCTACTCACTGGGATTTACTGATATAAAAACGTTACCACAGGAGTTATACTTGTGGTGAATAGTATGGATACATTTAAGGGGAATGAGCTAAGTAAGCCATGCAGCACAGAAAGATGCCCTTCTGCCCGTCATGTCTGGACTGGCCATCAAGCACCTATCCTAATCTCATTTCCCAGCACCTGGTCCACAGCCTTGTATGCTATGTTCTTTCAAGTCCCCAACCCAAAAGAGAAAACGCTGGAAAATCTCAGCAGGTCTGGCAGCATTTGTAAGGAGAGAAAAGAGCTGATGTTTCGAGTCCAGATGACCCTTTGTCAAAGCCTTTGACCCTTTATTTTATGTTCTTTCAAGTGCTCATTTAAATGCTTCTTAAATGTTGTGAGGGCACCCACTTCCACCACCCTTTCAGGCAGTGAGTTCCAGGTTCCCACCACCCTCTGGGTGAAAAGGTTTCTCCTCAAATCCCCTCTAAATCTCCTGCTCCTTACCACAAACCTATGTCCCTTGGTTATTGACCACTCTACTGAGGGAAAAAGTTCCTTCCTATTCCCTGTCTATATCCCTCATAATTTTGTACACGAGAGGTAATGAGAGGGAAAGAAAGAGAGGGTTATGCTGATAGAGTTGGAAGAGGAAGGTAGGTGGAGGTTTAAAGGAAGCACACATGATGGCATGGACTGGTTGGGCCGAATGTCCTCTTTCTGAGTTGTATATTTGATGTCATTTTATGTAATTACTTTTTGCAGCTTCCTTTGTCTTCGGAAGATTTAACTGTACCTCATCTGCAAATGTTGCTATCATTCTCCTAGCTCTATATCTAAATCATGGAGATATAAAGTGATCGGAAATGGTTCTAGAAATTAATCCAAGGGAACAGTGCAACACATTTCCAACCACAGGGGAGGCGATGGTATACTGGTATTCTCACTGGACTAGTGAGCCAGGGTAATGTTCCGAGGGCCTAGGTTTGAATCCCACCGTGGCAGATCACTAAGGAAAAAAATCTGGAATTAAAAGTCTAATGATGACCACAAAACCATAGTCATAAAAACCCATCTGGAAATCTGCCATCCTTACCTGGTCTGACCTACAGATGTTAAATAGCCAATCAGTTCAAGGCCAATTGAACTGACACAGACAATAAATGATGACCTTGCTAACCATGTCTGCTTCCCACGAATGAATAAAGGAAAACTGTGTAAAACTGCATATAATAACTCTTCCTCACCCCTTAATCTAACACACACACAGTCCAGTTTGTCAGCCTCCGCCTTATTCTATACCCTTAAACATTCTTGGTACATGAACTGGAAACTTTGAGGAGTTAACACTATAATTCATTATAAATACAGTATCTACTGTGGTGCAAATGAATTCCATTCAAATATCCAAAAAATGGAAAATAGCAACACGCAGAAAGAAACACCCATTCACCCTGATGAAAATGTCAAATGAGTCAGGAGCACCCACAAAACAATCTAACCCCGAACAAGGAAATACAAACCCACAAAAGCACGCCAGAATAAGACCAAACCCCATCTGCCCTCCCTCTATGACTAAATGCTTAATTATAGGAAGAGATCAGCTTCTGCTGAGAAAGTTGTGCTTCTTTAAATTGCCTCAGTATCTGTAACTGATATTTAGGCTGCGCCACTCTTCTGGTCAAATGTAGCGATTTTTCCATGACGGGTACAAATAACTGCATTGGGAGCATTGCGTAACGTTAAACTTGATGACAACTATGCCTGGTTCAAGGTTTAGAAATAAAGCCAACAAGATTATTGCTCAATATCACAAAAACAGCGATAGATTTCCACAAGCGTTATCTCTTTATGTAGGCATAGCCTTGAGTTGGTTGGTTTTGAAAGAAACATTGACTACTGAAATCGAACCTGTTTATATTCCTGTGCTTCAGCAGCCTTGGTTACATTGCACTGCATGCGATTTCTGCCTTTTGGGCAAGCTTATCACCCACAGAAGCAGCCCAGCTAACCAGAAATGTGGACAACGTTCCACCACACGGGTCTATACTTCATCAGCACATGCTGCAAATTTGCTACCATTACTGATAAAGGCCCCACCGCACCCTCCCCCTCCCCCATCCCGTCCCAAGTGTGCTGGGTCTTAAACAAGTGTTCTGATACACATATCAAATGTGTGAAGTGTCACAGGACAGTGTGTTCATCCCCATTTGTGAATCTCACAGGAAAGGGGGCAGTAAGAGCAGTCAGGGCACTGAGCAGTCAGGGCACTGGGCAGTCAGGGCACTGGGCAGTTAGGGCACTGGGCAGTCAGGGCACTGAGCAGTCAGGGCACTGAGCAGTTAGGGCACTGGGCAGTTAGGGCACTGGGCAGTCAGGGCACTGAGCAGTTAGGGCACTGAGCAGTCAGGGCACTGGGCAGTCAGGGCACTGGGCAGTCAGGGCACTGGGCAGTCAGGGCACTGGGCAGTCAGGGCACTGAGCAGTCAGGGCACTGGGCAGTCAGGGCACTGAGCAGTCAGGGCACTGAGCAGTCAGGGCACTGGGCAGTCAGGGCACTGGGCAGTCAGGGCACTGGGCAGTCAGGGCACTGAGCAGTCAGGGCACTGAGCAGTCAGGGCACTGAGCAGTCAGGGCACTGAGCAGTCCGACTCAGATTTGACATCACGCCTCCCACCTATTGACTCTGTCTACACTTCCCGCTGCCTCGGAAAAGCAGCCAGCATAATCAAGGACCCCACGCACCCCAGACACTCTCTCTTCCGCCTTCTTCCATTGGGAAAAAGGTACAAAAGACTGAGGTCACGTACCAACCGACTCAAGGACAGCTTCTTCCCTGCTGCTGTCAGACTTTTGAATGGACCTACCTTGCATTAAGTTGATCTTTCTCTTCACCCTCGCTATGACTGTAACACTACATTCTGCACTCTCTCATTTCCTTCTCCCCACGTACTCTATGAATGGTATGTCTTGTCTGTATAGTGCGCAAGAAACAATACTTTTCACTGTATACTAATACATAAATCAAATCAAAATAAAGTGAAACCAAAATCTGATACAAGAGCTCTTTGTAAATATGACCAGTGATGGCAAGGGAAGTGAGGAACTTTTATGCACAGGATTGAAAGGAATGATTTGTGTTGCACTTTATGTAATCATATTTGAACTGTTATGTAATGTACTTTCATGAATTCAATGAGTAAAGTATATTTTTGCAAAAAGAAGCTTTCAGGATATTTTCCTTAATACTTTTGACAGCTGAGGGGAAACCAGTGCAGGTTTAACAAGTTAAGTGATACACCTGAACAAAGCAGGATAGGAGCCCCCCCCCCCCCCCCTCGATACCAAAGGACTGCCTTGGAAGAAGTAATATTCATCAGAGTTTTACTTCTTTTGAAACAAAACTTCCCTCCAAAATTGCATGTCCTGAAAATCAGAAACAAAGAACAGGAAATGCTGAAAACACTCAGTGAGTCAGGCACATTATCTGTGGAGAAAACAGAACAGTTAACAGCTTCAGGATATCCCAAAGCACTTTACAGCCAATTTGTAGCACAGTCACTGTTGTAATAAAGGAAACAGTGTCGTCAATTTGCATACAGCAAGCTCTGAGAAACAGCGATGCGATAACGACCAAATGATCTATTTTTAGTCATGTTGATGGAGGGATGAATATTGGCCAGGATGCTATGGAGAATTTCCCTGCTGGCCTTTGAAGTTGTGCCATGGGATCTTTTGAGTCGGGGCCCGAGGCTAAGGTTGTATCCAAACTATAGCATCACTAACAGTGCAGCTCTACCTCAGTATTGCACTCAACTATGGTTTATATTTTGATGCTCAAGTGGGACTCGAACCAACAACTTTCCCACTCAGAGTCAAGAATGCTAGCATAGAACTACAGCTGACACGTTACAACCATCTGCTCTTTTCACAGTCCCTAGATAGCTTAGGGTTATTTGTGCCCATAGCTAGTTTACTTAAGCTATTTAAGTTGAAAAACAGGAGTCACACTTTTTAAAAAATGCATATTTCCACCATGCAGCATGTTGAATGTGAGCTTGGGGCAGGAGTACCAGAGAGGTTTGTGTAGGACCTGGTGTTGTCAGACTTCTAACTAGGACATAAAAGACAGACAGGAAGTGGCCAGCTGCTCCCCCAAGTCTGTCCCATCCAGCTGTCTTGCAATAAACCTCGAACTTCCCCATCCACCAACAGCCACGGAATCTCCTGGGAGAGGCAAAAACAAAACAAATCAAAAACCTCAAAGCCAATTCAAAGAAGAAACAACAATGGAAAATTCCTCTCAGACCACTGAAGATGATCAAAAACCGTGTTGACTTTTGTTGAAGGGGCAATCGTTTGACATTTCCAATTACAATTCAGCCAGGCCTCTGCTGCTTTTCTCAGTGATGTTTATAGCATCAGGGGATTTTGATTACATTGGAACAGCGGAGTCTTTTAATGAGCTGAATTTGCTCATTTCCGATCACAGTGGGCGGAATTTTCCACTGGCGGGAATCCTGATGTCCAGCCGAATAGGGCGTTGGGGCTAAAAGTGGATTCCGAACAGGCATCAAACCTGTCGCTATTCACCTCGCTGCCCCAGCCGCTTCCTGCCCAGACCAGGCAGAAACCCGTTGATTATACAAAACTGCTCTTTGTAAGATCATTGGTTGGCTGGAAGCCAATGCAGCGACCTCCCACAATGCACCCACCTCCTCAGCGGGAAAAGCACAGGGCGGACTTTGATGATAATGGCCTCCTCCTGCTCCTATCTTCTATGTTTCTATAGGAATAGGCTATTAAGTTGGATGATCAGCCATGATCGTAATAAATGGCGGAGCAGGCTCGAAGGGCCAAATGGCTTCCTCCTTCCCCCAACTGCTATGTTTCTATGATTCTGACTTGATTTGATTTATTATTGTCACGTGTATTGGAATACAGTGAAAAGTAATGTTTCTTGTGCACTACACAGACAAAATATATCATTCAGAGTACATAGGGGAGAAGGAAAGGAGAGGGTGCAGGATATTTCTGGACCTAGCACAGTGGACCCTGAGGGGGGGATCATGTTGGTTAATGCAGTGCTTATGGATCCAAAGTGCTAGATTAGGGTCTCACTTCCAGGGTATCAGTGCCAGGGAAAATGCAAGATGGCACTACCGAGAGACGGGACCTGGAGTGGAGGGGCCTGGGGGAAGAGTGTTTTGTGGCAATTCTATATCAGAGTTTTTGTCTGGTGGGGGGAGGTTGGGTAACCCTCATGCCTGCAAGGTGTTGGTTGGGGGGGGGGGTAAGGGGCAGTAGCCTATTCTCTCAGTGGTGGGGGCGGGTCCCTCTGTGTGTGGAGGCTTTGAGGGTGCTCCCGTGCTCCTCTGGGGTGGGGTGTCTTTTCCATTGTGGGGGGAAAGGAGGCCTATGTTGGAATGCTGAGATCAGGCCACCCCTAAAAACGATGCCCCAACCTCTGAAACGTCAGGCTGGCACCGTGCTTCCTGCGATGCATAAATCTGCATCGATCAGGTGGGTGAATGCCACCTGACAGGCACTGTTAATGCCAGTGGGAAACACTCCAGTTTTCCTGTTGGCATGGGCACATAGAGCCGATTGGGGTGAATTGCGAACAAAGGGGCCTATTTTACCATTTTGATTCTAAGTTCTGGGCGGACTTGAAACTGGGAGCGTTTCAGGTCCGACTTTTAGACCCATTCTGAGGCACCCCCATGCGCACTCTGTCTGAAAAAATATCAGTGAGTCCGAATCGTGCTGCACAAGCCTGTGGGTGGGGCTTAATGCGCCCGAAATCCTGCAGCTCCGATCGGCACTTCCAACTGCGCATGCGCAGAAAAACGATGATAGAATGCGGCTCCCCTGCCACATCGCTCCTGGGCTGGATAATGCCCCCCCCTTGGCCCCCACAGACATTGCCCCACCCCCACATCATTACTGACTCCCTTATCCCCCCCCCACCGGCAGCCAGACCGATCGCGGGCCCCTCCCCCCCCCTCATTGATCACAGGCAGCGTGGCAGCGGTCCCCCCTTCCCACCCACCCCCCCCCCCCACCCCCCCCCCCCCAACCAATCTCAAGCAGAGAGCTGTCGGATGCTCGGCACTTACCTCCTCACCAACTGGAGCATCCGAATCGGACTTATATGGAGCTTATCTGTTTTGCGCTGATTCCAGATGGGCGAATGTGGTGGTAAAGGGGGGAGTGTCAGTAAGATTGGGTGCGCAGGCCATTAAGTCAATTTAAATGCATTTAAATGGCTGTCACACCCGTTTCTGGCCTGGTCCTGATCGCGACCATTTTCGGGCCTCGGTAATGGGGGAACCGACATGGAGGCGGGTACGGATCACGCTACTCACCTCACGCCCGACTTTACCAGGTTTTTGCGCCCATTTTGGTAAGAATCAGACTCAAGGTGTCCGTTTCTCACTGAAAACCGGCAAGTTTCACTCCAGGGAAAAGGCAGGTTTTCTCTCCAGATCTTCCAACAGTCTGTCAAAGAAAAGCAGGGGGTTGGGGTGGAGAGGGGAGGATATGTGTTTTGCACCTTTATTGCTGAGGGCAAGGCCAGTTCCACAGGATTTGGGGCACCCAGATCTTAAGTTGAAGTTAAAGACCCTCCCCCAGCACCAGGGCGTCAGAAACCCCTCCCCCTGCTGCAATGCAGGCATCACCACCCCTCCCGCAATGCAAACACCAGATCCCCCTCCCCCTTACTGGGCATGAACCTGATCATGTTGCCAGTGGGGGAAGGGGGTCAGGGAAGATCTCGGAATGAGATCTCCCCAGTGCAAATCCCGTTCTGGCTTGCTCACGACCACACAGGATTCGCACACGTGTCGGTAGGGCTCGGAAAATCCCTGCCAGTGCCTGATTGGGACTTCCAGGCAGACTTTCCCATCTGAGGAAAGCTGCCTTCTGACCTCAGGCCTGGGTGATGAACTCACTGTATATCAGCTTTTTAGATGCAATCCAGATGTTTAACACAAACTCATTCTTCCAGGCGCAAGTCGACCTGAATTTTTATACAAGTCATTTTCTAGTTTCACACTGGGGAAATGTTCAAAAGCAAAAAGAACACCACAGCACGGCAAGGAATATGCAACACAAAACAGGCTCATTGTCCCAACCATTCCAAACCTGTGCTGATGCTTCAATTAAATCTCATCCCAGCCTTTCTCATTCATCTCTACCAAGAAATCAATCAGGATGGTTGGAGTAGCAGCATTCTGCGGTGGCACAGCGATTAGCACTGCTGCCTCACAATGCCAGGGACCCGGGTTCAATTCCCGGCTTGGGTCACTGTCTGTGTGGGTTTGCACATTCTCCCCGTGTCTGCGTGGGTTTCCTCCCACAGTCCGAAAGACGTACTGGTTAGGTGCATTGGCCTTGCTAAATTCTCCTGTTACCTGAACAGGTGCTGCTGGAGCGTGGCGACTAGGGGAATTTCACAGTCAGTTTATTTATTAGTAATAAGCAAGTCTACTTACTACTAATAAATAAACTTTGAAATTTTTAAGTAATTAGGTGGAAAGAAAGACATTTATCTATTTGTTACTTGTGTATAAAATAATAAATGTTGGACGTCTCATCGTTATACAGAAAAAGGTGATTCTCACAACAAACCGCATCGCAGGGGTGAGAAGCTAATGAACCAAGATTGCATGAATTTATTGGTCACTGCTTTCCTTGAGCTACACGCTAAAAATGATTTATGCAGCAAAAGGCCTAATATGAATAACTTGCTCATGAAACAAATACTACTTTGGTGGATCCATGTATTTATGTACAGTGTGTTCTGCTGACTCTCACACACCATTTTAGGTAGTTATGCTTTTCCTGCTTCTTTCGGTAGATATGCAAGGCTCCTGTTACAACTCCTGTTCCAAGCATCAACAGGTTTTTATATTTGCGTTGTTTACAGTTGAACGGATATAATGCGGTTATTATTAGTGTTCCCTATAGAATCATTTCATAAACCAACTGCTCAGGGAAGGAATGGGAACTCATATCCAGGCTGAGGTCATGCAAAGGACATTCTATTAAAAACTAAATATAGGTTTGTTCTGGTAATTTGATTCAATCGCGTTTAATTGAATGAGGTCTCTCTGTCTTGGCTAAAAAAGAACAGAGGAGAAAAATATTGCAGGTATCATGGCTCCAATATTTACGGGAAAGTGGGATGGAAGAGCTGGAGTGACAGATCCCTACCAAATTTAATAGCGAGACTCAAGTTAATCTTTTGGACTCAGTTTCCTGGCTCGCAGCCAGTTAGATTGGACGGTTGGGTGGCTAATGGACAGGAAGGCCTGTGGCACCATGCAGGCAGCAACTGGGGAAGCAGAGAATAGAAAAGGGAGGGAGGGAGAGATCATGAGCTGAGGGGACAAGGCAGGACCAGGGGGCATGGGACGATTAGGGGAGACATAAGAGATCTTTCATAGAATCATAGAAACCCTACAGTGCAGAAGGAGGCCATTCGGCCCATCGAGTCTGCACCGACCACAATCCCACCCAGGCCCTACCCCCACATATTTTACCCACTAATCCCTCTAACCTACGCATCCCAGGACTCTAAGGGGCAATTTTTTTAACCTGGCCAATTAACCTAACCCGCACATCTTTGGACTGTGGGAGGAAACCGGAGCACCCGGAGGAAACCCACGCAGACACGAGGAGAATGTGCAAACTCCACACAGACAGTGACCCGAGCCGGGAATTGAACCCGGGACCCTGGAGCTGTGAAGCAGCAGTGCTAACCACTGTGCTACCGTGCCGCCATAACCACTGTGCTACCGTGCCGCCATGACTTTCCTGGGGCAGTTAGATCAGAGCGGCAGATGTGTACGTGGATAGATTGCAGGGGTTTGATACTGGGGTCATCCAGTCACAGGGAGTGGAAAACAAGTTTGTTTCTGCTCCTCTTTGCCCACAAGCAGTGCTGGAAAGGCAATAATGGGTGCATCTGGTCATCCTCACATCCTTCCAGCTTCCTGAGGTCATCCATTTTGGTAGGAATAACAGCAAAATGGACTATTATTTAAATGATAAATAAATTGCAGCATGCTGCTGTGTAAAGGGGTGTGGGTGTCCTCGTGCATGAATCGCAAAACGTTGGTATGCAGGTGCAGCAGGTAATTAAGGCGGCAAATGGAATTTTGTCCTTCATTGCGAGAGGGATGGAGTTTAAAACAGGGAAGCTATGTTGCAGCTGTATAAGGTGCTGGTGAGGCCACACCTGGGGTATTGTGTACAGTTTTGGTTTCTTTACTTGAGAAAGGATATACTGGCACTGGAAGGGGTGCAGAGGAGATTCACTAGGTTGATTCTGGAGTTTAGAGGGTTGGCTTATGAGGACAGACTGAGTAGACTGTGGCTATACTCATTGGAATTTAGAAGAACGAGGGGGAATCTTATAGAAACATATAAAATTATGAAGGGAATGGATTAGTTAGAAGCGGGGAGGTTGTTTTCTCTGGCGGGTGAAACTAGAACTTAGAGGCATAGCCTCAAAATAAGGGGGAGCAGTTTTGAGTTGAGGAGGAATTTCTTCACCCAAAGGGTTGTGAATCTTTGGAATTCCCTGCCCAGTGAAGCAGTTGAGGCTACCTCAGTGAATGTTTTTAAGGCAAGGATAAATTTTTGAACAGTAAAGGAATTAAGGGTTATGGTGAGCAGGTGGGTAAGTGGAGCCGAGTCCATGAAAAGACCAGCCATGATCTCATTGAGTGGCAGAGCAGGCTTGAGGGGCCAGATGGCCTGCTCCTACTTCTTATGTTTCTTGTTTCCCGAGGCCTAGGATATCTTCTCTGTAGGCATTCATTTAAAACACAGCTAAAAATTGAGGTAAGTTGCCTAGTTAAAATATTAAATTAGGGACCTGAGAAAAATCCTCTTCACACTGAGTGGTTGGGTCTGGAATGCACTTGTGGTGGAGGCAGGTTCAGTCAAGGCATTCAAGAGGGCATTAAATGATTACTTGGGGGAAAGGCATTGGTGACCATGGATGTCAATTGGATTGGCCCATGATTAAGGCAAAACATTGTAGTGGTTTGCCATTGCCTTCTGCAGTATGACTGACTAGGAAGCTCTCCTGCTCTTGCCACCTGCCATCAGGCATATCGGAAAGGTTTACAGGCTGATAATCAGCCTGTTTGGTCATATTATGAGTGCACCTACTGTGGCCATCAGGGCCTAAATTGGGATTCAAATCCAGGATTTCTGGCCCAGAGTAGGGACAATACCATTGCACCACAAGACCTTCTTCACACAAATTACTGGTTTGAATCCAAGAACCTGGGACTACATGTTTGTTGTGGTTGTTAGCCACAGCACTATATAGAAGGAGGAGTTAACATATGTTACGCCCAACTTTAACAATTCATCATACCAGCTGTTATGGAATCGCAGATGGTAAATGTTGAGCGATCCAAATCCCAAAGGAAAGTTTGAATCAGCTGCCAAAACAGCTTTTGAAATTTGCAAAGTATGAGGAGAGGTTCTGAACTCAGGAAATTATATCCCTGACTACTTGAAATGATTTTGTAGTAAAATAAATTTTTATTAATAAAGAAAAACATTAAAATTACAAAACGGCGTCACACAGAAAACAATACTTAAAACAGTTCCAAAAGATCTTAACCACCCTCAGAGCTAACCTTCCCCTTATAGATTTCAGCAACAGATGAGTTGAGATGGGACAGGGTCAGGTTACAAAGGCGGAGATAGATATTCTTGATGGTGGTGTAGATAGGTGGTCTCATCTTTGGGTCAAATGTAACACCAAGAGTGCAAATGGTCAATTGTAGAGAGCTTCCAGGGAGCAGGATGTAATCGAGTATTGGGGACAGAGGCAATGGCTTCAGTCTTTCCATGCCGAATAAGATGTTTATATACATTGTGGTTAGGAACAATGGGGGTCACTTCAGGCGAATTCAACCATGAAGGGAAAGATAAATAAACAAAGTTTGAGCATGCGGTGTAAAAAACATAAAGCTGTCAATCAAAGGCTAGTTAAAGGTACTGGACTTTGAAATTGAATGAAAACAAAGGTTTTCTAAAGATTTCCAGGGATTTCAAAGGTTTAAAGCTTTCTAGGAAGGCTGTATGAGAAGAGGGTGTTTATTGGTAGGTAAGTGGACTCTGATTGGAAGAGATATTGCCATGAAGAGTGCACTAGTTGATGGTGATTGACAGTTAACTGTCAAGCATTATTTGAAATTTAAACCAGCCAGGTTGATCCTGATTGGTCAAGGCATTGACATAGCCATTTGCTGATTCATTCTATCATTTATTTTGTTCAGATGAAACAGGTGTAATATGCATACATATTCTTTCAGTCTGCAAAGAACAGGATACTGTGTATTAATTAACATAAACAATAAATGGTTGAGCTAGTGGTATCTACAGAGTCAATCTCATTCAGATCTTTTTCCCACCAGTTATTTCTCAATTTCCAACTTTTTAAATGCACTCATCTGTCTCATTCTGTCACAATTCACAGCCAGTGATCTTTCCAAGGAATGGAGTACATTCCACTACGATCAGCAGCACTTGCCTTTCCCACTTTTTCTGGAGCTTCCTAGTCTACATACTGCAGCAGCCATCTGCAATCCTTCACAACTTCTCACTCCCTCCGTTAGTGTAAACAGAGAAAATATATGAGCATATTTAACACGCTGCCAAACTAGCACCACTTCTTTATTTGGACAATCAAATGGGGTGCATGTGCTCTGTGACTGGATGATATTGGTGGAAGAGAAGACGGAGAGTGACTGGATATCTAAGATTTAAGACTGTTTAAGAAAGGATTCGATATGGTAGGCACAGAAAATATATTTCCACTTGCAGGGAAGATCAGAAATAAGGAACATAGATATAGGATAACCACTAATAAATTCCTATATGCAGAAATATGGAACTCACTACTTCATGGAGTATTTGAGGCGACTATCATTTAAGGGGAAACTATTTAAACACATGAGAGAGGAAAAAAAGAGGGACATGTAGATGGGGTTAGAAGAAGATTTGGAGGAACCACATGAACCTGTTGGGTCAAATGGCATATTTCTAGGCTGTAAATATTATACAATAAGATGCATTGTATACTTGGGCAACACGGTGGTGGCACAGTGATTAGCACTGCTGCCTCACAGCGCCAGGGACCTGGGTTCAATTCCAGCCTTGGGTGACTGTCTGGAGTTTGCACATTCTGCCCTTGTCTGTGTGGGTTTCCTCAGGGTGTTCTGGTTTCTTCCTACACTCCAAAGATGTGCGGGATAGGTTGATTGGCCATGTTAAATTGCCCCTTAGTGTCAGGGGGGCCAGCAGGGTAAATACGTGGGATTATGAGGATAGTGCCTGGGTGGAGTTGTTGTCAGTGCAGACTTGATGGGCTGAATGGTCACCTTCTGCACTGTAGAGATCTATGATGCATTTTAACTTCGATTTATGAATCATTTACATGTACACACATGCATACATGTTTATATTGTACATACACTTGAATAAAATAAGATGGTGATATTTAATTAAATCGGAATCCATTTTTAAAATGTTAATAGGGCAAGACAGCTTCCAATTAGTTCTAAAGCATAGAATACAGCTGGACATTGCCATGAGATAATTCTCCTTTACACAGAGTGCTTCATTTCCGTCTTGCACATATTCTGTCACCATCTCTGCTATTTCCTCATTATAAATCTCTGACGTGGGTTTGACTCCTGCAGCAACTGGAAATAAATCACTTTACTAACTGTGTCAATTTTGGTAGCAGCCAGTTTTGGAAACACTAATACAAGGGGACTTCGCCGTTATTCCTTTTTTAAAACAGCTATAAAATGTGAACAATAAATTTTAAAAAGTTATACTTAAGAGCTGAAAAAAAATTGTCAATGCATGTTATGAATAGCTCGTAAGGTGCAACAATCTGTAAAATATATTCTCCAAGCATGAAAAATATTAACATATCAAATATTTTTATATTTAATATTAAGAATATTAACTAAAAATGGAATACTTATATAGAGCTATTACATCATTACATTTTAAGTGACTTGAGGTTCAATGATGAGTCAGTCATTGGATGCATCTTTTGATGTGAGCCATACAGAGTATGGTTCCAGAAATAATCCTAGGAGATAGATTTGAACCATTGGTTGATTGGTGGAGTTCAGGCTGCATTACCATAGCAAGAATAGGCTGCAGGTGCCAGACAGACATCACATTAATCACACCAATCTTGAATAGCTTTATGTCAGTGCACAATTGGGCAACTAGGAGACCAACCCGACCAACGGGAAGGTGGATCTCGGGGAGCTGAGGAAGGAAATTGTAGAGGCTGGAAGTCTGGAGTAATAGTGGCCCATCCTGTCCTTGTAGAGAATCATAGAATCTCTACAGTGCAAAAGGCGGCCATCGAGTCTACACCGGCCACATTCCCACCCAGGCCCTATCCCCATAACCAAAGTATTTACCCTGCTAATCTCCCTGACACTAGGGTCAATTTAGCATAGCCAATGCACCTAACTCGCACATCTTTGGATTGTGGGAGGAAACTGGAGCATCTGGAGGAAATCCATGCAGACACGGGGAGAATGTGCAAACTCCACACACAGTCCAAGGAACTCTTCTTCCCCTGACCCACAAAAATCATTTTAAGAGTACCTTTTTTGGTGCCTCTTCCGCGATACCACCTGGAAAACCGGAAGCGTCCATGATACATCCTTTGCTGTGTTGTCCCTCAAAATTACAATCAACGCCCTTTGTATATCATAGCACCCAGATGTGCACATTCTGAGACTTAGCAGCTAAAACAGTTAAGCACCCAAATGCTCTGGTTAAGGACCCTTTGAGGATGATGTCTGCAATAATGTACCAGTAATCATTTTCAAACCACTATCACCCCATTCAAGTCAGGCAGTCCACATTAAAATCTACCCCTTGATCTGTGCTGGACTAGCTGTTCCCAACCATGGAACTGGTGGGGTTGGATTTGTGGGCAGATGTGGAGAGAAATTGACTTCAGTGTCCCTTAATTACTGCAGGAGGGAATAAAATCAGTCCATGCCTCTACCCCAATTGCTACCCAGTTATTCTAGATTTAGGTTGCTACTACCTGCCATGTCTGAAATTGGATGACCATATATCTGGAGTTGAGAGAGGAAATGTCTGTCATAAGAAAAAATGTAGCATTTTACTTCTTCCTTTGCAATCAAGAACTTATTGAAATCCCTAATAAGTTATAAAAATTCCATGCTGGAGTCATTTTTCTAATTTAATACTTTGATTTAGATTTGCAATATATTTGCTTATTTAGATATGAGAAAGTGCTTTTAGAGTCGAATTCCAACCAAAATTTCAGCCGAGATAATTTAAAAATTATTTTCCCCCTTAATATGAGTTAATTTGACAACAATTTCATTAAAATCCTAGTAGACCTTCTCCTAATTGAATCTGGAAAATGTTGAACCTCTGCACATCATTGATTGCTCCTCTTGTGACAAGATGTGAATAGTAGAAACTCCCAACAGCTAAGATGTAGCAGGGTACCCGAAGACAACTGATCACTTGATGCTTCCTGACCTTGATAGTCCAAGAACTGGAACGTGTCGACAGAAGGCTGGGGAAATCCACGTCAGAAAACTAAAGGCAACACAGCTGAAAGATTTTGTTTAACAGAAAATATTTTCTATGGTTAAAAGGCTTCAGGTCATTTTAGTAGCATGTCAGATCGTTAAGGATCATTGCTTTAAATTACAATGACTAGTGTCAGAGATCCTGAGTACCAGCAACCTTAGGCACTCTTAGTCGACTTGAATACATACAGCGCTAGACACCACGCATAATCTGATGAGAGGCCTTTAATGATTTGTGCACAAGGAGAAACCAGCTTGCAGTTGTCCTGCAAGGGTTTCTGAAGTTACAAACAAACAATTTGGCAATTACAGCAAATCAGAAACAGGCAATTTTTCTAATCCTTTATTTGCATGCATATTCGCCAATTAAACCCTGGCTTTTCGCCCCGTCTTGTTCGATGAAAAAAACTGACTTCTGCTAGTCCTTCATTTGCATAGCATATCCCTATAACTTGTCTTTGGTATGCGTTATGGAAAAATCTGGTCTTGCTCACCCTCTGGTGAAGGCCGAAAAACAGAATGTTATGGGGTCTACGCAGATGAAGATTAGCCTGTTCATGCTGAATATCAGATACTGACCCCTTTCGAAATCTGTAAACTGATAAACATTTTCCACTACTGTACAAAGGCAGCATGAAACTTTAACCTCCGCACAATTTAACTTCCATACTATGAAACTTCAATCTAAACATTTTAACTTCCACACTAGCATACTATAAAGGATAAGCAGCTCAATATTTATTTATTTCAATTAATCCTCACTTTTTATTACAACTCCAGCAGAGCTCTCTATTAAAAATAAATACCATTGCATTTTCTATCCGCTCTCTTTGTAATTCTCTTTTAAAGTGATGGCATTGTTGCCTACGCAACAAATCAAACAGTTCATTACAGTATTCATAAGAACATAAGAAATAGGAGCAGGAGTAGGCCATCTAGCCCCTCGAGACTGCCCCGCCATTCAATAAGATCATGGCTGATCTGAAGTGGATCAAGTGAATACATTCTACATTGCTTTGAATACATCAAGGATGTATTCAAATGTAAATGTAGCATAATAAGAGGAGAGACAATGGCCTAGTGATATCGTCACACTATTAATCCACTAGGCATTAATCCAGAAACTCGGCTAATGTTCTGGGAACCCGGGTTCTAATCCCGTCACAGCAGATGGTGGAATTGAATTTAATAAAATTAAATCTGGAATTAAGAATCTATAGGTGACCATGAAACCGTTGTGGATTGTCAGAAAAATCCCATCTGGTTCACTAATGTCCTTTGGAGGAGGAAATCTACCGTCCTTACCTGGTCTGGCTTACATGTGACTCCAGAGCCACAGCAATGTGGTTCACTCTCAACTGCCCTCCAAGGGTAACTAGGGATGGGCAATAAATGTTGGCCAGCCAGCGACGCCCATGTCACACCAATGAATAAAAAAAAAATCAGAATGGATTGTTAATCTTTGTGGTTACAATGTACATATAATTCTATATTTAACATTAAAAATGTTATCTGGCATGAAATCCTGAAAAGCATTCATCGAAAAGACTTCATGGTTCAGTAACTTCACAATAAATAAACCTAGGTTGGCACTCCAGTGTAGCATCAAGGGAACATAGCACTGTTTGAGGTGTCACCTTTTGGAATAAGGCCTGAAATCGAGGCCTGCTCAGGTGGATGTTAAGGATCCCATGGCACTATTTTGGAGGAGGAGAGGGGAGTTATTCCTGGTGTACTGGACAATACTTATCCCTCGGTCAGCATGACAAAGACAGATTATTTGGTCATTTCTACATTGCTTTGTGGGAGTTTGCAGAGCACAAATTAGCTGCCACATTTCCAACATTACAACAGTGACTACATTTCAAATGTACTTGACTAATGGCAAAATGCTTCGAGACATCCAATGGCTATGAAAAGCACTATATACATTTGAGTCTTTCTTTTAGAATGTATATTAAATGCCAAGTATCAGGGCTTGCTGTTGGGATACAAAAGTACATGAGTAAACCTGGCAGAATAAATTGGCACCACATGAGATCTACATTCGTGGATCCACTTTCCACTGCTTCAAGGTACAATTGATCAGAGCTCCAATTGACGATGTGGTTGTACCATTTAAGATGAATTGTTTTAAAAATATGATCTTGAAGTTGGTGGCTGTTTTTGTCATTAAGAAATATACGCCACAGAGCTCTGAAGAACTCATAATATTGTGACAACGCCGATACCCATTGCTCTGTGGGTGCTAGAATTAATTGTCATGGTTGAACAGAGAAGGATTGTGTGTGCGATGCAGTAATTCAGGGCACAACTCTCACATTCTTTTCAATTAGTCTCAGTTAGAATGCCAATATGCATGGTTAAAGTAACAATTTCAAAAATAATGTCTTAGCAAAATAGTACAGAGTTTGTCTAAAAACAGTAAAAAATTGGATTTATATTTTCATCATCACTTTGTTGACTACTTTCAACAACAGTGTTGAATGCCAATTGTGCCAGTTTGAGGGCAGTTTTGTGCCACAGGGATTAGTGAATTTGGAACTAGATGGTAGCTGTTCAAACACGTTTTAGTTAGAGGGGGAGGGGGAGACACAAGAGATCCGTCTGGGATCAATTTGAACAAAAGTCCCAGATGCGGCATGATAATGTTTTTGAATCAGCTACCCCACCCAACCCTTCTGAACAGTTATCCAGAAAAATGATTTTTGACTGCAATCAAAGTAGAAATTTTGAATCAACTTCCTGTACACAATGTTTCCATGGAAACCATAACTGAAATTGCCACAGTAATTCTAAATTTGGGACCTTTGTGATGTGGAATTTCATTCTATGGGGAGTAAATTAAAGTTGCCAAACCTCAAATCATTTGTAACTTATAACAGCTGTTAAAGAGTGAAGGCAGTTAGCTGCGTCATGGACAACATTTGTGTGTTCTTTTTTACTGTTTGTGATTAATATGCTTGAATGTACAAATGTGCATTTTCTTACCCTAACTTAATTTAAACTTAAATAATTTCCAGCAGCAAGCTTAGAGTTTTAAAATAATGAAAGTTAATTATGATCACACATTTTCCATGGAGGCTCACTCACTTGACTCACGCACTAAGACTAGGTACAGGTGATGGTAATACAATACAATTATAATTTATGATTGTCTCAATCTCTTTTGTGGCAAGCCTGCAGTTTCTTAGATATGTTGAAGTGAAGGTCTTCTTGATTTGATTTATTGTCACATGCATTAGTATACAATGAAAAATGTTGTTTCTTGCACACAATACAAAGCATACCGTTCATAGAGAAGGAAACGAGAATGTGCAAAATGTAGTGTTACAGTCATAGCTAGGGTGTAGAGAAAGATCAACTTAATGCGAGGTAGGTCCATTCAAAAGTCTGATGGCAGCAGGAAGAAGCTGTTCTTGAGTTGGTTGGTACGTGTCTTCAGATTTTTGTATCTTGTAGAGGATTCTCAGTAAACGGTGAGGTTTCTATGTAGTCAAATTTCCAGGAGGTTGGTTCTTAGGTGAACTTGAAGTCGGAACAGGTTGCGGTTGGAAGGGGGAGTCCTTCTCCCACTTTCAAGGTATTGCTGTTTATAACCTTGGCTGCTTAGATGACTTCTGATGGAACTCTGTCTTCTTGCTATAATTTTGAAAGCAAACAGAAAGCATGGCCGTCTCATCACACGACCGTTTAAAAGTCCAAAGTCCTTTTCCAAAGTAAGGCAAGTGGTTAAGTAGATTATACATCCCGTGCTGTGGATTTCACACATCGGGAATTTGATTCAGCCGATGTCTTTGCATCTGAATGACGAATTCAATTTGAAATTACCCTTTTGAATTAATTTTCAGGAAAAAGCATCAAGCCAACATCAGTCTGGAATGTCTCTTTTGTTCCTTCTTGAGTGGAGTATTTCAATCCACAGGAGAATTCAGGTGATTCTCAGGTAGCCATCTTTTTGCAGCCATTTGTAGTCAGTTTAACATATTAAAATTAATTTGAAGTTCAAGGCATGACATTTGTTTATTAGAATGAATTCAGTGTCCTGGAAGCACCTAACTATATAGGAATGAAATACTATAATAAATATGTTACTGGAATTGTCCAATTAATTTGAAAAATATGCCAATGATATATTTTCTAAAACAAACCATTTAAAGTAGAAACCATTATAGAAAATAATGTTATTTTATGAGAATTGACACTACTGTTCTTATATATTATTGCATACAGATTACAAGTCACTATGACACAGGTAGAGGCCATTCAGCCCATCAAGTTCATGCTGGTGCTCTGCAGATCCAGTTGCTCTGCAGATCCAGTTGCATTCACTGCTCTAGCCCCACAAGTTTATTGCTCTCAAATGCTCATTCAACTTCCTTTTAAAATCCTCACTTCCACCACCCTCATGGGCAGTGAGCTTCAGGTCATCACCAATTGCTATGTAAAAAAATACAATTCTTCCTCAGACTCCCTGTATCTCTTGTTCAGAAACTTAAATCTGTCCTAGTGTGATCAGCCAATGGGAACAGTTTTTCCTTAGTCTAAACCATCACAATATTGTAAACCTCTCTCAAATCTCCTCTCAATCCCCTCCACTCCCCCGAGAACAACCTCAAGATTTGCAAACTAACAGTGCAATAGAAATCCGCCATCCCTTAAAACATTCAGGTAAATCCTTTGACACTCTATAGGACCCTCAAAACCTTCCTAAGATGCTGCACCTCTTCTAATTGCGAACTAGCCAGAGCTTTATAAAAGGTTCAGCATTTCTTCCCTACCTTAAAGTTTATTTATTAGTGTCACAAGTAGGCTTACATTAACACTGCAATGAAGTTACTGTGAAAATCCCCCAGTCGCCACACTCCAGCACCTGTTCGGGTACACTGAGGAAGAATTTACCATGGCCAATGCGCCTAACCAGTACATCTTTCGGACTGTGGGAGGAAACCGGAGCACCCAGAGGAAACCCATGCAGACATTGGGAGAACATGCAAACTCCACACAGATGGTGACCCAAGCCAGGAATTGAACCTGGGTCTCTGGCGCTGAGGCAACAGTGCTAACCACTGTGCCGCCTCAAATACTCGATACCTCTATTTCTGAAGCCCAATATTCCATATCCTTCGCTAATTACTCTCTCAATATACTCTGCCACCTTCACTTTGGCCATTAACCACTTCACAATCCCTTGGCCTTAGACTATTCATTATAACTGCACAAAAAACAGCTGAATTGAAACAGTGAAAACATTTTTGCTTTCAATAGAAGCTGGGTATCTCTGGACTAGTCTAATAATTATTGGTAAGATATTGGACTTCAGAATTCAAATTCTCGTTTGACCAGCATTCCAATGTAGCAGCACCGGATGAGTGAATTTTCCTCATTCCCAGCCAACCCATAGAGTAATCAAATCTGAGGCAAGAAAAGACAGGAGGTCAGTCCCACCCCAGGGAGATACACATCTTACCAGAGTATTAGCATCAGTCATGAGGGAACTTTACACTGCAGAACAATCTGTCCTTCAACTGTTAAAGGAACCTAGCTAGCGACAGACTAGTTTCACACTAGGAACTGGTAAATAATGAAATGGGTCAGTAGAAACAATTCCCTATAATATTGCAAATTATTGATGTAATGCATGATTGGCAGTCAATATGATCTTGGAATAGGAAGGATGCTTGACCAAGTTGATAAGTGTTCCATCAAACTCCTGTCTTGAGTCTTTGAGGCGGGGGAAGAGGCCGTGAGGGAATAGGCAGAGAGTCAGTCACCTGTCACAAGTGGCCAGTCTCTGCCCTCTTTTTGTTGATGTTGTGTTGATACAGCTGGTGCAGTTGTGCTTTTTCTCAAATGATAAATGCCTAAGATGATTAAGGAGGAAAACAGAAGCTATCCTTAATTGGTCGCAATATAGAATACAAGCATTGAGAAGTTATGCTAGAACTATGTGAAACACTAGTTAGATTGCAGCAAGAGTGGGGAGGCAGTGGCATAGTGGTATTTTCACTGGATCAGTAATTCACAGATCCATGTTAATGTTCTGGGGACTCAGGTTCAAATCCCACCACGCCAGATGGTGAAATTTGAATTCAATTTAAAAAATCTGGAATTAAAAATCTAATGACGACCATGAAAACATTGTCGATTGTCGTTAAAAACCCATCTGGTTCACAAATATCTTTTAGGGAATTAAATCTGCCGTCCTTACCCGATCAGGCCTACATGCGACTCCAGAACCATAGTAGTTGACTTTTAAATGCCCTCTGAAATGGACTAGCAAGCCACTCAGTTCAAAGGGCAATTAGGGTCAAAGGGCAATTAGGGATGGGCAATAAATTCTGGCCCAGCCAGCGACGCCCACATCCCAGAGTACTGCAGAGAGCTCCGATCACATTACAGGAATGAGGTAATCACACAAGTAGGTTCGGAGGAGATTTATAAGGATGTTGTGAGAAGTGGAGAACTTTAGCTCTGAGGATCGATTGGATAGGCAATGTTGTTTGGAAGACAGAAGGTTGAGAAGAGATGTAACAGAGGTGTATGAAGGCTCTAAATAGAGTGGATGGGAAATACTTACTTCTCTTGACAGCAAGGTTAGTGACCAGGAGGCACAGAGGAGTTGAGGGGAAATGTCTTCACCCAGAGGGTGGCAGGCATCTGAAAATTATTAAATGGAGGAGAAGAAGCAGGAATCCTCATCACATCTGCACACTTTACAGATAATGCCGGGTATTTCCAACTTCTTGGATTTTATTTCAGATTTCCATCATGTGAATTTACCACTTTTTTCAACTGTTTCTATATTTTAATCACTTGACAATCAAGTTTTTTAAAGTTTATTTACAAGTAGGCTTACATTAAAACTGCAATGAAGTTACTGTGAAAATCCCCGAGTCGCCACACTTCGGCACCTGTTCAGGTACAGTGTGGGAAAATTTAGCATGGCCAATGCACCTAACCAGCACATCTTTCTGACTGTGGAAGGAAACCGGAGGAAACCATGCAGACACAGGTAGAATGCGCAAACTCCACACAGATAGTGGCCCAATCCGGGAATCGATGCTGAATCCTGGCACTGTGAGGCAGCAGTGCTAACCACTGTGCCACCGTATTAAAAAAAACTGATTAGATATGCTTTTTTTTGAAAAAAGTACGCTTGTAGCTTAACACACAAGGAAGTAGTATAAACATTTCGGTGGGTAAATACACTGCAGTTTGCTATTGAGTCGCATCACCCAGGCAGGTTTGATTTGAGACAAGGGGAACTTTTGTTCTGGAGTCTGAGTTTGGTGGTGTGTGTGTGTGGAGTGCAGTAGGTGGAATTTTGGACAGGAAATCTGGAAGTCTGGGTTCCCCAGTGAGCTGTGGAGCTTTAATCCCACAGCCTGTGTATTTCTGCTCAATCAGAAGTCAGGCTGATTGGGAAGCTTGGCTTCCAGTTGGGTAGGAAGTGTTTTGGAGCTTACTACCTGGTCATGTCTGCCCGATCCCCGACCTGGGCCTGCACGGGGGCACGGAGATCCAATTCAATCCCCAGGTGTCTTTGTATTGGAGTAAGTGGGGATCAGTGCACCCTCTGAAGTTATTTTGTCGTGCGCAGGTGATTTGGGTACATTTACAGGCCATTTAAATATTTCTGCGTGGTTGCACAAATGTGGAATTTCAAAGGGTTGGAGGGAAGCTGCTCCTCCTGGCCTCTCAGTCGCATTGTAAAGTCCTTACCTTCTCTCTTATGCTCTCTTTACCTGGCTTCAGCTGCTAGGTTTCTTGAAGCCTGGGAATAACGAAAACCTGCAAAACAGGTTAAATCAGAGCTGCCGGCCTCAATAACAGATTTCAAATGGCAAACCGCCTCCTGGGAATGGATTTGTTGCCCCTCCCACCCTTGTCCTACCTTGGTAAAACCCAGAAATTAGCGGGTTAGAGCCAGTTTCACAACATAGTGTCAGAGTCATGCAGCCTTAGGCCCACCATGTCTATGCTGACCCGTCAGATACCAATCTGTACTAATTTACCAGCACTTGCTCCATAGTCGATGCCTTGGCGATTCAGGTGCTCATCCAGATGCTTCTTAAAATGTTGCAAGAGTATCTGCCTCCACCAGCCTCTCAGGCAGTGTGTTCCGTGCCACCACCCTTTCAGTGAAATGTTTTTTCCTCAGATCCCCTCTAATCACTTACTCCTCACCTTAAAAACATATCCCCTCTGGTCTTAGACTTAGAAAGGATGTCCCGAGGCATGGTACATTGGGGAAACCATGCAGACGCTACGACAACGGATGAATGAACACCGCTCGACAATCACCAGGCAAGACTGTTCTCTTCCTGTGGGGGAGCACTTCAGCAGTCACGGGCATTCAGCCTTGGATCTTCAGGTAAGCGTTCTCCAAGGCGGCCTTCACGACACACGACAGCGCAGAGTCGCTGAGCAGAGACTGATAGCCAAGTTCCGCACACATGAGGACGGCCTAAACCGGGATGTTGGATTTATGAAACATTATCAGTAACCCCCACAGCTTGCCTCCTGGGCTTGTAGAATCTCACTAGCTGTTCTGTCTGGAGACAATACACATTTCTTTAACCTGTGTTTAATGTTCCCTCCACCCACATTGTCTGTACCTTTAAGACCTGGCTGGTTGTAGGATGATGTGGAGATGCCGGCGTTGGACTGGGGTAAGCACAGTAAGAAGTCTCACAACACCAGGTTAAAGTCCAACAGGTTTATTTGGTAGCAAATACCATAAGCTTTCGGAGCTTGCTGCTCCTTCGTCAGATGGAGTGGTCTCTGTTCTCCAACAGTGCAGAGACACAGAAATCAAGTTACAGAATACTAATTAGAATGCAAATCTCTACAGCCAGCCAGGTCTTAAAAGGTACAGATAATGTGGTTGGAGGGAACATTAAACACAGGTTAAAGAGATGTGTATTGTCTCCAGACAGAACAGCTGGTGAGATTATGCAAGACCAGGGGCGAGCTGTGGGGGTTACTGATAATGTGACATAAATCCAACATCCCGGTTTAGGCCGTCCTCATGTGTGCGGAACTTGGCTATCAGTTTCTGCTCAGCGACTCTGTGCTGTTGTGTGTCGTGAAGGCCGCCTTGGAGAACGCTTACCTGAAGATCCAAGGCTGAATGCCCGTGACTGCTGAAGTGCTCCCCCACAGGAAGAGAACAGTCTTGCCTGGTGATTGTCGAGCGGTGTTCATTCATCCATTGTCGTAGCGTCTGCATGGTTTCCCCAATGTACCATGCCTCGGGACATCCTTTCCTGCAGCGTATCAGGTAGACAACGTTGGCCGAGTTGCAAGAGTAGGTACCGTGTACCTGGTAGATGGTGTTCTCACGTGAGATGATGGCATCCACGTCGATGATCCGGCACGTCTTGCAGAGGTTGCTGTGGCAGGGTTGTGTGGTGTCATGGTCACTGTTCTCCTGAAGGCTGGGTAGTTTGCTGCGGACAATGGTCTGTTTGAGGTTGCGTGGTTGTTTGAAGGCAAGAAGTGGGGGTGTGGGGATGGCCTTGGCGAGATGTTCGTCTTCATCAATGACATGTTGAAGGCTCCGGAGGAGATGCCGTAGCTTCTCCGCTCCGGGGAAATTCTGGCATTCTAATCAGTATTCTGCAACTTGATTTTGTCTGTTTGCACTGTTTGAGAGCACATTTCCACTCCATCTGACGAAGGAGTAGTGCTCCGAAAGCTTATGGTGTTTGCTACCAAATAAACCTGTTGGACTTTAACCTGGTGTTGTGAGACTTCTTACCGTGTTCACCCCCGTCCAACGCCGGCATCTCCACATCTTAGACTCCTCCACCATAGGGAAAATAATTTTACGATCTACCCTCTCTATGCCTCTCATAATTTTGTACACCTCTATCGGATAATCGCCCCCCCCCCCCACCGCTGCTCAGGGGAAAACAAACCGTCTATCCAGTCTCCCATAGCTGAAACTTTCCAACCCAGGCAACATCCTGGTGAATCCCCTCTGCACCCTTTCCAGTGCAATCACGTCCTTCAGAAAGTATGGTGACCAGAACTGTACACAATATTCCATCTGTGGCCTCACCAATGTTTTATAAAGAGGCATCAAGGCCTGCTCCTATATTCTATGCCCCAGCTCACAAAGGCAAGCATTCCATATGCCTTCTTCATCATCATATCTAGCTGGTCTGGTCTAGTTCATTTTATTGCGTAAACTTTCTGATACTCTAAATATTTAGAAATTGAGTGAAGACATTGTTCAATCAGTGGAAAGCATCATGGCAGGCGGGACTGGAAAATGTGTAGAAGTGCCAAAGGTCAATTTTCCACCAGCGTAACAACAGATCACAATTTTCCTCCCCTGACTTGTGTGGGTCGAGTAGCCTGTACGCCACGTCAGGAACCATACTGGAATATCGTGAATACTCAAAGAGGCTGCTCACCAGAATCACATCTCCACTCCAGATCAAATGGCCACATCGGAGGCTAATTAGACTGACGTGAATCATTAAAATGACCTGCACCACTTCACTTGTGCCCTCAAGGCATGTTCAGGTATCTTTCATTGAGTTGCAAGTGTTAAGGGCTGTATCTGTAAAGGTTCAAGCTGAAACTTCATAACGAGTTGCTATTTCCAGAGTATAACCACTAGAGGAACGCACCAATATTGTATATTGCCCTTCTTGTAGAAGACTACTTTTTAATTTTGTTCAGCTATTTGACTATAATTGATTGTCTTGACTAACAACGCAATACCCGATCATTCAGAATTTTAGGGGCTGCTTCTCTGAGCTTTACTGGGGGGATTGACAAGTTCCACTCTGTTTTTGAGCCACAATGTACTGGAACTGCTCGCTGCAACGAGGAAAAACATGTCATTCGCCATTATCAATTGGTGCAAACAAAAAATCTGCAAAATGTTGGTGCACAGTGAATTTGAAGAATGAATCCTCCCCTGCATTAATTTAGGGAGTTTTGTACGGCAGTAACCTTTAATACCAACTCCTTCTGCCCTTTCTTGAGACGAGAGTTCAATGATCATTCTGTTCTTCGCTTGTGAGGATAGTTGTAACTACCAGATGGCAACAGTGCAAAAGTTCACTGAAATCATATTAACGCATACAGCCTATTTTCCTGCCAATTAGTATTACAGTCTTGTCTGTCCTTCAAGGGAAACTATTGCAGAACCACTACTTTTACAACACTGGTTGACAATTTCAAATGCTTAGCAAAGGCTCTCTTCCTCCACTACACCCGATGTTGTTGCAGCTGTTCAGTGTAGACAAACGCAAAACTATGAAATTTTGATCTCTCCAGATTTTTTCCTTCAGTTAAAAGGAACTAATAAGATTTAGTACGAGTGGACAAATGTACTGTTCCAATCAGCTACTGCGGCTACACATTGCTTTTAATAATCCACAGCTTTCAATCCCAAACTACAAAACTTTATTGTGCGCATGTCACACAGTAAATTATTTGCTATGTTAAAAGATACTATATAAATCAAACAATAACAAATTAGATTAACAATGAAAGCACTCACCTTTCAGTTTTCCATAACGCAAGAAGGCCATAACTATATTTATTATGAACACATGAATTTATTTGTGTTAAAAGCCTTTCCCTAGAGTCAAGACCCTGAGAGATGAGGTCTCGCCTACTAAGACTAGCGAGGAAGAGTCTGTTACTGGAAGGACAGGTACTTGAATCCCAGAGTGACCCAGGTCACAGATAAATAATGTCAGGTGTTTTCTGGGGTTGGGGGTTAGGACCAATGTTTAGGGTGTGGCTCTGAATTTACTCCTCCCTTCTTGAAGTCCAGTCCCTCAAACAGGCACAGTGTGCCTTTGCTTGATAGACCATGCCCCCCGCATCTCACCCATCCCTAAAACCCTCCCAGATGACAAGCTGACTGCACAGTTTTAGCTGGTGTGCATGGCAACAGGCCTGCCTGTAGCTGGGCTAATACCTGTGTTGGCTGGATGAGGCCCTGAAGCAGTTAATAGCCTCATTTGACCGCCTCACACGGTAGCAGAGTGGTTAGCACTGCTGCTTTACAGCTCCAGGGACTTGGGTTCGATTCCCGGCTTGGGTCAGTGTGTGTGTGGAGTTTGCACATTCTCCTCGCGTCTGCGTGGGTTTCCTCCAGGTGCTCCGGTTTCCTCCCACAGTCCAAAGATGTGCGGGTTAGGTTGATTGGCCATGCTAAAATTGCCCCTTAGTGTCCTGGGATGCGTAGGTTAGAGGGATTAGTGGGTAAATATCTAGGGAAATAGGGGTAGGGCCTCGGTGCAGACTCGATGGGCCAAATGGCCTCTTTCAGTGCTGTAGGGTTTCTAAGATTTCTAAGATGTGGTTTGCACATGAAGATTCAAGCTAACAACATATTTATTGGAAGAGCTGTTACCTGTAGAGTAGAAACTGGAACTAAAGGCCTGTGAAATGCCCCAGTGACATCACTATCAAATCATGTGACCAGTTCTTAAAAACAATCAGGCAATCACTTAAATATAACATCCCTCCCCCTTTACTTCTGTGGTCATGACAACAAATTACTATGATATTATCCATAGAATCAATAATACTCTAGACACAGTACTAATCATTGGACACAGTCAATCAAAAAGTCAATCAGGAGAATGTCTATTCCTCCTTGGTTGTATTCGATGTTCTGGAACTTGGCTGTCCTTTACCCTATCAGTATGATTTAGAACTTCTGTGGCCACTTCTCAGAACTAATTTTGCATCATTCTCACCTGGTATTGTAGCATAAACACAATCATCAGGCAACTCAGATTCAACTAAGTCTTCTGTAGTAGGGGACTAAAGTTGGTATTTCTTTGGTTTGAACTGTGCAAGAAATTGGACCGGTTTGTGCTAAAACCATGGCCGGTACCCATTTCTTACTCATGGCATAATTACACAATAACACTTGATCGTCCTGTTGAAATGAGCTTTGTTTTGTCCTCACTTCTCATCTAGCAACTCGAGATTGTTGTTGACACCCTATTAACTATCGCTGGAGTTTCTGGAGGTAATAACAAATCATATGTAGTTCTCAACTTTCTCTTTAAGAGTAGTAACAGGTGAAATTTCGATGGTCGCGTGATTAAAACTTCTATAAGATGTCAAAATGCTATTCACACAATGTGATAACGAACCTTGGTCTCTTGAAGCTTTCAAAGAATGTTTCAAGGACTGTACGAATCTTTCAGCTAATCCATTAATTGATGGATAAGGTGCTGATTCTATATGCTGAATACCAAATACTTTCAGATAACCCTCAAACTCGTGAAGTACATTGTGAACCATTATTGCTAACAATATGTTCCAGTTTACCAAATCTTTCAATACTTTTGTCAAGTTTTTCTTATTTGGTCTTCCTACACTAGCATGTCAATCTTTAATCCGGCTGTTGATTTTCCCCAGCCTAAAACTCAAAGTGCAAGGAACTACAATGTTTTTATTTTCTACTTTAATGTTCACGACAAAACAAAATACCGACTCATTGCCTATTTTGTTTTTGTAATGTCCTAACTATGTTTGGGGTTGTGTGTTTTAAACAAAAAAGAAAAAAAGATGTGGTTTGCACGTGTAGATTCAAGCGAATGAGAGATTTATTGATGTAGAAACTGAAGCTAAAAACAGGAGCCTGTGAAAGTTTAGAAGTACAGTGGAGCCCCGTTGTAACGCGATGGTTGGGGTCCATAAAACGTTATCGTGGATGTTATCGGGGTTGCGCTAAATCACTAAATCGGAAATAGTAAAAGGATCCAATGATTCATCGCGTCATATCAGATTTCGCGCTAAATCGCGTTACAACAGGGCTCCACTGTATAAGTTTATTTATTAATGTCACAAGTAGGCTTACATTAACACTGCAATGAAGTTACTGTGAAAATCCCCTAGTCGTCACACTCCGGCACCTGTTTGGGTACACTGAGGGAGAATTTAGCACGGCCAATGCACCTAACCAGCACGTCTTTCGGACTGTGGGAGGAAACTGGGGCACCTGGAGGAAACCCATGCAGACATGGGGAGAACGTGCAGACTCCGCACAGACAGACGGTGACCCAAGCCGGGAAATGACATCACCATTAAATCGTGTGACCAGCTCTTGAAAGCAATCATGCAACCACTTAAATATACAACAAAAATCATTCTTAATCTTATGGATTGGGAATCAAGCAATTCTTGCAAAGACCAATATAAATTCAGTGCAGCACACTTCTACACCCCCCAGCACGATATGGCACCAGTTATACTGAACTCTGAATCTGTTCTGTTGAAAATAACTTTACAGCAGGCAAATATCAAGTACAGCAATCAAACAGATGATAACATACCTTTCTTGTTGCTTGATCACATTCTTGTGGGTCTCTAGAATGGTGTTGTTCTTTTATTAAGGTGGTACTTGCTGCAGTACATAAAAGGTCATAAAATCAATTGAGCTATAAAAGGTCATCAAGCAACAGCCTGACGGTCATACTCTCAGATCAACATCACTGATTCCAGGCTCCATTAATTGTCATGGCCAGCTGTGTCACTGCATTGGGAGAACTGGGTCCTGCCAGGACTTGAAATAAATGGTGGCCACAGTTGCCAGCCTATCATTGAAAACCCCACAACAGGATGGCATGCAGCCTCAGCCTTGTGACACTCCAGTGGGCCACTTCCAGGCACCTGCAGAGCTTTGGCCTGCTGTCAGGAAGATCCCAGCTGGGTCAGAGGTCTACAGGCAGAAAGTCAGCTTTCGTCACATATCTGAATCTCAGCGTCTCATGAGGCACAGGCTGTAGATTGTTGCCAATATCTCCAGGCACGTGGAGCAAGGTCTGTCACTGAATCAAGTGGGCGTGCATTGCCAATCACCATGAAAGGAGTTTTACTGGAGGGTCAACACTGATTCTCTGCCTCTATCTGGAACTGTGCAAAGAGAAAAAGCAGAGAGTTAAGAGTGTGAGAAATGAAATGTGCAGAGAGGGTACAATGTTGACATTTGTGAAGTCTAATTGTAAGGGATGGGCATGAAATAGGCTTCAGAACAAAAGTGCCGTCTTTCAGATGGGGATGCATGGAAGCACCACGAGAGAGAAGAATGAGTAAAGTTGCAAGTGTTTTGGTCTGAGGTGGAGAATCCTGAGGAAGTCAAGCATAGAGTTGGCACTTGGCCACTCACCTTTTCACTCTTGAGGTCCTGGAGCCTCTTGCGGCACAGTACCCAGATTCTAGGAACCAACTCAAAACTGCTCACTTCCTCTGCCACTTCTACCCACAATTGTTTGATTTGAAAGGCTTTTCCTGCATGTGAGAAACAGCACTTCATTCCAATTGCTCAGATCCCAGAGCAAGGCCTCCAGGGAAGTTTGAGAGACATTGCGTGGGGTGGGGTGGGGTGGGGGGCAGAACCAGCCTTTCCACAGCTTTCCATTGTTGTGGATGTTGAAGCCTCATGAAACAACATAGGAATCAGCAACTGATCCCTGCTGGTGGTCTTAAAGATCCTTGCTTTGACAAAGTGAGGTTGGACATTATGCTTGTACTCTAACTGGTTTGGAAACTCACTGTGGCCGAGTTAAGGAAACACGGCAAGCCCACTTTGCTGATGAGTGGGTTCGTGACCCGCTATCGGGGGCAACTGTGCCTATAAACTCCATTTCTCACTCCACAGATGCTGCTTGACCCATTGAATATTTCAGCATTCTCTTTTTTAAATTTCATACTTCTAGCATTTTGCTGTTATATTAGGTTTAGAAAAATATTTGGTATATAATCCCTCATCCTGTTACTGGCTTGGATTGCTAAGATCAGCTATACTACAGTCACATTCAGCTACTTTTTTGAACAATTTATTTCAAACCAACATTCTATTTATTTATTTGTCACAAGTAAGCTTACGTTAACACTGCAATGAAGTTACTGTGAAAATCTTCTGGTCACCACACTCCGGCGCCTGTTCACAGAATTCTACAGTGCAGAAGAGGCCCTTCGGCCCATTGAGTCTGCACCGACTCATGAAAGGCCCCGACCTGCCCACCTAATCCCACTTCGGGAATATGGAGGGAAAATTTAGCACCTAACCAGCATGTCTTTCATAGAATCATAGAAACCCTACAGTGCAGAAGGAGGCCATTCGGCCCATCGAGTCTGCACCGACCACAATCCCACCCAGGCTCTACCCCCACATATTTACCCGCTAATCCCTCTAACCTACGCATCCCAGGAATCTAAGGGGCAATTTTTAACCTGGCCAATCAACCTAACCCGCACATCTTTGGACTGTGGGAGGAAACCGGAGCACCCGGAGGAAACCCACGCAGACACGAGGAGAATGTGCAAACTCTACACCGACAGTGACCCGAGCCGGTCACACTTCATAGAATCCTACAGTGCAGAAAGAGGCCATTCGGCCCATCAAGTCTGCACCAACCACAATCCCACCCAGGCCCTATCCACATATCCCTACATATTTACCCACTAACCCCTCTAACCCATGCATCCCGGGACACTAAGGGGCAATTTAGAATGGCCAATCAACCTCGCCCACACATCTTTGGACTGTGGGAGAAAACTGGAACACCCGTAGGAAACTCATGCAGACACAGGGAGAACATACAGACTTCGCACAGACAGTGACCCGAGGCTGGAATTGAACCCTGGCCTTTGGTGCTGTGAGGCAGCAGCGCTAACCACTGCGCCACCATGCCACCCATTTCTTGCTATTACTATACAAGATTCTTCACATTTCTCCCTTAATCTACAAAAAGTTGGCCTGTACGGAAACTTCTTTGCTAGGGGTGATTAACACTGTTCAGTCACTTGCCATTAGCAAGGACTCCGGTATGCACACATGGCTGATCTGGACGTTGAGTGTTCTACTTGGGAGTTCAGCTATAAAATATAGTTACCTATACTCCCCCAGTGAGTCACCCGTGCAAGACTTAACATGTCACTGCTCGTCTATGGTGTTGACCACAAACCAAACTTTATTTTAAATAAATCATCAAAAGGACATTTTAAATAAAAGATTTAACTTTTATTTAAAATAAATGCTTTTATACAGGTTTTCAAAACAATGTTATGCTCCATTGTTTAGGAGTCTGTGGCACAATTTTCAGCTAGCTGTTACAATGAAACATGATATAATTAAGCAAGGCTCAAAAAATTAATTTTCTTTTAATAAACTTTTACTGTTACCTATGCCTGCAAAAAAGCATATCAAAACCGAATACATTGTAAGCACATTCTGTAACTGATTTGTGATGCCATAGTTTAAAAACTGTACAATTATATAAAACTTGTGTTTTTACATTAGTTACATGAAAAAAAACAAATACTTCATATAGAATTACTTCATAATGTACTGGAAAGATTTTATATTTTAAAAGAAACAAACAAGTAACTAATGCTGGTGATTAAAACGGCTTCACGTAATACTATAAGGTGTAAAAAAAAGGTTGGCAACATAAACTACAGTTAAGTAAATTAAACTAATAACCAGACATTTGGGTAAGCAAGCTAAAACAATGGGCTGTGATTTTTGATTCCCAAACAAAACTATCTTCATATTCCAAGTATCCGTAGTAGTCCTGGATTTGTGTGGGGGATTTTTGTTTTAAAAAGGTTTTTGAAGTTACTAACAGACATGCACAAGTTTGATAAATATTCTGTGTTTTTTTTCTCTGCCTCTGACATTACGCTTAGTGGAAAGCATACAGATCATACTATTTGTTTCAAGACATTTTAATTTTGAAACAGATTTCTAATGAGGGGCCTTTCAAGTTTGCTGTGTTGGTTGGGGAGAACATGCCATTTCCAAAACTGCAGTAGGCTGTTTGGTAGCTGGTTACTGTTAGTGCACATACAGTGTTAACTGATCTGGTAACTAAAAAGAGTCCATGGTAAAAGATTACAGTACGAGGCGCTTGCTGGAATAAGCAGCATATGTTGAGTAACAGCACTCATATCTAATAAAGGCATTTTAATGGCCTGAATATATCTTTCAATATATTTGCTGTCACATCCAACCACTGGTAAGCTTAAAGAACATATCTTCATCCAAGCTTTCGTTCTGATCTTTAGCCCGCGTCGACAGGAAGATGTAACCACCAATGAACTCGTGAACTACCTTGCAGTCGATATCTCCACAGATAAAAGAAAGTCGAACGTCATCTGCAAACTCAACAGTCACCTAAACATAGACAAACAAAATGTAATGCATTTATAACAGTTAGAGGTTTAATGTACTTTCCGCTTTCCAACAGGTCAGGCAGATTACATGCTTTTAATGCAAAATATGAATTCTCACCTTTAGGAGAACTTATAAAGAAATCACAAACTAAAGAACGTTACTTTACAATGGGTTTTGTTGCTTGTTTTTTGATTAAAAGCTAAGGTACGATTAACATGCATTGTGACTTTTATTGAATATTAATGCTAATTAATATGCTGCTTTTCCAATAACAGTTTATCTGTAAAAACCATTGGTTTGCGCTTTCAGGTTTCATTTCTATTTTTTGCTCCTCAAAAATAAAGTAGCAAAAATTAAATATGATTGTCGATCAAATGGTTTCCAACCCTGAAATATGCTCCATAATGTATCTAATAACGGAATATAGCTTATAACTATTTGCTAATGTTTGTTTCATCTGCAACTAAAACTTTTAAACAGAGATTTCAACCTGATTGTGTTGCTTCTACACATGAATTCGGATCCACTTGCTTGTCCCACATAACCACTAATCAAACATAACTATTCAAAATAGTGATAACATCCAAATTATAAATTTGCCAAGTTTCTTGAAAATGTAAAGGAATTGGTACAGTTCTAATTAATCCATACCATTTTGATCTCCCAATTGACATTCCACTGTTTCATGTTGCTGAACCTCCATGTCTTGATTGCATCTCCTGTGCTTGAATCCATCCTGATCAACCTATTGTAGGCTATGCCAATCAGATCATCTTTCTTACTTCCTTGAAATCTAAGGTGTAGCAAATTGCATAACATTTTTAATCACAAAATGTAATGACGGATGGAGCAACATAATTTTTTCAAAATATTCAACATGGTACAGTGGTTAGCACTGCTGCCTCACAGCGCCAGGGAACCGGATTCAATTCCCGGCTTGGGTGACTGTCTGTGGAGTTTGCATGTTCTCCCCATGTCTGCGTTTGTTTCCTCCAGGTGCTCTGGTTTCCACCCACAGTCTGAAAGACATGCTGGTTAGGTGCATCGGCCATGCTAAGTTCTCCCTCGGTGTACCCGAACAGACGCCATAGTGTGGTGACTAGGGGAATTTCACAGTAACTTCATTGAAGTGTTAATGTAAGCCTTACTTGTGACTAATAAATAAACTTTAGTTCTCCATGAATGCCTGTATTTTGCAACTGTCAGAAGCCTGGATAAAGTAAATGATTTTTTGAAGTTTAATGTTCATTTGGGTCGAATATTACAGCAAAACATCAGGCACATAAAAAGCTACTGAATTACATGTCCCCAGAAATATGAATGACTGCAGAGCACAAGATCATTGAGTCATTTTTAAATATCTGATTTGTTGAGGAAAATATTGACAGATGTTAGAATTGTTTATTTAAGATCACAATTTTAATATAGATAACCATTTTAAACAGAGACTACATTGGTGCTATTTCCGATAGAAATAAAAAAATTGGAACGATGAGTAGAGAAGTCCATACATTCACTCAATTATAATGTATTTTTCCTGCTGAAACATTGACACATTGCTAAACTATTTTAAATTGAGCATTTGCGAGAAAATCGCCTTTGAAGATTTTTCAGATTCAAGTGATGTTTCAAGAGGCCCGACAGTGCCGAATTTTTAAACATTCACGTCATGTTAGTGCAAGAAAGTGAATCAACAGAAACTTCTGGAATACAATAATGCAGTCATTTACAAAAAAACTCATGATTCACTTTACCGCCTACAGTAAAATAATGAATGGTGGCAATTACTGTATTCAAACTGGTAAGCGATATCCCAGGGAATTTCCAGAGGATGCATCTCGGAAAAACGTATTTAAATATTTCAGCTTTGCTCCGTGACCCCATTGCTGACCTAATGCAATTACTTGGAGCGTCGTTATTTTGTGTTCTTTAAAGATAATCTGCTTCTCAAGTAGCTTCTAAAGGAGGGAGGGACGACGGCAACTATCTAGGTTAACTATCTCCTCACCCAAGAAAAGAGTATATTTTTATCAATAGTTAAAGCAGTGAGCAACCCCATTAACACAATTTATGAATGACCCAAATGCGAAAGAGGCAGAAATTCTGCAGGTTTTCAAAATTTTGTGCCACACACCAATACAACCAGGAGGATGTATATTTCCAGGCATTGACCAACGCAATGCAAACCAGGCAACGGAAGATGCATAACAGGTGCCAAGAACAGATACTGCTTTCATTTCCCACACGGAGAAGGTACTTGACTCCCAGCTAATAATTAGAAAGTGCAACGAATATAGCCGCATTTCACCCCCTGCCGGGGTTCTGCCCAGAGGAACTAAATGCCTATTTGTGAGTAAGGGATGTATGTCACCTTCTTGAGACAAGTAGGAATATAAAAAATGTTCAAGTTTATTTAGAACAATTCCTGGCAATATGGACTTGGTTGTGTGTTCACCAAGATGGGAGATTATCAAGAAAGGCTTCTGATGGAATTAGTGAAAATGTGGTCTCATAGAACAGTACAGCACAGAACAGGCCTTTCGGCCCACGATGTTGTGCCGAGCTTTATCTGAAACCAAGATCAAGCTATTCCACTCCATCATCCTGGTGTGCTCCATGTGCCTATCCAATAACCACTTAAATGTTCCTAAAGTGTCTGACTCCACTATCACTGCAGGCAGTCCATTCCACACCCCAACCACTCTCTGCGTAAAGAACCTACCTCTGATATCCTTCCTATATCTCCCACCATGAACCCTATAGTTATGCCCCCTTGTAATAGCTCCAACAACCCAAGGAAATAGTCTTTGAACGTTCACTCTATCTATCCCCTTCATCATTTTATAAACCTCTATTAAGTCTCCCCTCAACCTCCTCCGCTCCAGAGAGAACAGCCCGAGCTCCCTCAACCTTTCCTCACAAGACCTACCCTCCAAACCAGGCAGCATCCTGGTAAATCTCTTCTGCACTCTTTCCAGCGCTTCCACATCCTTCTTATAGTGAGGTGACCAGAACTGCACACAATCATAGCAGCTATATTCTCATCATCTACAGAAGATGGAACGGACTGCTTTCCTGCATCTTTCTAGTATCAATGGTAGCTTGGGCGGAAATGCTAGAATGGAATATTTATTTAATTGTCAGTTAAACCCGTATCAAACAGAGCTAGCCAAGATCTTCTTTGAAAGACGACAATGGCCAAAATTCTCCGTCTTGCCCACTGTGGGAATTGTAGCGGGCGAGACAGAAAATTCAACAAACCAAAGGCTTGTTGAGCTCGGGCGGGAATTTCCGGTCTTGAGGCACTTCCGGCCGGAGAATTCCAACCAATATTAATGGTCCACCAAAGCACTCGACCCTTGGAAGAAATATTTGGCTAAACATAAAACTTAATCATCTGAGGGACAGCTTCATGGTATTCGGTAGGGAAAGATTAAGATTTTTTTCCATACTGTCCCTAGTACTACACACATGAAACAGGTCTCACACTGGCATATTTAAATTGATTTAGCGGTAATTTCAATGGCTACCAGGGAAGACCAGACACCAGTCCTGGCGTTAAAAAAAACTGGGAGCCATTGCACACGGGGTGACACAGTGGTTAGCACTGTTGCCTCACAGTGTCAGGGACCCAGGTTCGATTCCTGGCTTGGGGTCACTGTCTATGTGGAGTTTGCACATTCTCCCCATGTCTGTGCGAGTTTCCTCAAGGTGCTCTGGTTTCCTCCCACAGTCCAAAGATGTGCGGGTTAGGTTGATTGGCCATGCTAAATTGACTAGTGTCAGGAGGATTAGCAGGGTAAATATGTGGGGTTAAAGGAATGGGCCTGGGCGGGCAGCCTGGGGAGGTGGGTTCAATTCCCGGCTTGGGTCACTGTCTGTGTGGAGTTCTCCCCGTGTCTGTGTGGGTTTCCTCCCACAGTCCCAAGATGTGCGGGTTAGGTGGACTGGCCATGCTAAATTGCCCCTTAATGTCAGGGGACTAGCAGGGTAAATAAGTGGGGTTATGCGGCCCTGGGTGGGATTGTTGTTGGTGCAGGCTCGATGGGCTGAATGGCCTCCTTCTGAAACTGTAAGGATTCTGTTCAAAGCTCAGAAAAACTTGCAAAAACAAAGACTGCTACCTCACAACTTCTAATTAATTGATTCCAGATTTATCATTGTTACCTTGCAATGAAGTGTGTGATACCAAATTCAGGCAGTGACTGCCAAGCCTGAATAAACCTCATCTTTGCTTCAATGAGACTCATCTGAGCCACATTCTGATGGGCCTCAAGTATTCTGGCAGAGATCTGGAAAAAAAAAATGTAATTGTTACTTGCTTTAGCTATGGGTATTAAAAAAAAACTGAACAAAGGAATAAAAGGATTGGCACAAACCTGAGTAATAAGGTTAAGAACATGGACGTATCTAGGTCTATAAGAAGTTAGTTTTCTTTCGTTAAAAAGCACAGAACACCAGAAAAAAAACTTCCACTGTCACATGATCAAACAGGTCAACTGAATTGGTAGCCGTGCATTCATGTAAACAGTCTTACAAATATGTTAACTGCCTTTAATGGAACACACATTAATTCTTCAGTGTCAGATTTTATTAAAATTGCCAGGATTGCAAAATCCTCATTTACTGATGGTTCTTTGTCTCCAAGTTTGGATCCAGTGGAGGTTTTCACTTCAGTATTAACATTTAACATTTCTGACACACAAAGAAGCCCACATACAGACAAAAATATTTTGTCCCATCACAGTGACTGAACTGCAGACTTACCAAGTCCCTTACATAGCCTGGCTGAAGAGGGCAGCATGAAGAGCAAAAAAGGAAGTTGAAAGAAAATGCAGTGAGAATAAGGTAATAAAAGCGCACAAACAGCTTTTATCCATCTGCCTCCCACCACTCATGAAAAAAAACCAAACAGATGAAATGATTTGCTGAAATCCAAAAAGGTCATTTAGCCAAAAAAACTGTAAAGATTGAGTGCTACAAACACAAAGTAAAAACGCCTGATGAAAAAGTATCAACCCAAATCTTGAACATGATTCAATTTCCAAGTGGTTAATTTTTTTTTGTTGAGGGAAAATGTACCATAAACTCACCACTTACAAATCTAAAGGATTGGCATTAGTTCAAAACTATTTAACCCATAACCTAAGCACACTATATAACAGTAATAATTAAATTACTATTAAAAAAACTATAGTTGGAATGAAATGAGTAGACTCAAACATGTCAGCACTTTTAAACATCAGAAGAGCAATTTCTTATACCAGCCACATGTTCTTCACATCTATTCTTGAGCCATGGGCTTAAGGGAATATAAAAGCAACTTCTTTACAAATATAGTTATACCCAAATTGCTATGTACTCATGCACATAACCAATGAAACCACAATGGATTCATATTCTGTAAATGAGAATATTGTTCACAATGCAACAATCTGACAAAAACAATTAGTTTTGCAGGCTTTCCCTCCACCATACAAATAAGTATTCATTATTCTAAATAAATAAACAGAACTATGGGTATAAAAGAAAATCTAAGAATATGCAGCATGATGAGCTATAGAGAATTCCATTAAAGGACAGTTTGGGGATGAAGAAAGGTTGCAAAGATGACTGATATTAATTTTAAAAATTGGAATTTTACAAATGATGCTAGTGGTGTCCATGTAGCGCCTAATATATGGAACAACTGAGTGAAATATAGGAAAGGAATTGGCTTTTTTGAAAAGGCGGATGTGACATTGGGTCTGGAGGTTGGGCATACTACTCTTCCGAAACAAGTCAGCAGAGATACCAGAAAATCAAAATTTTTCAATTCTCTTTAAATAAGCAAATTTTGTCACTGGTTTGACATAGGCATCATAACATCCTTTTCAGGAGGGAGAGATGGGTAAAATCAGATAACTATGGACTAATTAGTCTAATATTAGTTGTTAGTAAACTGCTAGATTCCACAACTGGAGATAAAATTAGTGACCATTTTGAAATGCTGCACAAGGGTAAAAAGGATAGTCAGGATGGATTTGTTGAAGGCATGTAGTGATCAACACATTTAAAGAGAGATTTGTTTGGAGTGATGACTGGATACATGGAATATAGCGCATACTGGTTTTTAATAATGTGTGTCAAGAGGTTTGTTAGAAAAAAAAAATCACGTTTATGGTATGAGGAAGCAGCAATACGGATAGCAAGTTAGTTAACAGAAATGAAACAAAGCTGGGGTAAAGGGTAGGTCTTGGGATCAATGCTCGGTTCAGTTTTGTTCAGAGTATACATAGATGGGCTTGGATATAGCAAACACAATCCCAAAATTTGAGGCTTGCACAAAAGTAGGGGGTTTGATCAATAGCGCTGAAGACTTCAAAGACTTCAAGACAACAGTAAATGGGATTAACAGAATGGACGCATATTCAATTTAATGTGGATAAATGTGAGGCAATATGTTTTAGAAGAATCACTTGGATTTGGAGTATTCATAGAATATTGCATGTGAACAGAGACAGGGGCCTGCGGTTCACTTCAAGTAGATTATTTCTTCAAAGCGCAAGTAAAAAGTGCCCAACAGAATGTTTGGTTTAGAATAAAAAGTGGCATTGACTAAAAATGTAATGACATATTTATGCAAATCACTGGTTAGACCACATGTAGAGTGCTATTTGCGGCTTTAGGCACCTTATTAAGCAAGGACTTTAAAGAAATAGAGCACATGACAAACTCTTCACAATGGTATCAGGAATGGAAAACATTAATGTAGGAAAGTAAAATAATGAGAATGCTGGAAATCTGAAATAAAAACATATACAGGAAATACTTAACAGGTCTGGCACCCTCTGTGGGGAGAGAAAGAGAAAGTTAACGTTCCAGGTCATTGACCTGAAATGTTAATGTAAAACAGACGCTCAAAGCACTGGGGTTACAGACAGTCCTCAACTTTACGACGTCCAAGTTACAAAGAATGTCACTGACGACATTTATAAATTGACATCTTTTCAACTTTACGGTACTGGTTGTGACTTTACAACACCATTTACCAACTGCAATATGCTCCGTTTTTGACAACCACAGGAAGGGCAAATGGCTTCTCAGCTACAGTACAGGAGTGTCTTTGAAAGTGTGGGCACCATTATATCATGGAAAATACACTACTGTAAGGCAGTTATACTGAAGCAAGATCTCAAACCTCATGCTACTCAGTGAAAATACAATATCATGCTTTCGTTCAGGAACTAATCCCTCACTTAAAACATTGTTCTTATGGGAGAACTGGTTCAGACTTGCAACGCTTCAACTTACAAACTGGTTTTCAGGAACCAATTATGTCAAGTTTGAGAACTGCCTGTACTTCCAGAGGAGGAGGAAAAGCTAAAAGGACATGCAAGCTAAAAGTAACTGGTGTAATCAGCAAGTTTGCGGATGACACGAAGATGGCTGGACTTGCGGATAGCGAAGAGCATTGTCGGGCAATACAGCAGAATATAAATAGGCTGGAAAATTGGGCGGAGAGGTGGCAGATGGAGTTTAATCCAGATAAATGCGAAGTGATGCATTTTGGAAGAAATAATGTAGGGAGGAGTTATACAATAAATGGCAGAGTCATCAGGAGTATAGAAACACAGGGGGACCTAGGTGTGCAAGTCCACAAATCCTTGAAGGTGGCAACACAGGTGGAGAAGGTGGTGAAGAAGGCATATGGTATGCTTGCCTTTATAGCACGGGGTATAGAGTATAAAAGCTGGAGTCTGATGATGCAGCTGTATAGAACGCTGGTTAGGCCACATTTGGAGTACTGCGTCCAGTTCTGGTCGCCGCACTACCAGAAGGACGTGGAGGCGTTGGAGAGAGTGCAGAGAAGGTTTACCAGGATGTTGCCTGGTATGGAGGGTCTTAGCTATGAGGAGAGATTGGGTAGACTGGGGTTGTTCTCCTTGGAAAGACGGAGAATGAGGGGAGATCTAATAGAGGTGTACAAGATTATGAAGGGTATAGATAGGGTGAACAGTGGGAAGCTTTTTCCCAGGTCGGAGGTGACGATCACGAGGGGTCACGGGCTCAAGCTGAGAGGGGCGAAGTATAACTCAGATATCAGAGGGACGTTTTTTACACAGAGGGTGGTGGGGGCCTGGAATGCGCTGCCAAGTAGGGTGGTGGAGGCAGGCACGCTGACATCGTTTAAGACTTACCTGGATAGTCACATGAGCAGCCTGGGAATGGAGGGATACAAACGAATGATCTAGTTGGACCAAGGAGCGGCACAGGCTTGGAGGGCCGAAGGGCCTGTTTCCTGTGCTGTACTGTTCTTTGTTCTTAACATTTAGATATGAAGCTTGAATTGGGAGAAACCAATTACTCTGGTTGTGAGTGTGCGGCTGGAGGTGAGGTGAGGTGGGGTGGGGAGGTCACCAAGGTTTTGGGTCATAAATTATCAGTGTGGGTGAAGAGAAGTTTCAGAATGATAAAGAGGGTTATTAGAGCATGGGCTTTTCTGCAGACAGAATTGAGGCAGAGATTGCTTATATTTTAAGGGGCAATGAATAACTATTTGAAGCAAAGATTGATCACTGCACATTTGCACCCCTAGCTCAACTGAATACCTCTTCCATGCCCTTGTTAAAACTGGTCTATTCTGACACACTGCTGGTCAGCCCCCTCATCTTGCATCCTCCATAAACCAGAGCCCATCTGAAATTGAGCTAGTGCATCCTAACTTGCAATAAGTACTCCAAAAGCGAAATATTACAGACAATGGAAGTCTGAAATAAACAAAGTGCTGGAAATACTCAGGAATTGACAGCATTTGTGGAGAGAACAGTTAACATTTCAGGTTGTGACCCTGCCAGACTGGCTTTGTATTTACTGCATTTTCTTGCGTTTATTGCAATATATACTCAGCTCTGTGCTCACTGACCTCCATTAGCAGCTGATCCAATAATATTATGACTTTAAAATTTCTTCACTGCTTTCAAATCTCTCCCTGGCCTTCCCCTTTCTCATCTCTAGAACTTTCTTCAGCTTTACAAACCATTCTAGATCTCTACACTGCTCCAATTCAGGCCCCTTACACATCCACGATTGTCATCTCTTCATTGGGCACCTTAAAGCAAGCCTTCCAGAGTCTAAACTCTGGAATTTTCTCTCTGAACCTCCCCCATCCACCTCGGTTTTTCATTTACAGTGCATCCGAAATCCTAATCTGCGCTAGTATCACTTTATGTGGCTCGGTGTCAAATTTTGTTTGACAACCTTCCTGTGAAGTGCCTCAAGGTATTCTACTATGTTAAAGGCACAATCATAAATATAAGTTGTTACTGTGTTGAACAAGGCAATAAAATAATCCAAAAATATCCCTATCAAACAGCAGAGACACAGACTGACTAATGTCCTTCTGTTTCATAAACTTTTATGATTCTAATTTAACTCATTAGTAGTTTAGAACTTAGACTAGCAATTTATTTATACTGCTCTCACTGGAGGCAAACTTTGATCTAACCTTGAACAGCAAGAGTCACTAATTCTGTTAGTGACTCCATTTTAACAATCTTTAACTTTCATGATTAGGCAAGTGCTATTTCTAGCTTTGAAGCAAAAACAAACGATTGGCAGTCTTTAGTTCACAACAGTGGACGCGCCCTGTGGGGGGTCAAGAAAGCAACATTTTGTACTTCAGCAAATGTGAAAACATTTCTGAGATGACTGCAAAGTACCACAGCAAACAAATTTGGGTTAAAATTCCATGAAAGCCTTGTGTACTAAAGTGCAGAACTTTGGTTCTAGCTCCATGAACTGAATTTAGCATTTCCCTTTAGATCATAGGCATACATTCCAGGAATTCTCCAGACACTCAAGCTATTTCTTCTTTCTCTACAATAAATTGACAGTCTATAATAAATACAATCAGTGCAGTATATAGTTACTTGACTGCAGAGGCAGCAAAGGGATGGTGCGATTAAAAGCAGCAAGAGAGCTATAAAGATATCAAAAATATCTATTCGTAGTAGTAAACAGAAAAATCTTAGCTCCAAATATGCTGGGCAAATCTTCAGTCTTGTTCAAATCCTCATGAATGAGTTCTCTTCAATCAAGTGGTATACCACAAAGACCTGCTGCGTGTCTCAGTCTCTGTGATTCTGAGAGACTCAGACTTCGGAGTTTCAGTGATGTTTTAAGAAACACCCTGCAAGCCAATCCTACAGTGGCTTCCTATGAACTCTTCTATCCTCCTCAAAGCCCATCTTCATAGCAAATATGAATCACACTGGCCTTGTATCCAGGTAGAAATACTAATTAGCTAGCCTTTAAACTCCAATTTCACTTTGTCTTGAAATAGGCAGTTTAAAGTGCAATTATTTGCAATATCTGACACAAGAACAGAAGAACTAGGAGGAGTAGGCCATCTGGCCCCTCACGCCTGCTCCGCCATTCAATAAGATCATGGCTGATCTTTTCGTAGATTCAGCTCCACTTACCCAAACCATTCACCATAACCCTTAATTCCTTCATTGTTCAAAAAACATGACCTTCCCTTAATGAACCCGTGCTGAGTCTTACCAATGGGACAATTTATATCCAGATGTCTCGCTATTTCTTCCTTGGTGACAGATTCAAGCATTTTCCCTACTACAGAAGTTAAGCTAACCGGCCTATAGTTACCCGCCTTTTGTCTACCTCCTTTTTTAAACAGTGGCGTCACATTTGCTGTTTTCCAATCTGTGGGAACCACCCCAGAGTCCAGCGAATTTTGGCAAATTACCACTAGTGTATTTGCTATTTCTCCCACCCTGGGATGCATTCCAACAGGACCAGGAGACTTGTCTACCTTTAGCCCCATTAACTTGCCCAACACTACCTCTTTCGTGATAATGATAGTTTCTAAGTCCTCACCTTCCATAAATTTTTGATATGTTATTTGTGTTTTCCACTGTGAAGACCGACACAAAATACCTGTTCAATGCCTCAGCCATTTTCTCATTTCCAGTTATTACATCCCCCTTCTCATCCTCTAAAGGACCAATGTTTACTTTAGCTACTCTTTCATTTTATATATTTGTAGAAACCTTTGCTATCTGTTTTGATATTCTGAGCTAGTTTACTCTCATAATCCATCTTCCTTTTTTTTAAAAATAGCTTTTTTCATGGCTTTCTGTTGACCTTTAAAGATTTCCCAATCCTCTAGTTTCCCACTTTGTATGCATTTTCTTTCAATCTGATACCCTCCTTTATTTCCTTAGGATATCCATGGCTGATTATCTCTTTCTACAGTCCTTCCTTATTACTGGTATATACTTTTGCTGAGCACTGCGAAAGATCGCTTTGAAAGTCCTCCACTGTCCCACCATAAAGATTTTGCTCCCAGTCTACCTTAGCCAACGCCTCCCTCATCACTTTATAGTCTCCTTTGTTTAAGCACAAGGCACTGGATTTTACCTTCTCACACTCCATCTGTATTTTAAATTCAACTATACTGTGATCGCTTCTTCCGAGAGGATCCCTAACTGCAAGATCATTAATTATTTCTGTCTCATTACACAGGACCAGATCTAGGATAGCTTGCTCCCTCGTAGGTTCCATTACATACTGTTCAAGGACGCTATCGTGGATAAATTCTATGAACTCCTCCTCAAGGCTGCCTTGACCGACCTGATTTGACCAATTGATATGTAGGTTAAAATCCCCCATGATAATTGCTATACCATTTTTACATGCATCAGTTATTTCTCTGTTTATTCCCAACACCTTCCTGAAACTTTGGAAACAGTCTATACACTGTCAGCACAGGTGCATTGGTCATTGTTGAAAGGCATGAACCTTCTTCCCAATAAAACAATCTTGGCTTCCCTTCAATTTTTAACACAAAAGCCATCAAGCTGGTTGTCACGAGAACTCAGAACAGGTCACAACAACCCTTCATTCCTCCATTTTACCCCAAATTAAAAAAGACAGGGTCCCAAAACATCATAATCTTATAAAACCTAACATTTGTAATACTTGATACGCATTTATCAAAAAAAATCCTACAGTAAGCAAAGACAATAAAACCACAAATTATATGAACATTTGTGGCTGTAAACTTTGACTTTAGCATTTCAGTACAAGGTCTAACCAAACACATATGCACTGTCTTCTATACTGCAGCACAGGCTGGAGGACAAAATCAAGGAGTACAAAAGCTCATTTTAAATTACATCGCACTCAATTACAGATTTTCTCTTTCCTTTCTTTTGTCGTAGGAAGACTTTTGACAACAGGAAGGAAATATTACATGGGCAACAGTAACTGCCTTCAAATAAGCATGAATCATTCTTCCCAGTTCAGAAATGCTAACATAGTGAAACATTTAAACAGAGCGGAATCATGGAATCTCTGCATGGTTTCTTAATGCAGGCATTTGCATTTCAAACCTTTCACCAACTGATTTATCCACACAAACCAACTTAAAGCCCTCAAGTCAACCTATACCAAGTTAGCCAACCTTTAAGCTGACCCCTCTGCATAATAGAGTAAGATTTATCAAGAAGTGCGTAAACAAAAAAACCTCACTGTTAATGAGGTAGTGCAAATGCATTGTATATTAAAAGGAGGTCTACACACTCGTCTGCACCAGCCTCAGTGTTTTACACATTGAATTTGCTGCCTACCCAGAAAACTGTCTTGTATAATGGATTTTAAATGCTTGAACTCAAAATATTTCAGCTATTAAAAAGAGACACTTCAGTCAATAATTTATAGATATAAACCTTCAATTGAGGTAGAAATTACCTTTAAATTTAGTATTTGTTTAAACAATCTAAATTTTTATTAATGATAAATTAATGATATAGTTGTATCCTTCAACAGCTCCAAGCTTGCAAAGCCAGACATTTCACGTGATAAATTGGAGCACATTCTCTGACGGTAATCAAATTTAAACATTTATTATCATGGCTTATGGCATTATGTGCCCGCAATCTAACCTGTCACAATAGGCTCTGCATCTGAAGGACACAGCCTATCAGACTAATCATTTCCAGCAAGACGGTATTTCCTCCCCAAACAATTAACACCAGATCCTTCAAGCTTTCATCTAAACCCACTGCTTCTATGTCAAAAATATTAATTTCACAGCCCTTGCGCTGAAGGTTACTTAAGGAAAAGCATAATTGAGAACAGTTGGCACAAACTAAAACATTATTACTCCTGTAGGTGGTGGAAAAAGGGAGATTCATCACGTGACATTATTTCCAAAATAGGCATGTGCCAATGATAGACAAGAACAGATTGGGCTCAGCACCACAGCTGTAAAGCCTGGCAGTACTTTGTCTAAGTTCACCCACAAATAGTCTGTTTGTGACATACAACAGAATCGCTGGGATCCAAGATACCCCAGCATTAGACCTTTCTAAGAGAAGGGACAAGAAAGAGAAAATTGGCAAATGCACACATAAAAATTCTAGTTTCTGAAGGCCCAATATAATGTCTTACCTTCCGGAGGTTGTGTGTGTCAATTCAGGCTTCAAACAAAAAAGAAAATTGCAAAGCAAAACGGATACTAATAGAAGACAAGGGTTTGATAACAATAAAAGTGTCGAGGGGATCAGGATAAGCTATTAATATTTATGTGAAGATATTAGGGCACATGGAAGTAGGTTTTAGTAGCATCTTAGTAAAGAAGAGAGGCAGAGAGTGACAGAGAGGTTTCTGGAAGGAATTCCAGAGATTAGGGCCTTGGCAGCTGTAGGCATACTACCAATGATGGAGCTATAAAAAGTCAGAATGATTATGAGATCAGAATTGGAGAAGTTCAATTGAAAGGGCTGGAGATTACAGAATTAGGGTGGGTGAAGTCATGGAGGGATTTGAAAACAAGGATGAGAATTTAAAATCACTGGTATTGTTTAACTGGGAGCTGATGTAGATCAGTGAGCAGAGTGGTGAATGGAGAATGGGATTTGGTGCATGTTAGAACATACAGCAGAATGAGATTACCTTGGTTTTTTGGAGAGCAGAATGTGGAAGGCCTGCCTGTTGTACATTGGAAGAATCAAATCCAGGTGTGACAAAAATATGAAGATTTTAGAACAAATATGACAGAAGGTAGTGAATAGTCTGGTTCAGCCCATTACAATTGGCAGGGGAAGGGAGGGGTTGGCACTTCGGGAACAGAATTTAGGGGGCAAATGGAGACCAATAAGCAGAATGTTGTTGAAGTGCTCAGGGGTCTTGCCTGCCAGCAGGAGAGCCAGAGGGAGAGCTGCGGTGCTTCCTTTGGGGAAACCTGCCAAATCAGGCAGTTGAGGCGCCAGCAGGAGGCCTTTCCCAGGAATCAGCACTTGTGGGCTAGAGGCTGGCGGTGCCATAGGGAAAGCAGTGGTTACTGTCAAAGTGACAGTCACTGGCGTCCTAGGATCGCAGAGTGATCCAGGTCTGAGTAATGGTGGGATTGGCTTTTCAAGGTGGCGGTTGTGGGGTAAGAGGGTTTGCTGTGGAAGTGGGGGTGATGTCAGCAGCAAGGGCAGGGGATAGATTTTCCCAATGCCGTGTCCCTCAATCAAGCATTGAATGCTTTTCAAGGAGGAACCTCCCAATAACTGCGATCTTCATTATATTTAGTTGGAGGAAATTTCTGCTCATCCAGCACTGGTATCAGACAAGTAGTCTGATAATTAAGAGAAAGAGAAAGATCAGGAGAGGTGGCCTCATCAGCGTATATGTGGAAATTGAAGCTGCCTTTTCAAATGTAACCCTGATGGGCTGCATGTAGGTGAGAAATAGGAAGGGGACAAGCAGAAGTAACGGTGCGAGAGCAGGAAGAACAATCATTGCGATGATTCTCTGACTATGATTAGACAGATAAAGATGGAACAGGAGAGAGCAATTCCTCTGCCTCTCTCTTCTTCAGAAAGATGCTGCTAATACCTACTTCTCCCAACTGCCCTAATATCTCCATATGTAGCTCAGCGTAAAAGGTTTTGATCATGATCCTAAGAAGTGCCTCAAGACATTATGAAGATACTATATTAATGATAATAGCTTACCCTGATCCTAGATATTGCAGTCTGACAGCAAACCCTTGCCTTCCATTAGTGTTCATTCTTCTTTGCAGTTCTTTATTAATTTAAGCCTGAACAGGCATAGAAAGAAGCCCAAGGAGGCAAGACTTTATACTGGGCCTTCAAAATCAGTTGTTTTTAAGTGTGTATTTGCGCAGTTGGATGACATTGGAGATGTCAGAGGACTATAGTGCTGTCAACCATGTCAAAAGCTAGAGATAGGTCGCAAACAGTGAGAAAAGATAGTTTATCTTGGGCATAATCACAATGAATATTGTCATATATGACTTTGATAAAAACGGTCATGAAGTGCATAGTTATTCTATTAAATCCTCTATGATTTGTACTGCAACTCTATTTACTCACGTTTGCTCCAATCTTGATATCCTTAATTTTAAAAATCTATAAATCTACATCTCAGTCTCTATGGTCATTTCGTGGAACGAGTTTTAGATTCCACTATCCTTTATGTGAAAAATGTACTATCTAATTTCACACACAATTGTCCATATTCGCACATTAAGATTCTCAACAGCTTTCCATACATACCCAGCCTGCTGAATTGATTCCTTTATCAGTTAAAACAACTCAATATCATCCTTCAACCCTCTACATTCAGAGAATACAAGGCATGTAATGCAGCCTGTCCTCATAATTTAACCCTTTTTAGTCCCAGTATCATTGGCTTCTCAGCACAATAACTGTTCAAAAGATCAATATGTTTCAGGCCTCGGGAGGAATAGAGTGCAATACTCTTGCTGGGGTCTGTGTAACTGAAACATCACTGCCTCATCTCTAAATGCCAATCCTCTTAAAAGTAAAGGCCAACATTCTATTAGCTTTGTTGATAAAAAAAAACAACTTTTGAACAATTAAGTAGCTAAACTGTGTGTTTCTATTACTAGGAAAATATTCCAATTCCTCTTTCTTGGGCCAGAGGTGGATGAGCTCGCACTTCCTGAAATTGAAATACGTCTGCCAAAGCTTTGCCCAATTATTTGGGCTTCTGTGTCCTTTTGTAGTTTGCTGCTCTAATTTATATAACTAACATTGCCTCCTTAAATTTTATTTGAAAACTTGGATACACAGCTCCTAAATTTCCGAAGAACAACACTGTCACAACTTGCCAAAATGTTTCCTACATCCCTAATTTCTGTATCCCACCTCCTTACCAATTACCAACATCGCTGGTTAATTTTCAGTTGTTAAGAATATGCATCACTGAGAAGGAGAAGACTCTTTCCTCTCCACCCACCCAAACCAAAACTGAGAACTCAGATTGGGTGCATGTTGTTCCGTTTATCAAGATTTTCACCAATCTTTAGAGAAGGGCTGGAGAAAGCATTTCCAAGCGGTTGATTGCTCCCTAGAACCAGAGAGAGAGGGGATTTGGTTGGTTTACAATCTGCAAACCAGCAGCTTAAAAACAATGGAAAGGAACTCAGATTAATTTGTAGATTCTTGGCAATAAACCAGGATTTATTCATCTGGAAGATTCAACATTTGGTAACAATTGAGTCTACCAAATTGATAAAAGGAATGATGCAATGCTAGCAGTATGCACTATTGTCTCCAATCCCTAAATGATGCCTTATTTTCTCAACCTGCTCGGTTTAAATAAAAGCATTTATGCATTAATTTAGTGGCTTCAATTACAGCAGAAAATGGTCGCATCTGCATTTATCATTTAAGTATGAAACTCAAATGTACCCAGGAGGTGCACAGATGGCAAATACCAGAAGATACTATATCCTCATCAGATTTAGATAACTTCAAACATTTAATCAAATCCACACATTCAGTATCAGCTTTCGGAGATAAAACTCCCATACATGCAGCCCAAAATATCTTCTTGGGGAACAAAATTCTATTCTTAGGATAACAGCAGCAATATTTGCTGTTACATAAAGAATTCATTAATTGTGGAGGGATGACTGGTGTAGGCTGTGGTTCCATAGTAGCATTCTTTCCCGAGATTATGCCTTTAAGTCCCACAGAGAGCTGAGCATAAATCTAGGCCAATGCAGTACCATGGGAATGATGCACAGTCAAAGGTGTGATCTTGCAGTTGAGCTGTTAGACTGGGGGCGTTCCTCGCTAATACCCTAGTCAAAGCTGGTTGTCGCATTTCTGACATAACAGTGACTATAATTTAAAATAACTTCATTGGTTGTAAAATGGCTTCAAGCTGTGCTGAGGTCGTGAAAAACACTGATAAAACTGCATGTCTTGCCTTATTTTCAGAAAATTTCTTAAAATTAATTTAATTTCTACACACTTCAAACAGATAATTCAGTTAAGAAACTTCCTGGAAACAATATTTCAAGAATCTGCCAACAAGCTGCAATAGTGCTTCTGGTCTACACATTTTAGGAACAGTGGTATCATATGATTTAATGACCTCTTTTGAACCACAATCCAAGTCTGGAAACTTCCACTTTAACATACAGCAAGATTTAGTTAAACTTGGGAGTGTACAGAACTACCTCTTGCAACCAACAACAAAACCTTTAGGGCGAAAGGAGATGGGCACTCAGTAGGGAAATAAATTTTTCTGATTCTGCACCATAGAATGAGTGAAAGAACAAAAAGGTCAAATCCATGACTGCACATGAAGTAAAATCTTGGGGATTAGATGGCCACCCAGAAAATAAGTGAATGAGAAAGGGCTGAAGAACAGAATTATAAATGCTGTTTGACTCACAGGATAAGCTATACACAGTTTTGCAGGTTACAAAAAACTGAAGCACCATCCATCATAATGAAGGAATGGTGGTATAGTTCAATAAGAGTTTTAACAACACCAGCTTTAACCTGGTGTTGTTAAAACTCTTACTGTGCTTACCCCAGTCCAACGCTGGCATCTCCACATCATGACTACCATCGGTATAGTTCAAGCCAGGATAGTGTGGGGCTTGGAGGACATCACCACCTGCAAGTTGTCTTCCAGGCCACACAATATCCTGGCTTGGAACTATACCTTCACTGTCGCTGGGTCAAAATCCTGCATCTACCTTCCTAACAGCACTGTGGGTGTACTTACACCATATGGCCTGCAGCAGTTCAAGACGACTCACTAATACCTTTGCAAGAGCAATTAGGGATAGGCAATAAATACTGGCCCATCCAGTGACACCCACATCCTGTGAAAGAACTACATAATGCCATCATTGGTGGGAGGATTGTGAAATTCTCCTGAAAATTTAATGACTCTTTAATTTACCACAAAAAATTAACACATTGCTTTGAAATAAAGTTAATGCTGTCCATGCTTATCACTGTATACATTTTGGGACTTTTAAACAGCATATAGCCCAGATCATAATTTTAACAATGGTAATTATAACAGGTTTGTAGGATGAAATAAGGTTAGTGTAAAATGCAATTTCTCTTGGCCAAGTACCTGCTTGTTTTTGTACTTTTTCAAATAGCGAGGAGACACGAGACACTCTGGATTGATGTCTGTTGAGTTCTGGTCTGGAATAACTTGTGGATCAGGGTTTAAATGTTGCATCTTCAAAAATGACAAGATATTCTGCACCTCAAGACTGTACGAGCTGTCTGCCATGGTCTTGCCCTTTGATGCTAGTCTGCAGGCTGCCATCCACTGTGCATACTGCTTTTCCTAATGAAAGGCATAAGAGTTAACTTCAAAAGGAAGATATTTTATCCCCCTCAAAGATATTTTCTTCACTTGAAAAACTTTTCTTGGATTGCAATATTTAATCAAAGAAAAAACAACTTTATATTGAAAGCTATTCACTATTATAATCAAACATGATCAGACATTTGATCCTATTCAGGCTTTACATCCCAGTTGATGGAGGGAGCTTTCAGTCAGATTTACATCTAATAAAAGAGTGCAAGATATTTACAGCAAATTTATCTTCATTTTTTTTTTAAATAAAAAAGCTATAAAGTCTCCATTGGCATCAGAATCAAAGTGAATATAATTTTCAGTATCACATACAACAGATTTACATGAACCCCACAAATTAGATATGTATCAAATTACTATTGCAATCTATTAACTTGCTTTAAAGTTTCTGACGTATTATTGTGTGCCCTTGTAACATGATTGCACAAAGACATCAACTGGCCAGAGACAAGGGCAACAGAAACAGAAGAGACAGGGAGCAACAAATGATCATTTTATTAGGCTGACTGAATAAATCACATTCTAATTTAATTACACAAATTCAAGGACTTGGGAACAGCAAGTCAAATTCCACTTCTTTCATATGGGATGATGAAATTTTGCACTGTGGTTAGCACAGCTGCCACACACCGCCAGGGACCTGGGTTTGATTCCAGTTATGGGCGACAGTCTGAGTGGAGTTTGCACATTCTCCAAGTGTCTGTGGTTTCCTCCGGGTGCCCCAGATTCCTCCCACAATCCTTAGATGCGCAGGTTAGGTGGATTGGCCATGCTAAATTGCCCCATTAGTGTCAAAAGATATGTAGGTCAGGTGGATTAGCCACAGTAAATGTGCGGGGTTATAGGGATTTGGGGGGGGGGGCTGGGCAGATGCTCTTTTGGAGTCAGTGTAGACTCGATGGGCCGAATGGCCACTTCCTGTACTGTAGGGATTCTATGGTTTGGTATTGTGTTTGGAGTTAGTGCCTATGTTTCAATGATGCTTGTAATCCACTCATCTTTGTAATTTAACCACAGATACTTCATCTGCATCACATTTCACCTTGAATCATAGAATCTCTACAGTGCAGAAGGAGGCCATTTGCCCCATTGAGACGACACCAACATCAATCCCACCTAGCCCCTATCCCTGTAACCCACGTATTTACCCTGCTAATTCCCTAACCTGCACATCTTGGGACACTAAGGGGCAATTTATCATGGCCAATCAACCTAACCCTCGAAAAGCAGAGCAAGAGACGAACAGTGACACAGGAATACTGAAGGGAAAACATTTTGCGTAGAAATGTATCTCAGGGTTACAATTTTGATTTCTGCAACATACTGCTGCATTCTTAAGGTTAAAATTAATCTTTTTTAAAAAAAAAGCTACATTGACAATCATCAGTATGTACCAAGTATCTTGACTAAGATACTATGTATTTAAGTTAATCATATTAAATACTTTACTCAAACAGTCACAATCCCAAAGAACCACGAAATAAAACAGAAACGAGGTTATATTGAAACTAAAAATTATTTTCCAGAATCAAATCAGTGCCTAATAGGACTTTGCTGATTTGAGGATTGGAGTTAATTTGCATTTTCCTCCGGATATATGTTCACAAAAAATAAATGTAAACATTATTCATAAGCGCAAGTTCCTTTTGGATTCCGAAAATACAATCAACGAAATATCAATACATACGTTGTCACAACGGAGCCAGATTTCATTCATTCCCTCTGCCACTGGTATCAGCAGCTTGATATTAAATTTTTGGCCAGATATGTTTACATCAGGGGTCACCTCACAACCTGTTTCATAAAATTATTAGGGAAAAAATAAATTAATCTTAGCTTCATGCTCAAGAATTAAAGCATGGCTTAGTTCAGAAACATAGTTTCACCAACTGCAGCAAGCAGCAACCAATTCATCCATCATTCGGAACAAAATTCCACTAAGCATTTTGAAACGGTCATCACTTAGCTTATCAGATCTAGAATGGCAAGATTGCATTCCGGTCTCACTGATATGGCATTTATTCTTAATCCAGCAGAGTAAATAACATTCTGTACCAAGCATGGGAGAGACATGATGGGCGGGAGGGAAGTAGAAAAAGCTAGCATGTTTTATATTGAATTTATTTTGAAATTTTTTTTGGTTAATGACTATAGTAATTGACTAACATAAGACTATCTATCTAAAGACATTATACCCTGTAAATTTAATGTTTAATTTCTGATGGGAAAGGTTCTACAGGTGCCAGCTAAAGCTCTTACATTGGTTGTAACGGAAAAATCTGTTTCGCTAAAATATTGTTTCATTTGAAGTTGCGCTTTTCACGAACACAACTATAACGTTAAGTGAGGAATTACTGTACAACTGCCAATGGAGAGGTTGATGGAAGGGAATGCATGTCAGCTCGAGTCAGAGGAATGAATGGGCTGAGAGGGGTTTTGCACAGCTTGATGTACAGAAATGGAGGAGGAGGAGGAGTGTGAGGCTTTATAGGGACTAATGAGGATGAAAATTTAGGGACTAGGAACCAATGTAGATCAGTGAGAACTTGGCAAGGGAGGCAAAATGCAGCAGAGGTTTAGAAAACCTATGTGAATAGTGCAGAAGGACAGTGGAGTAAAATGACTATTTACGATTCTATTAGAAATAGTTATCAGAGGAAATCTTCCTGTGTATAGATTTTGCTAAGTAACTTTTTCAGTTCACTGGAAGCGTTCGAAGGTCTGTGTAAATCAGGAAGAGAAAGTATTTGCAAGATACATCCCATTACTTGAAGGTGGGAACACTTGTGAAAATGTTAACCACAATATGGTACAACTGGAACTCTGAACTCTCTTCTCCAAATCAGCTGAAATTTTAGACTGAGATCAAGATGATTTTTGTTAGGCAAGGATATTAAACAAAATGCTGTAGAGAGGAACTGAACAGAGAACTGTTCCTCTGTACAGCATTTTATGGTCTGAACCATAAATTCAGTGTAGTTGTTAATCTGCAATAGATGGCAGTGGTTGGCTTTCCACAATTAGGATGGCAGAAGGAAAGCACACCTGCTAAATCTCCTGTCTTTCCCCCTGGCAAAAAGAAAGCCTTGCTTCTAGACTCTAGGAGTTGGATGCTGGAAGGGAGGGGAGAAATGAAGAGATGAGAAAGAGTTCACCATTCACACTTCCAGATATACCCACTATTTCTGACTCTCAGGGGTTTGTGTTGCCCTGAGTCAATAGGATTACCTACTAGAATGTAGAATGAATGCGCCATTTTGTCCTTCAACTGGCATGATTTTGCACATTCTCGAGCAGATATTGGATATCACTATGTTATGGCACAATAAAGTAGCTCTCACCTCGCAAGTTCATCTGATGAGCGGGGGACCCATGGGATTCGTCTTTGCTTTTGTAGCAGGAAATTGATGTATCTTTAAACGTGCACCAATATGGCTTGTAACCTTTGAGTGTTAATTTCTTTGGTCTATAAAGGGGAAAAAAATATTTTGGAAGTCTCATTTGTGGGTCAACAAGAGTTTAACAATTCTAAAGAAGATTTTGTTAACTTCAGCCTGACAAGTATGGACTATATTTATTGCCTGCAGTCAGTGAAGTCAGTATTTTGGCAGAGAATTTGAATTCAATACAACAAAATCAACTTTTTTTTGCTGAGGGCCACCCCCTCCCCCCCTGAAGAAATGCACCATTTAAGTGATTCTTTTAAAGAGAAAAACATTTTCCCACATAAAAAAAATGAATGTCAGAACTTTGCAATACCTTATCATACCTCACAGGCTTCTGTGAAGGACAACACGATTGTGAAAGGACTTCGAGAACATAGCCTCCCAAATGCAAATACTGAAATTGCTATGCAACAGTGAGATTGGCCCCCTGGGCACTGAGGTTAACCTGGGTGCACCCCAATGCAATTTTTAAAAAGTTGCCAACAGCAAGTTGATTTATCAACTGCTCATTATCAAAGTTTTTAAAGTTTATTTATTAGTCACAAGTAAGGCTGTGAAGTTACTGTGAAATTCCCCGTCGCCACAGTCTGGCGCCTGTTTGGATCAATGCACCTAACCAGCATGTCTTTCAGATTGTGGGAGGAAACCAGAGCACCCAGAGGAAACCCACGCAGACACGATGAGAATGTGCAAACTCCAAACAGTGACCCAGGCTGGGAATTGAACCCGCGGCCCTGGCGCTGTGAGGCAGCAGTGCTAACCACTGTCACTCCAGAAATCGGCAACATATTTAATTGTCGAACAGTTTGAAAAACGGGAGCATAGGTGAATTTTAACTCTCCATGTTCACTGTGAACTGGGCGGAGGAGCAAATGAGCATAGGAATAATATGGGAAAGGGACTTGTTGCAAGTTTGGGTGCTGGTAGAAGTTTTCAATGAGTTTGGGTTTAATGGAGATTGGAGCAACTCGTGCAGTTTGAGAAAAAACATTTGGTGGGTCTGCTGGTATAATGCTTTACCCAAGCCACAGGTCCACAAGTCAAGAGTCACTTTACTGGATATGACTGAGCAACACTAAATCAGAAGACTGTGCTTCAACCAGCAGAATGTCACTAATCTCTGCAGCATCTTACAAGACTGCTGCTTGCTGATCAGGTGGCTATGCTTTTCGAGTTGCTGCCAAAGTCACCAACCACATGTAATGAACAGGTCAGCATGTTACACACATCACCATCTCTCAGAAATGCAGTGTATGGCTGCATCAAACCAATCATTAATGCCCTATTTAATTGGGGTCAACCAATATATTACCGTCCCATGGGTACCAACACTTACATAGATTGCACTCATGTAGCCATTAAAGTACCAGCCGCTTTCATCAACAGAAAAGGCCATCATTCAATTCATGTCCAGATGGTGTGTGATCACCACAGAAAGATCAAATCTTTTAGTTTCAAAAGCAGCAGGCAGAATATCTTCCATCCTGGAACATTTGTCCATTCTATTTATTTCAACCTTCCACTAATACAAGGGGTAGCTGCAGGGAACACATGGGCTGACGACATCCCTCTACAACCTCAGCTCACCTGAACTGATCAGCTACATAGTGTTGTGCAGCCACAAGAACACGACTAGGTATGCTTTTGTGTTTTTGAAAGGGCTAGATGCCAGGTTGGGCGTGGGCACTGCTACAATATTCCTGTCAATGTGATGTGCCGAAGACTTAAAAAGCTATGAAGTAACACTGCAGACAAAACAGCCAAGTGAGACAAAGGTGATTGCCAAGCACAATAATGGCTTTGATTTCCTACCTCAACAAATGTCACCCCATGATGCCTTTACTGATGCTGTTACTTTTACAATGTAATTTCAGCAAAGTTGGTGGAAGGCTCTTGCTGCTTAAGAGGCTTAGAGGCCAGTGACATCTTGGAGCTCGGACCAGGTCATGACTGGAATTTTCTAGCCCCAATGTGGTGGATGTGGCAAGTTGCTCAAACATCCATTGACCTCGGTGGGGCAGGAAGATCCCACTGGCAGGAGGGGCTGGAAAATTCCAGGCAGTGTCTTTCTTCAGACTGCTGCACTTCAGGTGCTGCGAGGGCCATCTCCCTCAGTTAGATTTCTGGCACCATGACAAGTATTGGTTGAGGGGGCAGCAAGGAAGCAGTTGTGATGGTGTCCTGAGAGGGTAACATGCACTGATTCCATTATATTCCTGCAGCTTCCATGAGACTAAGACTCATCATATCCAATAAACTGAGTGCAGACTGAAGATGAGTGACACCTTTAAAACTATCTATTTGGTCCACCAGACTGGATGGCAGCCACATGAACTTCTTTTGAGGCAATTAACCCACGTTGTGAGAGCCCATCTGAATTGGCTAAGAAGTTGGCCACATGCTCCAAGATAGACTATTAGATTGGTAATGTCATGCAAGACGAAAGCACACAAGTTGGAAGGGAACGCCACCATAATTGCAGTAAAGGCACCGACACTTCGGCAGGCCTTCGAATACATGGTATATCTGGCTTGTGAGGGGCAACCATTTTTTGTTTTCTATAAGCAGCCATCTAACATCTCTTTCCTCCTAAGCAGAAGTGATCACAATTAATGTAGAGTCATGAAAATGGCCTGTGGTCACTCAACGTGGGCTCTTTAAACAAATATAAAAATATCAGACCAGGTTTACCCATAGTCTAAAATGCAGAGCAAGCAAATTTGAACTCCAAAAGATGAACCTTTGCAGCACCACTGAGAACTTTACCAACAAAGGGTGGAATTATATTAAATAAATAACTTAATCATTACAATGCTCATTTCACCCCACAAGTGGACCAGAAATGGGAATATATATTTTACCAGCCAACCTTCTACAAGTTTCTGTTTGCTAGCCCCAGAAAGAGAAAGAGCAAACAAATTGAATTGTTATGCAAGAAAGCCTCTCAAAGAGTAATACTGTGATCATATTGGTCAAAGTGGACAGGCAGGATATATTTGCACAAACAATCTTTCCCAGAAAGTATAAAAAGTGGAGAGAACAAAGAAAAAAGTGAGCATGAAAAACGTGAACAAACAAAATCTTACTTGAACACTTTTATATGGTCAGCCAATTCAGGAATAGAAGTGATATCACCCTAAAACAAGAACAAGTTTTCAGTTAGTCTAATTTGATCGAGACCAATGGATTTATTTTACTAAGAAACAAATGCAATTCACTATATATTTGCATTAATTATTTAACAGAATATGTCAAATGTTTCTAGGTCTAAAAGATAAGGACAAGGGGGGATTCAAAGACAAAGTAACAATTCTACTGCAAAACACATCAGGAACCCAGGAAATAGCTTATGCACCACAGAAGCATTACATTTGAGTACATTTACAATTTTCCCCAAAGCTTATTCTGCCAACAGAGCACAAATAACTCAACTAGCTGTCAAAATGTTGGATATATTTAGGGACCAGGCAGTGTGTGTGTAATCCAATCATGGTGACTGAATTGAATTACAACAGAGATTTGTTCACTGAATCACAAGCTAAAAAGGACATATGATTTGATATACCAGAATGGTTGATGTTTTGCCTCCTTCCAAAGTTATTTCCAAATCCGATAGGGCTGCATCTACTTCATCCACTTCTTTTTCACTGTTGTTCATGTGGTTTTCAGATGACATAATGGACAATTTGTTGATGTGGTACTGGGGAAAGAAAGCTGCAGCTTGGTATGAGAGTTGTTGAAATAAGCAACTTTGCTAAAACTTTCATCCTGTTTCATTAGAAGCTATGTCGATTCTAGGCAAACTAATTAGAGGAGGAACATTTTAATTATTTCCTTTATCAAGAGGCAGGTTTCATAGTGCAGCACTGCATTACGTTGAACATTCTGATGGATATTATCAGTTTAAATATTGGTCATGAATAGTCTTAGTCTACTAGATGACAGCTTCGACTCAAATGTAGCACTCTTGGAATTTTAATATTGCTCCACATTACACTGGTGACTAGACTTTAATGTATTTTGTTGACTGGGATGCTCTATGGGGTGTCCAGCGGTCATGATGTGTTCAATAAAAATTGTGCGCATATGAATAACTTGCATTCACACTGTACTTTTAACTAGGTCAGGTGGAGATTGATTAAGGACCAAAGTTTTGGCAATGAGGAAAGGGCCATGGACATGTTCAGAGAGGGAATTCCAACGGGTCCCAGATGGCTGGATAATTGAAAGAACTGATGGACAAGTACAGTTAAGTTGCGGTAGAAGCTGCAATGAAAAATCTTTAAAGAAAAGAAAATGAAATGATCCTTGTGAGAATAGAGGGGTAAAATTAGGGAGTGGCTGTTATGTTTGGATAAGTAGGAATGGAACGCTGCAAGGGCAGTGTCAGAGCTGGACAAAGGAGGAAGCTGAATACATGGCATTTCTAAAGTATGTTGTTTTTAGTTGCGGTTTAGTTTAAATTATAGATGTGTTAGCATATGCATTACTGAAATGTGAAAGAAAGTTTTTTTAAAAATCACAAGCAACCAAGGAGATGTGCCAAAATATTCATCACACACACAAATTCTCTATTCTTCTGCTTAATTTTTTTTGCACACTATTTTATTGCTGCAATTCCAAAGAAAACAGAAGTTTCAACATAATCTAATGCAGCAAACAAATCAGTTGCAATACCTTAGATACATTTCTAACCATTCAGAGCAAATATTCACAAGCATACAAGTCTGAACTCAGTTTTTCATTTTTAAAACTAGTGCATTCACATCAGCTAATTTTAAGACTGGAACCCAGTGTGTGATATGTACAGAACTACACGGTTTACATTACAAATCCTTGGCAATGAACATCATGTTGTCCAAGGTATGTTAAACCATCAATATTCCAGACATTCAAGTTTGTTCATTGTCAGGGAGTGGAAGACAATAGAAGGCTGATGGGGAAACTAATTATAATTGGATGTATCACAACCTCAAATGAATTATCATTTAACTAAATCTACCTAAAGATGGAATGTGTCTTTTTTGGTCCTGCAAATGCAATTCAACACTTTACAAATTAATGCTATGATGAAGTTTTATGATAATGATCCCCATATCTCAACTTCCCAATTGCAATAATGCTGTCACGAGGAACTGTGAAGCAGTTTTCACTTTTCAGTAATGTGAAAATTATATGACAACACTTTGTATCCACTTCACTGATGATCTTTTACATCATCCAACAGATTTATTTAATTAGTCTGCACCCTTTATTGGAAAGCCCAGTAATTTGCATCCATGTATTCCTTTTGTTCCCCAATATTAATAAAATGCCTCTTTAGTCCAAATTTTGAATGAAGGTTATGCACCTGAAGAACGAATATGTCTTTTTGCTGAACTGATACTGACTGACTTGTTGCCGATTTCTGCCACTAGTATTTACTGTTTGTATTTCTTGCTTCCAGATGAGAGTGATGAGATGTTACAAAGGTGGCAGTTTTGCAGCATAGAGCACAACTCCAGAACAGCATCAAACCTAGTTTTAAAAGAATGCTGAAGGAGTGTATTGGATCTCTTTGGGGTGTGGTTGCTTTGCTCCCATAAAGGGAAAAAAAAGTTAACAGAATTTAGAAGTTTCATTTAGAAGATAGAAGAAACATAAAAGTTTAAAAGAGCAGCAGAAATTTTCAAACAGGCAAATAACTGCATCATCAATAAACAATATCTAGCAGTGAGGAGGAGGAATTTGCCTCATTCCAATTACTTTACAATTTACACTATAATAGAATACATCAAAAACTGTTTAACACCATGATGAATTCAATGGCAGGAAGGTGTTGAGGTCCCCACCCTGCCCCATTATATTTTACATGTTAATGCTATGATGCAGTTTTGTGGCTATGATTCATACATCCCTACTTCCCAATCTAAAACTGCAATAATACTGCCACGTTTAACTGTAAAACAGCTACATAAAAATAATAGTTCTACTCTGCAGTTATTAATCCGAACAGAAATTTGCTTCAGTTATTCAAAATTCTAACATTCGGAAATTCAACATAGTAAGCTGTATTGGATTTGTGCCAACGAATCATGGGATGCATCAGAGCTGAATCCATCACTACTTTTTGTGTCTTCGCATCCATTGCTAAAAATACTGCAATAGTAATTTGCTGGAATGTCAGAAATTTAAAAAGCCAATTTTAGTTGAATAATGGAGCGTCAGTTATATACCAGTGTCTGAGTCACTAAAAGATAGCGCTGGAGCGAGGCAACTTCTTACAAGCTGTGCCCAGCGTACCTTCCAATTCTAACTTTTACTCTCGTTCTATACTTCTAAAACTTCACTCTAACTCTTAAACTCCCTGCTGCCATCAGACTTTTGAATGGACGTACCTTGCATTAAGTCGATCTTTCTCTACACCTAGCTATGACCATAACACTACATTCTGCACCCTCTCATTTCCTTCTCTATGAACAGTATGCTTTGTCTGTATAGTGCGCAAGAAACAATACTTTTCACTGTATGCTAATACATGTGACAATAATAAATCAAACCAATCCACAGACAAAGTGGCTGTACTGGATCATTCACATGCATTTTCACACCATTTCCAAGAATGAATGCCATTGGATGGTATAGCACAAGCAACTGAAGAGAGCGATAAGTGCATGGCAAGCTGGAGGCAGGACAGGAGAGATAATTATTAGGTTTCCATGGGAGGAAGCTTCAAAATAAATGTCAAGATAGAAACTGCAGACCAGTGCAGCAAGTCCAATGGCTTGACCAGAGCAGAAAAGGCAACATCACCTCTCATTCACTCTTCTCACTTGGGGACCCACGTACCAATCTGCTCTTTAATTGCCAAAATTAAAAATGACACAGCCGTCACACTCCACTCTGATTAATGCACGTATTAACTACTACATGTGCCACCATTCACCCCAACAACAATTATTTGCACAGATGATAGTTAAAACTCCCTCCTTCATTTCAATAAGCTGATAGCAGTAGATTTATTACATCAACAATCTGTTGGGAGACAGTATTATTAGTCTTCACCTAATTCACTAAACACAGTTGCAGGACAACTTGCACACCATGCCTGACAGGCAGGGGATTGTTGGCAGCATCCTAATAGTCTCCCATTACAAGAAGCAGGTCATGGAGTTGATGGAGAAGCATTCTCCTCCTACTGCAGCCACATTGTTCTGATTGGCACCAACAGGTTCTCATTTAAGGCATTGGAGAAGTTCAAAAAGAAGGGGGATTCCCAAGTTTAGGGCAAAGGCTTGCTAATGGTGCAGTGATGAAAACTGGATATACGCAAGAGTCGATGGTAGTCATGATGTGGAGATGCCGGCGTTGGACTGGGGTAAACACAGTAAGAAGTTTAACAACACCAGGTTAAAGTCCAACAGGTTTATTTGGTAGCAAAAGCCACAAGCTTTTGGAGCCTTAAGCCCCTGCTTCAGGCGAGTGGGAATTCTGTTCACAAACAGGGCATATAAAGACACAAACTCAATTTACATGAATAATGGTTGGAATGAGAATACTTACAGCTAATCAAGTCTTTAAGATACAAACAATGTGAGTGGAGAGTGCATCAAGACAGGCTAAAGAGATGTGTATCGTCTCCAGACAGGACAGCCAGTGAGACTCTGCAGGTCCAGGTAAGCTGTGGGGATTACAAATATAGTGTGACATGAACCCAATATCCCGTTTGAGGCTGTCCTCATGTGTGCGGAACTTGGCTATCAGTTTCTGCTCAGCGACTCTGCACCGTCGTGTGTCGTGAAGGCCGCCTTGGAGAACGCTTACCCGAATATCAGAGGCTGAATGCCCGTGACCGCTGAAGTGCTCCCCCACAGGAAGAGAACAGTCTTGCCTGGTGATTGTCGAGCGGTGTTCATTCATTCGTTGTTGCAGCATCTACATGGTTTCCCCAATGTACCATGCCTTGGGACATCCTTTCCTGCAGCGTATCAGGTAGACAACGTTGGCCGAGTTGCAAGAGTATGTACTGTGTACCTGGTGGATGGTGTTCTCACATGAGATGATGGCATCTGTGTTGATGATCTGACACGTCTTGCAGAGGTTGCTGTGGCAGGGTTGTGTGGTGTCGTGGTCACTGTTCTCCTGAAGGCTGGGTAGTTTGCTGCGAACAATGGTCTGTTTGAGGTTGTGCGGTTGTTTGAAGGCAAGAAGTGGGGGTGTGGGGATGGCCTTGGCGAGATGTTCGTCTTCATCAATGACATGTTGAAGGCTCCGGAGGAGATGAGTCGCTGAGCAGAGTCGCTGAGCAGAAACTGATAGCCAAGTTCCACACACACGAGGACGGCCTCAACCGGGATATTGGGTTCATGTCACACTATTTGTAATCCCCACAGCTTGCCTGGACCTGCAGAGTCTCACTGGCTGTCCTGTCTGGAGACAATACACATCTCTTTAGCCTGTCTTGATGCTCTCTCCACTCACATTGTTTGTATCTTAAAGACTTGATTAGCTGTAAGTATTCGCATTCCAACCATTATTCATGTAAATTGAGTTTGTGTCTTTATATGCCCTGTTTGTGAACAGAATTCCCACTCACCTGAAGAAGGGGCTTAAGGCTCCAAAAGCTTGTGTGGCTTTTGCTACCAAATAAACCTGTTGGACTTTAACCTGGTGTTGTTAAACTCCTTACTGTATATGCAAGAGGCCAGAAATGGAAGGTTGTAGGTTACAGGAGTTAGGAAGGGGTGAAGCCAAAGAGGGATTTGAAAAGAAAGGTGATCATTTTAAAATTGTGTGTCTGGCCAGGAGTCACTGTAGGTCAGAGATGGTGGCTGAATGAGGCCCGATGAGAGTTAGATTTATAACTTCATTGTAACCTTGGGGCTGGGAAGCACCAGACCACAACAGCCAAATAATAAATTTATGTCCACACTGCATATTGGCTGATCCCCATGTCTGCTCAAATTCATTATAGAAGTTGATGTGGTCATAACCTTTATTGCCACAGGAACAGTGCAGGCAGATGTAATAAATTACCATGGATGCTGGAATCTGAAGCAAAAACAAAATATGCTGGAAAATCTCAGCACGTCTGGCTAACTTTTTGAGTCTGAATGATTCTTCGTTGAAGAGTCATCCAGACTCGAAACATTGGCTCTGTTCTCCCTCCACAGATGCTATCAGACCTGCTGAGATTTTCTAGCATTTTCTGTTCTGTTTGAGGCAGATGATCATGCTTGGAGGTCTTTATATAGTAGGGGTACAACTTCTCTTTTTGCTTTAAATTGTTGAAGCCCAAGGTTATATGTGCCTTCATGATAAGATGCTGTTTTAACCTGGGTTGTCTGTATATTCATTATAGTGACGGTGGGGTAATTTCTGGGAACTTACATCTTTATTAAATTCTGCCTTAACCTTTACCCCTCAATGATAGTATATGAAGGTGTGCCTGTAGGGCAGGCGACACTTGCACTTCAGCAGTTCTCAAGTGAAGTTGTGTAGTGTGCAAATGTGATTGAGACACAAAATGCACCAGTAGTCTCACTCACAGAAGCAAATCCAAGGATATGCTGGCAAAATGTCCCCACCATGACTCTGCCCCCCCCCCCCCCCTTCAAAAAGAAGCCAATAATTCTCATCAGCAAAAACCTAATTTCTGCCTGCATCAGTATTGCTAACAACTAAATACCCAATTATGATTGTAATACCAGTGCATTTGGAACTGCAGAGGCTACTGTCTCTCACTAAAATACAATGAAATGAGGAAGGAACAAACGTGTCAGACATGCGACAGTCTGTCAGTATTGACAAGATCTGCAGAAACATGCCCAAAATAAAAAGGGAGGTCCTCATTTTACATGGAAAAAGTACTGAAGAGGGCCTAGACTACCAAGGGGGCTGCAAGGAAATGCTAATCAATCACTTCATTACATGGATTGCATCACCACGGCAGTATAATGGCCAATAGTGATATGATACATAATGCCCACCAAAGTGTTAAAAGCAAATAACAATTGATTTTGGGAAATTAAACACAAGCTTTTCATTGAAGAATTCAATAGCATGCCAGTTTATAGAAATTAATTGCTCGGTTTAAACCTTGGTTATTACTTCACTTGCCAGGGAACGATTAATATGAATATTATATCAAGATCCCAAGAGCATTTGAAATTTGGATGTCAAAGACTCTGGAACAGTACATTAAACCATTAGAAATTCTTATAGTTGAGCAAATACAGAAGCGATATTTAAAATGTTTGACCAAAAAAAAAAGTCAATTGCATTACTCTTAAGTTGCAGCATTTCCTAAAAGATTTGCATGGCCATTTTCTACGTAACTATAAATACAGTTATGTTTAGTTTAAAAGAATTGCTCACCTTGCCAAAAAAGTGCCATGTGTTCCACAAGACTTCAACTAGTGAGGAGGAGGAACAAACCTCCAGGAAAATCACACAGATGTGCAACTAATGGTGACACTGGAGGACTTTTATTACCAAATATAGATTGGAATAATGTAAGGGGAGGAATTTTTGAAGTGTGTTCGGAAGTTCCTTGACCAGTAAGTTCTTGGTTCTGCTAGGAAGGAGATATGGCTGGATCTGGTGCTGGAGAATGACGTGGGTCAATAATTCAAGGATGTCTGTGGGGGAATTGCTTGGTTAAGAATGATCATTGTATCATAAGGTTTTGATTAGTCATGGAGAAGAATAAGGATTAATCTACAGTAGAACTTCCAAACTGGAAGAGGGCTAACTTCAATGGGACCAGAGGATCCAGCCAGCATAGAATGGAACCAGACTGACAGGAAAAATGATAAAGGAACAATGAGTAATGTTCAGGTGCAGGTTAGGTATATTCCAGCAGGAGAACCAAAGTCAGGGTTCCTTGGATGGCGAAGGAGACAGAGAATGTGAACAAACAAAAAAAAAAAAAATGGTGTATGATGCAAATTCTTCAAGCGATTATCAGGCCAAATACACTGCTGGTGAGCAGCACTCTCAGATTTACAGACGCCATGCCCCCCCCTTTTTTTAAAATAGCACTAACTTCCTTAAACCAGGCAAGTTAAATGTCCAGTGAAAAGTCTCCCAGGCCGGTCAAGGAGCTTAAGTGTATAAAACAAGTGAGTAGGATTTGGGGAAGTTGGAGGTGGTGCTGGCCTGGGAGAGAGTCCCACAGAGTTGGGGGAATACCATGGGTTAGGGAATTCATGTCAGGGGGAGTAATCCCTCAGGTATGGATCTGTACAATAGTTACCCAGAAGATGAGGTTTTAATTCTTTTTCTGGGTAATTGTTGATGTAGCCCTTTTAAAATTGTATTTCCCCTGGGGAAGTTTGCACTTCTACGCAATTATCATGCAAACCTTACCTGTAAACCTCCAAAAAAGGGGATTCTATCCTCCCTCCCCACCCCCCACCCAGTACAACACCTTGGCGCTCAGAAGTTACAGCCCAAAGAGTAGATTGTATTTATCCTTACTAAAACAGAATTGGCAAAATATTGGTAGAAGGAGGAGGTAGTAGTGAAAACGGATGGGGTGAAACTTGATCGGCACGATGTACTGGAAGGCTGGCTATTTTTGAAAATAAGTCAGTCACCTGGTCCAGATGACTAACATCACATGTTGCCAAGAAAAGTGGGTGCGGAGATAGCCAAAGGGCTTGCAATCTTCCCCTTATAAGGGGGAGGTGCCAGAGGGTAGGCAAGTTATAGATGCCATTTACGATGGCTCTCAAAATAAAACTCAAGCAAATACCTAATTAAAATATGGACATTTCAGCCACTTGTGAAATTTGCACCTCCCTTTTATGAAGGATGAATTGTCAACATAAAAAAAACCACAGACAAGAGAAACATTGAAGCACAATGGGTATCAAGGCAAATATGAAATGGATATTATATTGTGATGGCTCCTCATCCCAAGCACAAAGATCACAGCTGCCTGAAACACGATGTGAAAAGCCAAAACATAGGATGTTTACCACCTTATTTGGAAAAGTATGTTGGACTTGTGCCATGTCAAAATAACAGTACAAGTTGTTCCGAAACAGAGACTATCAGAAACACCATATAAGCCATAAAACCAGCTGCAAGACAACTATGCAACCAATATGCAGCTGAAAGTGGGAAAAGGATTCTTCTCCCAACCTGTTCTAACTTCAGGTTCACCTGATAGCCAACCTCTTGACGATTCAACGACTAAAGCCTTGCAGCTAACCGAAAATTCTCTGCTTTTGCAAGCCTTCCTCTCCAGTTAAAGCATCAATTTATCCAAGAAACTACAGGCCTGCTGCAAACAAAACTGAAATCCTTCTAAATTATAATAGTGTTTTTTTTCTACTTCACCTGTATCTGATCGTCATGTGTGCACGAGATGTTAAACGTCTTGGGGCAGGTGTGAGAACATAAATGATCTAACTTCACATAAAAGCACTTTGATCACAGACAACAATAAATTCCAGGAACTCTGTGACAAGATCATAAATACACTTCAATAAGGTTGACCAAGGAAAAATTCATTCACTAATATTTTTGCAGCTGCCCACGAGTTCAATCACAAACTCACCTCTACCTTCAAGCCCTTATCCCCAGCAAAACATACACGGTCTTTCACTCTGGGCCTCAATGTCCATTCCCTTTGATGTCAGACTCCAGATTTAAAGTTATACGGCTCTGATGAAAATTAGTGGCTGAGGCCAGGGGTTGGCCTATCCAGGTATCAGACACATTCACTGCACTGTCAGTAGGCTTATACCAACAGATCTTTGGGGCTTTAATGTTGAATGATCATTATGGAACTATATAAAAACTGTGAGCTATGAACATACTTCCTTATATCAGGCCATAACAGCCAAAAATAGAAAAATGAAATCAGGCCAAAAAGGTTGGTTATTGGAATGCCAAATAACTATGCACAGTTATACAGTCAAAATGAAAATGAACAGATATTGACAAAGCACTATTAAACACAGGCCCACGTTTTCTCTCCCAAGTTGACTTGTACAAATCAGGAAATCTCCAGACTTGGCACACCTACCTTGGGAAAAAGTGTCCCGATGGCTGGTGGATGTAGATCATGGTGGCCACAGGGGCTGCTGAGTGCTGATGTATGGTGTTTAAAAGGCTCGTCTTGTTAATTTTGTTAAGTATTAAGCCCTCTAACCCTCACACATCATCCCACCACCTCATGGCTACTTATACTCTCCATGCCAGTTTAATGCCAACCCCTGCCTCTTCCAGCTGCATGGAGTTGGCACAATAATAACCCTTGTGGCAATGTTAACAAATGGCTTTTATAACTGCTAGACAAGATTTGTTTCAACTCTCACTGACATAAAAGGGATTAAATAATTTGACAGCTCTATAGATCACACCTGCCTTTCATGAGATTTTATGACCACTCTTACACTGTGGATTAAGGCTCAAGCTACAGAAAAATGGGGTCCAGTTGAACTCAGTGTTCAAATAGTCCTGCTGAGTTTGGGTTTCTTGCATGCGAGTCATACTCTACTCCCTTTCCCCTGTCGGCAAAAATATGATCTATTGGACATGGAGGCAGGATTTCCCAATTTGGGTCCTGCCCTCCATTTTTAAAGGTTTGCGAAGTCCCCATGATATTGTGAAAATCTGCACCAGAATCTTTAAAGAAAGAAATAGGCTTACAAATTGAAAAGTTCATCAATTTCAACTTTGGGTTATAAAATCCTTAAATAACGAGTGCAGACAATGCTCTAAATATTTCAACATCTGCAAACGAGTAAAGCATGCAAAGCTTGCTGACATTTGACCGAAGGGGGGGAGCACGACAACAGCTGGGAAGTATCATTGCTACTGACGAGATAAGAGACAGACTATAATCTGGGATCATATTCTTCTCAGAAGTACAGCCATACTAAAAATGGATATTATGCACTCAAAGGATCGCAAATGTAATTGTTTACAACACTAACATCCTGAACATGAATTAAACCGGTGGCATAACTGGAATTGGCAAAAACACAGCAACAGGGACAGCAAAAAAGCTTTTAGAAACTCTCAAATTCACAGCCAATAGACATAATGGGACTTGGCATCATTAAATGTAAAGAATCTAAATATTACCATTGTCATAACATTTCTTTAGTACGATCAGTGGTATAGATATGCTGCATTTCTTGTAGCTCCAATAATATGTACCATTCCCTGGGAATCTTACCAAAAAAAATGGCAGTGTTGTTCCCACGAGAAAACCGGCGTGTTCTCTCCCCAGATCTTACGACACTCTGCCTAAAGAAAATGGGGGGCTTGTTTCATACTGTCATGCAGAGGGCGGGGCCTCACACCAACAAAGCTTGGCTGCACGGAGATCAGGGCACCATCTTTAAAGTGTCAGTGATTTCTCAGGCTCAAGCACCTTGTTGTATTACGAAAGGTTTTCTTTTGAATGAGATGCTAAACTGAGAATCCATCTGCCTGTTCAGATGTACATTAAAGATCCCACAACACAACAAGAGGAGCAGAGTTCTCCCATTGTTTTGGCTAACATGCCATTATCAATCAATATGACCAAAAGCAGATTAACTGGTCATTCATTTTGTAGAAGTTTACACAATTGACATATTTTCTGATAAAAGTGACTTTTGCTAATGTAATGTATTGCTTGTGAAGCACTTTGGGACATTTAACGGTTATGACTATAACTATTTTCTTACCTTCATTAAGTTGAAAATCACACTGCATCTTGATCATCATACTTTTTAATCTACTAAACAAATTAACCTTCCCCACAGTGCAGCACTGTAGCTCCCATGGGCAAGTAATTCATTAGATTCAGAAGTCAGGGTTGGATGCTTTGCGTACTCTGGGTGATGCATTCTTCCAATATTTCATTGTCCAAGAAGAAGGACACACATTATGTTCAATTTTCTATGCTATTGATGCATATGAACTGCACAGGAAAATTTGATAACAATATCCAGAAAATGGGACCTGGGACTGTGTTTATAAACTCATTTGCCAATTGACAGGTCGGTAACTACTTGATCAACCTTAATTCTGCTACCCTTTAAGTAATTTGGTTCTGGTGTAGACACTTGAGTAGACTGATTTGAAGACAAACTTGGTCCTTTGTTTCCACATGTGCCAGGCACACAGTTGACAACTGTCTTAAAAGCTTCTACTTAAATTACAACTAGTTGAGCAAACTGGATAAGGGAATCAAATGCTCACTTGTGTGGTGGAATACACAAAGCACCTGAAGACAGAAAGTTCATCTTTCCAGTGCATGAAATCTACCAACATAGCATTTAATAGTATTTTAAATAACCCACAATTATCTTGATTCATTGTTCTATCACCACCAATAAAGTACTATTTGGAAAAAAATTCTTCTAAACTTAGTTTTCACAAATTTCTGTTTCTGCTCAAAAGGTCCCGGTAATCATCTGGGTTTATCACACTTGACTGCAATTTAATCTTTTTCAATAGCACAACTTTATCTGTGGGAGTACGATTGTTTCTGATCTGTACAATTTCTACACTTCCTAAATCAAAGGAATTTTAATCTTTTTCTTGTGGTGACCAAAACTAAAACACGGCATTCTCAGCTGCAGCCTGACCAGTGCATTACCAATTTGCTAGCATAACATCTGTAGACAAGCATTCCATCTTTCTGGTTCTGTAATACTGCATTTATCTCCTTGAAAAAAAAATCTGTTTTGCTACATTGTGGACTCTGAAAATAACCGCACCTAGATTTAGGCAGTGCAATTCTGTGACTCTGATTGAGCACTTGTTCAGATTGCTGAAATAATTCCTACATTGTTGTTGAAGCAGAAATAAAGGTCCCTTCCAAATATTGCATAACTGATTGGGTTCTTTTTCTCTCCAAGCCATTTAGCTGGGTTAGATGTAAAGCCTGTGCACATCTTGTGGGAATCGTTCAACCAGGCCTGATAAAAGACCTCCATGCCATTGCGGTGAGAGTTTCCACTTCCATTTTCTGTAATGATTGTCCTTCCAATGACGTAATGGGAATCCCAATGTCATTTGAATGCATTTAAATCGCAGCATCAGCCCCCGCCAATTAGATTCACAAACGTGGATCATGACAAATCTACCACGGCATGCACCTGGCGATTAGAACGCGTCAGAGAAGAGTACATTGAATGGGGGGTTCTATCTTTAATCTCTTGTATAGGGCAGCCCGATCTTTTAAAACCAAAGTTGCTGGCGTAGCAGTCTATTGTGGGACCTGCCCCTTCATTTTTTTTTGGCAAGAGCCAAATGGTATGGCACAGAAAGCCACTTTTGGGGCTGGCAGCTTCCTCGCCTTGATTCCTGACAAGATAGTTGGCAAAGGATACAGATTTAAAAGCTAATGACAAAGGTGAGATACTGCTCAAGAAGGTGTTCGCAGAATCATAGAATCCTTGCAATGCAGAAGAGGCCATTTGGCCCATCGAGTCTGCACTGACTCTGACAGAGCATCTTATCCAGGCGTTCTCCCCCATCCTATCCCTTTAACCCCATACATTTACCATGGCTAATCCATCTAACCTACACATCCTTGGGACACGAAGGGACAATTTGGCATGGCCAATTCACCTAACCTGCACATCTTTGGACTGTGAGAGGAAATCCATGTAGACACGGGGAGAACATGAAAACTCCACACAAATAGACAGTTAACCAAGGCCAGAATTGAACCTGGGTCCCTGGAGACGCGAGGCAGCAGTGCTAACCACCATGCCGCCGTGCTGGCAGCAGATTCAATTGTAACTTTCATAAAGTGAATTTGGTAACACCCGAAAAGGAAATACTTGCAGGGCTATGGGGAAGGAGCTTTGGACTGGGACTAATTTCAAAGTGCTGGCACAATGGGTCAAATGACAGGTCATTTCCAAACCCACTAGTTTTCTATCAATATGGGATGGATCATCTGATTATTAGAAAAACAGCACTGGTTTAAGTATGCACCCAGGCATTGTAAAAATGAAAGCCTGCTCTGTAGAAGGATCTATACCATTATGGCAGACTAGTTCATCTCCATAAAAAAAATTAATTTAAATATGTTACATGTAAAACCACTTTAAATGGATGTCCAAGTATACAGAAATATTTAACATTTTGATATTTCAGTTGTAAAATATAAATCTTTTTATGGAAATTATGCACTAAACCTCAAGCCAAATTAAATTATATGAAGTGTAATTATATATATTGACTCAATGTACGCACATTTTAAAATCTTCCCGTTTGAAAGGGAGGGAAAATTAACTGTCCTCTTTGACTTCCCAAAAATCAGACTAGCCAAGTTCATGCAGTATCTCCACAGCTTAGAACTAGCAGAATGTACTGGAACACCAACATGGCAATCATGATGCCCAAGCTCAGAGCACTGAACCTCCACATCACAAAGTTCATTTCTTTCAAGTGATTTTTGTAAGCCATTGCTGCCTGATATTTCTGCTTCTGAAAGCAGTCAACCTGTTCTGCGACTTCCACTCGGGTCTGCTGCAGCTGGACAAGGGAGGTAGTAAGCACCATCCAAGAAATAAAATTCACCTTTCCCAATTCTCTGACAACTCCCAGCAACAGCCCTATTGTCAATGGGAAATGCCATAATCTTGGTATGTGGAATTTGGCACAGCTTGGGTAAGAAAAGCAAACTTCGGTAGGAAACAAACACCCAAGCTTTGACAGAGAGCGTCATGGTTCTGAGCTGCACAAAGAGTTTCTGATTTGACCTGAACAACAATATTGTAGAGAGTTACCAAGCAATGACTATACATTTCCCCCCAAAGTGGAAAAAAAAGGCTATACATTCACTTGAGTTACACTCACTTCTTTACTGCCAGTATCAAAACAATGGCATGCAATATACAAAAACAACCTCCTTCTAGGTCATGGGTTGTATGGTACATGCAGATCAGGAAAAAGGGAGAACAGAATTCTCTCTCACTAATGCTTTAAAAATTTCTTTCAACCTCTCTCACTGTGATCATATTTTAGAGAAAAACTGCAGAAAAACAAAGGCATGGGGGCAGGGGGTGCAGGAAAATGAACAAACTAAAGCGAACCAAAGATTCCCAACGCTCATCAGCTAGAATTACAGGATGTAGCAAGAACCAATCACCTCCTGCTCTCTCCGTCCCAACTAAACTTTCCACCCAACAATTTGCACAATGGGAATCTGGTTTTCTAGTATATTACACACAATACTTCTGCACTGTTTCAACCACCCCCTCCCCCCACGCCCAAACCCTAGCCACAAAGCTTTTTTGGTTTTCATTTGCCATTCTATTTAGAAATTCTTGCTTTGTTGAATGGGAACATAATTTGACAAAGGGTACGTCCAACTGGTTATTCCAGATCTGCAGGCCAAAGGAAGCATCGAATTTTCTTGTATTTTATCAGACATATCTCGATATAGAATACAAAGCTGAAATTGTGGGGCTGCACTTTTATGCTTAGCCTGTGTGTTTCCAGGTGCGCATCATCAGGAAGTGATGGGATAACTTGGATTGCAAATACCAACTGACACCTAAATGCACAGTGATAAGGACTCTTTCTGAAGCAAGTCACAATCATAACTGGGCTCAAAACTGCATTTTATAGTATCAGGCAGTTCGCTAGATTTTCAATTAAACGTTGTATTCTTTCTAAAGTTAGAATAGAAAGGATGCTCAAACATTAAAATTCAACTGCTGGTGGACTGTGCTTACTGATCTCATTGTACTTTGCTGCCAACCAAGTTGACAAGTAACATTTGTCTTGCTTCATTTTGTTGATTTATATGGGCATCAACATAACTGGAGCCTTCATTTATCCATTATTGATACGATATTGTTCTCTAACGTGCAAAAAGATGGGTAAAATTTCAATGCTGCAAATGTAAGATTTAACAAAAATGATTAAGTATAGGAAGGAACATAGTCAACCCATGTACTAATAAATTCATCCCAAAATAGTAAAGTCACAAACCATCTGTGCTGTAAAAGGGCAATAAAACAAGAGTAAATGCAAGGCAATAAAAATCATACAAGTGTCATTCAGAATAAGGTTAAATTGTGGAATCAACAGCTATCTTTGCAGAACTTTCATATACTTGCACATGAATAGACTGTCATCAGCTGCTACACCTGCCAAATACAACTGACAAACAGCAACATGAACACTTACTGAATCAGGAGCAAGTTGGTTGAGCAGCATTAAGCAAAACAAAATCATGGGGTTTAGGTTATGATCACCATTTTAAATGGATCATTTTTTCCCCCATTTAGGACACTAAATCTTCAGAATTTCAACGGTTTTCTAAACATAAAGCAGTGGTGGAAACTCTGGCCTTCTATCACAGATAGCAGGTCCCAAAATAAAGGAAGTGAAATAAAGCACATTCACCCCGACAGCCAAAGGCGGCATTGCTCACTCCTCTTTGAGCTTTATATATAGACAAAGGAGGAAAGTAGAAAGGGGGAGAATAGAGGAGAAAGGAAGAAAGCAAAAGACAAGGGGCAGAATTCTCCCAAAATAATTCTAAGTGTCGAATTTGCGTGAAAACTGGAGGAGTAATTCACGCTGGCTTTTTCAGTGGGAGTTCAGAGGAGAATCTCCCACACACTGCGCACTGCAGAGGCCACCAGCGTGAATATCATTAAATTTTGAGGGGCGGGATCTGTTCCCACTCGAGGCGCCGAAATCAGCACACTGCGCCGATCGGTCAGTGCTGAGACGGCACATGTGCAGTGGCCCTGCACGGACAGCCTCCCAATTGCTGGCTAGTTCAAATCGCTGACCAGCCCCACAACACTCCTCCCCACCAACTCTCTCCCCCACCCCCCCCACCATCCATTCCCAGGCCTAATACCGCCTGTCGCAATCTCCACCCCCCCCTCCCTCCGATTGCTGGCCCTCCAGCTTCCTCCACCAATCCCTATTCAGAGTGGCAGCAGGACCACCCCCCCACCCCTAGGCCCCAACCCCATCAGGCCACGCCTCCTGGGCATTAGCACTTTCAACAATGAGAAGACGTGCTTATTTTTGTTCAGTCATAATTGAACGTCCATGTTAGTGTCAAATGTTGTGCTCGTCACTCTGTGGGAAATGACTGAGCTTGCAGGCTTAGCTGACCCTCCCTTCAGCACTGCAAAGAAACCTGGCCAACAGATCCGTAGAAGTGCAGATTAGGTGGATTGGCCATGCTAAATTGCCCCTTAGTGTCCCAAGATGTGTAGGTTAGGAGATTAGCTTGGTAAGTATGTGGGGTTACGGGGATAGGATTCTATTCTGCACCCCTGTGAGATAGTGAATACAGAGGTTTATACGTTTCAACATTACCAGTACCACAACTGCTAAGATCTGAGTTTATTCAGACAGCATCAGGCTTCTCCACATATCTGGCATCATTAATATCTATTCCCTCAAATAAATGCTCTATGTTGGGTATCAGCTTGCCATTCTAGCCTCACTTGCAGCATCTGCGTGCACGACTTTGGGTGCAAGTAACATGTCCACTTCTGGTGAAAATAAATTAATTGGGAGACTACACCAAATATGGCATAATTATGCTGGAAAGTCATGGTCTACATTTGTAATAGCTATATGGTGGGGACAACATAACCTAGATCCAGGCTTCCTCTAGTTGCATGCCCCAAGCTTCAAGAAAAAAGTGATCTCAAAGGACATAGTTGAAGATTGCAGCAACAATTCAATCACACTCGTCTCCGAACATCACTGCACATCTCTCGGAAGAACAGAACTTCCCAAGGTTAGTGGAAGGTACAGTAATAGAAACAACTTTTCAGAAAATTATTGAGATGTTTGACTCAGGTATCACAGTGTGCACTAATCCTAGAATCTGAAACCAGATCCCACTTTAAAATGTTAAAGAGTGACAGATAATTGAATATCACTACTTGCATGGTCTGAAAATGACTTTCTACTTAGAATTCTTATTTTTGCACAAGACCACCAAAAAGCTAGGGACCACATAAATCCATTTCACATTTGAGAATTATGTAAAGCAGTTTTGCTCAGACATACATTAAAAATAGAAGACTGATCTCATCATTCTGCAGTGTGTTTGTGCTCATAAATGCTTTAATGGAACATGCAGAATTGCCCAATGACATTCTGGGCATGGCGCCCATTCCTTTTCAGCCTCTGCCCTTCTCAAGTGCTCCAAAGTTGTTTATAGCTAGCGTGATGATGATATGCATGAGTTTAGACAAACTGAAACTTTCTAAAATGTGACAATTAATCAGAGGCAGCAGCTTTATTGAAATTGTACAACACACATGGATTTTTCTTATTTCGTGCTTACTTACTTGCAAAGCTGCAAACATCATCATTTCCTCCTCTGTGCATTCAATTTCTTCCAGAAGAATACACCACTTAGCTTGTTCAAAAAGCTGGTTGATCCTCACTGCATCATACTGAAATTTCAAAGTAAAACAGATGTTTAGAATTGCCACAGCTTTGTATGAACAAGTGTTCTCGTGTGGCAATAAAAAGAAATAAAACTGATATTGCAGATTTAAAACAAAATACATTTTTTGGTACATTTTAAAGATATTTGTTTAACTGTATTTCCAACTATAAATTATGGAAGTAATCATATGATGCCACCATGAAATATTGATTTTATTTACATCAAATGTTGTCCCATAATTTCTAAGCTTTGTACTTTAACTAAACCAGTGTTACGCATTTTAAAGAAATGAATTGAGAAAAACTGGACCAAAAAAAAAGACTTTAGTGAAAACATATCCTACATCGTCATGAACATGATAGCTGCCTTCCACTATTATTATTTTATGAAGCAATCAGATACAAGTGTTGTAAGCATCATAGCCAAAATAAAGTGTTGGACAATATGGTTGATAAAGTATAACTTGAATATTCACACAGAATTGGACATGGAGAAGTGATTGAACATGCAATACGGCCAGACACCTTACAATGCTTAAAATTATGCAGATTCCTAGTTATAATGCTCTTTTCAGTGACAGAGCAATACACCATGTTACATCATTGCCCTGTACAATATTTGAGAAACATCTTTTGAAGTACAAAATATAAAGCTGCATGAAGGGGTACATATTTTTGTAAACTCATACCTTTGGGTTTAAATCAAAGAAACTGTAATATTTGAATCGGAGCATTAAAACTTCATTGTCTTTTACATCTTGCTCCATCAGGGATCTTGATGAATCTAACCATCTGAAAGAAAACATGCAAAAGTTGGAATAAAATGTACACTACTGTAACTTTATTTAAAACAAAATCTAAAAAAAAAGGGACAGAAAATGTGAACTTGCCCTTTGTTAGTTTTTGCCTTATCAAGTAGAGACTGCGGTTTGAATAGCTGTGCCAATATATCCGGGGAGGTGATTGGCTGGCTCACTGCAAGAACACTAGGATTGCCTTCTGATAGAGGACTGTCACCAAACCAAGCTGAGGTTGGGGAAAGTGGGCTACCATCTCTCGAGTCATATGTTGGTGTCATTGTCTTGCTATACAATCCTGGGCTTGAGTAAATACTTCCTGAAGGAGGAGAGAGAGAGATTCAAAGAAATATAATTGCATTTAGTTAATTGCCAGTTGGGTATAGAGCATTTAACAAGATGCATTCACCGGAGAACCAATAATTCTAATCATTATGCAAATCTGCGCACCAATAGTAAAACAAAACGTCAAGAGTTGTGCATAACACAACAATAATATTTAATCATAAAGTCTATGATAAATTGAAAGCTTACCTTTTGACGGACCAATATAAAGAACATCAGAGCCTACAGAAGAGGAAAACAGAGGAAATGAGAAGGGCAGAAAGAGCACAGAACAGGCAGGGCACAGCATGGAGTGAGCAGGCAGAGCACAGAGTGAGCAGGTGGAGCAAAACATGCTGCAAGAGCATAGCCAGTGATAAGAACAAATATATACAGTAAATTAATTTATCTACAGATTCATCATGTCTCCTTCATAGAGCTTGCTTCATTGTTAACACTAGTGAAATCCTTCAGATGTCAAAGCCATAACAAAAGCATTTGCTGGAGGAAGCACATACTGTGAAAGCTCACATGTAAACAAAAAATAAACACCCAAACTAAAAAAATTACCAGAGCTAATTTTGAATACATACTGGTGATGGCACATGTGCTGTACATTTCCGATAAATTGGAACTTCATCAAATAGTGGAAGCGCCAAATGAATGAAGTAACTGGAAAAAAATGCCAATTCAATACAGCCAAGTAATTGTGCTTGGTTTTTGATATCATTGTGTGTACTTAGTGCAGTGCTGGACTAAATATGTACATTTGAATATCATTCAGCAGAACATTTCATTAAGTTCACAAGGATGGTCCCAGAAATGAGGAACTTCAGCTACGTAGATAGATTGGGGAAGGGAGATTGGTTTCCTTGGAGAAGGTTGAGGGGAGATTTGAAAAAAAGGTATTCAAAAACATGGAGTCTGGACAGAGTGGATAAGGAAAAACTGTTCCCAGTGGTGGAAGGATTGAGAACAAGGTTTAAGGCAATTGGCAAAAGAAGCAATGGTGACATGAAAAAATTGTTTTCGCACAGCAAGTGGTTAGGATCTGAAATACACTGCCTGAGAATGTGGTGGACGAAAGTTCAATCGAGGGATTCAAGAGGGAATTGGGATTGTTATCACAGAAGGAAGTACTACGTGGAGAAAGCAGCAGAGTGACACTAGTCAAATTGATATGTGGAGAACTAGTGCAGACATGAAAGACTGAATGGCCTCCTTCTGTAATACTGTGAAAGCATCTGAAAACTGCACCAGATGTGGTCAATTAGTTTTATGATATGACTAACTTTTTCACTAAGTTTCATCGCTCTCCTTCAAGAAAAATATATTCAAGCAGAAGAAGTTGGTCTGACAAGAGGAGCAGAAAATTATTAAAACAGATTCTAGCATCCTCTACATAATTACAATATTTTATCCCAAAAATCTACACGGGGAAGCATCCTTGAAGACAATTTAGGCCTTTATGGCATTATTACTCAAAAATCTTTTTCCTTACGTTATAAAAGCATTCCGTCTCCCTGACTTTCAAAACCACAGTGGTCTCACCAGATTACTGATGGTCTTCCCCACCTACCACTCCTGCCATAATTCTATGTTTTAGAATACAGCACGGTGGCTAGCGTTGCTGCCTCACAGTGCCACGGTCCCGGGTTCAATTCTAGCCTTGGGTCAGTGTGTATGTGGAGTTTGCACATTCTCCCCGTGTCCACATGGGTTAGGTGGATTGCCCATGTTAAATTGTCCCTTAGTGTCAGGGGGACTAGCGGGGTAAAAACGTGGAGTGAGGATAGGGCCTGGGTGGGAATGTTGTCGGTGCAGGCTTGATGGGCCAAATGGCCTCCTTCTGCACTGCTGGGATTCTATGATTTTCTATAAATGTAGGTTTTTTTCTCAAAAACACTCACCATTTGTTGGAATTTAACACAAATGTCTTCACTCTGATGAAAGATTCTATACAACAATATTGGGAAAAGACTTTTAATGAAGTCACTACTAGGGAATTGGACCCTTCCCAACCTCAAGGCATTAGTCCTCATGGATTCTGGAACTTATTGGTCAACCTCATTTCATCAGTCAGGCCTCTTGTTGCGCACAGGGAGCACAATTCCTGTGACTTCAAAGTTCTTACTAGGGATTCTCCCCACTGGTCTATCTGAATTTTTGATATTGTGGTTCATCATTGTAGTTCAGGAGGGTAAGCTATGGTAGCGGAGCTGAGGAAAGGTCACAGACCTATAACATCTTTCCACAGATGCTGTCAAACCTGCTGAGTGTTTGCAGCATTTTCTGCTTTTATTTCAGATTTCCAATACTTTTCAAGAATTTGCTTTTGTGTTATGCTGATACACATGCTCCTCATGGTGGTCTCCAGCAAGCAAATTCTGTTTGGTAACCCTCAATATTGCAGATGTTCTTATGACTGCCTTCATTGCATGTTGTCTGGTTAGCATTTGAGATTCTTAGCTCTTTGTGGAGGTCTTGTGGTGTCTGTTTCAAGCGTCACTTCAGGACTTGATACCCATGGAAGGTGTGTTCATTATGTGGCCAAAGACTGGTTACTAGCCTGTAAATCTTTCCAATACACCTGATGGCAGGAGGTAAGAGGAGGAGTTTCCTGGTCTGCAAATGTAGCAAAAGCCAATGGCAAAGCATTGCAATACTGTGCCCTGCATAATCGCGGGCCAATCCAATCGCCAAAGCCTACTTAGGGCCATGGTACCTGAAGCAGAAGCCTTTTAGTATCATCTTTTTCTTAGTTGCTTTAGAAACAGTTTAGGACCAATTCTATCCTTTCGCAACAAGGTTAATGGGTGAAGAATCCTCCAGCAACTCCTAGAGGGGGATGGGGGCAGCATACTTGCACACACACAATTTGTGTCCTTTGAATGCGTTCTATTATTGTAGAAGGATGCCAGTTTCAGGTTAAACCTAGTTTCTCCAAACAAGGAGTTCATGCCATTACATCTATTCTGACAAAGCAGAACTTTACACATTTGCTTAAATGGACATGCTGAGCTCTGATCACCAGTGCTAGAATACTGGTTAAAATTTCAAATATTTGAAAGAACCAAATGGTGTTTGATTTGATTTATTATTGTCACATGTATTAACATACTGTTAATACTGTCAAAAGTATTGTTTCTTGCGCAGTATTTCTGCTCTTCACGGTGTAAAGCCAATCTTTCTCCAGATAAATAGCCTAGATTTGCAATATCAGTATATGTACTGAGCGGCACAATGGCTAGCACTGATGCCTCACTAGCACCAGGGACCCGGGTTCGATTCCAGCCTTGGGTGACTGTGCAAACTCCACACAGACATTCGCTCCGTGTCTGCATGGATTTACTCTGGGTGCTCTGGTTTCCTCCCAGAGTCCAAATATGTCCAGATTAGGTGGATTGGCCATGGTAAATGCACAGGGTTATGGGCATAGGGCGGAGGAAGGGGACTGGGCAAGTTGCCCTATTGGAGAGTTGGTGCAGACTCAATGGGCCGAATGGCAGCCTTCTGAACTGTAGGTATTTTATGATACACTTAAAACATTGTATTGTATTAGAAGGTACTAATTCTTTCATAATAACAATGTCGTATGAACATGTTATGCACACAAATTCTGATATCACAATCACAGGTTTCTCAGCATCCAAGGCTAAAACAATAGTCTTACAACAGCAATTATACTACAGTCTGTCCCTTGGCACTGCCCTAGGGGCAAAATGGCAATGCCTGGGAGAACCTTGGCACTGCCCACCAGGCAGTGCCAAGAGGGCAGGTGGAGGCGATTCGACTGCCACACTGCATTGGGACTGGTGACAGAGGGAGGGAAGGGGTTGATTGGTGCTTCAGTGCTGACAGGGAGGGGTCCGGGAGGCCAGCGATCAGGAGGTTGACAGTGTGGGGCCACTGCGCATGCACTGATCTCCACTCTGACAGATCAGCACACACGCAATGGCCCACACAGTGCTATGCTGCCAGCCTCTCGGGTGGGAATAGGCCCTGCCCCCTGATTTTCAGAAGGATTCCCGCTAGTGCACTCTGCAGTGCTCAGATTGTGGGAGATTCATTTTGAAAATCATGCTTAAAAAAAAAAATAGTCGGGAGTCACTCCAGTTTTCATGCAAATTCGGCACTTAGAATTTTTTTGGGAGTATCAACCTCGCCCCACCCTTGCCTTTGTTCGAATTGAACCTAACCAGGAAGAAAGTTAAGCTTCCCTGAAATCAAAGAATCTGTCAGAAGACTGGTTAGTTATCATGACTACATTATACTTTTTCCACCTCATTGTTTGCCAACCATTTCTATTTTACTTTAGAGCTTGGAAACAGTTAAGCACAAAACCTCAATTTTTGAAATCAAAAAATCTTCCAGTTACAATCCATCCCTTACTGGAAGCTTAATTTTGTAATTGTATACATATAATTATGCATTTCCCCTCTTCCCAACTTAAACAATAATGGTCAGTTCAGCTGAAGGGAGACATTATTACACAGGTGGACTGTGTCAAATGGACTACATGCCAAAGTTAGATATCTCTTAAAAAAGAGAAACACCATCACCTTGACTCCTACTCCCTTCAAATCATGGTGGTACAGTGATTAGCACTGCTGCCTCACGGCACCAAGGACCCCAGGTGACCGTGTGGAGTTGACACATTCTCCCCATGTTTGCATGGGTTCCCCCCGGGTGCTCAGGTTTCCTCCCACAGTCCAAAGATGTGCAGGTTAGATGGATTGCCAGTGCTAAATTGTCCATTAGCATCAGGGGGATTAGCAGGGTAAATACATGGGGTTACGGGAATAGCTGTGGGATTGCTGTTGGTGCAGGTTCAATGGGCCAAATGGCCTCCTTCAGCACTGTAGGAATTCTATCCTGTGGAATGCTGAAACTGATTTGATTTGAAGATTGAGAAACAATCTTATACCTGCTCACTAACAAACACGGTTCAGATTTCACAAGATTCAAGCTTATCCAGTTTTGTCTTTGTTTAGAAAGATAATGATAGATTTGTTCACACCTTACTGTATCAGTACTTATTCTCTCCAACTATCAGAACAATCAGCTTTTGTACAACTCAATCATTAAACATACCCAACTTCAAACCAGTTTTCTGTAAGAGGTTCTGTTGGTTGAAAAGGAAGGTATTAAACAGTTTACTACTGCTTCCTGCAACCAAGTTACATTTTTGTTTTAAAAAGCATTCAAGACACGAAAGAAAACTTGAATGGCAGTGTTAAACAAATTTAATGAATCAAAAGAAATGAACACAAATAATTTAATGTCGGATCGGAGCTTTAGAAAATGACATTAAGAAATAAATCTTAGGACCAAGCTGCTTTTACATGACCAAAATAGGCACACCATCCAACCAGAGTGGTAAATAGGACATCCAAGATCACAAGATAATTATGGATCAGGAAGGAAGTTGACCCATCCTGATTCTTCCACTCAGGGGCATCATATTTAAGAAAACACAGCACGGATTTGTGAAAGGAGTTATTAGATGAGGGAAGAGGGTGGAACAGGACATGCTGATGTGATGTACACAGACTTCCGAAAGTCCAGAAAGCATTTGATAAAATGCAACACAATAAGTTTGTCAGCAAAGGTGAAGTCCATGGAGTAAAAAGGGCACCATGCATATAAAATTGGCGAAGTGACAGGAAACAGATAGTGGTGAATGGTTTGCTTTTCAGACTGGAGTAAAGAACACAGTGGGTTCCTCAGGGGTCAGTACCAGGACCATTGGTTTGCTGGATATATGTTAATGACCTTGAATTTGGTGTACAGGGTACAAATCAAAATTTGTAGATGATTATCACAAACATGTAGTTGTGATATAATAGATTTTGTAACAAAGTTAATCTTTCTTTTTAAATGGACACAAGCAATCTTAAAGATGATTGCCAGTGGTCGCCTGATATTTTCCACTGAAATGTGGTCCGACTTGCAGAAGGCTCTACGTGGATTGCAGGTAGACACAGACATATCTGGATATGTGGAGATATTTGAAATTCAATTTTCATTTCCATCAGTGTAAACAGAAACTCATTGTGGCTTCCTTTATCAAACCTGGGAGAATGGCAACTATTCAGCATAATGGCGGAGACACTTAAAGGGTTAATTATTTCCACTAAAAAGACAATTAATGAGATTATGCCCCACTCATACTAACCCAATATCTAATATGGAAGCATGATTTGACTGTTTGGGATAGCAGCCATTCAAAGTTTTGGGACTTTGTTAAATCCGGCTGTGAACCCCAGGAAGAGCTCTCAGAAATAACTTCTGAGAGAGTTCTTGGCCAAGGGAGGACAAAGAGGAAGACATTAAAAAGGAATCAACTGCTGTTCTGCCAAAGGAGTTCAGACAAGCTGCAAGTGCAGAGTTAGCAAGGAATAGAAAACCTTTGGGAGAGGGTAAAGGCGACCTGCTGAATCCACCTGTAATGGCAAACTCCAACTCTTCAACTACAGAAGCCATCACAGCTGCTAAACAGAACCTAACTTTCAACCTCTTCGTTTTGGAAAGAAGGAATTCAAGCAACGTGCCTGCACTGATATCGCAAAGGCCGATTTGAAATCAAGTATCTTTTCATTTTCATCCGCATTCCAGAAAATAACTTCACTTTCACCCAAGTAACTTTCAGCAATAGTTCTTGTATTATCTTTTATCTTGTTTAACACTGAAGCTTGTCTGCTGTTTTTTAAAAAAAATTGAACTTTTCATGAATAGGGGGCTACGTACACACAGACAAATTCTTGAAATCGCAGACCACCAAGAAAATGTGCTTCATGTGATCATGACAATGACATAGCACTTGGAAGTATTGTGAACTGACTGGATAATGATCAGATTGAGAGGACGAGACAGGCTGCAGTCTCTTCAACTAAATCAATATTCTGCTTTTCTATTCTTCCTGCCAGTGGACAACCTCACATTTAGCTACACTATACTCTGCCATTTGTTACTGCTCACTTAATGTATCCACTATAAAGCCTGCTAACAACTGGAAAGGCATGAGGAACAGCTGTGCATGCACACACACCGTACATTATGGTCACTGGTGCCTGTGCAACTGTTGCTCACACCCCACCAGTACAAAAGAGAACCTTGCAGTATAATCTGAGATTTATTCTTGGGGATCAGAAGGCTCAGGGTAGCAATCCAAACTTCCATACAGACAGCATGTGCTGGACAGTTCGCAGAAAAATACACAGTGGCTTTAAACTTTCCTATCACTATGTATCAGATTGAATACTAATTCTCCCAAGGCATCACAATGAAAAAAAGCTCATACATTCCTGTTCATCTTAAATAATTGATTTGAATGAGATTATAATTTCTACAAAAAGTAGTCACTTAAAAATGCATTAAATCATTACAGGCAGGATAAAACTTTTGTAAATAGGAGAACATAAAAAAAACACACTGCAAGATACAATGTGATAGTTGACTTACAGATTATTACATAAAACTGCTTCAATTCAAAAAGAGAAGCTTTTTATCTGTATGATAATAGCAACCAGATTCCAAAACTAAAAGATGGAAGAAACTGGTTATAACTGTTTCCCATGACTCCAAATGAAACATTGTAGGAACTCAGACAAGGTCAGAAGCAGATAAAGATAGATGGTTCACAACCATTACATCCCAAGATCCAATGCAACAGCAAGTGAATAGGGACCAGGCACAAGCCAAAGTGAATAGACAGCTGTAGGCCCCACCTCTTATTGGTAGGTTTCCACAAATGTTTCTGCTACAAGGACAGCGCGATGGCCCGTGGTTAGCACTGCTGCCTCACAGCCAGCCTTGGAGGACCGTTTGCATGTTGTCTTTGTGTCTGTGTGGGTTTCCTCTGGGTGCTCCAGTTTCCCCCCCACAGTCCAAAGACGTGCAGGTTAGGTTGACTGGCTATGCTAAATTGCTCTTTGTGTCCTGAAATGTGTAGGTTAGGGGGATTAGCGGGGTAAATACGTGGGGTTATAGGGATAGGGCTTGGGTGGGATGCACTGTTGGAGAATTGGTGCAGGTTAGATGGGCCAAATGGCTTCCTTCTGCACTGTAGGGATTCTATGAATCTACTACTGACATTTAGTAAAGAATTACATGAAACATTTCTAGGCCTGAAACATACTGGGGAAGGGGATGGGGCAACAGATCTGCTCCTCCAGGTCTTACAAAGCAAGCTAGATTTGTTGGTCAATTTTTAAGTGTTTATGAGGAGTGCAGACATGTCTGGATTTGGTAACACAGGGTTAATTTGGTTCTGAGATTTCAATTTTAGACATGGAACCTTGAAGTCACCTCAATCTCAAAGAGACTGTACTTGTTTCCATTCGTACAAAAGTTACAAGACAAACGAAGGGCATAGGTTTAAGCCTTCAATGCGAGGTCAGTAAATACTTGGAACTCCTCAAGTCAGGCAATAAAAATACAATTCACAAGTAGACGATCATCGTTGACACTATATCGGATAGATAGTTTGACAAGTTGGAGGTGTGGAACTTTAGCAAGTACTCATTTGTCAAATCACAACAGCACTTAAAATATTGGATATAGGAGCCTGTGTTCTCCAGATAATCTCATTATGTAGCATCTAACCCCAGTTTTTTGAACACAGATGATCAGGCAGAATCTCATTTACCAGTTTCAGAAAGGCAGCTCCATTGGTAATTGAGTAGTTTCTGGCACTGTTGCCCAGGACTTTTGTAATTACTCTTACCCACCTCCTCCACCATTTGCCAGAATAGCATAGCAAACCAGACACCCTCTGAGTCACAATACATTCTATGACCAGCTATCAGACACCACCTCCAAGGCACTCCAATAGCAGACCCGCAAATGGAGAGAGCAGCAAACGCCTCAATCTTGCTATCCCATTAATTTCCTTGCCCCTAGCTCAGTTTTCAAGTCTGTATTGTCCATGAGTAATTTTAACTACTTCTAGTTTGTACTTGCATTGAATCTCTACTAATAAAAATTCATAAAAACTTACAAATATAATGATTAACAAGTTGTTGTTGAAAGTGGACATGGTTTGCAATGAATTTCAAGAATTTAACTAGTTTATAAATGAAGACAGACAATATTTAGCAATTAATAAATGATAGGAAATTGAGATCAGAATTGAAAATGCTACCTCCCAAATTCTTCAAAGTATTTTACAAAGTCTTAATGAAGGCCCATCATTGAAGCTGAACAGTTACTCTCTGTGGTTTAAAAAGAATTCTATTCTCATTTAATCAAAGATAAATGTGTCATTCATTTTGAAATCAGTGAAAAGGTTAAAACATAGGTACTACTCATTTTATAGAGCATGGAGCGATGCTGGGTTAAAATAGCTGGTATTCATTTTTCTTGCAATTCATTTCGTATACTATATATGGAAGAAAAAAATAACCCACACTGAATCTGGTCTCTAGCAATTACGTAATACCATGTGTGAGCTTTGGATACACAAAGCATTAGCAATGAGATTTGATATATTTCCTAATGCAGCCTTTGAAATAACAGTTCTCCAGCTGCCAGGGATGACCAAATCTTCCAAACCAAGAGTGAAGGCCTCCATTTTATGAGTTCTATTAATTCAATTTTTAAACTGCACAAACATGCACATAAAATACGCTGCTCCAATATGACAAAAGAGCTTCACCAGCTTATAGTGGTAATGTATTTTGTTTACAGCTTCTAAGAAGAGGCCGCAAAAGAAAACCCTTGATATGGGGAATACTGTTATTCCATAGGAATCCAATTCTTTTGGTCAAAAGAATGAACATTTAAAAATTGTGTGGAAAAACATTTATCATTTTGGGTAATGCACATCTGTAATAAGCTCACTAGAACCAACCGGTTATATTTCTACCTTGTTGACTTTGAAATAAAAAGGAAGATGACATAATTATTCACAGGTTTAACATTTCAACAATACAAATAATATTTTATTTACTCCTATTAAGGGACTTGCTTATTTTTTCAGCTTATGCAAGAGATCTAAACCCAAAATGTTAACCTGTAATTTCACCAGTATTCTTCAGGCAATCATGGATCTGCTATACATTTCCAACAACTTCTGTTTTTTAATTAAACATTCCATCAAAAATTATAGCTGTAACATAGATATTTTCAGACACAGTCACACAACCAAACAAACTGGATTCCTTCCTTCTGTTACCTCAATTAGACATACTTTAAACATGCAAAGGATGATAATCCCGAGTGATATTTTAATTTTGGAGCAGTCACACTGTACCACTGAGCAACATAATCCACATCTGCAGCCTTGATATCCTACACAGTAAACTTGACTGAAGGATCATCATGTCCGTCAGAGGAAAAGGAGGCAAAGGGCTGGGGAAAGGCAGAGCAAAGCGGCACCACAAAGTGCTTCGTGATAACATCCAGGGCATCACCAAACCAGCCATCCACCACCCAGCTCAGTGGCAGGGGTCAAACGGATCTCGAACTTGATCTACGAGATCATCCACGAAATGCTAAAAGTTTTCCTGGAGAATGTGATCAGGATGCGGTCACCTACACTGAGCACGCCAAGTGCAAGATGGTCACCACCATGGGTATGGTGCACGCCCTGAAACACCAGGGCCGCAATCTCTATGGATTCGGCAGCTGAACAAATCAATCCAATTCTAACAAAACTCAGCAAACTTTATTCATAAATACGATGCCCCTGCCTACACTTAAACCACAAAGCAAAAAAAGTTCATTTTTGAATACAGCAGTGTCCTACTTTAAATTTCAATATCTAGCCACACAAAAAGTTCAGCTTGTTCTAGAATCCTGAAGAATAAGCTTCACTCACCACACCACACATGACTTCAACTATGAGGATTGCCTCTAAGCTCCAAGTTTAAGTTTTAAGTTTATTTATTAGTGTCACAAGTAGGCTTACATTCACACTGCAATGAAGTTACTGCGAAAATCTTCTGGACGCCACATTCCAGTGCCTGTTCGGATACACTGAAGGAAAATGCACCTAACCAGCAGGTCTTTCGGACTGTGTGTGGGGGGTGGGGGTGGGGAGGGGGAACTCACAGACATGGGGAAAATGTGCAAATTCCACACAGACAGTGACCCAAGCCGGGAATCAAACCCGGGTTCCTGGCACTGAGAGGCAGCAGTGCTAACCACTGTGCCACACTAACTTGTGTTACCTCTCAATTACACAATATTAACTTAACAACAATCAACGAGTGATCAGAAGGGAAAATACTGTCATAAAAACATCCTTAACTTCTTTGAGGAAGTGACATCTCGGATGAATTATGGCAAGGCAATCCCATTTCATGCTGCACTTAGACTTGCTGGAAAGCATTTAACAAAGTCTCGGGTAAAAGACTATTAATTAAACTCAAAATAGTAGGGAGTCAAGATAAATGTTAAGTACGAATAAGCAATTTATTGAAGGTTAGAAAACACCAGGTACTTTGTGGAGGAGTTATTTATGCTAAATTTGGGGGGGGGGGGGGGGGGGGGAAAGAGAGAGAGAGAGAGAGAGAGAGAGAAGTATTGAGTTTAGATGACCAGGGACTTGGTGTTGGGGTCACTAGTAATTCAAAGTCCTACAAAGGACTTTCGATTCAGGAACCTTTCAGATGATTCATTCAGGAACCCAATGCAATTTGGCAAAGTGAATGTGCTAGACAAAGTATTTAAATGAGCAGACTGAGAGCAGATGAAATTTATTAGGGCTGCATGAGGTATTACACATCGGAACGAAAATAGATAACACATGGTTGGATGTTGCATAAGATTAAATCTCACGGGATCCAGGGTGAGGTAGCCAATTCGATTGAAAATTGACTTGATGACAGAAGACACAGAGGGTGGTTGTAGAGGGTTGTTTTTCAAACCTGGTTGTGACCAGCAGTGTGCTTCAAGGATTTGTGCTGGGTCCACTGTTATTTATATTAATCATTTGGGTGAATATTTATGGGGCATGGTTACTAAGTTTGCAGATGATGCCAAGATTGGTGGCATAGTGGACAATGAAAGAGGTTATCTAGGATTGCAACAGGATCTTGATCAATTGGGCCAGTGGGCCGACGATTGGCTGATGGAGTTTAGTTTAGATGAAATGTGAGGTGATGCGTTTTGGCAGATCGAATCGGGGCAGGACTTACTCAGTTAATGGTACAACGTTGGGGAGAGTTTTGAACAAAAACTAGGAGTACAGGTTCATAGCTCCTTGAAAGTGGAGTCAGGTGGACAGGGTGGTGAAGTCATTCAACATGTTTAACTTCATTGGTCAGAATATTGAATACAGGAGTTAGGATGTTTTGTTGGAGTTGTACAAGACATTAGTAAAGCCAGACTTGGAATACTGTGTAAAGTTCTAGTCACCTTATCATAGAAAGGATATTATTAAACTAAAAAACAAAAAGAGTGCAGAAAAGATTTACTAAGATGCTACTGGGCCTTGAGATTTAGACTACTAGATCAGGTCCTTCCGACTTCAGCTTCAATGTTATTCAACAATTTTTCTTTCCAAATAGAGATAGGTCGGCTAAAATAAAACCCTATAAATAAGTACCAATCAAACTCAGGAGATAACTCCAGCCATGCAAATTCTGAACATTTTTCCCCAGCTATCAATCTTAAACCATTTTTTCAATTAAAATGAACGCAACTTCAGAAAGAAATCCTTTAGCAACTTGCACACCTTCAGACTAGATTATCACAACACCAGGATGCTATGTACCAATTAGAAAGCTGCTTCATCAACAGTCCAAGCTGTAATTGGGGAGCTACCAGAAGAATTATCTGTTCTGTATCCATATATCCAGATTATGAGTGAAAACAACTGTGGTTGAATCTTGGCTCTAGCAGTTCTGAGAACCTAGTTTTCCCCCCCAAGGGAGGTTGAACATCAGAAGTTTGTAAATTCTTGGAACAAGAAAACATTTAAGGAAAGGAATTTCTCCCTAGGAAGACAGGTCAAAAGGACAACAGTTCAATATCTCCAATTTATTTTCCAGATATGCTCTTCTAGTTAAAAAGCAGCCCCTTTTGTTCTGGTAACGGTTGCATTCTGCATCCAGATGTCCCGTGCAAAGGCCCTTCATTTGACTTTTAACCCTAGCTTCAATCATGGAATGTCATTCAACAATTTTGTTATCCAATTAGGGATGGTAAACTAAACTAAATCCCTATAAACTAGTCCCGATCAAATTCAGGACATAACTCCAAACATGCAAATATTGAAAACTTTTAACAAAGATGTATCTACAATTAAAATGCATTTCAACACAAGGCTGATGCCGTCTCTCTGATCTTTGAAACCTTACAGAACTATACCATATAATGAATAAAATAAGGTCATTCAGCCCTCAAGCCTGTTCTGCCATTCAATTAGATTAGTACCAATGTGTGTCTTAATTCAGTGTATTCTTCAATATCCTGACCTAACAAAAATCTACCAATCTCAGGTTTGAAATTTGTTGATCTAGCCGGAACAGCTTTTGCGGTGGAACAGAGATGCTAAATTCTCCCTCGGTGTACCCGAACAGGCGCCTAAGTGTGGCAACTTGGGGATTTTCACAGTACCTTCTTCGCAGTGTGAATGTAAGCCTACTTGTGACTAATGAATAAACTTTACTTTACGTCCATTGCACGTTGGTCTGGTTCAGATTTTAAGGTCATGCCCACTTGTTCTGGACTGCTCCCACAGTGGAAATAGATCTGTCGTAACAGCTCCTTTAATCATCTTACCACCTCAATTAGATCAAACCGTAATCTTTTGTAATCAAATGAAATAAAAGGCTAGTCTAGACAACATTTCACTTTATAATTTAACTCTTAATCAGTATTATTTGTGCTATGGCCCCTCCAAACCAGATGTACTCTTCCTGAGGCTTGATGCCCAAAGCTGAAGGGAAAACTCTAAAATGGGGTCTAACCAGAGCTTTACATAAGTAACATAACTTTTACCCTTTTGTAGATCAGTCCCCTTGAGAAAAAGACCAACATTCTTTTATCTTTAATTATTCTTTGTACTTCCTACTAGCTTTGTGTGTGATTTCTGTACTTTAGCTCCTACATCTTGCTGTTCCTCATCAGTTTCTAGACGTCACCATTTAAAAAAGGCAGATTAAAACACTACAGGAGAAATGAGAATCAGGTGTTTTGTGATGCAGGGTGTTAAGATTGCAAAGACTTAATTTACATCCTAAATTAAATGTAAAAAAGCTTCAACAAATGATTTAAACAAATTAGTAAATGCAGTGGTGTGGTGAAAGCTTAAGAAAATACGCAATACTTACTTTACATAATGTACATTTTCCATTCCTAAGTAGCACATAAATGATATATGCAGGTTTTGAAAGCAGTAAAGGCCTTTCTAATATATGGAAGGTTCCTGGCAGAAATTAGTTTCCCATTTCACGATATACAACTTTTTCAGTCCATCAACTGGAGACTTCCTCTTTACAAATTGAATTGTTGGTAAACATTTGGCTACTAGGTTACCTCGTTAAACTTTCAATGGGTTTAACAATTCACTTAAAATTTCAAATTAACATGCATTAGAAGTTATGCTCCCCCATTTTTCTAAAACAAATATGAAGGTGGAAGTGCAAAATTTAACCCTTGTATTGGAGGCCATAAACATACTGTAGCTGACAACTGCTAGCTAATAACTGTTTGTTAAGACGGACCTTAAACAATTAGGTCCATATGCTTTCAGCAACTTGAACCTAGCAGGAAGCTTAATACTTTCCATTTGATGCTGCAATTGTGTAGTACTAATACTTAAATGCTCCAGAGTTGCAATTTGCAGCTACATGTGCTGCACTCTTAATGTTGCCAACCCAGAGTTTTTACATTTGAAAATTACTTTGCATGAGCAATGCAGATGCTACTCAGGCCAGAATTCGGATATCATCTTGGTGCCCCTGGTGTATGCAATGAAACTCAAAGTAGAACTTCAGGAGGAGGATTTTAAAGGTGACTTTTTAGTTCTTTTATGACTTCTCGTATAACTCCTCTGTGCAGGGAACATTCAGTTGCCATGTGTCAGCTGAAACAAGTGTCAGATTACCAAGCGGTCACAGGTAAAAAGTCAGAATGAAGCTGTCTTTACACAGTTGTGTGGGTTCTGTTGAAGTGATATTACTGATATAAGTTTGAGGAGTGTAATGTAGAATGCCAGGTTCTACTGTTTCCCGGTCATGTGGAGTAACAAGGACTTGAGCAGCAATTGAATCCCGTTTCAGGATCCACTGCTCTGCAAAGATCAAATTTGCACATTAGATTTCTACTTTAAAAATCAATCAGTTTGCACATTCGAGCTTAATTCAGTGTGCCTGAAAAAAACCCAAATTGGTTCAAGCACAAGTTGCTTTTTTTAAAAAAATGAATTAGCTTTGCATTTAATCAGGATTTATCCCAATTCTTTTCTTTCTCTGCTTCCCCATACCTAATCATAGTGTTTGTGTATGTTCTAATACTCAAGAAAAATGATACTGTATTGTGACTGTGGAATACAAGTATTACATGCCCACATCTAGCTTCCCTCTGGTGTCGTATGACAGATTATGTAAATTGTATTGATTTGTAAGTCATTGGGTAGAATAGGAGGTGGCATGTAAATTCTGCAACATATCTTGCAGATGAGGAAGAATACAGCCTCTGTCGATCAGACTGAAAGGTCAATATTCATTTTGTTCACCCCCCAACAGCATATATTTTTCTTTTTTGTAGAGAGCACACTTTTACAGACCTGATCCTGGAGTAATTAAAGGTCCCTCCAACTCCAATGCATCATCTTCACCTTGGTCTTTTTCTTCAACTTTTCGCTTTTTCTTCTTTGTTGGATCTTTAGGTTTCCTCAGGAGTGAGAGTTCTTCAGGATGCCTTATGTCTGTTAGAATAAGATAATTAGGAATTGACAAGACATTTAAGCAGGTAAATTAGCAATAAACAATGCTCCCAAAATTCCCTCTGGATATAAAGCTGGTTGAGCAAGGTGTACAAATTAGAGCAATGAGCCACAAGAATATCATGCTGATGCCAAGTCTTCATATAATTTTAAAACACATTTGGATTTGGCATACTTGAAAACATCTCCAAGTGAGCAATAAAATGGTACTGTGGGGTTACAGCACTGTCTTGGCACCATGAGAACGGGATTTGAATCCAAAGGGAAAAGCATGTGTTTTATTTCTGCTCTAAAGATTAAATTCAGTTCATTGTGGTTATAAAACATTAACTGAACTATAATGCACACTTCAAAAAGAAGTCAGAATGTCATGTGAATGACAAGCTTGTGAAATAATACAACAGTGGTGGAAATTGAAAACTTTGGGGTTGGGAGAGTCACAATAGAGAAGTGGACTTACAATCTGTAGTGAAAAACAAATAGATGGTAAATTCTATTAAAGAGCAAATAAAAAGTTATGCATTGAATGCTACACATTGGCGACCACTTAGTGGTATTGTCATTAGACTAGTAATCCAGAGACCCTGGGTAATGCTCCGGGGACCCGAGTTCGACTCCCACCACAACAGATGGTGGAATCGGAATTAAATTAAGAAATCTGGAATTAAAACTCTAATGATAACCATGAAATCATAGTCAATTGTCGTAAAAATGCACCTGGTTCTTTAGGGAAGGAAATCTGTCATCTTTACCCAGTCTGTCCCACATGCTACTCCAGATCAGACCCGCAGCAATGTGGTTGATCTTCAAATACCCTCCGAAATGGTGTAATAAGCCACTCAGTTTAAGAGCAATTAGGGATGGGCAATGAATGCTGGTTCAGCCAGCAATGCCCTCAATGAATTAAAAAGTGCGAGATAAATTAAAGGAATATGCGCTTATCAGCCTTGTAAATTAGGTCATCATTTTTGCTAAAAATGTCAAAAAATTGAGTTTGGGATTTAAAAGATGCAATCAGAGATGGATTATGTGCCAGTTTTGATCCCCAATGTATGCAGTTTTAACTAATTAGCCAGTTTTTGTCAGAACAGAAGTTTGGTTGGGGTAGGATATTACAAGGAGGAGATGAAAGAAAACCTTTGGACATTGGGCAAGAACAAGTTCAAGCTCAGTTCTGATTAGCTAATGTTGAATTAACTCAACATTCACCATTTAAGATAATGCAAGACAACAAGCCATCAGACCAAACACAAAAGAACAAATTTATGCGTTGGAGAAAGAAAATCCACTACTATGAGTGAATTACAATAAGAAGTCTCACAACACCAGGTTAAAGTCCAACAGGTTTATTTGGAATCATGAGCTTTTGGAGCGCTACTGCTTCCTCAGGTGAAGGAGCAGCGCTCCGAAAGCTTGTGATTCCAAATAAACCTGTTGGACTTTAACTTGGTGTTGAGACTTCCTACTGTGCCCACCCCAGTCCAATGCCGGCATCTCCACATCATTAGTGAATTATGCATGCAAGAAAACTTTTCATGCCTGTGCAGGACCTTTTAATAATGTGCAACATTCCTGTTCTACTGTCTTATGTTGGTTAACATGCTACTGCAGATACTGCAAGAGGGCAGCATAGTGGCTAGCTCTGCTGCCTCAGTGTCAGGGACCAGTGTTTGATTCCGTGTGTGTGCGTGTGCGCGCGTGGAGTCTGTATGTTCTTCCAGTGGGTTTTCTCCCACAATCTAAATATGAGCAGGTAAGGGGGATTAGTGGGGTAGCGGGAAGAGTGGGCCTGGGTAAGATGCTCTGTTGGAGAGTTGGTACAGACTCAATGGGCCGAATGGCCCCCTTCTGCACTGTAGAGATTCTATGATTTTACTAAGGGGAAATCTGTTTCACAAATTTATTGGAGTTTTGAGAGGATGTAATAAAGGTAGATAAATGGGAACCAGCAGATGTAGTACAAGGTGCCACTCAAAAAGGTTAATAGGCATGATAAGTGTACGAAGTTGGAGATATTATAGGTTGAGTATCCTTTAAAAGAAACCATCCTGGGCGGATTGTGTTTCGGATTAATTTTGTTTTATAGATACCACATAGGCATAGGCCTCCTTACATTCCAATAGCTGGAGCCTAGGCTAGCTATAATTTAAAGTACAAGTAACTAAAATAGCTAGAAAAGATGTACCACTGAATAATAAATAGAGTACCAGTAATAAATTCCCACCATGGTGCCATATGAGATTTTGCTTGTAGAAGAGGGTTTGCAAGATAAACAACGCAGACAAAAATTACAAGGGAAACAGTGCAGACAAACAATTAGACTTCCTGCACTAAAGGTCAGGTGTGGTTGATGAGGTGAGTGTCAGCTTGAGTCAGACTTCCTGTGCTGAAAGGCAAGTGAATTTCAAAGAAAGTGTGGTTTTTGGATTTATGGACTAAAGATAATTAACTAGTATGGAGAGGATTGGTCAACAGATAATAAGCATAGTTAGAGTACCACAAGTGTCAGTGCTGGGGTTCCAGCTATTACACAATCTGTACTACTGACTTAGATGAAGAGACAGACAGTAATGTATCAAGTTTGTGGATGATACAAAGAGATGGAAAGGTAAGCTTTTGGGAGAAGATGGCAAGGCTGCAGTGAATTATAGACAGCATACGAGTGAGTAAGAGAGATTGTTTCCACAAGTCAGGAAATCCAATTTTGGGGCTGTCTCAGGATAAAGGGCTGATCAATAATGTCTGAGATTAGAAGAAATTACTTCACTCAAAAGGTTGCGAATCTTTGGAATACTCTGCGATCGAGGGGTTGTGGATGTCCCATCACTGAATACAATGAATCTGTCTGGGACAGACAGATTATCTGATGCCCAAGGACACCAAGGGCCAGAGGGAATCAAGGAACATGGTGAATGGGTGGGGAACGGACAGGGAAATGGAGTTGAAGCCCAAGTTCAGCCATGATCATATTGAACAATGGAACAGGCTCAAATGGGCCATGTGGTCCACTCCTGCTCCGATTTTGTGGTGATTGAGGTTTTGCATATGACTTTGATGCAACATTAAAAGCTTCCTGTGCTTTGTTTAGGTTTGGAGCTATTAAATGATTCTGTTCATTGAAAGTTGAACTTTTCTGAATGCTTGTTTTCACCAATATAAGTACAATGACAGGTGAAAGAGATGAACCACAGCAGTACAGAAACAGTTTATACAGAATCGGAAAGCCAGTGAAGCAATAAATCCATTAGAAATTTTAGATACATTACATTCAATATAAATTGAACCATTATCTTCAGTTAGATTTTGCAAGTTTTACTTCAGAATTATTTCAAGCAAATTTCAATGGAGTTCATACTTCATGATTCATGTAAAAACAGATCAAGAAGAACAAAGAACAAAGAACAATACAGCACAGGAACAGGCCCTTCGGCCCTCCAAGCCCGCGCCGCTCCCCGGTCCAGGATTGAATCCTGAATCCCCGCCCAATTTTCCAGCCTATCTACATACCAATATCCTATCCACCGAGCTGTCCCTCACAGCTACGATGCTTTGTTCATTACAACCTATTAACTCACCCCCACCCCCCCATTCCAGACCATGTGATCTCCAGGGAGAGGCGAAAACCCAGAGTGAAAAACCCCAGGGCCAATATGGGGAAAAAAAAAATCTGGGAAATTCCTCTCCGACCCCCTGAGGCGATCGAAACGAGTCCAGGAGATCACAATGGCCCTGATCGGAAAATGCTTCCCAACCCTAGTCATTTCCACTTCCACGAACACCATATGAATTCCCTGCCCCCGAGACAGGTTCCCAACTATCCGCAGTCTCGCTCTGTACTGGCATCAGCAAGATGATCATAGAATGAAGCCTTGAAACGAGAAACAAGGAACAATTAGCCCGCGCCGCTCCCTGGTCCAAACTAGACCACTCTTTTGTATCCCTCCATTCCCACTCCGTTCATATAGCTGTCTAGATAAGTCTTAAACGTTCCCAGTGTGTCCGCCTCCACCACCTTGCCCGGCAACATATTCCAGGCCCCCACGACCCTCTGTGTGAAATATGTCCTTCTGATATCTGTGTTAAACCTCCCCCCCTTCACCTTGAACCTATGACCCCTCGTGAACGTCACCACCGACCCGGGGAAAAGCTTCCCACCGTTCACCCTATCCATGCCTTTCATAATTTTATACACCTCTATTAAGTCTCCCCTCATCCTCCGTCTTTCCAAGGAGAACAACCCCAGTTTCCCCAATCTCTCCTCATAACCAAGCCCCTCCATACCAGGCAACATCCTGGTAAACCTCCTCTGTACTCTCTCCAAAGCCTCCACGTCCTTCTGGTAGTGTGGCGACCAGAACTGGACGCAGTATTCCAAATGCGGCCGAACCAACGTTCTATACATCTGCATCATCAGACCCCAACTTTTATACTCTATGCCCCGTCCTATAAAGGCAAGCATGCCATATGCCTTCTTCACCACCTTCTCCACCTGTGACGTCACCTTCAAAGATCTGTGGACTTGCACACCCAGGTCCCTCTGCGTCTCTACACCCTTTATGGTTCTTCCATTTATCGTGTAGCTCCTCCCTACATTATTCCCACCAAAATGCATCACTTTGCATTTATCAGGATTGAACTCCATCTGCCATTTCCTTGCCCAAATTTCCAGCCTATATCCTTCTGTAGCCTCTGACTATGTTCCTCACTGTCTGCAAGTCCTGCCAGTTTTGTGTCGTCCGCAAACTTACTGATCACCCCAGTTACTCCTTCTTCCAGATCATTTATATAAATCACAAACAGCAGAGGTCCCAATACAGAGCCCTGCGGTACACCACTAGTCACAGGCCCCCAGCCGGAAAAAGACCCTTCCACTACCACCCTCTGTCTTCTATGACCAAGCCAGTTCTCCACCCATCTAGCCACCTCCCCCTTTATCCCATGGGATCCAACCTTTTTCACTAGCCTACCATGAGGGACTTTGTCAAACGCTTTACTAAAGTCCATATAGACAACATCCACGGCCCTTCCTTCGTCAACCATTTTGGTCACTTCTTCAAAAAACACCACCAGGTTAGTGAGGCATGACCTACCTCTCACAAAACCATGTTGACTATCGTTAATGAGTTTATTCCTTTCTAAATGCGCATACATCCTATCTTTAAGAATCTTCTCCAACAGCTTCCCCACCACGGACGTCAAGCTCACCGGCCTATAATTACCCGGGTTATCCTTCCTACCCTTCTTAAATAACGGGACCACATTGGCTATCCTCCAATCCTCTGGGACCTCACCTGTGTCCAGTGACGAGACAAAGATTTGCGTCAGAGGCCCAACGATTTCACCTCTCGTCTCCCTGAGCAGCCTTGGATAGATTCCATCAGGCCCTGGGGATTTGTCAGTCTTTATATTCTCTAACAAACCTAACACTTCCTCCTTTGTAATGGAGATTTTCTCCAACGGTTCAACACTCCCCTCCGAGACACTCCCAGTCAACACATCCCTCTCCTTTGTGAATACCGATGCAAAGTATTCATTTAGGATCTCCCCTTCTTCTTTGGGCTCCAAGCATAAGTCCCCACTTTTGTCCCTGAGAGGTCCGATTTTTTCCCTAACAACCCTTTTGTTCCTAATGGGTTCAAACTGTTGCTTTCCTAGCTACCTTTAACCTAGAAAAAAATGTAATGGGTTAGCCTGCGTTTAAAAGAATTCTACAGCAGATCGATTCATAGTTCTCTCTCACTTGCCCCAACAGAAGCACACAGGGTAGTAAAGTTTCAAATTTCAAGCATGCCATCTTGGAGACTTAGGCACCAAAAAAACCCTTCCTTGTACAGTACCATCTAACTCTCAAAATGCAAAATAAACAAAAGAAATAAATAAAAATACATTTAGATTTTATAGACAGTGACATATGGCCAGACTTTTGCACAGTTAGAAAGATTCTGCAGACCTTAAAATGGATGTGGAAATCTTTCCCACGTTTCCAACAGATCTAAATTTTGTCAGTGGGGAAAAGGAGGTAGGATGCGATTCACATGCGAGGGGAAACCCAAACTCAGCAGGTCCAGTTGATGAATTCAGACAGACTCCTCTTTGGCTGTTGCAAGGTCTTTAACCCACAAAGAGTCACAAATATGTAGTAGGTGCAATCACTTCTGAAGTGACTACAGACAAAGTCTAAATGACGGTCATGATCTGAAGGTTTTTAAAAAAAAAATACCCATCTCCCTTAAAACTTTGGAAACAACAAACAGGCAGTCAAGAGTGAAAGGAAACCTTTGCTGGACTACCTTGATCAACAGGCCAGCTGCTGTAAGTTACAAAAAAAGTATCTGGTGATACATTTTATTATTGAAATTTCTTCAAAATGACCATGATATCATTATGAGTGCTTGGCTGGATTTCAAAAGCTATAATTATCACAGCAGGACAATGAGTTCACAGTTTGATTGACAATTCAAAGAGGCTACTGTAGACAAAGTTAACCTTTGAAGCCTCCAAAATTCATTCCACAAATGGGGATCAGCTTATATGCAGAGTATAAAATATGAACTGCCAGGTGTTGACTGTTTTGAAATGTGATTCATTTTAAATTAATGTGGTACAGTTTATTAAATTAATTGTACAAAATGAAATCGTTTTAAAACTTGTAAAATTTAGTCTTTAGCATCCAACACAGCATTCATCATTCTGAATCACTTTGGCTACGGAATCATCGTAAGGATCCCAATCTGGATCAGATGTGGCACTTTCCATTTCAGAATAATCTCCACAACAAATCACCTTTCTCTCCATTCACCGAATTGAACACTCTGCATTTTTTGAACGATTCAATGACAAATTTTGCACTAATAGCATCCTACAATTTGATGATGAAAACCATACAAGCGATCCAGCGGGGCAGCATGAATATTCCAGTCTTGAAGATTTTTTTCTCCATCCATCTATTCTACTCAGTGTGAACATGATTTTTGAACTACAGCTGTTAGATCTGTTTTGCTGAATAAGGAAGGTGATAAAGGGGGCTTTAAAAAGTGGGGGGAGGGGGCAGGGAGGAGAAAAAGAGATCATGTGAAAATTAATATGGTAGTAAAGGGAACTCGCATGGTAGCATTTTGGGTAATGATAGCCAAATAGTGGCAGGAAGGGACAGAGCATACAAACTTAAAGAACACCAGCAGATGAGGCCAGAGTTTGCAAAATGATAAAAAGACAAAAAAGTTAAAGTCTCTGTATCTGAAACGTGCACAGAATTTGTAACCAAGTAGATGAATGGTGTGTACAGATAGAAATAAATATGTATGACCTGATAGCCATTAGAGGCATGGTGGTGAGATGACCATGGCTAGGACCTGAATATTCAAGGGTATTTGACATTTTGAAAAGGTAGAAGGCAGCAAAAACATGATATGATAACTCTGAAATAAAAGCAAAATACTGCGGATGCTGAAGATCTGAAATAAAACAGAAAATGCTGGATAAACTCAGTAGATCTGGCAGCACCTGTGGAGAGAGAAAACACTGGTAGCTCGGTTAGTTAAGGATGATGTTAGTACAGTAGTGAGAGATGACCTTCGCTCAAAGCAAGATATTGAATCACCTTGAATAGAGATAAGAAATAGAAAAGTAAGAGCCCACTTGCAGGAGTTGTTCAAAAGGCCCCTGAATAGTAATTTCACTTTTCGACAGATCATACAGGAAAAGAATAAATGTAAGGGGCATGTAAGAAAGGTACTGCAGTAATCAAGGATGATTTCAATCTATTTACATATTGGGCACATTACACATTTTCAGGGGCAGCAAGGCCATTGCCAAAGTAATAAATATATCAAAATTAGCTTGGTTATCAGTCTGGAAGGTTAAATTTTAATCAAACTAAATTTGGCAAATGACCAAAAAGGGGGAAGGTTCAAGGAGCATCTGAAAAGAGAGTGAGGTTCAGCTGCAGATAAGTTTAGAGTGTTCTAGAAACAAACTCGCCCTCACGAGCAGAGGGGAGAAACAAAATTGCAAGAGAAAAACAGTAGAGCAAGACAAGATAACGGAAGTTAAAAGTAGTCTAATTAGGCACACTTCATGTGAAATTCTAAACAGCATTCACTGGGTCAAGAAGATTCAAAATAATCTACTTTCTAATCTTGTTATTCAGGTTTCATTCTTCCCCAAAGGAAGATATCTCATGCTACTTTCCTTAAAATTCAATCAATAGCCCTGTTCTGTGTTTAAATCAGGTCTCTTCAGAGAACTTATGAAAATTATTAAAATATGGAATTCATTAACTTTTAAAGTGGCCATTAAGTCAAGTTAAATGTTAAGAGGAAATTAGATTAACACTTCAAGGAAGTCATTAAAAACCGACAGAGAAAGGCTATAAACGGAAAGCTCTGATGTGGACAGGGTTGTTAACTCTGCCTGTGCATGAACGTGCACATTGATTGTGACCCATGATTGATCCAATTTATCAAATTTCATAATGTTGGTAGTAATCATGAGCATATCTATTAAATCATGCTAGTTTTAAAATTAAAGCAAATTCAGGTCATCAGTAACACTGGGGGCGATTCTCCCATCCCACTGCACTAATCTTTTAGCGCAACGGGCCAGGAGAATCGTGTGGGGGCCGTTTCACGGGATTCGTACATGCGTTCCCGCCTTGCGTACATCTCCGAGCACTGGATATCTGGCGTGGTTGGGACCACGCTGGAAACCAGCAGAAACGGCAGGCAAGTGATTTAAATCTGATTTTAATGTTATTTTAATGTGATTAGCGGGCCCGGGACTGAAGTCTCCGGGCCCTCTAGCATCTCCCAACCCACCAGTACAATTTCACTCCAGCGGGATTCAGACTAGCTGTCCACTTTCAGGGATGTAGCGGGAGAACATGCTGGAGTGAAGGGGGGTTAATTGGGGCTCCCCTGGGCATGAGCACCCTGGCAGTGCCAGCCTGTGCCTCCTGGCACTGCCAAGGGGCAAAGTATCCATGACTAGGGAGCACCTTGCACTACCCACCAGGCATGGGGCAGTGCCAAGGGGACAGGGCTTCCTGCTGCCACTCTGCGTGGGGATCGGTTGGGGCTAGAGGAAGGCCAGCAATTGGGATGGCCAGGAATGCTCGTGAGGGCCACAATCAGGGCGGCTAGCAACTGCAGGCTGACAGATTGCGCATGCGCAGTGGCCCGGAAAGGTCAGCCTCTGGCGTGAATAGGCCCTGCCCCCCTGAGCTTCTAATGATATGCGACCTCTGCATTGTGGAAGATTTGAGTGTGAAGTTGCACTGAAAAAACAATGATTTACATCAGTTTTCCGGCAAATTCAGCATTTAGAACTTTTTGGGGAGAATCACCCCTATTATTTTTCAACTGTAACCAAAAGTGCAATTAAAAACACATTTGACAACACCTAAATTATAGATATCAGTGTTTACCTGCATTGCTGGCAGCTTTTTTTAAAACTAAAGTGCATCACTGTATTTAAAACAAGTAAATTTTAAAGTCACAGGTAGGCTTACATTAACGCTGCAATGTAGACTGTATTAAGAGTTGCAGTAATGCAGTACTAACGAAGTGTTGGAATATTTTTCTCCTCCATATTTCTAACATACAAGTTACTGAAACTGTAGTATTCCCCCCGCCCCCCAACAGCAAAATGAGGGTTAAATCATTCTTCATTTTTCAGAGATTTTGTAAAATTAATGGCGCAATTGATTCATGCATGTGGCTAAAAAAAATCTACTGTTGAAATGAGTTGCACATGATACAAAGGAACACTCTTTACTTCAACTGGAGGGGCTGAATTTAAAATGGGATCGATGTACATAGGTTACACGTGACCATGGTGAAGATCACAACAACACATTGAATAGTAAAACCTACACGTTTTCAAAATTCATTATTGCACAGCAAGCCCACGGAGGCAAATATCCCAGGATTGGCTGCATCTCGGAATGTTCAATTTTTCCCCTTTCACCTGGATTCATGCTCAGTTCTAAGGTCCCGCCTTTGGGATGCGATTCCAGTACATGTTCTAAATGATGGGTTTCCTCATTTCATTGCCATCCAGTGGTCCTTTTTCATTGTGGGAAATCCTTGGAGCCACTATTTTGGCAGCCAGGAAGAAAACAAGGTGATTGCTGTAGGGCTGAGGTATCTGGAAGATCCCAGCTAAGTTGAGGGGAATATGTGCTGGAGATCCTTGTGCAGGACCCCCCCACCCCACCTTTTTGGAGGGTTGCCAATTCTGGCTGGAAGCCCTCCTGGGGCATCAGATTATACAAACATTACTCAGTTCATGCATAAAGCTTGGGTTTCCAGTGGGTTGAAGACCTTTACACGCAGCTTTGCAGCAATGGAGACATTCCAAGAACTAGGAGCCCACCCTGTGAGCCAGTGAAGAGGAGAATCCCTGGAGAACCTCTCCCAGATGCACTCCATGAGGTTTTGGTGCTCTGCAAGTAAGTCACCAAATAGGGGAAGCTAGTCCAACAGCAGCTGAAGTTCTTTGCACAGCACCTAGTGTGACCAACAAGCCACTGTCATGGGATAGAACCCTGCATGTATCAATCCTTGTTCGTTGAGCATATCAGCATAAACCTGCTACATTTTGCAGATCATGAATGAAGCATAATAGTTTCTCCTCCTCTCTTGAACATGATCACAGTTCTACTATGTAGTAAGTCCACTTCTAACAGGATTAATTTCCATGCAACCCTTTTGAGTTGTTTTTGAAACACTGAATACGATGCTAAATAAATGCAAGACTTCCTTATACATTTCAGCACAAGCTGAATCTAGGCAATTATAAACAGCAGCCAAGTAATTTACTATTGTTTGTAAATAATTAGTTACTTCAGTGGCTATAAATAAATCATTGATGAGTAAACTATGTTGAAGCATAAAATTGTTAACTTGAAAGCAGTGACTAAAAAGGCTCAGATTACTCACCTTGATGTAAAAGAGGAAAATCCTTCAAATTCCCAGGGATTAAAAATAATTGAACATTGAAAAGCTTTCTAAACAACAAATTCTGCACGGCATATTTTGCAACATCATGAAATTTGACTCCCACCATTAATCCACTTATGGAAGCAGAAGGAAGCCCTTCCAATTTTATCTGATAAGCTACAAAGTTCAGGCCAGAATCAAAAGTTTAAAAATTGCTCGAGTTCCATTTGTCACAATGGAAATTAAATAGAGTGAGTTGAAACCAACCGATGGTTTTTTGTTCAACTAAATTTTGGTTGCGATCCTGTCTTAACAGATGCCGATTGTGGGCAATTTGTCCCAGATATTAAGAGACACTTTCCCAAATCAGTTCAGGTAAATCTTTAGACCCGATGGCCTAGACCTTTGTGGTCAACAGCAAACAAACGGCACTCGCCATTCATTGGCCCTTCACACTTGCCCACAGATTGTCTAGGCTTTTATGTTGCGATTTGCAGCAATTAGAGTGCCAAAACAACACAACTACTGGGAACTGGGACTTTTGTAACATGGAAAGCAATGGCGCTTCTCCTCAAATCAGATGGAACAGAATCAGGACTGCTGAGGCAAGCATCAAATGTTTCATGTCAAATCATATACGTAGTGAAATAAAAAAAAGGGGAGGGAGTGCAGAAATGGAATTCAGAGATAAAAGAGAAAAAAAAAGTATAATTTTTTAATAACACCTTCAACTATAATGAAAATCTGAAGGAATGAGACTCCAGATTTTAAAAAGAATTTGGTACCAAATTAAAACGCTTACCATGCTATTAAAAGGTTTACATGTTTTCTGGTGTGATTAGACAACTTTGCGCCGTTGTGTTAATGCTGAGCTTCTCAAAATTAAGAGGAGCAGTGCACCTCGAAAAGCAACTTCCTGATTTCCACATTTAACCATGTATGTGCAGTTGTTGGCGCAGCAACATTGGGAGGAGTAATGCAGTCATCCTAAGGGGAAATGGTTGGCTAAGGCCCGAAAACAGGAAAGATTTAGTCACAAGTTCCACTGCAGAGGATGCATGCGAGTACATTAATGGGGTAGAGAAAAGTGTTGATGGGTATGCTAAATGAAATGCTTGGTGCATCGGCAAGTCTGTCATTAAGCCTGCTGTCATCATTCAGGAGTGTGGAGAAGTGTAGCACCAATCTGGTGTAGGGCTCTGTATAGAGCTTGTAGCTTATTTATTTCCAGTTTGGAAGTGCTGACCAATTCCACAACAGCACTTGTGGGCCCAATCTTGATGCAGTAACTGAAGCCTGATGACTCAATTTCTGCTGCTGCTAAAGCAGACATCCAAGAGCAACAGCGGAAACAGAGACCGAGGTCACTTAATCTCAGCTGGTTGTCATGTAGACTCATGTAGCCACCACCATGGCTGCAAAAGGCAGTTATCAAAGACGTTTGCAGGGTCGCAGCAGTCGAGCAATCTATCTTCCCAACAGATATCAGGATTACATCAACTGAAGTGGCATTGGTTCTGTGGAGAATGGACCTGGTGTCCCCTTAGGATGACTGCATTACTCCTCCCAATGTTGCTGTGCCAGTACCTTTACTGGTCAGCCTGCCAACCCAAATTGCCAAGGTGGTGCAGTCTGAAGTCAGGTCTTCTAGGCCCAGAGCTGCTTGTGGGCATCCTGCAGTTCTCTCACTGCAAGTCAGCATCCATTCACCAGAAAGACATTAAGGGAATGCACCAAAGGTGATAAAATATGTTTTTTTAATGAAATATTAGGTGGTTTGTGTGATGAACTTAGTTTTGAATGGTATGTGTTGGCTTATATTTCAGCATACTATGGGTGGCACAGTGGTTAGCACTGCTGTCTCACAGCACCAGGGACCCGGGTTCAATTCCAGCCTTGGGTGACTGTGGGGAGTTTGCACATTCTCCGTGTCTGCACGGGTTTCCTCCCAGAGTCCAAAGATGTGCAGGTTAAGTGGATTGGCTATGCTAAAAATTGTCCCTTAATGTCCCAGAATGTGTATGTAGGATGGATTAGCTATGATAAGTGTGTGGGGTTAGGGCATGGGTAAGATATTCTTTCAGAGTTAGGGCAGACTTGATGGGCTTAATGGCCTCCTTCTGCACTGTAGGGATTCTATGATTCTGGCCAATAATTTGTAGTGATCAGCAAGATGGGATGCAAGGCATTTAACTGTTCTAATGAAGAGATCTCAAGTAGTGCGCAATGGAACTGCAGTCAAATCATGAGCAACCCAGCCAGAAAATGGATGCACTGCTCTGTTCCTCTTTCTGCTCATTGTACTAAGTGCTGCAAGGCTCCTCCAGAGCAGTTCAGGCAATAGAACATCTGCCTAATCACCTAATGGTCTTCTCCATGTTAAACATGGCCACATGGCTCTCATTATGCCACATGTGGTTAGATTGTGCAGCAAAGTCCTCAGCCAAATGTTAAGTAGATAGCTATCATCATCAGCACACACCCTCTGGTTTGACAAAGTGGTTCAAATACTGAGTGAACAGCAGACTGATGCAGAACAAAAGCATCACAATAGCTGCTAGGATAGTGGGCATTCACTAGCATGATGTGCTGAACATAGTTGCACACCAAGTACATGTTCAGCATGTGGTAACCTTTGCAGCTGGGGTATGTCTCAGCATTTAGATACACTCCTGCAAAGCCACATCTATGCAGTCGATAGCACCCTGCACCATGGGGTAATCTATTATCCTGGTAAACACATGCATATTCAGGCTGCTATTTGTTCACAAAGACAATTAACTCTCTGGCATCACCAGTCATCTCCATAATGCAACATGAACAGCAAACCAAGACATTGGGATCCTTGCAGACTGGAGCAGGCAATGTGAAGAAATTGATGACTACGGCCACTTTCACAGCCACCGGCAGTTCTGTCCTTGGCCTGCTTGGAGGTCTGGTTACAAGAGATGACATATTTCTGTGACCACCTCCTTTGTAAAATACAGATGATGCAAACACTGCTCCTGGTTTAGCCCGGGGTAACAGGAATGAACCCAGAAAGACTCTAAGGTTCAGACCCCTAGGGCTGAAGGAGCCCTTCTCACTCTCTTTGCTCTGTGAGCAGCCCATCCTCTTCTGTGCTATCTTTGCTCCACCTCCTTTCATGCTGCAGGTGAACGGGGTAGTAACTACAGAGCCCATGACTGGCAGCAAGTGGTCTAACCAGACTCACTGGAGTCAGAACCAAGGCCTTCTCCACGTGCAGTACTTGAGGTTGACTTCACCAACATTAAACAACTGTGCAAACTACCAAACACTTCTGCTGGATCTGTTGGAGTGTGTAGAAGCTAATTCCTTTAAATAGCACTGTTTGAGGGGGGAGGGAGAAGAAAGAGATGTGTTCCAATGAGGTCAAGTAGCAGCACTGGCATCAAATCAATGTTTCATCCTGTCTGAAGTCACAATCTGCCTATTCTGTACATTTCCAAGTCATGGTCCTAAAACTCGTGGAATTATTTTACAATTTATTCTTTCACAGGATGTGAGCGTCGTTGGCTAGGCCAACATTTATTGCTCATTCCTAATTTCCCTCGAAGATGGTGTTGAGCTTCCCCAACATGGCACCCAGCATGGGCCATGTTGGAAGTGTGGACATGCAACACAGATCCCATGTTGGAACCAAACTCCATACGCAGCATTGAAACTCTGGGCAATATGTCCCATTTGCCCCAATAGTTGCAAATGCTGATAGCCTTACCATCATTCTCAGTGTAAAATTTGATCCATATAAACTAAATGACTGCGAACTTTAATAAAACCTTTAAGTTCAGTCTATGTTGATAAGAAAAATGTTGATCTTAGCAATGTAAATATCGATATAAAACTTTACCATTAGGTTACTACCTAAAAACCGTAGAAAGTACACAAACAGGGACTATAACACTGATACTCACTGAATGTCTTGGAGATGTCAGACACGGCTTTGAAGACTCTGTCTGAGAAGTTGACCTTCACCTTCACTGTCTTCATATTGGGCAGCTGGAGGCGAAGTACTTTATGCTGAGGTGTGAACATTAGTTTGGCGTCCGCTTGCACACCATACTTATCCAAGGTCCAGTGGGTTTTCAGGAGCCAAGTTTTTTTCTTCTCCCACCACAAGGCATGATCTGACCAGTCTTTCTTCACGTCTGTAAGGAAAATTAGCTCATTAGTTCACAAAGTTATAGGAAACAATAAAATAAAAATAATTGCTTTATACACCGTTTAAAGCAATTCTCCCTCCCAAAAACGTCAGGATGGGTGCGAGATAACAGGTTATTGTAGTAATTTGTCTGCCAACTTTACTGGAGCATTTAACTTGCTGCACTCTCTCAAGCAGCAGAGGATACCAAGATTGACTGGACAATGGCCATATGCTTGGATGCAGAATTTCAGTGGTAAATATAAAATGTGGTCATTGAAGCTACCAGGCAACTGACCACCAGGAGAGGGTCAGATGAACAGAAATCAAACTACATACTCCAGCCACACCTGATAAGACCCTGACTTGAGAGAAAGCGATGTTTACGTGCCAATGTTTATTGGCTTTCTATACAAGAAATGGGTGGGGAAATTGAACAATGTTAACACTTTCTTTTGGAAGCTAGAACAGGGAGTCCTCAAGACTGAATCAATATTTGTATGGGAGTTCTTCCAAAGAGAAAAGTTTGAGATCAAGTTTTTCCAGAATTGAAAATAGGATAAAATTAATGATGTATAAAATCATATTCACGTATAAGCTTATGAATCAGCACAGTTCAACAGTTTCAAACTAGCTGCGAGCTTCTGGAATTTCATTTATGTCCCAATAAACATTATCACACATGTGTTCTCAGCAGTCAACCGGGTAAGAGTAAACAAACCCTGCCTGGTCAGTGACTCTCGAGTAAGTAAGTTACTTAATTCTCACTTACAATTTCAAATCTCCCCACGACAATTCAGCCATTTCTCTTCCCATACTGATCTTGCCACCCACATTCACTTTAACCCACACTTCCCCAACCCCACCCAGAGCCCCAGGTGCTCTTTTGCCAACACATCAGCAGCTTGGGTTCAATAATTATCAGAATGCTTTTGTATTCCATTTTTACTAACATGCAGCTTTCAGTTAATACATTGTCCCAAAATTAGCCAAGTTGTAAAAGCAGTTCAAAGAAGCTCCGTTGTTTAAAAAAAGGTTCCAAAAGAAATCCGGGAAATTATAGGCCAGTAAGTTTGACGTCGGTGGTGGGCAAGTTATTGGAAGGTGTGATAAGGGATAGGATCTACAAATATTTGGATAGACAGGGACTTATTAGGGAGAGTCAACATGGCTTTGTGCGTGGTAGGTTATGTTTGACCAATCTATTAGAGTTTTTCCAAGGAGGTTACCAGGAAAGTGGATGAAGGGAAGGCGGTGGATGTTGTCTACCTGGATTTCAGCAAGGCCTTTGACAAGGTCCCTCGTGGGAGGTTAGTTAGGAAGGTTCAGTCGCTAGGTATACATGGGGAGGTAGTAAATTGGATTAGACACTGGCTCAATGGAAGAAGCCAGAGAGTGGTTGTGGAGGATTGCTTCTCTGAGTGGAGGCCTGTGACTAGTGGTGTGCCGCAGGGATCGGTGTTGGGTCCATTGTTGTTTGTCATCTATATCAATGATCTGGACGATAATGTGGTCAATTGGATCAGCAAGTTTGCTGATGATACAAAGATTGGAGGTGTAGTGGACAGTGAGGAAGGTTTTCAAAGCTTGAGGGGGATTTGGACCAACTAGAAAAATGGCAAATGGAATTTAACGCAGACAAGTGTGAGATATTGCACTTTGGAAGGACAAACCAAAGTAGAACGTACAGGGTAAATGGTAGAACCCTGAAGAGTGCAGTTGAACAGAGGGATCTGGGAATACAGGTACAGAATTCCCTAAAAGTGACATCACAGGTGGATAGGGTCGTAAAGAGTGCCTTTGGTACATTGGCCTTTATAAATCGGAGTATCGAGTATAAAAGTTGGAGTGTTATGGTAAGGTTATATAAGGCATTGGTGAGGCCGAATTTAGAGTATTGTGTACAGCTTTGGTCACCTAGTTACAGGAAGGATGTAAATAAGGTTGAAAGAGTGCAGAGAAGGTTCACAAGGATGTTGCCGGGACTTGAGAAGCTGAGTTACAGAGAGAGATTGAATAGGTTGGGACTTTATTCCCTGGAGCGTAGAAGATTGAGGGGAGATTTGATAGAGGTGTATAAGATTTTGATGGGTATAGATAGAGTGAATGCAAGCAGGCTTTTTCCACTGAGGCTAGGGGAGAAAAAAAACCAGAGGGCATGGGTTAAGAGTGAAAGGAGAAAAGTTTAAAGGGAATATTAGGGGGGGGGGCTTCTTCATGCAGAGAGTGGTGGGAGTGTGGAATGAGCTGCCGGATAAAGTGGTAAATGCGGGGTCACTTTTAACATTTACGAAAAACTTGGACGGGTTCATGGATGAGAGGGGTGTGGAGGGATATGGTCCAAGTGCAGGTCAGTGGGACTAGGCAAAAAATGGTTCGGCACAGACAAGAAGGGCCAAAAGGCCTGTTTCTGAGCTGTAATTTTCTATGGTTTTAAGGCTTACTAGACTAATACCTGGAATGGGAAGGCTGTCTCATGAGGCCCCATCCTGTGAATAAATTGTGAAAGAAACTAGCACTGGTGTCAGGACTACGCACCGGAAACAGGCAGATTGTGACATCGAACAGGCTCAACTTATATCTGCTGGAGTTTGAAAGGGCAAGGGCCAACTTGATTGAAATATAGAAGGTTCCGACAGGTCTTGACAGAGTGGATGTGGAGATGTTGTGGTTTCCTCTTGTGGGAGAATCTAGAACTAGGGGGCCGCTGTTTAAAAATAAGGGATCATGCATTTAAGACAAGGAGGAAGACAAATTTTCTTTCCATGGATTGAGTGTTTGGAAGATTCTTCCCCATGGTGCAGAGGACGGGATCTTGAGCCCACACTCCATCCACAAGATTTGACAAATCCCAGAAATAGCAAATATCGTAGAAAGATTGTGATCTCCGCCCCATGCCAGCAACTTAATCAGGTTCATGCCCATAATAGACAAAATCCTGGTTTGCATAAGACCCCATTGCCAGATCTTCCCTCCTCACTTGATTTTCGTACCTCATCGACCTGACAATCTCAGTGGAGCCAGTTCATGGTTCTACGAGTCCCACCTCACCATAGTTAAAGTAACAAGAACTGGAGAAAACTGACCAGTGGAGCTGGACAGTCACACGCCAGTTTTCTCACCAGAACAGACACTCTGCCAAAGGCTCATAAGATTCTGCCCTGAGTTTTGAATATTTTTAAGATGTGGATGCCAGCGTTGGTCTGGGATAGGCACGGTAAGAATACTCAACACCAGGTTAAAGTCCAACAGGTCCAATGGCGAGTGGCTCACCTGATGAAGGGGTAGTGCTCCAAAAGCGTGCTCTACCAAATAAATCTGTTGGACTTTAACCTGGTGTTGTGAGATTTCTTACCGAGGGTATTTTTAAGGCAGCAGTAGATAGATTCTTGTAAACGAGGGAGTGAAAGGTGGGAATGTGGTGTTGAGATCATCAGATCAGCCATGATCTTACTGAATGGCAGACCAGTCTCATAAGCCACTCCATCCCTTCCTGTTCCTAAATTTGTATACTCGTAAAATTCAAAACCTGGGCAAGCTTAAAACTTTTAAGAAATCCTGCTTTTCTTCTAATGCTCAAGATTTAGTTGCATGCTTTTCAGTGGCACATTTCCTGAGGTCTACAATCTGTCCATCGAGTCTTTCTTTTGACCACTGCAACCAGCCTCCAACACAATTTCCATCCGGCTTAAAAGGTAGTAGCTACAAATACTATCTTATTTAGTGCCCTGAATGTTTGATACTGTTTTTGAAGTACTGTACAATGTTTGCTTATTCCCCCCACCTCAACCCATGCCTGATTCTAATTTTCTAATAAAATTAATTTCAATAATCCAAGAATAAAGCCAAAGGTGGGATTGGACTATCCTGGCAAGTTTCCTTTTAAGAATCAGTCCCAAACCATAGACTTCTACACAGTTCACTATTTAAATTAAACAGTTCTACAGTACAGCTGGGATTCTCTGACCTCATCTCCAGTCCTGCTGCGGTGAATGGAGATTTGGCTGAGCGCCAAATTCTCCGTTCTTGCTGACAGCAGTGTTGGGACATATGAGACTGGTCAATTCCAGCCTACATCTACAAATCAAGTTAATTAGACTTGCTATTTTTCAACTACATTGTGTGTGGAGTTTGAGGAGATCAATTATAATAAAAGATTTAAATACCTAACCATGGAATCACAGTACAATTAGTATAATTAATATATCCTGTGCCCTCACAGTGGGGGCAAGTTTCCCATTTAGAGGTCAGACAGTCCAAGCAGAAGAGCAGCAGGGATCCACAAAATGGTTCTGCCAGGGCTATTCAAGTTCCAGATCTCATTACAGCTTTGGTCCAAACATGGGCAAAAGGGCTGAGTTCCAGAGGAGAGGTGAGAGTGACTGCCCTTGACACCAAGGCACAAAGTGTAGCATCCAGGAATTCTAGCAAAAATAAATGGGAATTGGGGAAAACTCCACTGGTTGGAGTCATACCTAGGAAGATAATTGGAGGTTGTTGGAAGCCAACCATCTCAGTCTCAGGAGTTCCTCAGTGTCCTTGGCCCTACCATCTTCAGCTGCTTTCATCACTGACCTTTCCTTCATTTTAAGGTTGCTGATGGTCTTTTTGTCAATGATAAAAAAAATGAAGCTGCCTATGTAAACTTTACGATTGAAATAATGTAAACAGTAACTGTAATTAGTGTGCATAGTGTCACCTAGCTTGTCACCAGGTGGCACTGTACACCAAATTTCTTCTTGAAGTTTTCTAATTGCATCACCATTTTGTTTTTCTGTTGGAAGTAAAGTCATTACAGCAATTACCTTTATATGTATTTTTAAGTGTCAAAAGTATTATCATACATCTTACTTATAAATCATTTGGTTCCTTATTTCCAGCCACCCTCATTTATCATAACCTTCAGTCCCCTTTGTACCTCACATATCTCCATTAGGATAGAGCCCAATTCATGTATTTCAATAAAGACAATTTAAGTTTTAAGAAGTATTCAGAGAGAGAGCTACTCAGTGTTCAAAGATAAAACCAAATGAGTAAACTCTTTGGAACTTTTAAATTGCAAGTGCTTGTCAAACACAAAAAGTCCCCCCCCCCCCCCCCCCACCCCTGCAAACAAAATGGAAGGCTCGCAACCTTCATCAGCACGTTTCCTCTAACACCTGTGTAGCAGATGGGACCATGCATAATAAACACAATTTTACTGCAAACACATTGCCTGATATAACCAGGGAAGAAACACCATGTGTTTAACAGAAATTCATTTACCAGTTTTTCAGGCAGCAACTATGCAACAAAATATATTTTCCCCACCAGTCCAGAAAATCTTGAGCAGGGAAGAGGGGTGGGAAATGAGTGCTGAGCAAAACAATAAATGAAAAAGGAATGTTGTTCAGAAATCAAATCAAACAGACGGCTTCATAAAGAGAGAATGATGTAACAGGATAATGTTTCAGAATGCATGGGTTGAATTTCATGTGGGCAGCAGAGGCCCCAGTGATGGAGCCAGGGTCAACCGGCCTTGGCCAGTTCGGTGCCAATTGGGCAGCTAATGTGCCTTCACACCCCTTTAAAGGTTGAGTTCTTATCTCCTTGGTCCCAGCAACGCCACTAGGTGTGGTGGCCACTGCTGGGATTGTACACAGCTCAGAGTAGCATAATGGACGGTGCCCTGGAACCAAGGTACATGCAGTATCATGAGGGTGGCAGGAGCATGTGCTGCTGCTGCCCTGGGGGCCCTTTCATAAGCCACAAGGTTCTCAGTTAGGAGGACTGACACAAGTCTCCAGGTCCCTTCCACCACCACTGGTAAATGCTCTAATTGGCCATTTAAGTTGCAAGATTGGGCTCTGGGCATGATGGCCATCCTCCATCTTCCCAGTCACTGGTGAAATGCCATGGCGACTGATTTTTCAGCCTTCTCCCCACCTTCTTGTCTCCCAGCCCATTCCTGCAGACCCTATAAAATTCAATCCCAAGACTAAAATAACAGCAGTTGATTGTGGGACAAAGTGAAAGCAGAAGAGCAGCACAGCTGAAGGAATTCAAATATTAAGTTACAACGGCTGTTTGCTTCCTAGCTATTGATGCATGAAACAAATAGAAAAAATCATCAAGCCCAGATATGTAAATGCATTTTGACCATTAAAACTTTTGGGTAAAAAAAAAAATCACTAAAGAAAACAACTGAAATTAAGGGAAGCAGAATTACACGCCAGTCTGTGCACTTACCATCCATAATAAATAATTTGCTCTTGCCCAATTTCACATTTGTGATCATGTGGCCTGGAACAACATCCCTCCCAAAGCAAGCAACTGGTTTGATGTTTCCTAGAAAACCATATTAATTCCTTACCTATATTAGAAATGGCATGTATTCCAAAAGTCTGTGTACCAGTAGAAAAAAAAACCTGCAATACTTTAGAAAGCAAAAAAATGGCAATATGTTGAGGAACTACTCAATGACAGAGTCAATGTTCAAGGTTTTGTTCCGTTCCAGGTCTCCCTCTATTTTGCAGTGTTGCTCGAGTCGCTGAAATATGCGGGACAAGAAATGTTTGCCAAAGAAAGTACAACTCTCCAAGAATCAGAGAGAGACTTATTCATTTTAATGCAAAGAAATGCCATAGGCAATAAGATCATAAGATATCAGCGCAGAATTGGGCCACTCGGCCCATCGAGTCCACCTCATCATTTAATAATGGCTGATGTTTCTCAACCCCATTTTCCCCCCGAAACCCTTGATCCCCATACCAATCAAGAACCTATTGATCTGTCTTAAATACACTCAATGACATGGCCTCCACAGCTTTCTATGACAATGAATTCCAGATTAACCACCCTCGCCAGCCCCCCCATTTCCTCAGCCAAACAGCCCCCCACTCCTTAGCTCCCTCCTTCCCCAGCCCCTCTCTCGCTCTCTCTCCAGTTCCCCCCTTCCCCAGCCTGAGAAATTATTCTCTCCCTTCCTCTCCCCAGCCTGACAGCTCCCACCCTCAGTCTCCCCCTCTCCAAACTCACCTGCCCAACGGCTGAACTCTCACCCACACTTCCCTCAGCAGCCGCCAGGCTGCCCACCCAGAGCCAGTAGAGGAGCTGTGGACCGGGCAGGGATTTGAGCTGCAGCGCCTGGGCAGACCACCTCAGAAAGCCAGCTTCCCACTCTGTGATCGAGGTCACAATGCACCTTAGATAACTTGATATATCTTTACACAGCAAATCTATTGAAGGCTTTCTGTATAAATATAGATAGACATCGATTCCAGCTGCAGTGAAAACAAATATTAACAGTGCTTGGTTCTATTAGATTCTGCTTGTAAACAATGATTGTGACTGTGAACATTTTTTCTATTGGCTTAGGCAAGTGACGATAATGGTCCACAACAGTCAAAGCCATAATCATTCGAAGAAGTGAACTTCTGGTGATCAATAACCAAAGGATATCAGGGTCTGGAATAGATTCATGCCAGCCTATTGGCACAAACTGGACCCAAGGCACATCTGATATTGGGCATCTATAAATGAGGTTGGTAAACTATTGAGCATCCCCAGTAAAAGTTAATTGATATTTGGGGTTGAAAAGTCACTTTGCAGCAACTGTTTACTCAGGTCCACAAAAGCAGTTATGGATTTAGGTTCTCTTTTGCTGAAAGGAGCTGGAGTTATGATGTTTATTGCCACTTGTGCAGGGCAAAAAAAGTCTCCAAACATCACATTGCTAGAATGCTAATTGACTCCACTTTACAGCATCTGATTCAACACGGTGGCACAATGGTTAGCACTGCTTCCTTCCCTGGATTTAAATGTCTATGCATTTCGTAGGTTGAAAAACAATCCAAGTATAAGAACTGGCTACAGTATAGCTAATTTAGCAGCTTATTCTTGTCTAGAGCCAAGGACTGAAAAAGAATTTAATCATTGCCAATTGGTTTGATGCGCAGTTGCTCATGTTTATGAAAAAGAGAAAATATCTTTCTCTCGATCTTCTTGTAACCGTGGCTGTGTCTCCCTAATTCTTTGCTTCTCCATTTCCATCTTCTGTTCTTTCTCCCTCTTTAGACAGTTGAGACACTTTCTCCTGTTATTGCTACCCGTCTTCCAACCCTTCATCCTTTCTCTCATTCTTTTGTAAATCCATCTTTCCCCCTTTCTCTCTAGATTTCTACTCACGTCATACTATTTGCATTGGTATGCATGCCCAGCACACAAGCCGTTCTTAATTCATTAAATGTTCCTGAATATTTTCTCATTGTTTCCTTCTTTACAGCAGCACAGTGACTAGCACTGCTGCCTCACAGCACCAGGGGCCCAGGTTCGATTCCAGCCTTAGGTGACTGTTCTTCTTGTGCCTGCGTGGGTTTCCTCCCAGTCCAAAGATGTGCAGGTTAGGTGGATTGGCTATGCTAAATTGCCCCTTAGTGTCCCAAGGTTAGGGGGATTAGTGGGATAAATATGTGGGATTACGTGGATAGGACCTGGGTAAGATGCCCTGTCGGAGGGTTAGTGCAGATTCAATGGGCCAAATGGCTTCCTTCTGCACTGTAGGGATTCTGTGATAATGGCTAGCAAGACAAGGTCAGTTTAATTGAATCATAACTTCTCAATCAAATTCATGCTCTGCACTTCAGAATATATTTAGAGAAACTTCTTCCTTTCTCAATAATAGCAATAATAGCATAATGTTATTCATTTTTCAACCACCTGATATAGGTTTTCCACAGCTAGTATCCAAGCAATAGACAAAATGAGTGCAGTTGGTGCAAAGCCAAATTCAAAAATCATTAGATTCAGGGACTTATCCTGAAACATGTACTGCAAACAGCACGATAAATGATCACACCACAATGCTGCTTTTACTGTACTTCAATGTCAAAGTGACTTATGAAAACCCTACCCTGAAGAACAGCTGTTCAAGATTAAATTGGTATGAAGCCACACAAACAATAAAGGTAGACCAACCATGCATTTGTTCTGGTGTCTGAATGTGGTGTTACTTTTTAAAATATAATTGCAGACTACTTAAGTGCATCAAACACCAACAGTGGCTAAATTGTAGATGATGGTCTCAGAGAATAGTTCTCATTCTCAAAAACTTTGAAGATAACACCACCGCATGAAAACACTGAAATGGGACAAACAACAACTTTGAATCTGATGGCGGAGACACGTTAATACATTCCAGAAACAGAACACAAGATTTAGGAATGTTTATGGGAAAAATGCATCCATTATATACTCACATACATGGTGAAAACAGTTAAAGCACAGGAGGTCATTCACTTCATTGTATTTGAGCTAGCTTTCTGAAAGAGCTATTCACTTCGCTCATTCCCTCTTCTAATAGGAATTCAAATATTTGTCCTCTGTTCTTTTACAATTATAGATTCTGCTTCCCCCATTATTGCAGGAGTTAGAATCATAGAAACCCTACAGTGCAGAAAGAGGCCATTTGGCCCATCGCGTCTGCACCAACCACAATCCCACCCAGAGCCTACCCCCATATCCCTACATATTTACCCGCTAACCCCTCTAACCTATGCATCTCAGGACACTAAGGGGCAATTTTAGCATGGCCAATCAACCTAACCCGCACATCTTTGGACTGTGGGAGGAAACCTGAGCACCCGGAGGAAACCCACGCAGACACGAGGCGAATGTGCAGACTCCACACAGGAGTGACCCAAGCCGGGAATCGAACCCAGGTCCCTGGAGCTGTGAAGCTGCAGTGCTAAACATTGTGCTACCGTGCTGCCCTAACAACGCAGAATCACTGAGCAGAAACTGATAGCCAAGTTCCACACATGAGGACGGCCTCAAGTCACTATCTGTAACCCTCACGACTTGCCTGGACTTGCAAAATCTCACTAACTGTCTTGGCTGGAGACAATAGACATCTCTAACCTGTGCTTAACCCTCTCTCCACTCACATTGTCTGTACCTTTAAGACTGGATTACCTGTAAAGACTCACATTCCAACCATTATTTTGTAAATTTAATTTAGTTTGAACAAAACTCCCACTCACCTGATGAAGGAGCAGCGCTCTGAAAGCTTGTGGTTTGTGCTACCAAATAAACCTGTTGGACTTTAACCTGGTGTTGAGACTTCTTACTGTACATACTAGGTTAACATGGAACTCCGTACCGCCCACAGTGACACAAGGACTAGACCCAGGGTCAGTGGGGGATTGGCCAGAGATGTATTAAGACCTAGAATGGAAATAGCTCTAGGCCAGTACCCTTTGTCTATTTCTATATAGTTACAAGCAATTAAAGACTTACTGTTAACGCACAGACGACTTATTTAAATGTTCTGTAACCAACACCATCCCAACACTAATTATTTCAGCTGCTTCATTAGGACTTGCCATCCAAAACAAGGTCAGAAGAAGTGAGGATGTTCACTGATGATAGAACATAGAACATAACAGCGCAGAACAGGCCCTTCGGCCCACGATGTTGCACCGACCAGTTAAAAAAAAAAATGTGACCCTCCAACCTAAACCAATTTCTTTTCGTCCATGAACCTATCTACGGATCTCTTAAACGCCCCCAAACTAGGCGCATTTACTACTGATGCTGGCAGGGCACTCCAATCCCTCACCACCCTCTGGGTAAAGAACCTACCCCTGACATCGGTTCTATAACTACCCCCCCTCAATTTAAAGCCATGCCCCCTCGTGCTGGATTTCTCCATCAGAGGAAAAAGGCTATCACTATCCACCCTATCTAAACCTCTAATCATCTTATATGTTTCAATAAGATCCCCTCTTAGCCGCCGCCTTTCCAGCGAAAACAATCCCAAATCCCTCAGCCTCTCCTCATAGGATCTCCCCTCCATACCAGGCAACATCCTGGTAAACCTCCTCTGCACCCTCTCCAAAGCCTCCACATCCTTCCTGTAATGTGGGGACCAGAACTGCACACAGTACTCCAAGTGCGGCCGCACCAGAGTTGTGTACAGTTGCAACATAACGCTACGACTCCTAAATTCAATCCCCCTACCAATAAACGCCAAGACACCATATGCCTTCTTAACAACCTTATCTACTTGATTCCCAACTTTCAGGGATCTATGCACACATACACCTAGATCCCTCTGCTCCTCCACACTATTCAAAGTCCTCCCGTTAGCCCTATACTCAACACATCTGTTATTCCTACCAAAGTGAATTACCTCACACTTCTCCGCATTAAACTCCATCCGCCACCTCTCGGCCCAACTTTGCAACCTGTCTAAGTCTTCCTGCAAACTACGACACCCTTCCTCACTGTCTACCACACCACCGACTTTGGTGTCATCAGCAAATTTGCTAATCCACCCAACTATACCCTCATCCAGATCATTAATAAATATTACAAACAGCAGTGGCCCCAAAACAGATCCCTGAGGTACACCACTTGTAACCGCACTCCATGATGAATATTTACTATCAACCACCACCCTCTGTTTCCTATCCGCTAGCCAATTCCTGATCCAATTTCCTAGATCACCCCCAATCCCATACATCTGCATTTTCTGCAGAAGCCTACCATGGTGAACCTTATCAAACGCCTTACTAAAATCCATATATACCACGTCCACTGCCTTGCCCCCATCCACCTCCTTGGTCACTTTCTCAAAAAACTCAATAAGGTTAGTAAGGCACGACCTACCTGCCACAAAACCATGCTGACTATCACCTATCAATTCATTACTCTCCAAATAACTATAAATCCTATCCCTTATAATTTTTTCCAACATCTTGCCGACAACAGAAGTGAGACTCACCGGTCTATAATTCCCGGGGAAGTCTCTGTTCCCCTTCTTAAACAATGGGACAACATTCGCTAACCTCCAATCTTCTGGTACTATACCAGAGGCCAACGACGACCTGAAGATCAGAGCCAGAGGCTCTGCAATCACTTCTCTTGCCTCCCAGAGAATCCTTGGATAAATCCCATCCGGACCAGGGGATTTATCTATTTTCAGACCCTCCAGAATATCCTGCACATCCTCCTTATCAACTGTAATACTGTCTATTCTACTCCCTTGCAACCCAGTGTCCTCCTCAGCTATATTCATGTCCCCTTGCGTGAACACCGAAGAGAAATATTGGTTCAATGCTTCACCAATCTCCTCCGGTTCCACACATAACTTCCCTCTGCCATCTATAACTGGCCCTAAACTTGCCCTAACCAACCTTCTGTTCTTGACATACCTATAGAACGCCTTAGGATTCTCTTTAACCCTATCCACCAAAGTCTTCTCATGTCCCCTTTTAGCCCTTCTAAGCTCGCTCTTCAACTCCCTCTTAGCCAATCTAAAGCTTTCTAGTGCACTACCCGAGTGCTCACGTCTCATCCGAACATAAGCCTCCTTTTTCTTTTTAACCAACAACGAAACTTTTTTGGTGCACCACGGTTCCCTAGCCCTACCAATTCCTCCTTGCCTGACAGGGACATACCTATCACAGACTCGCAGTAGCTGCTCCTTGAAAAAACTCCACATGTCGGACGTTCCCAGTCCCTGTAATCTCCTAGTCCAACCTATGTTTCCTAATTCTCTCCTAATAGCCTCATAATTACCCTTCCCCCAGCTAAAACCACTGGCCCGAGTTTCATGCCTATCCCTTTCCATCACTAAGGTGAACGTAACCGAATTGTGGTCACTATCACCAAAATGCACACCAACTTCCAAGTCTAGCACCTGGTCTGGCTCATTTCCCAGCACCAGATCCAATATAGCCTCACCTCTAGTTGGCCTGTCTACATACTGAGTCAAAAAACCTTCCTGCACGCTTTGAACAAAAACTGACCCCTCTAACGAGCTAGAGCTATAACAATTCCAGTCAATATTAGTCAAGTTAAAATCCCCCATAACAATTGCCCGATTACTTTCACTCCTAAGCAGGATTGACTCCGCAATCCTTTCCTCAACCTCTCTAGAACTTTTAGGAGGTCTATAAAAGACTCCCAACAGGGTGACCTCTCCTCTCCTATTTCTAATCTCCGCCCATACTACCTCAACAGATAAGTCCTCATCAAACCTCCTCTCTGACACTGTGATACAATCTCTGACCAATAATGCTACCCCTCCCCCTCTTCTACCTCCTTCCCTACTTCGACTAAAACATTTGAACCCCGGGACCTGCAGCATCCATTCCTGCCCCTGCTCTATCCATGTCTCTGAAATAGCCACAACATCGAAGTCCCAAGTACTGATCCACGCTGCAAGTTCACCCACTTTATTGCGAATACTCCTGGCATTGAAGTATACACATTTCAAACCCTGCTCCACCCCACCTCTGCAATGCCGTGCATTGCAGTCCCCATCCATGCATCCCTCACTTTCAGCCCCACTACTCAGGATCCCTCCCCCCCCCCCGAATCAGTTTAAACCTCCCTGCATTGCCTTAGCAAATTTACCCCCCAGGATATTGGTCCCCTTCTGATTAAGGTGTAGACCATCCTTCTCATAGAGGTCACACCTTCCCCAGTACGAGCCCCAATTGCTTAAGTACCTGAACCCCTCCCTCCTGCACCATCCCCTCAGCCATGAATTCAAACCTTCCCTCTCCCTATTCCTCTCTAAACTATCCCGTGGTACAGGCAAGAGTCCAGAGATAACCACTCTGTCAGTCTTGGCCTTTAGTTTCCACCCCAACTCCATAAATCCCTGCCTAATATCCCCTTCCCCTATCCTCCCTATGTCGTGTGTCCCCACATGTACAATAACTTGTGGTTTATCTCCCTCCCCCCTAAGAGTCCTGAATACCCTGTCAGACACATCCCGGACCCCAGCCCCTGGTAGGCAACACACCAACCCTGAGTCCCTACCTTTAGTTCCGACCCTCCTATCTGTCCCCTTAATTGTGGAGTCCCCAATCACAAGGCCCAGTCTTTTACAGCCCCTAACCACCTGAGCTTTCTCACTCGGCTCACCCCCAGAGATCTGCTCTCTATGCTCAGTTGATTCCTCCTCAACTGTAGCCTCCAGCACCGAAAACCTATTATGATTGCACAATGTTCACCACTGTTCGCGTCTTCTCAGAAACTGAAGCAATCCATATCCAAATTTACGAAGAGTGGGGAAATTGGAAGCAGGCTGGTTAGAAAGCCTCTCTAACACAGCAATCCAGATCTCAACATTTCTTTAAAAAAGTCCTCAAAACCTTATCCTGCACACCCCAACTCCTATGCCACCCCATTCCACCTCAATGTGCCTTCAACCCCCAAACCCCTCAGATCCATCATGTCTTCCATGTATCCTCCATCGCCACTCACCCAGTATACACTTGCTGTGGAGAAAGGCAGAGCTGTGACTGGTGACAGGATTTTTGGGGTAAGAATTAGTTTTAAGTACTTTTCCGCGGGTGTTATTTATTTATTTAATTTAGTTTTAAATTTTGGCGCGCAACCGGCAGTGGCCGCGGGGTTTACTGGGAAGGGTCAAAAGTTCTATATAAGTCAGTTAGTTGGGAGGTTAGTCCTCTTGTTGCTGTGGAGAAAGGCAGAGCTGTGACTGGTGACAGGATTTTTGGGGTAAGAATTAGTTTTAAGTACTTTTCCGCGGGTGTTATTTATTTATTTAATTTAGTTTTAAATTTTGGCGCGCAACCGGCAGTGGCCGCGGGGTTTACTGGGAAGGGTCAAAAGTTCTATATAAGTCAGTTAGTTGGGAGGTAGTCCTCTTGTTGCTGTGGAGAAAGGCAGAGCTGTGACTGGTGACAGGATTTTTGGGGTAAGAATTAGTTTTAAGTACTTTTCCGCGGGTGTTATTTATTTATTTAATTTAGTTTTAAATTTTGGCGCGCAACCGGCAGTGGCCGCGGGGTTTACTGGGAAGGGTCTCTTGAGTTTTTTTTTAGTGCACAGGAGGTTTAAAAGGCAGGTCCCACTATCTAGCGGGCAGCGGAGTGAGACGGAGCTGAGTGAGAACTGAGGGGCTTTGGCTCATCGGGCTTAGGCAGAAAGGGCGAGCAGGGGTGAGTTTCTTATTTTTAAAAAATTTTATTTATAAGTTACTTTTCTCCGGGTACCTTGGTAGAAATAATTTGGAACAGAGAGGAATAATCTTCATTCACTTTTTTCCCTGTGTTTAAAAGGGCAAGTATGACTGTCAGGCCAGTATGTTGTTCCCAATGTAGGATGTGGGAGGTCCTGGAGGCTCCTAGCCTCCCAGACGACCATATCTGTGCTGGGTGTGTTGAGCTGCGGTTCCTAAGGGACCATGTTAGGGAACTGGAATTGCAGCTCGAGGACCTTCGCCGGGTTAGGGATAGTGAGGAGGTCATTGACAGGAGCTATCGGCAGGTGGTCACACCGGGACCACGGGAGGAGGGTAACTGGGTAACAGTGAGGAAGGAGAAAGCTCGGGTGATGGTGAGCACCCCGGTGGATGTGCCCCTTAATAATAAGTACTCCTGTCTGAGTACTACTGGGGTGGACAGCCCACCTGGGGGAAGCAGCGGTGGCAGTGTCTCTGGAGCTGAGCCTGGCCCAGTAGTGCAAAGGGGTAAGGAAAGGAGGGTAGTGCTAATTGGGGACTCTACGGTGAGAGGGTCAGATAGGCGTTTTTGCGGACACAGACGGGACTCTCGGATGGTGGTTTGCCTCCCTGGTGCAGGGGTCCGGGATGTCTCTGGTCGAGTCCCAGAAATCCTGAAGGGGGAGGGAGAGGAGCCCAAGGTCGTGATGCATATAGGTACTGCTGACATAGGTAGGAAGAGGGAAGGGGTCATGAAAAGAGAATATAGGGAGTTGGGGAGACAGCTGAGAAAGAGGAATGCAAAGGTAGTAATCTCGGGATTGCTGCCTGTGCCGCGGGAGAGTGAGAACAGGAATCGGTGGAGAATTAATGCGTGGCTGAGGGACTGGAGCAAGGGACAAGGATTTGGGTACTTGGATCATTGGGACCTCTTTAGGGGCAGGTGTGACCTGTTTAAAAAAGACGGGTGGCACTTGAATCCCAGGGGGACCAATATCCTGGCGGGAAGGTTGGCTAAGGCTACTGGTGAGACTTTAAACTAGAAAGGTTGGGGGGAGGGAATCGAAATGAGGGGACTGAGAGCGAGGAGGTTAGCTCGCAAATAGATAAGGAATGTAGACAGGGTAAGAGGGAGGTTAGACGAGTGAGGGAGAAGGGAAGTGCTCAGGCTGAAGGTCTGAGATGTGTCTATTTTAATGCCAGGAGTGTAGTGAATAAAGTGGATGAGCTTGGAGCGTGGATTGCTGCTTCGAATTGTGATGTGGTGGCCATTACGGAGACTTGGATGTCTCAGGGACAGGACTGGGTGCTTCAGGTGCCGGGTTTTAGATGTTTCAGGAAGGACAGGGAGGGAGGCAAGAGAGGGGGGGGGAGTGGCACTGTTGATCAGGGATAGTGTCACGGCTGTAGAGAAGGTGGACGCCGTGGAGGGACTGACTACGGAATCTCTGTGGGTGGAGGTTAGGAACAGGAAGGGGTCGGTAACTTTGCTGGGTGTTTTCTATAGGCCGCCCAATAGTAACAGAGATGTTGAGGAGCAGATGGGGAAACAGATCCTGGAGAGATGTAGGAATAACAGAGTTGTCGTGATGGGAGATTTTAATTTCCCAAACATAGATTGGAATATCCCTAGGGCTAGGGGTTTGGATGGAGAGGAGTTTGTTAGGTGTGTCCAGGAGAGTTTCCTGACACAGTATGTGGATAAGCCTACTAGAGGAGAGGCTGTTCTTGATCTGGTGCTGGCTAATGAACCTGGACAGGTGGAGGATCTCTCGGTGGGTGAGCATCTTGGGGATAGCGATCATAATTCTATCTCCTTCACGATAGCATTGGAAAGAGATAGGGTCAGGCAGGCTAGGAAAGTGTTTCTCTGGAGTAAAGGGAAATACAGTGTCATCAGGGAGGAAATTAGACGGGTAAATTGGAAGGAGGCATTCTTGGGGAAAAGTACCGAAGGAAAGTGGAGGATTTTCAAGGAATGTTTGTCTGGAGCTCTGCATGACAACGTTCCGATGAGACAGGGGGGTGTTGGTAGGGTACGGGAACCGTGGTGCACGAAGGTTGTGATGAACCTGGTGAATAAGAAAAGAGAGGCATACAGAAGGTTCAGAGAGCTAGGAGGTGTTAAGGATTTAGAGGAGTATACGCGATGTAGGAAGGAGCTTAAGAAGGAAATTAGGAGAGCGAGAAGGGGTCATGAGAAGACCTTGGCGGGTAAGATTAAGGAGAATCCCAAGGCTTTCTACAAATATGTCAAGAGTAAAAGGATGAGATGTGAAGGCATAGGACCCTTAAAAGGTGAAGGGGGAAAAGTTTGTGCGGAACCGTTAGAAATGGCGGAGCTGCTTAATGAATACTTTACCTCGGTATTCACGGTGGAAAGGGATCTGGGTGGTTGTACTGCTGGATTGCGGAGGACAGAAAGGATCGAGCATGTGGACATAAAGAAAGAGGATGTGTTGGAACTATTGAATGGCATCAAGGTTGGTAAGTCGCCGGGACCGGATGGGATGTACCCCAGGTTACTGTGGGAGGCGAGGGAGGAGATTGCGGAGCCTTTGGCGATGATCTTTGCATCGTCGATGGAGACGGGAGAGGTTCCGGAGGATTGGAGGATTGCGGATGTGGTCCCTATATTCAAGAAAGGGAACAGGGACAGCCCGGGAAATTACCGACCGGTGAGTCTAACCTCAGTGGTTGGTAAGTTGATGGAGAGGATCCTGAGAGACAGGATTTATGATCATCTAGAGAAGTTTAGTATGATCAAAAGTAGTCAGCACGGCTTTGTCAGGGGCAGGTCGTGCCTTACGAGCCTGGTTGAGTTCTTTGAAAATGTGACCAAGCACATTGACGAAGGAAGAGCGGTGGATGTGGTCTATATGGACTTCAGCAAAGCGTTCGATAAGGTCCCCCATGCAAGACTTCTTGAGAAAGTGAGAGGGCATGGGATCCAAGGGGCTGTTGCCTTGTGGATCCAGAACTGGCTTGCCTGCAGAAGGCAGAGAGTGGCTGTGGAGGGGTCTTTCTCTGCATGGAGGTCAGTGACCAGTGGAGTGCCCCAGGGATCTGTTCTGGGACCCTTGCTGTTTGTCATTTTCATAAATGACCTGGATGAGGAAGTGGAGGGATGGGTTGGTAAGTTTGCTGACGACACCAAGGTAGGTGGTGTTGTGGATAGTTTGGAGGGATGTCAGAAGTTGCAGCGAGACATAGATAGAATGCAAGACTGGGCGGAGAAGTGGCAGATGGACTTCAACCCGGATAAGTGTGTAGTGATCCATTTTGGCAGATCCAATGGGATGGAGCAGCAGTATAAAATGAAGGGTACCATTCTTAGCAGTGTAGAGGATCAGAAGGACCTTGGGGTCCGGGTCCATAGGACTCTTAAATCGGCCTCGCAGGTGGAGGATGCGGTCAAGAAGGCGTATGGCGTACTAGCCTTCATTAATCGAGGGATTGAGTTTAGGAGTCGGGAGATAATGCTGCAGCTTTATAGGACCCTGGTTAGACCCCACTTGGAGTACTGCGCGCAGTTCTGGTCACCTCATTACAGGAAAGATGTTGAAGCCATTGAAAGGGTGCAGAGGAGATTTACAAGGATGTTGCCTGGATTGGGGGGCATGCCTTATGAGGATAGGTTGAGGGAGCTTGGTCTCTTCTCCCTGGAGAGACGAAGGATGAGAGGTGACCTGATAGAGGTTTACAAGATGTTGAGGGGTCTGGATAGGGTGGACTCTCAGAGGCTATTTCCAAGGGCTGAAATGGTTGCTACGAGAGGACACAGGTTTAAGGTGCTGGGGGGTAGGTACAGGGGGGATGTCAGGGGTAAGTTTTTCACTCAGAGGGTGGTGGGTGAGTGGAATCGGCTGACGTCGGTGGTGGTGGAGGCAAACTCGTTGGGGTCTTTTAAGAGACTTCTGGATGAGTACATGGGATTTAATGGGATTGAGGGCTATAGATAGGCCTAGAGGTGGGGATGTGATCGGCGCAACTTGTGGGCCGAAGGGCCTGTTTGTGCTGTGGCTTTCTATATGCAGTCCTTGGGAAGCATGCAATAACAGTGGGCATCATTTTAAAATCAAACGGGAAAAGAAATAAACCTCTAACAATCTAATAAAACCCTGAATTCAAATATACTACAATCACATTAAGGAAAAAACGCCAATAAAGTGTAACCCTTCAAGTGCCTATTTAGTTATGTAAAGAAACCATCTCAAAAGACTATTACAGTCTCACTTGTTCTTGGATCAGTAAATTACCGGCAGTGCTGAAGCCATTGAGCATTTGAAACCATACCAAGCATTCATAATTATTTTAATGTTCATAACAAAAGCTTCTAGTTACACAGGTTAAAACTGATGGAACAGAATTTCCATTTTAAAGCAGATTGCCCAATCAATTGATGGGAGCAAGTGCAAAGATTTTTTAAAATTTTCAACAGCAGAGATTTTTAAAAAGACTTGCGTTGTCAGTGGATTTAAATCACAGCACAAAATATGACAGCAGAGACTGACAAATTAATTTTTTTAATGCATATAGCACTTTCTCCAGCCAAAACATGAGACTTCCGTAAATTTAGTTTGAGTCAAGAAATTGTACCAGCTTGAAACCTTCTTTAAAATGGAGGCAAGCAGGCTTAAAGGTTTCAGCAACAGTTGCCTCCTGATGAAATCCTTCATTCTCAAATTTTCAGATTAATGCATGTTATGCACCCATGAAATGTAAAATTTTAAGTACAACAGTAGTATTCTTGCCTATGAGTCAGAGAGTTAGAGGTTCAAATCCTATTTGAGGACGTGAGTTTATAACCTAGGTTGATACTTCATTGCAGGACTAGTGGATTGGTAGAAGTGTTCTTTTAGACAAAACAAAAGGCCCAGATTTTGCGGTCTGTAGCAATCTGTGGTATGGCTTTTCCCTTTCCTAACAGCAGTTTAAAATCTGGCACCAAGTCAAGGGGATACCTTGGCATGCAGCAGTAGCGATGTAAGCAAGCAGTTCAGAAACAATCACATTGAAAAATTCACACACAACAAACCAGGAAATCTAAAGCACTTCACACCCCTCACTTTTAGTTCGAATTTTCAGACAGCAAAAGAAAGGAAAAGAGATTATATTAGAAGCTACAAAAAAAACAAATTCAAACCTTTTTTTTAGAAAAGTGACATTTTATCATTATGGAGAAATCTGACATTCCAGATATAGAAAGTTAGTTTTCAAAGGAAGTGAAGTCTTTAGCAGTAATTATGTTAATAAACTGTTAAAAACCCCATGCACTTCATTCAACAAAGTATAACTTGATGGTTTTTTAAATAGCATAACAGAGGCAGTTCTCATCAATTTATTTGCTCATCCATGGATTACAGTTCGGGGAAGGGAATCTCAGCAGCACCCTATGGAAAAGGGCAGAATCATCAACAGCAACTTCTAGATTTCTATGTTATTCTGCACATGTGCAAACTCCGCAAGTTATCGCCAGTTTCAGTGGAGTCTGGTGATGCAATAGTTTCACTGACCGTGTCACCATCATTACCACAACAAATACCAAGTTTTCAGGACCTTGGTTCTATATTGGTTTACATGGACTTTAAAATAGCTGAAGTGCAAAAAGTGTTCCTTATGTCCTGGTCAAGTTGCCTTCCTCAATCACCACCAATACAAATAAAATAGTTATTCACCTCAGTGTAGTTTGTGGCATCTTTCTGTACACAAATTTTCTGCTGTGTTTTCTGACAAGGTAACAGTGACTGCACCCAAGTGCGAGAGAAATGCTATTCTTTGGGGGATTTCATAAGATTGCACGTAAATCCTAGTTTTTTGTTTAATCTTTTGTTGCGTCAGATCTAAAAATGTGATGTCAAATAGATCTGAAAACCAAACCAAAAGCAGATTCAAAATAAGCTACATCTGCAACAAGTCTTTTCAATATACAATGGAATTCATCTTTCACTAATAAGTTTGTGTAGCAATGTAGAAAGGTCATTATTTGATACATCTGATGTATATAAAGACTTTACCAATGAATTAACTGTCTCAAATGCACACTCCTGCAATATACTACTGTTTCTATAACATGTACAACTGCCTCATGACTCATCATGTAAAACAAAGAACCATTCTGGAAAAAGGTTGGCACAACTGGAATCCATTATTAAAGAGGAGATAGCAGGGCATCTGGATAGAAATGGTTCGATCAATCAGACGCAGCATGGATTCATGAGGGGAAAGTCGTGCTTGACGAACATGTTGGATTTTTATGAAGATGTGACTAGGGCGGTTGATGGAGGAGAACCGGTGGATGCGGTGTTTTTGGATTTCCAAAAGGCGTTTGATAAGGTGCCCCATAAAAGGCTGCTGAAGAAGATTAGGGCACACGGAGTTGGGGGTAGTGTGTTAAAGTGGATTGGGGACTGGCTATCCGACAGGAAGCAAAGAGTTGGAATAAATGGGTGTTTTTCCGGTTGGAGGAAGGTAACTAGTGGCGTGCCGCAGGGATCGGTACTCGGGCCGCAACTGTTTACCATTTATATAGATGATCTGGAGGAGGGGACGGAGTGTAGGGTAACGAAGTTTGCAGACGACACAAAGATAAGTGGAAAAGTGAATAGTGTGGAGGACGGAGAAGATCTGCAGAGAGATTTGGACAGGCTGAGTGAGTGGGCGAGGATATGGCAAATGGAGTATAACGTTGAGAAATGCGAGGTTATACACTTGAGGAAATAATAACAAATGGGATTACTATCTCAATGGAAACAAATTAAAACATGCTACCGTGCAAAGGGACCTGGGGGTCCTTGTGCATGAGACGCAAAAGCCCAGTCTGCAGGTACAACAGGTGATCAAGAAGGCAAATGGGATGTTGGCCTAAATTGCGAGGGGGATAGAATATAAAAGCAGGGATGTCTTGATGCACCTGTACAGGGCATTGGTGAGGCCGCAGCTGGAATACTGTGTGCAGTATTGGTCCCCTTATATGAGGAAGGATATATTGGCATTGGAGGGAGTGCAGAGAAGGTTCACCAGGTTGATACCGGAGATGAGGGGTTTGGATTATGAGGAGAGGCTGAGGAGATTGGGTTTGTACTCGTTGGAGTTTAGAAGGATGAGGGGGGATCTTATGGAGACTTATAAGATAATGCGGGGGCTGGATAGGGTGGAGGCGGAGAGATTCTTTCCACTTAGTAAGGAAGTTAAAACTAGAGGACACAGCCTCAAAATAAAGGGGGGTCGGTTTAAGACAGAGTTGAGGAGGAACTTCTTCTCCCAGAGGGTGGTGAATCTCTGGAATTCTCTGCCCACTGAGGTGGTGGAGGCTACCTTGCTGAATATGTTTAAAGCGCGGATGGATGGATTCCTGATCGGTAAGGGAATTAAGGGTTATGGGGATCAGGCGGGTAATTGGTACTGATCCACGTCAGATCAGCCATGATCTTATTGAATGGCGGGGCAGGCTCGAGGGGCTAGATGGCCTACTCCTGCTCCTATTTCTTATGTTCTTATGTTCTAACTCAGGAACCAGGAGTCCATGGCGACATTTAGACGCAATTCTTCACACTGATGTGTCCTACTAGCTCAAGGTGGAGAAAGTGAATAGAGCACACCAAATAAAGTGCAAAGAATATAAACAAAGAGACTTCAGCTCCCTTCTAATATATACTCAATAATTATACCTATATAATACATTCATTTAAAAACTCAAAAATGCACCGTACATCAATACAACTTTCTATCCAAATCCAAAGCAACACTGGGCCACATCTTGAGATAGCAGGATTCTGACCTGAAAAAATTAAGGTTGTCTCTTCACAGATCTGCTGAGTTATTTCCAGTACTTTCTGCTTTTGGATCTGTTTTAGCTTTGTATTATTACTCATTGCCATTTGGGAATTCACGTTTTAAAATCTCCCTCAAATGGTAGTAGATAATTTTATCAGGTGTTGAAGAACAAATAGGAAATTTGACCAACTTGCATTGATCAAAGAGAAAATTTGGAATTGTACATCTTTGAAATGGCTGTCAACTGGAGCAGATACCACCTCCAGACTTACTTATTCCAATCCCTTTCTAAGCTATTCAAGCATCAGTTCAGCCAAAAATCTGCTGCCAAGATAAAATCTTGCTCTCATCCTGACCTTGCTGACACTGGCTCCAGAACATCCCAACACATCCAATTTAAAATTCTCATTCTCGTATTTAAATCTCAGCCCATTGCTGTAACATGCTCCAGCCCTAAAACTTCCCATACCCATGAACCCTCTAATCCTGCAACTCTGGCCTCATCACTCCCAATGACAGGTATGTTTATATAGATTGCAAGATTTGCTTGGGGGTGCATTTGGCTATGAAATGGCATATTCTGGCTAAATTAGAACAGTTTACCCCTCCAAAATCCTCAATTACACAGTTTGCAGATGTATTCTCCCAGCCCATGTTAACACCCCTCTCTCACACTCAACTCCCTCCTAACTGGTTCAAGCTCGCATATTGCAATCAGTTAGCATCTACTCTGCATTATGTTTCTTTCCTTTCTCATTTCCCTCAATACTGCTGTAGCTCATTCACTGTCTCACTATCCCATGCTACTCCCCATAATCACAATTCTCTAGCTTCTACCTTCCCATCACTCTTTCTTCCACCCCAACCCCCACGAAACCCACTCTGGTCTTTCCCTTCTCAGCATAGCACAGGGGATCTTATTCAGTTGTTGTTGCTCTATTTTTGGAGGACTTTATTCCTTGGAACAGAGGAGAATGAGGGGTGACCTTATTGAGGTGTATAAAACCATGAGGGGCATAGATAGGATGAATGCACAGTCTTTTTCCCCCCCAAGGGAGGGGAATTGAAAACTAGAGGACATAGGTTTAAGGTGAGAGGGGAAGATTTAAAAAAGGTACTGAGGGGCAACTTCTTCACACAAAGGGTGGTGGGTATATGGAATGAGCTGCCAGAGCAAGTGGTTGAGGCAGGTACAAAAAAAAATAATATTTAAGAAGCATTTGGGCAAGTACATGGATGGAAAAGGATTAGAGGGACTTGGGCCAGACCTGGAGCAGAGCTGAGCTGAGCTGGAGGTGGGGAGTCATGAATGGTGCTGGTTTGCATCTATAAATACGGACTTATGATCAGTAAACCCAAGATACCGAGTGTCTGTATCAAATTCAAAGTTGCACTTTGCATGTACCAATGTTAAATTCAAACGGTCCAAGAATGCTAGCTTGATTTGCATACAGTATAGAAGTAAATATGATACTCATTGCCCACTGCAAAAGATCATGCATCTCTATTTATGCTGATTTTTCTTCTACATTTAAAGATAACATTTTGTAGGTTCTCCCTCCCCAATAACAATGGAGACTGGGCGTCTGATAAGGAACATGGAACCCATACAGTTGGGGAAGGTATTAAAATAACTTGTGTGGGACACACATCACATTCACATGAACAAACTTGATTCATGTTACTTTGATACAACTGTGGAAGTGTCGAGTTCCAACAGAATGCTAGGCACCTGCTAGTAGTCCTTGGGAACAAGGGACGTGAAAAAAAAGCGAGGAAGAGAAAGAAGGGGCAGAAAGCAAAGGCAAAATGATTGAAAAAAGGTCAGATATTCTTGCAGGTCATGCACCATAAATTCAAAAATGTTGACACTTTAAAATGGTAGCATGAACTGTATTCACAACAATTTAAAACAGATTAGCTACTGTCATTTGAAAACCTCAATGTCAATAAAACAAAGGGGATTGTCATCGACTTCAGGAAGCGTATGAGAACATGCCCCTGTCTACATCAGGATGAAATAGAAAGGGTCGAGAGCTTCAAGTTTTTAGGTGTCCAGATCACCAACAACCGGTCCTGGTCCCCCCATGCCGACACTATAGTTAAGAAAGCCCAACGCCTCTATTTTCTCAAAAGACTAAGGAAATTTGGCATGTCAGCTACGACTCTCACCAACTTTTACAGATGCACCATAGAAAGCATTCTTTCTGGTTGTATCACAGCTTGGTATGGCTCCTGCTCTGCCCAAGACTGCAAGGAACTAACTACACAAGGTCATGAATGTAGCCCTATCCATAACACAAACCAGCCTCCCATCCATTGACTCGGCAGCACGGTAGCACAGTGGTTAGTACTGCTGCTTCACAGCTCCAGGGTCCCGGGTTCGATTCCCGGCTCGGGTCACTGTCTGTGTGGAGTTTGCACATTCTCCTCGTGTCTGCGTGGGTTTCCTCCGGGTGCTCCAGTTTCCTCCCACAGTCCAAAGATGTGTGGGTTAGGTTGATTGGCCAGGTTAAAAATTGCCCCTTAGAGTCCTGTGATGCGTAGGTTAGTGGGATTAGCGGGTAAATATGTGGGGGTAGGGCCTGGGTGGGATTGTGGTCGGTGCAGACTCGATGGGCCGAATGGCCTCCTTCTGCACTGTAGGGTTTCTATGATTTCTATCTACACTTCCCACTGTTTCGGAAGAGCAGCCAGCATAATTAAGGACCTCACGCCCCTGAACATTCTCTCTTCCACCTTCTTCTGTCGGGAAAAAGATACAAAAGTCTGAGGTCACATACCAACTGACCCAAGAACAGCTTCTTCCCTGCTGCCATCAGACTTTTGAATGGACCTACCTCGCATGAAGTTGATCTTTTTCTACACCCTAGCTCTGAATGTAACACTACATTTTGCACTCTCTCGTTTCCTTCTCTATGAACGGTATGCTTCTTTGTCTGTATAGTGCGCAAGAAACAATACTTTTCACTATATGCTAATACGTAACAATAATAAATCAAAAATCAATACTAAATCAAATTTTACCATTCCTGTAACCTAGTCCAATTCAGGAGATGATTTGACAAAGGGACACCTCAATTCACACATGGCAAGGTACACGCATATTGGAAGCAAATCTGTGACATGCATTTCAGATTTATAAGATGCCAGAAGCATGCCAAACCTCAGCTGTCCGTTAAATGCTAGCCTGGAGATAACTGCTCTTGTTCTCCTGCAATAAACTTACAAAGAGGGGGAGGGGAGAGAATATAACAAAGGGAACACAATTATCAACAGCTTCCTGTAGCACCCACATGGCTAGTGTTAGAACTTAATGACTCAAGGTATATTTTAAAATATACTCACGAAAAAAAGATTGAGATCAAAGTAGTTAAATTCCAAAATACCCAACAGTTATGGAGAAAATGCAGATACTCAAATGCAAAATCCTTACTGGAGCATTGATAAAATTTTGTTCTGTGGGTTTCCTGAGGGCATTATACATTTTTTCATTAAAAAAGGCTGCCACAATAAAGTACAAAAGATCGGAGGAGGAGGAGGAGGAGGGGGGGGGGGGGGAATTTGCACAAAAAAAAAGTTAAAATATAAATTGATAGAAATACTCAAGTGAGTCAGGCAGCATATGTGGAGAGAAACAGAGTTAACATTACAAGTGAATTCAGATGCGGTCTGATTTGCTGAGCATTTCCAGCATTTTTGTTTTTATTTTGTTTTCCAGCATCCACAGTATTTTGCTTTTGTATTGAAGTACAGGTGTTTCCACCTCACAAAACTGCTCAGTCCAGTTAATGAGTAATTAATGGCATTTCCTTCCTTGTGGAATGCATCTCATTCACAGCCCCATTAGAAGAAATCAGGAATTTACAAAAAGGAAACTATAGAGACAATCCTATTTCAAAACAAATCCGTGGTAAATTGAGGTACACATTATTACTGCCAATTTTGGCTAAGATCAAACACGAGATCAGGTGTAATACCAGTTCTTGCCAGCTTGGATGCAATATGTTTGTGTGGGGACCACGAATTGGATTCAATTTTGAACTGGTTTTAGGAGCAAGCAAGGAGATGAACAGGGAGACTTGCCTTGTCCACTCTAAGAAGTCTCACAACACCAGGTTAAAGTCCGACAGGTTTATTTGGCATTAGCTTTCGGAGTCTCCGAAAGCTAGTGCCAAATAAACCTGTTGGGACTTTAACCTGGTGTTGAGACTTCTTACTGTGCTTACTCCCAGTCCAACGCCGGCATCTCCACATCATGGCTGTCCACTCTGCACAGAGTCTGGGTTTGTAATTCAAAAGGAATTTTTAAAAAAAGATTTTTCATCGTCTCAGAGTTAGCTCTCACACTGCTAACACAACCAGCATAGCATGCACATTCTGGAATAAATCTGACATATTTAGAGCACCTTACAAATCAGAATTCCTGAAGGATTTAAATGCACGATGAGAGAGATGTGTTCCTGTACTAATCCATGACAACTATTTTCAGCAATTGGCACTTGTGACTTGGAAACAAAATAAAACCCACAAGCACTGCAGCAAAGCTGCCAATACTGTACATTTGAGATTTTCAGTTACAAGTTGTGTACAAGGCATCCCTTCTCAAAACATATTGGTCACTTTTAATTTTAGCATTAATATATTCTCTTGTGTGCTCAATTCTTACTATTTCTCTCTGTACATGGTTTAAAAGAAACTTTTCATTACTACAATGGATTCTGGGAGAGCCCTGCCTGAATAGCATTCCCTTGCTTTGCCTTCACTCCTTAATGAGTAGATGCAAGGGGAGTGCCAGAAATTAGCAACTCAGGCAGACATGTGATTGTGAGATTCAAGTGGAATGTTGTTTTGCTCGAGTAGGACAGTTATAGAAATCTTTTTTAAAAACCTTCATTAACTTTGTCATGCAAAACTTCACTAAACTGGCCATCTTTTATTATCCAACAACACATTTAACACAACTCAAATGGTACTTCACAGGAGGATTAAGGAAGTATGACAGAACCACATAAGGAGATGGAGACAAAAAGCTTGGTCAAAGAGGTGGGTTTTAAAGAGTGCCTTAAAAGGAGGAAAACGAGGTAGAGAGATGTGGAATTCCAGAGCTTGGGAGTCTAGGCAACTGAAAGCTTCACCATTGCTGGCCAGGCTATTGTAACTGGGAGTGCACAAGAGGTCAGAATTAGAATAGCACAGATATCTGAGGCTTGAAGAGATCACAGTTGTTGGCAAAATTCTAGAATCCATCGTTAAGGATGAGATTTCTAAATTCTTGGAAGTGCAGGGTCGGATTAAGACAAGTCAGCATGGATTTAGTAAGGGGAGGTCGTGCCTGACAAACCTGTTAGAGTTCTTTGAAGAGATAACAAATAGGTTAGACCAAGGAGAGCCAATGGATGTTATCTATCTTGACTTCCAAAAGGCCTTTGACAAGGTGCCTCACGGGAGACTGCTGAGTAAAATAAGGGCCCATGGTATTCGAGGCAAGGTACTAACATGGATTGACGATTGGCTGTCAGACAGAAGGCAGAGAGTTGGGATAAAAGGTTCTTTCTCAGAATGGCAACCGGTGACAAGTGGTGTCCCGCAGGGTTCAGTGTTGGGGCCACAGCTGTTCTCTTTATATATTAACGATCTAGATGACGGGACTGGGAGCATTCTGGCCAAGTTTGCCGATGATACAAAGATAGGTGGAGGGGCAGGTAGTATTGAGGAGGTGGGGAGGCTGCAGAAAGATTTAGACAGTTTAGGAGAGTGGTCCAAGAAGTGGCTGATGAAATTCAACGTGGGCAAGTGCGAGGTTGTACACTTTGGAAAAAAGAATAGAGGCATGGACTATTTTCTAAACGGTGACAAAATTCATAATGCTAAAGTGCAAAGGGACTTGGGAGTCCTAGTCCAGGATTCTCTAAAGGTAAACTTGCAGGTTGAGTCCGTAATTAAGAAAGCAAATGTAATGTTGTCATTTATCTCAAGAGGCTTGGAATACAAAAGCAGGGATGTACTTCTGAGGCTTTATAAAGCACTGGTTAGGCCCCATTTGGAGTACTGTGAGCAATTTTGGGCCCCACACCTCAGGAAGGACATACTGGCACTGGAGCGGGTCCAGCGGAGATTCACACGGATGATCCCAGGAATGGTAGGCCTGACATACGATGAACGTCTGAGGATCGTGGGATTATATTCATTGGAGTTTAGGAGGTTGAGGGGAGATCTGATAGAAACTTACAAGATAATGAACGGCTTAGATAGGATGGACGTAGGGAAGTTGTTTCCATTAACAGGGGAGACTAGGACGCGGGGGCACAGCCTTAGAATAAAAGGGAGTCACTTTAGAACAGAGATGAGGAGAAATTTCTTCAGCCAGAGAGTGGTGGGTCTGTGGAATTCATTGCCACAGAGGGCTGTGGAGGCCGAGACGTTGAGCGTCTTCAAGACAGAAATTGATAAATTCTTGATTTCTCGAGGAATTAAGGGCTATGGGGAGAGAGCGGGTAAATGGAGTTGAAATCAACCATGATTGAATGGTGGAGTGGACTCGATGGGCCGAATGGCCTTACTTCCGCTCCTATGTCTTATGGTCTTATGGTCTTATGGGAGGAGAAGGGATTTGAAAATAAGGATGAGAATTTTAAAGTCAAGATGTCACTTGACTAGGAGCCAATACAAGACAGTGAGCACAGGGGAGATAGGGGAACAGGATTTGTTGCAACAGGCAGTTGAGTTATGGATGACTTCAAGTTTCTGGATGGTAGAATGTGGGAGACCAGCAGAGTGTATTGGAATAGTCAAATCTCAAGATAACAAGAACTTTAATGATGTTTTTAGCAAATGAGCCGATTTCATACGAATCCCTATAGTGTAGAAGGAGGCCATTCAACAAACACAATCCCACCCAGGCCCTAGCCCAGTAACTCCATGCATTTACCCTGCTAGCCTCCAACACTAAGGGACAATTTAGCATGGCCAATCAACCCAAGCTACACACCTTTGGACTGTGGGAAGAAACTGGAGCAAACCCACGCAGACATGGGGAGAATGTGCAAACTCCACACAGACAGTCACCAGAGGTCAGAATTGAACCCGGGTCCCTGGTGCTGTGAGGAAGCAGTGCTAACCACTGTGCCACCCACAAGAGTGAAGTTACAGAAGTAGAAATAGACAATCTTATTGGCAGTATGGGTAGATGAGGTTGGAAGCTCATTCCCAAGATTAAATACATCACCCAAGTTTGCAAACTCACTGGCTTAATGTCAGATAGTTGCCAGGGTTGGGAAAGAATTGGTAGTTAGGAGTCAGAGCTTGGAGTGGGGACCAAAAACAATAGCTTCAATCGTCCCAATATTTAATTGGAGGAAATTTCTGCTCTGTACATATAGAACTAGGAGTTGGATAAGCAGCCTGTTAATTTAGCTAGTCGAGAGTGCTGCTGGCAAGGTGAAGCTGGGTATTGTCAGTATACATGCGAAAACTAACTGTGCCTTTGGATGACGTTGCCAAGAGGTAGCATGTGAAAAAATAGGAAGGGGCCTAGGCTACAGCCTGTGACCAGAGGTCAGAATGCTGGAACAGGAAGAGAAGCCATTGCAAGTGATTCTCTGACCATGAATAAATAGATGTGAATGACCTCTTCTTGGGAAATAAAAGAGAGCAGGTGACAGAAGTCAGGTATCACTTTGGGACCCGTGACCATAATTCTATTAGTTTTAAGATAGCTATGGAGAATGATAGGTCTGGCCCAAAAGTTAAAATTCTAAATTGGGACAAGGCCAGTTTTGATGGTATCAGGCAGGTACTTTCAAAAGTTAATTGGGGGAGTCTGTGGGAAGGCAATGGGACATCTGGTAAGTGGCAGGTTTTCAAAAGTGTGTTAACCAGGGTTCAGGGTAAACACATTCCTCTTAGAGTGAAGGAAGGGCAAGGCTGGCAGAAGTCGGGAACCCTGGATGACTCGGAATATTGAGGCCCTGGTCAAGAAGAAGAAAGAGGCACATTACGTGCATCGGCAGCTGCGATCAAGTGAATCCCTTGAAGAGTATAGGGGGTGTAGGAGTAGAGTTAAGAGGGAAATCAGGAGGGCAAAAAGGGGACACGAGATTGTTTTGGTAGATAAGGCAAAGGAGAATCCAAAGAGTTTCTACAAATACATTAAGGGCAAAAGAGTAATAAGGGAGAGAGTTGGGCCTCTTAAGGATCAACAAGGTCATTTATGTGCGGACCCACAAGAGATGGGCGAGATCCTTAATGAATATTTCTCATCAGTATTTACTATTGAGAAAAGCATGGATGTTAGGGAACTTGGGGAAATAAATAGTGATGTCTTGAGGAGTGTACATATTACAGAGAAGGAGGTGCTGGAAGTCATCAAGGTAGATAAATTCCCAGGACCTGATGGGGCAGCTCGGTAGCAGTGGTTAGCACTGCTGCTTCACAGCTCCAGGGACCTGGGTTCGATTCCCAGCTTGGGTCACTGTGTGGAGTTTGCACATTCTCCACATGTCTGCGTGGGTTTCCTCCCACAGTCCAAAGATGTGCAGGCCAGGTTGACTGGCCATGCTAAAATTGCCCCTTAGTGTCCTGGGATGCGTAGATTAGAGGGATTAGCAGGTAAAATATGTAGGGATATGGGGGTAGGGTGGGATTGTGGTCGGTGCAGACTCAATGGGCCGAATGGCCTCTTTCTGTACTGTAGGGTTTCTATGATTTCTATGAAGTGTATCCCAGGACATTGTGGGAGGCTAGGGAGGAACTAGCCGAGATATTTGAATCATCGATAGTCATGGGTGAGGTGCCTGCAGATTGGAGTGTGGCAAATGTTGTGTCTTTGTTTAAAAAGGGCTGCAGGGAAAAGCCTGGGAACTACAGGCCAGTGAGCCTCACATCTGTGGTGGGCAAGTTGTTGGAAGGTATTTTGAGAGACAGGATCTACAGGCATTTAGAGATGCAAGGACTGATTAGGGACAGTCAGCATGGCTTTGTGGGTGGAAAATCATGTCTCACAAATTTGATTGAGTTTTTTGAAGGGATAACCAAGAAGGTAGATGAGAGCAATGCAGTTGGAGTTGTCTACATGGACTTTAGCAAGGCCTTTGACAAGGTACGCATGGTAGGTTGTTGCAGGAGATTAAATCTCACGGGATCCAGGGTGAAGTATCTAAATGGATACAAAATTGGCTTCTTAACAGAAGCCAGAGGGTGGTTGTGGAGGGTTGTTTTTCAAACTGGAGGCCTGTGATCTGCAGTGTGCCTCAGGGATCAGTGCTGGGTCCACAGTTATTTGTCACTTATATTAATGATTTGGATGAGAATATAGGAGGCATGGTTAGTAAGTTTGCAGATGATACCAAGATTGGTGGCATAGTGGACAGTGAAGAAAGTTATCTCTGATTGCAATGGGATCTTGATCAATTGGGCCAGTGGGCTGACGAATGACAGATGGAGATTAATTTAGACAAATGTGAGGTGATGCATTTTGGTAGATTGAACCAGGGCAGGACTTACTCAGTTAATGGTAGGGCGTTGGGGAGAGTTACAGAACAAAGAGATATAGGGGTACATGTTCATAGCTCCTTGAAAGTGGAGTCACAGATGGACAGAGTGGTGAAGAAGGCATTCAGCATGCTTGGTTTCATTGGTCAGAACATTGAATACAGGAGTTGAAATGTCTTGTTGGAGTTGTACAAGACATTGGTAGGCCACACTTGGAATACTGTGTGCAATTCTGGTCACCCTATTATAGAAAGGATATTATTAAACTAGAAAGAGTGCAGGAAAGATTTACTAGGATGCTACCAGGACTTGATGGTTTGAGTCGTAAGGAGAGGCTGAATAGACTGGGACTTTTTTCTCTGGAGCATAGGAGGCTGAGGGGTGACCTTATAGAGGTCTATAAAATGATGAGGGGCACAGATCAGCTAGATAGTCAATATCTTTTCCCAAAGGTAGGGGAGTCTAAAACTAGAGGGCATAGGTTTAAGGCGAGAGTAGAGAGATACAAAAGTCTCCAGAGGATGGAGAGTGTCTGGAACAAGCTGCCAGAGGTCGTAGTAGAGGCGGGTACAATTTTGTCTTTTAAAAAGCATTTAGATAGTTACATGGGCAAGATGGGTATAGAGGGATATGGGCCAAATGCGGGCAATTAGGATTAGCTTAGGGGTTTAAAAAAAAGGGCAGCATGGACAAGTTGGGCCAAAGGGCCTGTTTCCATGCTGTAAACCTCTATGACTCTATAACCAAGTGAGAACAGTCTCAACTAGCTGGATATGGGTGGTGGGGTATTGGGGGAGATTAATGTGGTCAACCATGTCAAAAGCTGCAAATGAAGAGGAATAGTTTCCCTTTTATCAAAGTCACATAGGGTCATTTGTAACTTTGAAAAGAGCGGATTTGCTATTGCGGCAGGGGCAGAAACGGGATTCAAACATGAAATTTCTGGACAAATGGAAGTGGGTTTAGCAGTCGACATCATGTTCAAGGAGGAAAGGATGGTTGGAGATAGCATGTTTGCAAGGGCTGAGGGGGGGTCAAGGATTTTTTTTTTAAAAAGAGGGGCAATGATGCCAAAATTTAAAAAGGAGAAACACACCTCATGGGCAAGATGCATACAGGGATCAGAGGGCATGCAGGGAGATGGGAGAACAAGTAGAGAAAGATGCAAGTTCAGGGCTACGGTGGGGTGAGAAGGTAGCATTAAAGGAAGTTTGACGAGTTGGACTAGAGGAAGGGAGGGATGCAGCAGAAGCAGTTGACTGCTTTGTCTTGTTCTTCGGGACCAAGTAGTTTGTGATTGCCTCGGACGTTGGGGGTGAGGGTGAAGGGGAGTGGGGTTGAGGAAGAGAGTTTTCATTAGAGAATTAGAAGCCAACGTTAATTTTTGTTTTCCAGAATTATCCTGGAATATAGTTTTAGCAGGCAAGAGCAGGAGCCGATAGCGTTTCAAGTGATCCAGCCAAATCTGGCAATGGGTGGTTAACCAGCTGTCACCATATTCTTTCAATTCTGCATCAGACTTGAGGGAGAGATGACCAAGCTGCATCAAGGGGAACGGCCAGGGTGAGAGAATAATGGTTTATTGGGGACTAGGACACAAAAAGGTGAAGGTTAGAGTGCAGATGAGTAAATCAGTATCTTGAGTATTGCTGAAGTGAGAGATATATTATTGAAGTTTTTATCTTGCTCTCATCAGGACAGATGCACGAATACTAAATTTCAAAAGAAAGTGACAATTCATACTGCATGAAAAAAGGGGTATGGATTGGTTGGCAAGTGGACTGATTGGTTGAGGTGTTGCCATGGAGAATGCACCAAGGATCATCTCCCCTCCCCCTCAAGATTTTGTTTATGCATGATGCCTTTGAGGAAAAGGAGTTCGTTGGACTACTCCAATTCAACGCACTAGTTGAGAAATCCACCAATGGATTCCCTACCACAAGTCTACGTTCACTGGTCCGTGCACATGCTGGAATTCCACCCGCTTATAAGATTGGCCTCAAATCAACAACTTGAAACAGGATCTGAGCTATTTACTCACTGTGCAAGCTTGATGCCGAAATAGGTACATCAAAGCTATAGAATCATAGAAACAACTGTCCAAAGATGTGCAAGTTAGGTTGATTGGCCATGCCAAATTGCTCCTTAGTGTTTAGGGGGATTAGTAGAGTAAATATTTTCAATTAAATAAAAGCTTGGGAGACAACTGTTCCCTGGAGCAATCCCCATGACAACACCTCAACCAGAATCGACTTGCTAACCAATCAGCACCCTTTTCATGAAGCTGATCCCTTTGAAATTTGGTATTCTTGCAACTGTCCTGATAAGTACAAGATGAAAAGTTTCAATAGCAGGTTTTTTTTCCCCCCAGCAATAGTCAAATCAGTACCTGGAGAAATGCTGGGTAAAAGGGCCAAAGGTTGGCAAGGGGATTTGATTAGAGGGTAATTCAAAGGAGTGATCACAAATGCCTTGATCTGTAATTGGTATGATAGGGCTGGCAAGATCACAAGATGGCATGACCAAGGGAGCCATGAATACGAGTTTGGGAATTTATATGGAGGGAGAGACATAGGAAGAATAAGACAGCAGTGAACTCAAGATGACAGAAACTATGTTGAACTAAGATGGAGGTTGAAATTACCATGCAAGATGGTGTTCAGAGTAAGAGGATGAGAGAGGAAAGCAGTGAGAATTTTATTGGTACCAGAGAGGGTGGTACCGAATGATCATTGTAATGACTCAAGGCAGCTGACTGGAAAGGAACACGGTTTGAGAAGTAAAACCCACTACTGTGTCACACTCAGTGTCAGGGACTACAATTCAGCAGGCCCAGTCTTGGGCCTGCCTTATAAGAGGTTCAGTTAATGAGTTCCAGCTGGACAGGTCACTGCCTGTACCAAGGGAACTCATACTCAATGAGTCCCACAGGGAAATATATCAGTGATTCCCTATGGGGGGGGTTATCACAATCATTTTGAACGAGGGATGAGAGAGTGTAACAAGGCAAGTCACTCAAAGGAGAAGAAGTGTCAGAGAAATAGCAGGGTGAGGTTAAGGTGTGACCTTGTAAAGAACACGTAACACCACTGTAGCAGTCATGGCAGGGTGAGTGATGAAAGATGTAGCCAAGCAGGAATGACATCATTAAGGAAGGGGGGGGGGGGGGAAATCATCACCCCCTCAGCCTGGTTTCCACCAAGGCCATGATATTGATCCAATATCCAGAATAAGTTATTGGATAACAAGGGCCTTGTTCACAAGGAACATTCTGGAGTAAGATAGAAGGGTGGTTAGAACTGATCTGCTGGCAAAGTTCACAGAGTCAGTAGTGGGAAGGCCAATGAGATGGACAAGTTCACTGCTTATGATGATCCAGCACAAGGTGCCTCCATGAGCCAAAAAACCAACAGCTTCCCTCTGTACCTATCTAACAGGGAGTCAGGTCTGGGATGGTGACACCGTACTGCCAAATGTGTATCCTAATGTTTATGAACTAAACCTATATAACGTCATCTCCCTGCACTCATTTGCATGTGCATTTTGATTGCCATTCCAGTCTGGACTCAAAAGAACAAAGAACAAAAAATTACAGCACAGGAACAGGCCCTTCGGCCCTCCAAGCCTGCACCAACCATGCTGCATAACTGAACTAAAACCCCCTACCCTTTAGGGGACCATATCCCTCTACTCATGTATTTGTCCAGATGCCCCTTAAAACTCACTATCGTATCTACTTCCATTACCTCCCCTGGCAGCAAGTTCCAGGCACCCACCACCCTCTGTTAAAAAACTTGCCTCATACATCTCCTTTAAACCTTGCCCCCCGCACCTTAAACCTATGCCCTCATGTAATTGACTCTTCCACCCTGGGAAAAAGCTTCTGACTATCCATTCTGTCCATGCCCCTCAATCTTGTAGACTTCTATTAGGTCGCCCCTCAGCCTCCGTCGTTCCAGTGAGAACAAACCAAGTTTCTCCAACCTCTCTTCATAGCTAATGCCCTCCATACCAGGCAACATCCTGATAAATCTTTTCTGTACCCTCTCCAAAGCCTCCACATCCTTCTGGTAGTGTGGCGACCAGAATAGAACATTATATTCCAAGTGAGGCCCAACTAAGGTTCTATAAAGCTGCAACATGACTTGCCAATTTTTAAACTCAATGCCCCGGCTGATGAAGGCAAGCATGTTATATGCCGTCTTGACTAACCTTCTCCACTTGCGTTGCCACTTTGAGAGTGACCTGTACACCCAGATCCCTCTGCCTATCAATACTCTTAAGGGTTCTGCCATTTACTGTATATTTCCTGTCTGTATTTCTTCCAAAATGCATTACTTCACATTTGTCCAGATCACCACTGTTTCTCTCTTTAACTTTTCTCCTCTATCGTCAGTGGTTAGCACTGCTGCTTCACAGCGCCAAGGCCCTGGGTTCAATTCCCGGCTTGAGTCACTATCTATACAGAATCTGCACGTTCTACTTGCGTTTGCGTGACTTTCCTCTGGGTGCTCCTGTTTCCTCCCACAGTCTGAAAGACATGCTGGTTAGGTGCATTGGCCATGTTAAATTCTCCCTCTGTGTACCTGAACAGATGCCGCCGGAGTGTGGTGACTGGGGGATTTTCACAGTAACCTCATTACGGTGTTAAATGTAAGCTTACTTGTGACACTAATAAATAAATAAGGACATCATAAACAGGCGATAGGAAATAGGTGGTGATAACAGGAAAGAGTCCAAATAAAGTCAGTCAGAGGTGACTTACGGAATAATGCAATCAGCTTGAAGCATTAATGAGCTGTTATTAGTTAGAAGATAGGTGAAGCAAGTGAAATCCAGAAGCTGTTTAGAAGGCAGACATATCAGAGGATGCACAGCTAGAAGTAATTTCACTGGAAAGATCCAGGAGGTCCACAGAGTCTACTGTAGGGCAGTAAAAAGGTGATGGCAAAATTGGAGGATACCATAAAATTCAAAAGCAGCAGAGGTGTACTCTTCTGATATTCTGGCCAGAAACAGACCAAAAAAAAAAGTGGCCAGTTACAGGTTCAGCAGAAGACTTCAATCACAGCAGTTGCTGGGCAGGAGTGGAAAAAATGGTAGTCGACTAATTCAGGATACTTTAAATTTCACAAAACAGCAGCAAGTCATGTCTTGCCCGGATCTCACAAGGTAGATCAGACAGAAGCCACTTAAATTGAAAACTGGCTCAAATGCATTTGTCGTTGGAATCAGGGGAACTTTAATCACGAGTGGTGAGGATTGAGTGCAAGAGCAATGGGTGGCAGCAAATGCCCACGGATGAATGGACATGGTGAGGAAGCTATACTGGACCTCGTACTGGGGAATGAGCCCGGTCAGGTCTTCAAAGTTTCGGTTGGGGAACATGTGGCAAATAGTGACCACAATTCTGTTAGCTTTAGGATAATGATGGAAAAGGATGAGTGGTGTCCCAAGGGTAAGGTGTTGGATTGGGGGAAGGCTAACTTTAGTGGGATTAGGCAGAAATTGGCAGCTCTTGATTGGGTGAGGCTGTTTGAGGGCAAATCCACATCTGGCATGTGGGAGTCTTTTAAGGAACAGTTGTTAGGGCTACAGGACAGGCATGTGCCTGTTAAAAAGGATAGGAAGGGTAGGATTCGAGAACCGTGGATAACCAGGGAAATTGAGGGACTGGTCAAAAAGAAAAGAGAGGCGTATGGTAGGTCCAGGCAGCTAAAAACGGAGGGAGCTCTGGAGGAGTACAAAGAAAGTAGGAAAGAACTCAAACGGGGAATTAGAAGAGCAAAAAGGGTCATGAAATGTTCTTGGCAGACAGGATCAAGGAGAATCCCAAGGCATTTTATTCATACGTTAGGAACAAAAGGGTTGTCAGGGAAAAAAAAAAAATCGGACCTCTCAGGGACAAAAGTGGGGAATTATGCTTGGAGCCCAAAGAAGTAGGGGAGATCCTAAATGAATACTTTGCGTCGGTATTCACAAAGGAGAGGGATGTGTTGACTGGGAGTGTCTCGGAGGGGAGTGTTGAACTGTTGGAGAAAATCTCCATTACAAAGGAGGAAGTGTTAGGTTTGTTAGAGAATTTAAAGACTGACAAATCCCCAGGGCCTGATGGAATCTATCCAAGGCTGCTCAGGGAGACGAGAGATGAAATCGCTGGGCCTCTGATGCAAATCTTTGTCTCGTCACTGGACGCAGGGGAGGTCCCAGAGGATTGGAGGATAGCTAATGTGGTCCCGTTATTTAAGAAGGGTAGGAAGGATAACCCGGGTAATTATAGGCCTGTGAGCTTGACGTCCGTGGTGGGGAAGTTGTTGGAGAAGATTCTTAAAGATAGGATGTATGCGCATTTAGAAAGGAATAAACTCATTAATGATAGTCAGCATGGTTTTGTGAGAGGGAGGTCATGCCTCACTAACCTGGTGGAGTTTTTTGAAGAAGTGACCAAAATGGTTGACGAGGGAAGGGCCGTGGATGTCGTCTATATGGACTTTAGTAAAGCGTTTGACAAAGTCCCTCATGGTAGGCTGGTGAAAAAGGTTGGATCTCATGGGATAAAGGGGGAGGTGGCTAGATGGGTGGAGAACTGGCTTGGTCATAGAAGACAGAGGGTGGTAGTGGAAGGGTCTTTTTCCGGCTGGAGGTCTGTGACTAGTGGTGTTCCGCAGGGCTCTGTACTGTATTGGGACCTCTGCTGTTTGTGATTTATATAAATGATCTGGAAGAGAGTGTAACTGGGGTGATCAGTAAGTTTGCGGACGACACAAAATTGGCAGGACTTGCAGATAGTGAGGAGCATTGTCAGAAGCTACAAAAGGATATAGATAGGCTGGAAATTTGGGCAAAGAAATGGCAGATGGAGTTCAATCCTGATAAATGCGAAGTGATGCATTTTGGTAGAAATAATGTAGGGAGGAGCTATATGATAAATGGCAGAACCATAAAGGGTGTAGATACGCAGAGGGACCTGGGTGTGCAAGTCCACAGATCCTTGAAAGTGACATCACAGGTGGAGAAGGCGGTGAAGGTGGCATATGGCATGCTTGCCTTTATAGGACGGGGCATAGAGTATAAAAGTTGGGGTCTGATGTTGCAGATGTATAGAACGTTGGTTCGGCCGCACCTGGAATACTGCGTCCAGTTCTGGTCGCCACACTACCAGAAGGACGTGGAGGCTTTGGAGAGAGTACAGAGGAGGTTTACCAGGATGTTACCTGGTATGGAGGGGCTTAGTTATGAGGAGAGATTGGGTAAACTGGGGTTGTTCTCCCTGGAAAGACGGAGGATGAGGGGAGACTTAATAGAGGTGTATAAAATAATGAAAGGCATAGATAGGGTGAACGGTGGGAAGCTTTTCCCCAGGTCGGTGGTGACGTTCACGAGGGGTCATAGGTTCAAGGTGAGGGGGGGGGGGGGGGGGAAGAGAGGAGGGGGGGGGGGAAAGAGAGGAGGAGGATGTTTAACACAGATATCAGACGGACGTATTTTACACAGAGGGTGGTGGGGGCCTGGAATGCGCTGCCAGGCAAGGTGGTGGAGGCGGACACACTGGGAACGTTTAAGACTTATCTAGACAGCCATATGAACGGAGTGTGAATGGAGGGATACAAAAGAATGGTCTAGTTTGGACCAGGGAGCGGCGCGGGCTTGGAGGGCCGAAGGGCCTGTTCCTGTGCTGTATTGTTCTTTGTGACTGCCCAGGAGCAATATTGAAATCAAAAACCCAAAAAAGTTTTTATACATTTGTAATTGGTTTTGTCTCTGAATTTATGGAATAGAAACGGAAATGCTGGAAATAGGCAGCAGCAACAGAGTTAACATTTCAGGTTGATGATCTTTCATCAGGGTTTCAGTATTTTGCTTCTGAAATTATGGGGATTGCTTACACTGGATTTAGTCCGAGTGGCCTACAATTACCTTGGTTTATTCTTTTTGACAAGGTTTGGAGAATAGCCAACCACACAATTTGTATACAAGTAGTGAAAAAGTGTGACTTTACCACATTTTCAACAGCCTGGGCTGCACTGAATCAGATCATAGTGACCTAGCAATTTTCAAGTTACACCAATTATTTCAGAATCGATTCACTGTCTGCAGTTAACTCAGCAAATATTATCCACCTCCAGTACAACTAGGTTTTCCATAATTAAATTTAACACTTTCAAAAGTGATCCTCCCTAATTAGCCACACTTCATCTCTAAGCAATTAATGTTCCTTTACAAGCTTTTAACATGTCTTCATGGAGTACCCTAGGTACATTCTTTCCACCCCCCCCCCATTCCTTTCTAGCCCTTCTAGACTCCTTTTCTCCTCCCCATGCAGTGTTTATCCTTACAAAAAAGAGAATCTTTAACCCTAATGCTTCCCTGCTAAATTTGCTTGGGATTAATCTATTAATCCACAGATTTTGTCTGCACAATAGAAATACTTACTCTTTATTCTATCCAACTTGTACTGGAAGATTATCTGTTGCAGATATTTGCACAATGTTTTATCCTGTTAAATTTAATGCCAGATCTGGCCCCACCATCTTGGACCCATATTTCCATTTCTATTCTAACACAATGTAATTATATTGTGGCTGCTTTTAACCACACATTCTCCCAATCTCACATCAGACATTATCCCCACTTTATTAAATATCTGAATTAAAAGCATACCTTTCAGCACAAATTCATGATACCACACAGTGTGGTTATTACTAGGCTCATTTCAAAACCATAATTAATATATAGTATACTAATCACTTCAAACAAGCCTTGTAACCACATGAAGGGTGGTTAGATCTCACATCCAACCTGGCGACAGATATGAGAAAGAAAGCCAAATCATTATGGCAAGTATCTTTTAATGTATTTCCCTACGTTGGAAGGATAGTCATTTGTTCTAAGGTACTTCAGTGGCTTTGAAGCGTCAGTGATTGTGAAGGCCATGGAAGGCTCACTGGATACAAATGCCAGTTTAAGCTTCAAACTGTGGAAGATTTCCTATCCACAATGCCAAAAAAGGATAAACCTTACTTGGCCAAATGCCACCTTATTACTTCCTCTCAATCATACGTGAAGTGATGCAAGAAATCATCAAATAACACTTACTCAAACAGCATATTCACCCCCAGTTCAGAAATCATTTGGCTCTAGATCTCCATCAGCTATGGAGGTGAGAAGTGAAATTGCTGCCATTACCCCATATTTCACCCTGAAGCACACAGCATTCCAAATTGCCATATCACCACCAATCTGTCATTGCCACTTGGTCATTCTCCCAATACAATTATGGGAGCATCATTGCAATGACTGCAACAGGTCGAAGAGAAAGCAAACCCTGCCAGTGCTATCAAGCACAATTAGGGATGTACATAATAAATGCGACCATGCCATATCACCAACATCCTGAAAACTAGATTAAAATACAAGAAAATAAAGCCATTAAAATGCTGATGACACCAAATAACTTCAGGAAGGAACAATTGCACCTTGTAAAAGGATACACTCTGTTACCAGCTATTCTTTAGCAGCTAAAAGACTTTTACATTATCTGCTCCTGTCCTTCTAAAACAGCACATTCACCAACTTAGTGAACATTATGGCAGTAGCAGGAGGTTACATGCCATAATAAAAAGGGGCATTCATAACTAGAATATTGTGTGCCTTTTAAGTACCTTTGTTTGTCCAACTGTAACAATACAATTACTGGGTTCCATAAAATACAATAGAAAATGAAAACACAATTATACTGCAATAAAAGGAGCAGGCAACAGATTGTCACTTTAGAAATAAAAAATAAACATGCATATTAAATCCCTGTAGAAACTGAACCTTTTATCTTTTTTAAAAAAATGTATGTAACAGTCATTGTTACTACAACCCAATAGGCAAAATAACTTGCTTCAAATACAAAATCACAACGGAACAGTCTTATAACCGGAAACCACTGGGCTGGGCACAGCTCGCAATTCTGACCAAATTGCTTCCTGTGTTCAAGGAGGGATAAAATTCTGCTTAAACGAAGGAATTATTTTCACTAAAATCACAACAAAAAATATATTAATCTCTCCAAGATTTAAAACAGAAGCTTTCATTCCTTATCCCCAACCAATTTCACTAGTAGGGAACGGGTTAAATTTTTCACAATAGGAATGTTTAACAAGTGAGGGTAATCCAGCAGTTATAACAAACATGCTTTTATTTAAGTTTGTATACTACACAACTTGGCATTACATATCAATAATTAAAGTAACAAAGCAAATTACACCTACATCTCAAACTCTGCTAACTTCTTTATAAACATCCTGAATTGGATTATAAAAAGCAACTTACAACAATTCAGTCATTAACAAATATTTTTCAACAAAACTATGAAACGTGTGTTTATTATTCACACAAACATGAAATTAGCTCAGAAAAAGTTATTGAATTGTCTATTAAATATAAAGTGTTACAAATTCCATGAAGGCAGAGCAAAAAAAAACCGAATCTAAAAAGTGAGACACAGTCGGTTCAACACTCAATCCAGATGATGAGGTGCCATCTTTCCTTTTGTGGCTGTCGCACTCCAAATTGCCAAAAGCAGCTCTGTAGAATTCTCTCACTTCAATAAACTGGCCTCTCCCTGGGGGTCTACAAGTAGCTGTCAACATACAGAAACCACGTTTAACAATAAGCCAGTAATTAATCTGCCAGTATGCTCTGGTTTGGACCACTTCCCAGTAGGGACCATCAAGCAGTTACCTTAAAGGGACCAGGCGAATTAAACACTACTGAATCTCAGCAGCTAAATGTGGAATGCCCACTGCCCAGGAGACATGGTAAAACGAAAATCTAAATGATCTTTAAAACAAAATCATATTGCCTTCTTCTGCGTAAACCAGTTATGTTTACCCGGACAACACTAAAAAAAGTAACTCATTGGTTGTGAAGAACTTCAAGGTGTCCAAAAATGCAATCGGACACCATATATAGGCAATTTTGTTTCTATCACAGAAGTGCTCCAGACACAAGCTATTCATCAACACAATGGAGATCCACTGGTAATGCTCCAAACTGGGGCTTAATCGTTTGTATAATTATGATGTGACAAAGAAATTCTTCAATTACAACACGGGGCTTCTGATCACCCAATTGCAATCAAATCCCTTGAAGGTCTCACACCACATCTTATTTGTATATCCACCAGCAGCTTTACAATCCCTTAACTAAACTCTCTGCTTTGGCATAGTGCATTTCCAGTTTCCTTCTGCCAACCATCAACATCCCTACACTTAGATCCAAAACTCTGTTTGGAGAGGGGAGAGTTGAAGAAGCAATCAAGTGTTTGGTCAACCTTCCCATCATCTCTTTCTTGGTCTTGTGTTTTTTTCAAGTTATGCCACTGTACAGCACCATGGATAATTTTATACAGACAATTAAAGCTTGTGGCAATAATATACATTGATTTGAAGGATTGCATGCAAAAAAAGTGAATTTGAAACCATTTTTAAAGCAGTGGGACCATGTAGAACAAAATTGAGGTTTGGATTGGCCGCATTATAAAACTGTTCCCATGGTTAAAATTAAAAAAGGTAGTGTCACATCTTTCATAGCAAAGGTGAAAAAGTGGGTATGTGCCCATTAAAATGCATTGTACGGATGTCTAGAGGTTATAAGCAGTCTCCAAAATTAGGAGCCACCAAAATAAAACTGAAGATTCAACATTGAGAAAATTATTCACCGCAGCCCTCCTGAATAAACATTTTTTTTTAAAAAAAAACTTTGAAATATTCAATGCTGTTCTATTCAACTACTTTCAAAAGAACTAGAAAACACACCCATGGCTAAGAAAAATATTTAGAGACTGCTATCTGTGTCTGGGAAACAGCAGGGAACATAATGAATTAAAAAGTGAGCAATTAAAAGCACAAAATCGGAGGCGCTTTTAGACTATAAAAACATCAGTATATTGAACCAGAAAATAATTTATCTTTGATTCCCAATATAAAGTTTGAAGTGAATGCCGTTTTACTTGAGTATAGACATACCTCTTTCAATCTTTAAAATATTAAGTTCTATTAATATTCAAGGTAAGCAATAAAAAGAAAAATCTGTTCATTAGCGTTAAGCACTGCAGAAATTACGTATACATGAATGACATGGTTCAGTACAGCAGAAATCTATAAACTTTCCTGAGCAGGAAGTGAGTTGTACTATTTGGCATGTTTTACTGCTCAGCAGCAACATTCCTGGAGGAAGCAGCAATTTTGGCTACAGCAGCTTTTCCTGTGTAATACGCAACTTATATCATGGAACATAGAGATTTTTTTTGCAAGGTCATTTAATGACATTTAAAATATTTGCTATGTGTGGATCATTCCTAATTTTAATAGTCTGCGTCAGATTTTCTACATTGCTTGTTCTATTCAGCTGTTCAAATTATGTAACAAATGAAAACCAGAAATAATCACTTAGTCTTTATTAAGGAAAGCTAATGTGAAAATATGGTTTTTACTTCTTGCATTTATTAAATTCATTAATTATCCTTTATAAACAGCATGACCGAGCAGGGGGAAGGAAGAGGAAAAGAAAGTTACTTTAGGAAAATGTTGAACATTCTGCTCAAAAGCTGCACAAGGTCATAAGGAAGGCCACCCGACCTTCATTAGCTCACAGAATGAAAACCCATGATCTCCAAAAAAAAAAATCCATATTATACAGAATTCAACTGTAACTCCGAGCACCCAAGTATAAACAGGCAAGTCACAGAACAAAAACACCCTAAACATCAGTAAAAGTCTCATCCCTACGTAATAAAAACAAAAATCAGACTTGAAAAATCACTTCCCTTCAAGCAGTGAGCTTTAAATATGCTCAGTCGGTAATAACTGACAGGGGAGTTAATAACAGAGGGGACGGAGAGAGGGGCTCCCAACTTCCTAATGGGTCCCTTGATCAAAGGCACTCACTCAGTGCCTTTGAATGAGAGACTCGCCCTACCCCCACCAGGAACCTGCAAGCAAATACAACAGAGTTTGCTTTGCAGGCTCTTAGTGTGGTAACTCCACAGGTGGGAGGAGGCCCTCAGTTGGCAATGGGGACAGATGCGAAGGTTGTCCACGAGTCTTCCCATCCTGGACTTAAATCAGGCAGAGATAGGAACGTGGCAGGGTCCCTCAGAATCTCTCATCCAATTAAAAGCTACCCTACATCAAACTCCACCCATATATAGCAAGAAAGTGGCCAGTGCCCATAAACTAGATCATAGCAATTGATTAACAATTTAATAGCTGGTAAAGTTTGGGAAGAATTGAAAATAATTTTAAAATATAACAATGCAACTTATTCATATAATTATTTTGACAAAAGTGCCAGCAATTTTGTTTCCTATGAATAGTAGCTAGTTTTAAATATATAGAAACTACTCAGGAACATGAGCCCAGTTCAGCATAAAACCTCCAGATTTGTGGTTTGCTGTTGATAAACCAGCAAGTCAAAAAAACAGTATGTTTGGAGAGAGAGAAAACAGGCTGACTCCTTGTGTATTATCTTATATACCATCAATTTAATTGCCTTGTTCAACGATTTACAATGGCATAGTTGCTGCAATTAAATCAATAATTAATTTAATCACAATTTTTAAATTACATTGATGAATGCACAAAATTTCTTTTCCATCTAACTCAGTGCCAGAATGCACTCACCCTCTTCCCACTCAATTCTCCTATCTGGGACCAAGTCTCATGGCAGGGGCAGTGAAGGGGGATGTTTCCCTCTGCGGAGATTCACCAGGCCACATTAGTTAAATATTCATCCTGTTGCTAGAGGATCCATCTGATAGATGCTTCCCCCACCCACTGCTGTGGTGTTCCAGGGTTGCTTGTGGCCTTCATCCTGAACTCCAGGATGAAGACAGTCCCAGGCCTTCAAGTAAGTCTCACCTTCATGCCAGATTATTCTAGACATGTTTTCCCGCTGGTGTTGAAGAATCAGGCACTGGGGAGGAGGGAGAAAATTCAGTCATGGGCCATCATCTGCATTCCACAAGCAAATCAGTTTTTGACCACCAGCGGATTTCCCGATCTGCTGGTGTAAGAAGATACTGCGGGAAAATCCTGCCAACTCAAAACCAATTTTTGGGCCTTCTGCCAAAATCACTTCTATCATTGAACCCACCAATTGGGGCGTGGGAGAATTTCACCTCATATGTGCTTTATTCTCTTCTTTCTCAGATATGAAACAGCATCAGGAAGCAGGTAAGCTGACCTAGAAAAGTGATATTGGAGGAGGACCGGAAGGAAAAGCAAGTTCCCAAAGGTTTGTCACTGTGTCTAGAACATAATCAACAACAGACCATCCAGTGCTGCGGAGTAGGGAATCCCAAAAGATTCACAACCTTTCGAATGAAGACATTTCTCCTCCACTCTGCCCTAAATGGCTGTTGCCTTGTTCCTAGGCCATTTGGCCCCTCGAGCCTGCTCCGCCATTCAATAAGATCATGACTGATCTTTCCTTGGACTCAGCTCAACTTACCCGCCCACTCACCATAACCCTTAATTCCCTTATTGTTCAAAAATTTATTTTTACCTTACAAACATTCAACGAGGTAGCCTCAACTGCTTCACTGGGCAGGGAATTCCACAGATTCACAACCCTTTGGGTGAGGAAGTTCGATTTTCTACTAAAGACTCCTCGAAGAGAATTGAACTTTGTTCAAATGAAATTCACAGAAGTTTGAATCTACAGAGAAGGCTTAAAGTGGATTCAATCCACAGTCCTGTAGAGGAGATGGTATAGAAACAATGCATTATTTGGGATACACACCTGATCCGTAGAACCATCTCCTACCTCAATTCCATCAACTCCCACAGCTTAGTCAAGATGTCTTGGTTCAATGTAAAGTTTAGTTTATTCCCTCACACCTGCTCAATTACCAACACTGTCAGCCAACCCTCCCGCCAAATTCTAGTTCGGGTCTTCATCACTCAAGCCTCCAATTTCTAGAGCTTGAACTCGTGCCAAACATTGCAGTCCATAGCTCACCTGCACAAGGTTACACATTCTCCATCACTAGATCTTTTCCCAATACGGATTCCCAGAGTCCCAGTGCAGATTTAGAAATTGCCAAATTCCTCTCTGGCCTCATCACCATGTGCTACTTTTACAAACTCTTCCTGGACCACAATCCCTATGCAAACCCGCATTTACAATAGGGAAGGACAGCAGCTGCATGGTAATACCATCACATCCAAGTTCCTCTTCAAGTCACCCGTCATCTTGACTTGGAACAATAAATCGCCATTCTTTCACTACATGGATGCAGCAGTTCAAGAGGGCAATTAGGAAGGAGCAATAAATGGTATCCCAGCTTTAAACCACCATATTTTGGACACTCAGGTATTATCTACATATACCATCAAGCCATTAACACACCCAACCCCCATAATTCACCTCAAAATCTAAACTCTGGACAACTAGATTGGATTTTTGTTGTCCACACACCTGCCATTTTTAGTCCTGCTTCTATTATGTTCTTATGACTAGGCCACTGTGGCCTCATCCTCACTTTTCATCTGTCTGCCATAACGATGTATTCAGTAACTCAGCCTCCACTGCTCAGTGGGGAAGAGAATTCCAAATATTAACTTTCAGATGAGAATTTCCTCCTCATTGCGATCTTAAATGGAGACCCCTGATTTTGAACTGAGCCAGAGTTCTAAATTCCCCCATGAGGGGAAACATCCTCTCAGCATCTGCCTGGTCAAGCCCCCTCAGAATCCTATGTTTCAATAAGATCACTTCTTCTAAACTCCAATGGGCAGCAGCCCAACATGCTCATCCTTGGCAAACATTTCACCCCAGGATTCAGCCTAGTAAACTTCCTCTGAACTGCTTCCAATTTCATCCGCAATGGAATACATCTTGACAGAGTTATGGAATATCTCCTTAGGTAATCAGTGTATTCTTCCTTCTAACTTGGTGCATTAGAGCCCGCATTCAACTTAGCATCTACTATCCCTCTTTCATACACCCAAACTTTTATTCTTTTTGAATACCATATTTCCCCACACCCAACCAACCATTTTCCACTTCCCTTTCACGAGTTCAACAAGTTGCCGCTGTTCCTGTAGGCTCTATCAAGGAAACAAATGTCAGACCAAATGAAGCCCATCATCTAAACAGCTTTTCTTGCCTCAAAAATCATTCTAATTTTGTGGGAACTTAAAAGACTTTGTATGCACATTTAAGTGCCAGTTGACACGCCAACTTAAGTTTAGTTTTAAGATGACAAGCAATTTGAAGAATCCCACAAAAATAGCTTACATTGATATAGCACTATTAACATAGTAACATGCTCAGAGGCACTGAGTTGTTGATCTACTACCCTCCCCCAACTCCTCAAAGACACTCTGCCCACTCATTCCCAAGCTGATGAATCCTTCATGAACCACAATTTTTATTCTCCCACCCACGTCAGGAAACTTTCCATCGCACCATTATGTCCTTAATCCTCATATCTGGAAAGCACCACAAGCCGTCTATACGCTTAATCAACAAATTCTCTACTGAACAGCTACCATCAGGGATAGTACAATTCCACTGAAAGAACATAGGATTCTCAGGGAAAAAGTTGATAAAATACAATACTCCCAATTTCCCAGATAATTATACTATCAGACCTTTAAAAAAATATTCTTTCACAGGATGTGGATGTCACTGGCTAGGTCAGCATTTATTACACAGCCCAAATAGTCCTCAAGGTGTTGGCAAGCCGCCTTCTTGAACCGCTGCAGTCTCTTATGTAGGGAGTTCCAGGATTTTGACCTAGCAACAGTGAAAGAACAGCAATATGGTGTTTATCTTGGAAGGGAACTTGCAGGTGGTGATGTTCCCATGCATCTGCTGCCCTGGTCGTTCCAGGTGGTAGAGGTCACAGGTTTGGAGATGCATTCAAATTTCAAAAGGAGTCTTGGTGAATTGCTGCAGTAGATCTTGTAGAATGGTACATGCTGCTACCAGTGTGCATTGGTGATTGAGGAAGTGGATGTTGAAGGTGGTGGATGGGGTGCCAGTCAAGCAGACCACTTTGCCCTGGATGGTGTTGAGCTTGGAGTGTTCTTGAGACTGCCAACAGTCATGATACAACAGCCTCACCTTAGTGTTTAATTTCCTGATTATCCTTCCCGTGACAGAGAATTCTGTGCAAGTTTAAGACTTCTAAAAAAGTGTTGTACATCAGCATCTCTAGTCTTCTCTTGCTTCCCTGCACATGGGCATGCAATACCTCTTCCATTCTGCCCTCTCATTCTGGTGGAATGCATGCCATGGAGAGTTTTCCATCCTCTATACAGTATTGTATGCAGCCAGATAGTCCTTGAAGTGCCTCAGAACACACTCTCCGGATCAGGATAACTCATCATACGTGTTAGATGATCCTTCCATTCTTACAATTAAAGCTGTAGTGTTCCTCATCTTGAAATCTTCTAGGATATTCGTCTCCAATAAAGAACTCTTCACTTCTCATTGTTTTAACAGAACAAAAAAAAGGTAACTGCTTCTACGCAACCAAAACTTATTAGCATTCCATTCCTACACAGAATCCTATCTATGCTGGTCTTACAATTGCTTATCTATGCTAGTTATTTACATATCACAAAGACTCCTTAGAGATAAAACGAAATGTTACTAAGGAGTATAGTTTACACTGCTACCCCTGAAGCCACTTATCATTGATAAGCAAAACTACTGTCTGTTTCTCACATGCACTCAGTTCTATTCCAAGCTTCACAAAAGAATCAAATGCAACAGTTTAGAAAAAAAAAAGGCATTTTATATAAAAAGGCAAGAAGAAAGAAGTTATTATCTTTGGTCCCTGCCATAAACTCCATCCATTTCTCTGGCAACTGAGTTGGTTCTCTGAACCAGACTGTTCACAGCCTTGTGGTTACATCTGACCTCAAGAGGAGATTCCAACCACATACCCATTCCACCAGACCATCTATTTCCATCTCCATAACATTACTAAATTCCACCTCGCATCAGCTCACTTGCTACCAAAACCATCATCAATGCTGCTGTGACCTCACAACTTGACTATTTCAACGCACTTGTGGCTGGCCTCCGACATTCTACCCGCAATAAAATTCAGGTCGTCCACTCCTGACTTGCACTGTCCCATTCATTCACTGGCCAGAGTCTTATGATACTTTTAAAGAGTGTCAGGCTCTGACTGAAAATTGGCATGTAGCTCTCGCAGTTGATCAGCCAAGGTTTTACTCCAGATTTTAGTGCACACTGAAAAAGGGGTGTGGATTACATGGTCACTGCGGCTGGGCGGGGCCCGATGGAGCCAGTGAGGCCGGCTGCAGAGAAGATCCGGGCAGCCTGATCAGCACAGAAAATAAATGTATGGCAGCCCTCCCCCTCCATGGGCATGTGATCACAGGCATCAGGGTCTCCCCTCTCCCCCACCAAACACAGCACAGGCATCTCGCCCCCCCACCACAAAGAAATACGACGGGAACTCCTCCATGAGTGGGACTCCCCTAAGGGACTGCCCTTGCACTGACCAATGGCAATGCCAACCTATACACCAAAGGCATGCCCCCCTCCCCCGGGAGCTATACTTACCTTGGCACCCCATGGGAAGGAACCCTCGGCCGATTCTCATTTTGCAGAACCCACTGTAAACCTTGTTGAGTGACATCATGTCGGTGAGGTATGGATATTCAGTGTGTGTGTGTGCGCGTGTGTGTGGGGCAGGCAGGGCAGGGAATGACAGATCATGCGGCTGGGGGCTCAGTAGTATATTGAACTATATTTAAATGAGATTCCACCTGTGCTTGAACCCCGTTACATCACTGGTGTGGGGCATCGATAAATCGGGAAATAAGATCTCAATTCTCGCAGGATTTTGGGCCTGTGGTACCATTCTCGCTGATGGCAGGCACAGGCTCAAAATTCCACTCACTATCTCTACTTCTTGACCAATGTTGGCGTTCAGTCAAGCAATGCCTAGATTTAAAAATTCTCTTCCTGTTGTCAGTACATGGCCTCACCCCTCCCTATCCCAGTCCCACAACTTTCCATGATACAAGCACTCCTCTAAGTCTGCCCTGTTGAGCATCTCAGATTTTAGCTACTCCAGCATTGGTGGCTGTGCCCTCAGCTGTCAGGGGCCCTTTCCTCCTTTAAAGATGCCCCTTAAAACTGATCTTTTTCAACAAGCCTTTGACCAATTGCCCTAATAGGCTCGGTGTCAATTTTGCTTCATAATGCTCCTGTGAAGTGCCTTGAGGTAGCTTATGTCAGGGGTGCTTTATAAACACAAAAGTTGTTGATATTTGGAATTTAGAGAAGACGTTACCCATTAGTTATGATAATCATTAAACAAGACTATCTTGTGTCAGGAAAGATGAGACTAGCTAGGATACATTCCATTAAGCTGGAAGTAGTCAGTTTTCTGTTGCTTAGGGTGGAGTTAAACATTGAAATACAACCCACGGTTATAACGGCAGTGAGTCCTTCCAACTCTTAATAAAATATTCAAGACTAGATTTCGCTTATTCCAAATTTCTCCCCTCCCAGGTAACATTTGTAACCTGCGAGAATTACTGTCCCAAATAACTGAAGGTTCAATCAGGATTCTTTTACAAATCTATATGCTTCAGGATATCTAAGAATTTTACAATACAATTATTTACGTTGGTGGGTGGAGAGTCTCGGAACTCATTTATCCAACATTACACCATCCAACTTGAAACCATTGAAATGACAAACATTTTGAAATGAGGGCCGTCGTGATCTGAAAGGACATACAAGGAGTGTTACCCTTTCCCGGTGAAGTTCAACATAACGCAGTGCTTGGTTGGCAGCAATTTAGCAGAAAGGAAATATTGAGGTTAGCCTCAACATTAGGAAATGCTTTCTCAGCACCACCAGCGTATCAAACTAGTGAGAATCCGCTTATCTCGACAACATCCATGTCGTTTTTTCGGTTTGCAAGTGGCCAAAGTAAGTGAGGACTCACCCAGTTTCTCCACCAGCTTGAGCATCACTCCACCTATGTGCACTTCTCCGGTCACTCGGAGGGAAACGTCGCGGCTCAGGTCGGTCACCAGAACATTGAGTTCCCACGTCCCATCCGCGTAGCAGCCATCCGGCATCCGGATACCGTCCAAAGCCATAATATCTTTTAATCTGGGATGGGATGTGGGGGGGGGGGGGGGGGAAGAGTTAAACGAACTGGTTTTTAAAAATTGTCAGACTAAACTAATGATCGGCTATTGGAATAAACGGGTAATGTCATTTAGTCTCCCCTACCCCAGCCCAGCTATGCAACAACATATGGTGACAGCACAGCAAGAGTGATCTTGCAACCAATGTGGATCACAGGGAGTCAACGGTTTTGAAGAACTGAAGCGCTTCGCATGGACAAAAAGTGAGTGGGCTTTCCGCTGCTGTGCATTTCCCGTTAGAGGGGTTTCAAAAACCCCACACTGACAGCGGTGCCACAAACCTGTTGAAATCGTTTCTTATTTATTGAAAAAAAAACATATTTAAAAGTTACACAGAACAAAATGAGGCTTCGCAAGGTTTGTAACACACTTTAGAAAAAAGGTGAGGGAGTGGTGATCACTGAGGTTTCCCCCTCATTAAAAAAAAAGAATTTGGAGTGAAATTAAAAACCATTTTCATTCCGGGGAAGGGGGAGTCCAAATACAATAAAATAAATAAATCACGGAATGTCTTTTTGTTTGAAAAAAGGCGCTTTCCGTTTTATAATCAACCCATCCTCAAAAAGGTGAATGAAGCCCATGGTGTGAGAAAGAGACCCCCCCAAAAAATCCTCCCGCCTGTCACTGCATCCAGATTGGGAGGGGAGGGGAGGGGAAAAAAAGGACAAAAAAAAAGCTCGACGACCAAAATCACCCCCGCCAAAAAAAGAAAATATCCCCCCCACCACCCCCTCCCTCAGCCCGAGTAAAACTGCCCCCCTCCCCGGAGCCGAATGGAGTCCGCCTCTCTCCCTCTCCAGACTCCCCCAGAGTGAGAGTGTGGGCCCACAGCTAACGGTGGCGATGGGGGGTGGGGTGGACTCCCACAGCAACAGTTATTCCAGGATAAATAACGCCGGAAGATAATTACCTCAGAAAATCCGCTGCAAACTAATGTTGGCGGCAACCCCAGCAACGGGAAGATGATGATGAAGAAAAAAATTATATATGATTTTTTTTTGACAGTTTTTCCCTTCACACACACACAGAGAGAGGGAAAAGGAAAGTGTCCGGGCTGCCGGCTCCTCGCCTTCCCTGCTGGACCTTTAATGGAGTCTCAATCCCGGGCTTTCTCTCTCTCAGCGTCTCTGACTCGCCTCAAAGTTCAATCTCAGCGGCTCCTCTCTCTCTCTCTCACAGCCGCCTGTCCATGGCTGCGCTCGAACCCGGGACACACTCACTCTCTCCCTCCTTCACACTGCGCCCCCACCCAGTCCAGCCCCTCTCTCCGGCTGCGGCTACTGCTGCTCCCACCGGGATCCCTCCACTGCCCCGCACTCACAGCCCGAGCCTCCGCTGCCTTTTATGGAAATGAGCAGCAGCGCCGCACATCCGGGCCTCGAGCTCCAGGGATAATTTACACACACACACACAGAGACAGACATTCCCGTTAGCATTGTGTATGGAGCTCAGAAATCCTGCACCCTCTCTCCCACCTTTTTGGCTCAAGATCAAGCGTCAGATCAAGCCCGGGGATGGGCGTGCAATGCCTCATCTTGTCAGCTTGGATCTTGCTTTGCTTTCATTGGTGTCTCAAGTCGGCTTACATTAACACCTCAATGAAGGTACTGGGAAAATCCTCCTCCCCACCCCCCACCGTCCCCACACTCCAGCGACTGTTCGTATACACCGAGGGAGAATTTGGCGTGGCCCCATGCACCTAACCAGGGACCCGGGTTCGATTCCTGGCGTGGGTCACTATCTGTGGGGAGTCTGCACAATCTGCCCATGTTTGCACGGGTTTCCTCTGAGTGCTCCGGTTTCCTTCCACGGTCCGAAAGACGTGCTGGTTAGGTGCATTGGCCATGCTAAATTCCCCCCCAGTGTACCCGAACAGGCACCAGAGTGTGGCGACAAGGGGAATTTCACAGTAACTTCATAGCAGTGTTAATATAAGCCTACTTGTGACACTAATAAATAAAGTTTAAACTTTAACCAGCATGTCTTTCAGACTGTGGGAGGAATTCTTTTGATTTATTATTGTCATATGCATTAGTATACAGTGAAAAGTATTGTTTCTTGCATGCTATACAGACAAAGCATACCATACATAGAGAAATAAAGGAGAGTGTGCAAAATGTTGTGCTATAGTCATAGCTAGAGCGTAGAACAAGATCAGCTTTCTGAGGTAGGTCCATTCAAAAGTCTGATGGCAGTAGGGGAAAAGCTGTTCTTGATTGGTACGTGACCTCAGACTTTTGTTCTTTTTCCTGATGGAAGAAGGTGGAAGAGAGAATGTCCGGGGTGTGTAGGGTCCTTGATTATGATGGCTGCTTTTCCGAGGCAGTGGGAAATATACACAAAGTTAATGGATGGGAGGCTGGTTTGCGTGATGGATTGGGCTTCGTTCAAGACCCTTTGTAGTTTCTTGTGGTCTTGGGCAGAGCAGGAGCCATACCAAGCTGTAATACAACCAGAAAGGATGCTTTCTTTGGTGTATCTGTAAAAGTTGGTGAGAATTGTAGTGCACATGCTGAATTTCCTTCACCTTCTGAGAAAGTAGAGGCATTGGTGGGCTTTCTTAACTATAGCTCCGCATGGAGGGACCAGGACAGGTTATTGGTGATCTGGACACGTAGAAACTTGAAGCACTCGGCCATTATCACTTTATCCCCGTTGATGTAGACAGGGGCGTGTCCCCCACTATGCTTCCTAAAGTCAGGCTAAGATCAAGCATCAGATCAAGCTCAAAATGGGGTGCAATGCCTCATCTTGTCTGCTTGGATCTTGTTTTTTTTATTAGTGTCATAAGTAGGCTTACATTAACACTGCAATGAAGTTATTGTGAAAACCCCCTAGTCGTCACACACCGGCTCCCGTTTGGGTACACTGAGGGAGAATTTGGCACCTAACCAGCATATCTTTCGGACTGTGGGAGGGAAACTGGAGCGCCCGGAGGAAACCCACGCATTCACAGGGAGAATGTGCAGACTCTGCACAGACAGTGACCCAAGTCAAGAATCAAACCCAGGATCTTGGCACTGTGAGGCAGCAGTGCTAACCACTGAGCCCCCCTTTTGTCCATTTTATGGGGACCTTGAATTGGATTCAATTGGATTTTTAATTTGTTTTTTGGAGCAAGCAAGGAATGGATTTGGGTTTGTCCAGTCCATTCTGAGCATTGGCTTTGTAACTTTAAAGATGGAGTAAACATTTTAAAAAATATATCCTACACCCTCTCCTTCTCCCCTATGTACTCTATAAATGGTACATTTTTGTCTGTATAGCGTGCAAGAAACAATACTTTTCACTGTATCCCAATACATGTGACATTCATAAATCAAATCAAATCAAATTCAAAAAACGCCAGCCCCTGTGGAAGAATCATTTACATCCATCCATGCACAAATGTTAATACTCTTTCTCCATGGATGCTACCAGACCTGCGGAGTTTATGCAGCATTTTCTGTTTTTAACTCCAGCCACTCCACACTCACACACACACACACACACTGTTAGTTAGGCTTCATTCACCTCAGAAAGTCCACTCATGCCCCATCCATTTTATTTTATTTCGAGACAATTCAATTTCCAGCTCATCATTTGTCATGATTTCCCATAACCAGCATTCAGAGTTTATATACACTGTGATGTAGGCATTTATTTTCTGGAGTGGATTGCCCTACCCAGGTTCAATTTTGTTCTGGGGTCCCATTTGATGACAGAAATGCAGCTTTGTGATTGTCTGTATGCTGAACAACTTTCATGTATATAATGCCTCTATCATAGTAAAACACATCCCAAGGTGCATCACAGCAGTGTCACCAAACACAATTTAAAACCGTGCCACTTAAGGAAAGAAAAGTAGCTCGGTCAAAGAATTACGATTTAAGGGTTATCTCAAGAGGAGTGAAAGAGGCAAAAGTTTAGGGAGGAAATTTTAAAGTTTAAGGCAGGGCAGCTGAAGGCATCATCACCAATAGTGGCGCAATTAACATCAGGGATACTCAGCAGACTAGAATTAGAGTAACATAAAGATTCCAGAGCATTGCAGTGTTGGAGGAAATTAGAGAGATAAGATGGTGTGGTGCTATGGAGGGATTTGAAAACAAAGTTTAATTTAAAGGGAGAGGAAAGAAATTGAGTTAAAAGTCCACATCAGGAAAGCAGAAATAGCTGAGGTATTGGTTCAACATTTGAACATTAAAAGAAGAAAAGGTGATGTAGATAAAATGCTGATTGAGTTAGCCAGGATTCAATTGCAAAATGAAACAACTCAGATTGGAAAGAGGTAGAGAAAAGCAAAAATTTGAATTTGAGAAAGAAAAAAATGAAAAACATTTGAGAGTGTGAAAGAGAGGACAAAGCAAGAGAAAGAGAAATGCAAAAACTTGAGTTCGAAGTTCAAAGAGAGAGGGAAGCCAGGGACTTGAATTGGACGGAGAAAAGCTTTGATTACATAAACATGGATGACATGGAAATTTGACATGGCGTTAGATTTAACTCCCAGTCTTGATTTGGCAAGGAATGCTCTCGTAGTGCCTAGATTCAGTGAGGAAAGAGGTGAAATGTATTTTTTATGATGTGAGAAAATTGCTGCAAAGCGACAATGACCACAAGGAATTGAGACAATCCTGTTAAAAAGCGTTTTGTGAGGAAATACATTGGAGGTTGATTTGACTCTTTCTGGTGATCAGTTTACAGAATATGACAGATGTGCTCAATATGTGTGGGCTAGTTCCAGAAACTTATGGATGCAAATTTAGAAACTTGAAGAAGAGACAGAATCAGACTTTTGTGGAATTTGCTCGAGAAAGTGGGATGATCCTTGCTCGGTAGTATAAGTCAATGAAGTAGTGCAAGATTTTGAAAACTTTAGAGATGAGCTAATAATGGAGGAAATCAGAAACAGTAATCCTTTAGGAATCAAATCCCACCTTGAAAGTTAAAGTTCCTAATATCAGGAAGGCAGCTGTTTTAGCTGATTGTTATGACTTATCTCACAAACACCTGGGTGGCAGCAAACCTTTGTTTGCAAACCTGTGCAACAAGCTGCCGAGGTCAACTATCTGACAGTGAACATAACACGAATTATAATGAGGAGGATGGCGCAACTTAAAGGACAGGTACTTCCCAGAATGGTGAAAAAGACAGTATTGGAGATAAAAATGATTCAAGGGGATTAATATAAAATAAAACTGGACATGTGAAAGTAATATACTGAAAGTTGAAACTAGGGTAAGTGTGTCCAGTATTTTCCAGTGAGTGCTGTGTAAGTAGGGAGAGCTGGTGAAAAACTGCTTCCATTTAATGTATTTACAGTAGGTGTAAAGTGGAGCATAAAAGATTACAGGAGTTTTATATTTAAGTGCAAAGCAACTTAATTATTCAATGATAAAAAAATTATTACCCTTAGGGATATAGGTTCGGCTTAAAGCCTGATGCTGGGAAAAGATGAGAATTTCTTTCCAGAGAGTTCACTAAATAACGTATTGATACAAAGTATAGATGGAAATTGGTTACCTGTTCCATTGTGTAGGGTGAAATTAATTTGTCCTTTAATCAATGAGTCTGTTATTGATGAAGTAATATCTGAATTGTCTATTGGTAATGTTGATTTCATATGAGGAAATGACTTCTCAGGGGATAAGGTGTTGCCAGCTCCTGGGATGGGAGCAGGTGGATTGAAATTGACAATGTACTCAAAGAATTAGGGACTATTTGTATTCCTACTGTTGAAAGAACTATCTCAATTAAAGATATAGATGGGGTAGCACGGTGGCACAATGGTTAGCACTGCTGCCTCACAGCGCCAGGGACCTAGGTTCGATTCCTGGCTTGGGTCATTGTCTGTGCAGAGTCTGCACGTTCTCCCCATATCTGTGTGGGTTTCTTCCGGGTGCTCCGGTTTCCTCCCAATCCGAAAGACATGCTGGTTAGGTGCATTGGCTATGCTAAATTCTCCCTCACAGTATACCCGGACAGGCGCCAGAGTGTGGTGACTAGGGGATTTACACAGTAACTTCATTGCAGCATTAATGAAAACCCACTTGTGACACTAATGAATAAACTTTAATTTTAAATGTAACAACCCCATTAATGAACTTGGAAGAACTTATACTTGTCATTGTTGCAAAGGACAAGGGTTTGACTCAAGGGATCAAAACTAGAGTTAAAAGTTCAAACTTTTAACATGGAAGAGACAAAAAACCCTTAGATTAATGGCTAAGGGTTAAAGTCAAATGCAAACAAACGGACTCTGTCTGCTTTGAACTTGCCTGCAGACTCTAAGTCACAGGAGTGAGAACAGAATAAGGCAGCAGGATTTCATGCTAATGAACAAAGGAGAGACAGTGTGATAAATCAAAATAATTTGAATCTGGTGAATACAATTATTTTAGAACTGTAAGGGCATATTAAAGTTTTGGAAAACAAAGATGAAACCGTCGTACTTATAAGGGAGTTGGAATCTATAAGGGAACTTGCTGAAAAAAAGTACTAAGATTTCTTCACTAATCATCAACGTGATTCTAATGAACTTCTTAAAGCAGCGAAGAAAAATCTTAATCCTGTGTTTAAACTTAGAAAATATTTTTCAGAGATTTATTTGACTGAGTCTTTTTTGACCTGGACCTTAAAGAATCTACGGCCCTGAAAGAAAATGAAGATCAAGATAAAATCTGAACAGGGTTATTCAAAGACTCAGTTAAAAAGTCAGCACATTCATTTTAATGAAGAACCAAAGGAAATACTGAATCCAGAGGGTAAAAAGCATAATTTCTTTTGACTCTACAATTTATATCTGCTGGTATTCAAAAACCAGAAGAACTGTCAGAAATCAACAATATTGTTCTTGACAAAGTTTCCCAGGCTGAATCAATTGTGTCACATTTTATCCAAGGACATTAAAACAAAATGGACTTTCATCACCATGAAAAAGGAGTTATTAGCAATAAAACCACTTCTCTACCATTTGAAAGGATGGACTTTCAAAATCACTGTAAAAAGAACCTTAAAACTTGACTGCTCCATATATTTGATTGATACAGATTCAATATTGTGATGCTGTCAGGATGGACCGTTTAATGGATGTGACATTATGGGAAGAAAATGTTACTTCTGCTATGTGTAGTAAGTTGTTAAAGCGTATAGAATGTTATAAGTTGTTATACTTTGGGTACCGTTTATGAAAACATGTAACTATGGTGATTAATTTTTATTTTCTTAGGGGGAAGGTGTTCATGAATAATCTCAGCCGGTAGGCGAATTGAACCCACACTGTTGGCATCACTAACCAGCTATCGAGCAAACTGAGCTGAACCAACACCTCTGGGTGGCATGGTGGCACAGTGGTTAGCACTGCTGCCTCACAGCGCCACAGACTCAGGTTCAATTCCGGCCTCAGGTCACTGTCTGTGTGGAGTTTGCACTTTCTCCCTGTGTCTGTGTGGGTTTCCTCCAGGTGCTCCGGTTTCATCCCACAGTCCAAAGATGTGCAGGTTAGGTTGATTGGCCATGCTAAATTGACCCTAGTGTCAAGGGGATTAGCAGGGTAAATGTATGAGGTTACAGGAATAGGTCCTGGGTGGGATGTGGTCAGTACAGACCCGTTCGGCTGAATGGCCTCCTTTTGTACTGTATGGATTCTATGATTATATTCTATGTTGTAATTGTGAGGCTTCTATGATTATTAGATCTTATTAAATTTCTGTCCTGAAGTCTGCCTGGCAGCGAGTTTGGGTGCCTTGATTGTTGGAGATCAATAGGAGAATCCAATTGTTTTACTGAGAAGAAGGTGCCACTTGAAATCAAGGGAGCATTTAACTGAGTGAGGCACAGTGGTCTCCTAGCAAAACTAAAGTCAACGGAAGTCATGCGGAAACTCTCCACTGGCTGGAGTCAGATCTAGCACAAAGGAAGATGGTTGTGGTTTTTGAAGGTTAATCAGCTCAGTTCAGGAACTTGCTGCAGGAGTTCCTCAGAGTAGTAGCTTCATCTGCTTCACCCAAGACTTCCCTCTATCATAAGATGAGAAGGAGAAGGGCATCAGATGCATGAGAACACCACCGCCTGCAAGTTCCCCACAAAGCTACACCCCATCCTGATTTGAAACTATATTCCCATTCTTTCAATGTTACTGGATGAAAACCATGGCACTCCCCTCCTGACAGCACTACAAGACATGGTGCTGATTTACATGGGATTCAAGCGGTTCACTCACCACAACCTTCTCAAGGGCAATTGGGGATGGACAATTGCTGGTACAACCAGTGAAGCTCAACTGGCATGAACAAATACATTTTAAAAATGATATTTACACTTGGATTCAATGGCAGCATTCCCTTGAGTATTCCATAAGTAGACCTTAAGCCTCCCAAAGTCCCGGAAATGCTATAAACCACCCATTTACTTCCAGGATGAAAGGGAGTTGGCATCAAAAGTAGCAAATTCGCAACTGTACCTATATATATAAGGCTAGCATGTTTCATGTTGCTATGGGAAGGTCCAGGCTTTTCTACAAATCCAGGAAGATCACAGGCTGACATCTGAGAGGCAGAAAGCAAGAAATAGTCACAACCAATTCACTTTCCGAAGCAGAGAAAATACCTACTCTACTGTTTACCACACAGAATGTGGAAGGAGCTAGCACTCAGATTAAAGACTGAATTCATAAGGATTTAAAGGAGGCTGGAAGATTCACCTAGCTTGGGGCTAGAAAATAAATTGAACACTCAATTGAAAGTCAGTTTTGGAATCAGATCATTGGGAGCTGAGAATAAATTTAGACTGGATCCTAGAGGATGAAGTGTCCAATTAAATGACAATGTAACATATAACGACGGTGGGAGATTTTCAGTTAAATGGGGAATCTCCTTTCTGTAGTTTAATGTACAAGTTGCCTAAAAAAAGGAGTGTTTGCTCAATAGTTTATTTTTCGTTATTTATTACAGTAAAAGTTGTAAAACATGAAATCTTGATGTGTAATTTTTTCAACTGTTAATTGGAAGTTTGAATTTCTCGTTAAGGTCCCTAAAGAGATCATAGCACTTTACCTTTTCCCAACTTTTACGAATTGAAAAAATACACAATTAAGTTTCGCCACAAAAATCTGTTGTGGTGGTGAGTGTTTTAGACATGGTGTTGTTCATCGCACTGCAGGAGAAACAGAAAAGAGGAGTCTTCAACAAACCCAGAAAAGGGCTGCCTTTTTACAACATTATTTTATTTGTTCTTAGAATATGAGGAACACTGGCAAATCAGTAATTTCTGCAAACTCTATAGGCATTAAGAGTCAATCATATGGGTTAGAATTAATCCCATGTAAATCAGAGCCAATAGGGGTGGGAGTAAGTAACACAGTCCCGTGCTATGGAGCCCCAGCAAATCTGAAGTCAGTGGGAAAATACTGAGGGGGATTATTTCTCTGATGGCTGGACTCGTATCTAGCACAAAGGAAAATGGTTGTGGTTCTTGGAAGCCAATTATCTCAGCTTCAGGACATCACTGCAGGAGTTCCTGCAGGACCTAACCATCTTCAGTTGCTTCATCAATGACCTTCCCTCCATTATAAACTCAGAAGTGAGAATGTTCACTGATGATTGCAGAGTGTTCAGCACCATTCGCAGCTCCTCAGGTATGAAGCTTTCCATGCTTGTGTGTAGAAAGACCTTGGCAACATTCAGACTTGGGCTGTTAAGTGGCAAGTAACATTTGCGCCATACAATTGCCAGGCAATGGCATTGGCAGTAGGAGAGAATGTATCCATTTGTCCATGACACTCAAAGGCATTCCCATCAGTGAATTCCCCATTGTCACCGTCTTGAAGCTAAAAAAAACAGAAACCTAACTGGACCAGCCACATTAATTTTCTATCTACAAGGGCAGGCCAGAGGTTGTGAATTCTGTGGCAAGTAACATACCTCCTGACTCCCTAAAGACTCTCCATTATCTACAAGGCACAGGTAGGAGTTTGATGGAATACTTCTTACTTGTCTTGATGATGCAGTTCCAAAACACTCAAGAGGCTGAACATCATCCAAGTCAAAGCAGCCCCTTAATTGTCACTCTATCTGCCACCTTAAACATTCACTCCAACTATCACTGGCATACAGTGCATATCATCAAGAAAATACACTGTAGCAACTCAGAAAGGTACCTTCAACAGCACCTTCCAAACTTGCCTCCTCTCCTACCTACAGGAACAAAGAGATCACCATGAACAATTTGCCCTCCAAGTCTCATACATAGAATCATAGAATCCTACAGTGCAGAAGGAGGCCATTCGGCCCATCGCGTCTACAGCAACCACAATCCCACCCCAAAACCCCATGCATTTACCCTAGCTAGTTCCCCCTGTCACTAAGGGGCAATTTAACATAGCCAATCCACCTAACCTGCACATCTTTGGACTGTGGGAGGAAACCGAGTGCCGTGGAACTATATTCCCATTCCTTCACTGCTGCTGGGCAAAATCCCTGAAATCCACCAGTGTGGGTGTATCGAGATCACATTTATTGCACTGGTTCAAGAAGACAGCTCCCCACTACCTTCTCAAGGACAGTTAGAGACAGACAATAAATGATTACCTTGCCTGCAATGCCCATATCTCATGAACAAATTTTAAAAAGTGAACAAATTTAGAGGAAGTTTACAGAGAGCAGACTAAAGTGGTGAAAAGCTCTGCACCAGTGGAGGGATGAATAGATGTTGGGGAAGGGATGGTACTGATGGTGTGGAAATGCCAAGAATAAAAAATGGAACATTGAGGAGGAGGTCGAAGACTGAGGAATATGTCACATTTGGGGCACAGTGAGGCCATGGAGTGAGAATTTTAAAATCAATGTGTTGGTGTACATGGAACCAATAGAGATCAGCAGGAGTGGGAAAATGGGTCAACAAATCTTAATTTGAGACAAGGTAACAGAGTTGCAGAGTCTTGCAGAAGTTTGTTGTGGTTGGAGGATAGGAGTCAACAAAGTTGACATTGTATTAACATTGTCTGGAGGTGATTAAGGCATGTATACGAGTTTCCATACTCTCTACTATCTGATTTGGTCTGAGGGAGGGAAATGGAGTCAGTGGCAGTTTGTAGCAGGGGCCAAAGATAATACTTTGACTTTCTTGATGTTGAGCTGAAATAAATGGCAACCTATCAATGATTGAATGTTGGGACAGGCTGAGTGAGGGAGCATATGCATGACAGATGCAGTATAATGTTGATAAATATGAGGTTGTCCACTTCGGTAGAAAAAATAGGAAGGTAATTCTTTGGATGGGTGTAAATTGAGAGAGGTGGATATTCAGTGAGATATTGGTGTCCTTGTGCATCCATTGCTGAAATTAAGCGCACAGGTACAGCAGGCAGTAAAGAAGTCAAATAGTATGTTGGCCTTCATAGCGAGAGGATTTGAGTACAGGGATAAGGATGTTTTACTGAAATTCTATAGGCTGCCGGTGAGACCACACCTGGAGTATTATGTGCAGTTTTGGTGTCCTTATTTGAGGAAGGATGTTCTTGCTATAGAAGGAGTGCAGCAAAGGTTTACCAGGCTGATTCCTGGGATGGAGGGCTGCTATATGAGGAGACACTAAATCGGTTGGGATTATATTCAGTGAGAGAGTACTCACAGAAATGTAGAAAATTCTAATAGGATTAGAGAGGGTAGATTCAGAAAGAATGTCCCCAATGGTGGGGGAGTCCAGAATTAGGGGTCATAGTTTGAGGATAAGGGATAAACCTTTTAGGACTGAGATGAGGAGAACTTTCTTCACCGAGGGAGTGGTGAATCTGTAGAATTCACGAACAGAAATTAGTTGAGGCCAAAATGTGTGATTTCATGAAGGAATTAGATATAGCTCTTGGGGCTAAAGGGATCAAGGGATATGGGGGGAACAGGGGCGATCAGGATATTGATTTTGATGATCAGCCATGGGCATAAAGAATGGTGGAGCAGGCCTGAATGGCCTACTCCTGCTTCTAGTTTCTATGCATGTTCTTATGTATAAACCTTAATAAAGTGGTCAAGAGAACTGGAAGAAAGATAAAGACCGTGAGATTTGAGAGTTCACGGAGTGACCAGGCATATGATTACAGGAATTATTATGATTTATTTATGGGCAGCTCACATTGCCGACAAGGCCAGCAATTATTGCTCATCCCTAATTGCCCTTGGGTAAGTAGTGGTGAGCTGCATTCTTGATCTGCTGCAGTCCTCGTGATGTTGGTACACCCATAGTGCTGTTAGGGAGGAAGGTCCAGGATTTTGACCCAGCGATAGCAAAGGAAGGGCGATGGAATTCCATGTCAGGATGTTGTTTGACTTCAAAGTTTTTTCAAAGTTTATTTATTAGTGTTACAAATAGGCTTACATTAACACTGCAATGAAGTTATTGTGAAAATCCCCTAATCGCCACACTCTGGCGCCTGTGGGAGGAAACCAGAGCACCCAGAGGAAACCCACGCAGATATGGGGAGAATGTGCAGACTCCGCACAGACAGTGACCCAAGCCAGGAATCGAACCCAGGTCTCTGGCGCTGTGAGGCCTCAGTGCTAACCACTGTGCCACCGTACCACCCTTGGAGGAGACTTTGGAGGTGGGGGTGGTCCCTTGCACCTGCTGTACTTGTTCCTCTGGGTGGTAGATGTCACGGGTTTGGGAGGTGCTGTCAAAGAAACCTTGGTGAATCGCTTGTAAGAGCATAAGACCATAAGACATAGGAGCGGAAGTAAGGCCATTCGGCCCATCGAGTCCACTCCACCATTCAATCATGGTTGATTTCAACTCCATTTACCCGCTCTCTCCCCATAGCCCTTAATTCCTCGAATAAGACCATAAGACATAGGAGCGGAAGTAACACATTCCAGACATAGGAGCGGAAGTACACATTCCAGCCACAGTCCACCAGTGGTGATGGGAGTGGATGTTTAAGGTGGTGGATGGGGAGCTAATAAAACAGGCTGCTTTGTCTTAGATGGTGTTGAGCTGCTCTGTGCTGTTGGAGAGTATTTATTCCATCTGTCTTGTCAGGTTTTATGGAGTCAGAGGGTGAGTTATTTGTTACAGAATTCCCAATCTCTAACCTGCTCTTAGAGCTATAGTAGTTATGTGACTGGTCCAGTCAGGTGACTGATCAATGGTAACCTCCAGGATGTTGATGATGGGGGATTCAAAAATAGTTATGTCATTGAATGTCAAGTGATTAGACTCTCAGAAGATGGTAATTGCCTGGCACTCGTGTGACGTAAATGTTACTTGCCACTTATCAACCCAAGCCTGAAAATTGTCCAGGTCTTGTTGCATGTGGGCACTGACAGCCTCACTTACTGAGGAGTTGTGAATTGTCCTGAAGATTGTGCAATCATCAGCGAACATCACTCCTGACGTTATGATGGTGGGAAGGTAATCAATGAAACAGCTGAAGGTAGTTGGACCTAAAATGCTACCCTTAGGAACATTTGCAACAATGTTCTGGTGCTGAGATGATTGGCCTTCAACAATCACAGTCGCCTTTTTTGCTAGTTATTCCTCCAACCTGTGGAGAGCTTTCCCTCTGATTTCAAATTCTACTAGGGCACCTTGATGCCACACGCAATCAACTGTTGCTTTGATATCAAAAGCAGTCACTGTCACCTCACTTCTGGAATAAGACCATAAAATGCAGGAGCAGAAGTTGGCCATTCAGCCCATCGAGTCTGCTCTGCCATTCAATGAGATCATGACTGATCTGATGTGATAATCCTCAACTCCATAACCCTTGATTTCCTTACTGATTAAAAACCTATCTCAGCCTTGAACATATTTAATGACCCAGCCTCTACAGCCCTCAGCAGTAAAGAATTCCACAGATTCACCACCCTCTGAGAGAAGAAATTCCTCTTCATCTCTTCCTTAAATGGGTGACCCCTTACTCTGAGATTATTCCTTCTAGTCTGAGACTCCCCCACAAGGGAAAAGAACCTCTCAGTATCTACCCTGTGAAGTCCCAAGAATCCGGTATGTCTCAATTCAGCTCCTGTGTCCATGTCTGACCAAGGCTTTAAAGAGATCAGGAACCATGTTGGCCTGGTGTGTTACAAACCAAGCAATCTTGAGCAGTTTATAGGATGAATGAGAAAAGAATGAGACAAATTCCTTTGAATTCTTAATGTTCTGCCTAGAGCTTATCATGATCCACTCAGTAAGGTTCACTGTTTGCTTGATGTGTTTTGTAGACAAATTGACTAGAATTTTCTCAGAAGACCTTTTTCCATTACCTTTTCTTGGATAAATGTCACTGTCTGTGTGGAGTTTGCACGTTCTCCTCGTGTCTGCGTGGGTTTCCTCCGGGTGCTCCGGTTTCCTCCCACAGTCCAAAGATGTGCGGGTTAGGTTGATTGGCCAGGTTAAAAATTGCCCCTTAGAATCCTAAAATGCGTAGGTTAGAGGGATTAGTGGGTAAATATGTGGGGGTAGGGCCTGGGTGGGATTGTGGTCGGTGTAGACTCGATGGGCCGAATGGCCTCCTTCTGCACTGTAGGGTTTCTTCTATGAAAAGTTGAGAGTCTATCAAAACAGAGACAATACAAGACCATTGCAAAGTAGCTACAGAATCAGTATTAAAGATATATATTGTAACTCATTCTAACGAAAGTATACAAATAGACACATTCCCTACAATAAAAACAAAGATAAATTAAAATCATAAAATCTGTTTTAACTCAATAATCTCTGTAATCTTTTCCTGACAATGTTAATGTATTATCCAACAATTTTAAAATAAATCCAGGAGTTATGCACTTTGGTGAAATAAAAACCTTTGTTCTGCAAAAACCAAAATGGCAAAATTTAATTACTGGGGTTCAATTCCCAGCATGAGTCACTGTCTGTGCGGAGTCTGCACATTCTCCCCATGCCTGCATGGGTTTCCTCCGGGTGCTCCGGTTTTCTCCCACAGTCCAAAAGGTGTTTCGGTTAGGTGCATTGGCTATGCTAAATTATCCCGCAATGTACCCGAACAGGCGCCGGAGTGTGGCGATTTTCACAGTAACTTCATTGCAGTGTTAATGTAAGCCTACTTGTGACACTAATAAATACATTTTAAAGCTGTTATTAAAATTTGGAATGCAAATCGTGAATCATAGAATCCTACAGTACAGGAGGCGGCCATTCAGCCCATTACATCTGCACCGACCACAGTCCCACCCAGGCCCTATCCCCATAACCCCCTGCATTTACCCTAGCTGATCCCCTTGACACCAAGGCGTAATTTAGCATGGCCAATCCACCTAACCCGCACATCTTTGGACTGTGGGAGGAAATCGGAACAGCCGGAGAAAACCCACGCAGACACGGGGAGAACCTGCAAACTCCACACAGACAGTGACCCAAGGCCAGGAATCGAACCCGGGTCCTTGACGCTGTGAGGCAGCAGCGCTAACCACTGTGCCACCATGCCGCCCCCTTGGATCTCTCATAACAATATTGCCCCCCTATATTTTTTAGGAGGATTGCTTTTTGGAATTGTGCATTTGAAATCGCGTATCTATTCATGGGACCTCAGGATGTAACTATCTCTCTGAAGTACATGATTCTGAGTGGAGTTCTGGAGACAATAACAAACTCCAAATAGAAATGATTTCTGTTGCCATTCAGTTCTTCAGGAATATAGTTAACAATGGGCTTCAGTGAAAAAAATTTAAATGATAAAGTTACAATCTCATACAGGAAGGAACTGCTCTGTCCTGAATGCAGGGGATGGAGTTTATGATTGATTGTTCTGCTTGGAAAACTTCATTTACCATATGAGTGCGTGTACAATCTCATGAGTTGGCGACCAGACTGCATTTTTAATAAAACCACAAATAAAACCTCAATGATTAAAAACAAATGTATCATCACACCAACTATAAACGTTCACAAAAGTCATATCAACTATTAAAAGACTGTGTAATTTTAAAAAATCCAAAACATTACTTCGGTAACGTTTCAAACACTAGATATACTGTGGTTTATTTTGTACGTTGCTAATTTCCAGGTGTTGCGTACCTTTCAAGGATTTATTTCAACAATTAAAGATAATCCTATGGAGTGAACAGATTTCTGTCTCAGTTAACATTAACTTTTCAATGGGTTTGAGAGCTTGGTAATCCCGTATTCTGCTTTATTACACTGAAGAAACTATATTTTATTTTGATGCCTATACACACTGCGCATTTTGATTCTCTGAACTTGTATCGAGCTCACGTAGAACATCAAATTCAAGTTTCAATTCTATTGCCTTATGTCATAGATGAAAACCCAACAATTCAATTTATTTTTAATTGTTAACATACCCGGTTTATTCATTCTGATTTTAGAGGAAATGTCTCCATCTTCTGGTAATATTTATAATGCAGACTTTCAATCAGCAATGACAATTAAAAGAAATCGCCGCAGTTTACCAGCCCAAATGTTAGGGGCAGACTTCAACAGAATCCCACCCCATCAACCTGTTCAGGGGCAGTATAACATTTATTTTATTTGGCATGTTTTTTTATTCTTTCATGGGATGTGAATGTTGCTAACAAGGCCAGTATTTGTTATTCATCCCCAATTGCCCTTGAGAAGGTGATGGTGAGCCATTTCTTGGTGATGGTGGGCCAAAGGGCCTGTTCCTGTGCTGTACTGTTCTTTGTTCTTGAACAGTTGCAGTCTATCTGATGTAACTAGGGTGCTTTTAGCAAGGCGGGGTTCTAAGATTTTGACTCAGTGACAGTGAAGAAATGGTGATTTAGCTCCAAGTCGATGGTTTGTGGCTTGGAAGGCAATTTATGGTAATGGTGTTGCCACGTGTCTGCTGCCCTTGACCTTCGAGATGGTAGAGGTCGCGGGTTTGGAAGGTGCTGCCGAAGGAGTTCCTGCAATGTATCCTGTAGATGGTACACACTGCTACCACTGTTTGCCAGCAATGGAGTGAGTGAATGTTTAAGGTAACGATGGATTTGTATTTTATTGAAAATGTTCATGACCATCTTAACATTATGGGGAAAAACTTTGATCAAGACTTTGCAACAAAACACTGGCACTTACCTGAAGGGTCAATCGTATGATGGAAAGAAAATCAAAGCCTCTACTATCACCACTCATAGCTCCCGATTACAACATGCATACAAAAAGTGCATGTTGCCACGACAACTCAGTCTTCTTGGCAGGGCAGTTGGTTGGACAGCTAGTGAGGATCAGATTGGTGCCAACAGTACTGGGCTCGATCCTTGTTCTGGCTGGGGTGGATTCAAGGCCTGCCGCCTTGCTCTACCTGCAGTGGAGGTCAAGGCACTGTAGATCAGACCTATCTGCGGACAGTGAATTGAAGAAGAATTTCAAATCTGAAGGAATTAAACTCCACACTTGTAAAAGTTAACTTTCAGCATCACTTGTCAATAATTAAGACCTATCACACCAATAAAAATGTACTTACGTTGGATTGACAAGTCCTAACTTTTATCTGGCATATTTAGAATTTATTTATCATATCAGATATCACAACAGATTCACACAATTTCATCAGTGAGACCATACTTGGTGTACTGTCCACAGTCTTGGTCTCCATATCCAAGAAAGTTTTATTAGGCTGGCTCCAGAGGTGAAAGAGCAAAATAAATGGGGTCTCTATTCTCTGGAGTTTAGAAAGCTGATCTCATTGAAAGCTTCTGAAAGGTTTTGACAGGGGCGACTGAGAGAGGTTGTTTTCCCTGGCTGAGGAATCTAGGACATGGGGCACAATCTCAGGATCAGGGGTTAATCATTTAGGACTATGAGGAGAAATTGCTTCACTCATAGGGTTGTGAACCTTTGACATTTTCTACCCATGAGAGCTGTGGATGCTCCATCATTGAGTTAATTCATGCCTGAGCTAGAAAGATTTCTGGTTTCTTAGGCAATCAAGGGATATGGGGAGCAGCCAGTGCAAAAATTCTTTGTTCATGTAAATCGTGTGTAGCCCAGCATTGACATTTGTCTGAAAGTGTCAAAAATCTGTAACACTGTTTCTGCATTGGGCTGTTTTGAACCCCAGACTGATCCCAGAGCTGTAAAGGTGAACAGAGAACCTAATTTCTGACACATGCAGGAACCTAATGGACTTCTTTGTCACCAAGACTGAGAACATCTATTGCTTTTCCCATTTTCCTTGCTGATGAAATTACATCTTCACCAAGACAGCTTACTGTTCACCTCTGCAATGAAACTCTGCGCTTGGTCCCTTGGGGAATTTCACAGTAACTTCCTTGCAGTGTTAACGTAAGCCTTACTTGTGACGAATAAATAAACTTTAAACTTTACTTTTTGATTCCTTCCCATTGAATTGCTGATCACCCATTGTAAATGATTACTTTCCCTCTTGTGCTGTCCACGCCGCTTTCAAAGCCACTGTTATAGCCACACTCCTCAAAAGAAAATCATCCTTGGACTCTGTTCTTGCAAACTACCAGTCTCCAAATTCCCTTTACTTTCAGGTCCTTGAACATGTTTTCTCCCATATCTGCATCCCACTTTTCCACTCATACAGATTTAAATCTTCCCAATCAGATATCCTCCCCTACCACAACAGCTTTAATCAGAATCATTAATGAAATCTTGTGATCTGCGTGCTCTTATCCTCCCCCCTTGTCCTTTTTGCCAATAATGAAATGATTGACTTCAATCCTCTTCCTCCTCTGCTTTGTCGTCCAACGCCGTGGAATTGCCCCAATTTGGTTCCAAATTTATTTCCTACTTTTAATCTTGCTCTACAGGTAAGAATCATTCAAATGTAATGAGCAGTGCGTCATAGGGATCAGTGCTGGGATCTCAACTTTTACCACATATAAATCACTTGGAAGAAGAGATCAAAGGGAGGGTTGTTAAATTTGATGACACAAAATGGGTCGGAAAGGAAGTCATGAAGGGGACATAATGAGGTTACAAAAGGATAAAGTGAATGGGCAAAGCCCTGGGAAACACATCGATTTATCACGTATTGGTATACAGTGAAAAATATTGTTTCTTGCACACTAACCAAACAAAACATACCATTCATAGAGTACATAGGGGAGAAGGAAAGGAGAGGGTGCAGAATATAGTGTTGCAGTCACAGAAAGGTTGTAGAGAAAGATCAGCTTAATATAAGGTAGGTCCATTCGAAAGTCTGATGGCAGCAGTAAGAAGCTGCACTTCAGTCAGTTGGTACATGACCTCAGACTTTTGTATCTTTTTCCCCAATGGAAGGTGGTGGAAGAGAGTATGTCCGGGGGGGTGTGGGAGCCTCGATTATGCTGGCTGCTTTTCCGAGGCAATAGGAAGTGTAGACAGAGTCAATGGATGGGAGGCTGGTTTGCGTGATGGACTGGGCTACATTCACAACCCTTTGTAGTTTCTTGTGGTCTTGGTCAAAACAGGAGCTGTGATACATCTAAAAAGGATGCTTTCCATGATGCATCTGTAAAAATTGATGAGATCATAGCAGACATGCCAAATTTCCTTAGCTTCCAGAGAAAGTAGAGGCGTTAGTGGACTTTCTTAACAGTAGTATCAGCGTGGAGGGACTAGGACAGGTTATTGTGATCTGGACACCTAGAAACCCAAAGCTCTCTACCATTTCGTTTGTTAGAGGGATAGATAGGAGGTTCTGTGGCAACAAGAGAGACTCACGGATGGTATGTTGCCTCCCGGCTGCCAGGGTCCGTGACATCTCCGACCGTGTCTTCAGGATTCTAAAGGGGGAAGGGGAACAGTCACAAGTCGTGGTGCACATCGGCACCAAAGACATAGGTAAGAGAGGGGACGGGTATTTAAAACAGGAATTCAGGGAGCTTGGGTGGAAGCTGAGAGTCAGGGCAAAACAGGTTGTCATCTCTGGTATGTTGCCGGTGCCACGGGATAGCGAGTTGAGGAACAGGGAGAGAGTGCAGTTAAACACATGGATGCAGGGATGGTGTAGGAGGGAGGGTTTCAGCTATGTGGATAATTGGAACACTTTCTGGGGAAGGTGGGACCTGTACCAACAGGACGGGGTGCACCTGAACCAGAGGGGCACCAATATCCTGGGAGGGAAATTTGCTACGGCTCTTCGGGGGGGGTTTAAACTAATTTGTCAGGGGGATGGGAAAAGGAGTTGTAGTCCGGAGGTTAGTGAGGTACTGGGAAGGGTATCATGGTCAAAGGTGGGTACCAGCAGGCAAGAAGGTGAGTTGAAGTGTGTCTACTTCAATGCAAGGAGCATCCGAAATAAGGTAGGTGAACTTGGGGCGTGGATTGGCACTTGGGACTACGATGTTGTGGCCATTACGGAGACATGGGTAGAACAAGGACAGGAATGGTTGTTGGAAGTTCCGGGGTATAGATGTTTCAGTAAGTGTAGGGTAGCTGGTAAAAGAGGTGGAGGAGTGGCACTGTTAATCAAGGAGAGTGTAACGGCTGCGGAAAGGCATTTCGAAGGGGATCTGCCTACAGAGGTAATATGGGCTGAGGTTAGGAATAGGAAAGGAGCGGTCATGTTGTTAGGAGTTTACTATAGGCCCCCAAATAGTAATAGAGATTGGAGGAAGAAATTGCTAAGCAGATTATGGATAGGTGTGGAGGTCACAGGGTAGTTGTCATGGGGGACTTTAATCTTCCAAATATTGATTGGAACGTTTATAGGTCGAATAGTTCGGATGGGGCAGTTTTTGTGCAGTGTGTGCAGGAGGGGTTCCTGACACAATATGTGGATAAGCCGACAAGAGGTGAGGCCACATTGGATTTGGTCATGGGAAATGAACCGGGCCAAGTGTTGGATTTGGTTGTGGGAGAGCACTTTGGAGATAGTGACCACAATTCGGTGTCTTTTGTTATTGCAATGGAGAGGGAGAGGGCCATACGGCAGGGCATAGTTTACAATTGGGGGAGAGGTAATTATGATGCAATCAGGCGGGAATTAGGAAGCATAGGATGGGAACAAAAATTGTCAGGCAAAGGCACTAATGATAAGTGGAACCTTTTCAAGGAACAAATACTGCGTGTCCTTGATAGGTATGTCCCTGCCAGGCAGAGAGGAAATGGCCGAGTGAGGGAACCATGGTTCACAAAAGAGGTGGAATGTCTTGTCAAGAGGAAGAAGGAAGCGTATGTTAGGTTGAGAAAACAAGGTTCAGTTGGCTCGATAGAGGGTTACAAGTTAGCAAGAAATGAGCTAAGAAGGAGCTTAGGAGAGCTAGGAGGGGGCATGAGAAGTCCTTGGCAGGTCGGATCAAGGAAAACCCCAAGGCTTTTTACTCTTGTGTGAGGAATAAAAGAATGACCAGGGTGAGGCTGGGGCCGGTCAAGAACGGCAGTGGGAACTTTTGCATGGAGTCAGAAGAGATAGGTGAGGTGATGAATGAATACTTTTCTTCGGTGTTCACCAAGGAGAGGGGCCATGTTTTTGAGGAAGAGAGGGTGTCACAGGCTGATAGGCTGGAGGAAGTAGATGTTCGGAGGGAAGATGTACTAGCAATTTTGAATAAACTGAAAGTTGATAAGTCCCCTGGGCCTGATTAAATATATCCTAGGATTCTTTGGGAGGCAAGGGATGAGATAGCAGAGCCTTTGGCTTTGATCTTTGCGTCCTCACTGTCCACGGGGGTGGTGCCAGAGGACTGGAGACTGGCGAATGTGGTTCCTCTGTTTAAGAAAGGGAAAAGAAATGACCCTGGTAATTATAGGCCGGTTAGTCTTACTTCGGTGGTCGGTAAGTTGATGGAAAAGGTCCTTAGGGATAGGATTTACGACCATTTAGAAAGATGCAGCTTATCCGGGATAGTCAGCACGGATTTGTGAGGGGCAAGTCTTGCCTCACAAATTTGATAGAATTTTTTGAGGAGGGAACTAAGTGTGTCGATGAAGGTAGTGCAGTTGATGTCATATACATGGATTTTAGTAAGGCGTTTGATAAAGTCCCCCACGGTCGGCTTATGAAGAAAGTAAGGATGTGTGGGATAGAGGGAAGTTTGGCCGATTGGATAGGTAACTGGCTATCTAACAGAAGACAGAGGGTGGTGGTGGATGGAAAATTTTCGGACTGGAAACCGGTCACCAGCGGAGTGCCACAGGGATCAGTGCTTGGTTCTCTGCTATTTGTAATTTTTATAAATGACTTGGAGGAGGGGGCTGAAGGGTGGATCAGTAAATTTGCTGATGACACCAAGATTGGTGGAATAGTGGATGAGGTGGAGGGCTGTTGTAGGCTGCAAAGAGATATAGATAGGATGCAGAGCTGGGCTGAAAAATGGCAAATGGAGTTTAACCCTGATAAATGTGAGGTGATTCATTTTGGTAGGACAAATTTAAATGTGGATTACAGGGTTAAAGGTAGGGTTCTGAAGAATGTGGAGGAACAGAGAGATCTTGGGGTTCATATCCATAGATCTCTGAAGGTTGCCACTCAAGTGGATAGAGCCGTGAAGAAGGCCTATAGTGTGTTGGCGTTCATTAACAGGGGGTTTGAGTTTAAGAGCTGTGGGGTTATGCTGCAACTGTACAGGACCTTGGTGAGACCACATTTGGAATATTGTGTGCAGTTCTCGTTACCTCACTACAAGAAGGACGTGGAGACACTGGAAAGAGTGCAAAGGAGATTTACCAGGATGCTGCCTGGTTTGGAGGGTAGGTCTTATGAGGAAAGGTTGAGGGAACTTGGGCTTTTCTCTTTGGAGCGGAGGAGGTTGAGAGGAGACTTGATAGAGGTTTATAAGATGATGAGGGGGATAGATAGAGTGAATGTTCAAAGACTATTTCCTCGGGTGAGTGGAGCGGTAACTAGGGGGCATAGCTATAGGGTTCATGGTGGGAGATATAGGAAGGATGTCCGAGGTAGTTTTTTTACTCAGAGAGTGGTTGGGGTGTGGAATGGACTGCCTGCAGGGATAGTGGAGTCAGAAACTTTAGGAACATTTAAGAAGCTATTGGATAGGCACATGGAGTACTTCGGGATGATAGGGAGGAAATAGCTTGATCTGGGTTTCAGACAAAGCTCGGCACAACATCGTGGGCCGAAGGGCCTGTTCTGTGCTGTACTGTTCTATTTCCACTTCATCCCCATTGATATAGACAGGGGCATGTCCTCCACTGCACTTCCTGAAGTTGATGACTATCTCCTTTGTTGAGATTGTTGTTGCGTCATTTCACCAGATTCTCTCTCTCTTTCCTGTACTCTCTCATCGTTGTTTGAGATCCAACCCACTACAGTGGTGTCATCAGCAAACCTGAAAATGGAGTTGGAGCGGAATTTGACCATACAGTTCTAAGTGTATAAGGAGTATCTTAAAGGGCTGAGGACACAGCCTTGTGGGGCACCGGTGTTGAGGATAATCGTGGAGCTGTCATTGCCTATCCTTACCGATTGCGGTCTGTGGGTTAGGAAGTCTAGGATCCAGTAGCAGAGGGAGGAGCACAGCCCTAGGCCACAGAGTTTTGTAGGGATAATGGTGTTGAAGGTTGAGCTGTAGTCAATAAATAGGAGTCTGACTTAAGTGTCATTATTATCCAGGTGTTCCAGGGTTGAGTATTTTAAGGAACAGTTGTTAGGGCTACAGGACAGGCATGTGCCTGTAAAAAAGGATAGGAAGGGTAGGATTCGAGAACCGTGGATAACCAGGGAAATTGAGGGACTGGTCAAAAAGAAAAGAGAGGTGTATGTTAGGTCCAGGCAACTAAAAACGGAGGAGTACAAAGAAAGTAGGAAAGAACTCAAACGGGGAATTAGAAGGGCAAAAAGGGGTCACGAAATGTCCTTGGCAGACAGGATTAAGGAGAATCCCAAGGCATTTTATTCATACGTTAGGAACAAAAGGGTTGTCAGGGAAAAAAATCGGACCTCTCAGGGACAAAAGTGGGGAATTATGCTTAGAGCCCAAAGAAGTAGGGGAGATCCTAAATGAATACTTTGCGTCGGTATTCACAAAGGAGAGGGATGTGTTGACTGGGAGTGTCTCGGAGGGGAGAGTTGAACCGTTGGAGAAAATCTCCATTACAAGGGAGGAAGTGTTAGGTTTGTTAGAGAATATAAAGACTGACAAATCCTCAGGGCCTGATGGAATCTATCCAAGGCTGCTCAGGGAGACGAGAGATGAAATTGCTGGGCCTCTGACACAAATCTTTGTCTCGTCACTGGACACAGATGAGGTCCCAGAGGATTGGAGGATAGCTAATGTGGTCCCGCTATTTAAGAAGGGTAGGAAGGATAACCCGGGTAATTATAGGCCGGTGAGCTTGACGTCCGTGGTAGGGAAGTTGGTGGAGAGGATTCTTAGAGATAGGATTCTTAGAGATAGGATGTATGCGCATTTAGAAAGGAATAAACTCATTAACGATAGTCAGCATGGTTTTGTGAGAGGGAGGTCAGGCCTCACTAACCTGGTGGAGTTTTTTGAAGAAGTGACCAGAATGGTTGACGAGGGAAGGGCCGTGGATGTCGTCTATATGGACTTTAGTAAAGCGTTTGACAAAGTCCCTCATGGTAGGCTGGTGCAAAAGGTTGGATCTCATGGGATAAAGGGGGAGGTGGCTAGATGGGTGGAGAACTGGCTTGGTCACAGAAGACAGAGGGTGGTAGTGGAAGGGTCTTTTTCCGGCTGGAGGCCTGTGACTAGTGATGTTCCGCAGGGCTCTGTATTGGGTCCTCTGCTGTTTGTGATTTATATAAACAATCTGGTAGAAGGTGTAACTGTGGTGATCAGTAAGTTTGCGGACGACACAAAATTGGCAGGACTTGCAGATAGTGAGGAGCATTGCCAGAGGCTACAGAAGGATATAGATAGGCTGGAAATTTGGGCAAAGAAATGGCAGATGGAGTTCAATCCTGATAAATGCGAAGTGATGCATTTTGGTAGAAATAATGTAGGGAGGAGCTATACGATAAATGGCAGAACCATAAAGGGTGTAGATACGCAGAGGGACCTGGGTGTGCAAGTCCACAGATCCTTGAAGGTGACGTCACAGGTGGAGAAGGTGGTGAAGAAGGCATATGGCATGCTTGCCTTTATAGGACGGGGCATAGAGTATAAAAGTTGGGGTCTGATGTTGCAGATGTATAGAACGTTGGTTCGGCCGCATCTGGAATACTGCGTCCAGTTCTGGTCGCCACACTACCAGAAGGACGTGGAGGCTTTGGAGAGAGTACAGAGGAGGTTTACCAGGATGTTGCCTGGTATGGAGGGGCTTAGTTATGAGGAGAGATTGGGTAAACTGGGGTTGTTCTCCCTGGAAAGACGGAGGATGAGGGGAGACTTAATAGAGGTGTATTAAATTATGAAAGGCATAGATAGGGTGAACGGCGGGAAGCTTTTCCCCAGGTCGGTGGTGACGTTCACGAGGGGTCATCGGTTCAAGGTGAAGGAGGGGGGGAGGTTTAACACAGATATCAGAAGGACATATTTTACACAGAGGGTGGTGAGGGCCTGGAATGCGCTGCCAGGCAAGGTGGTGGAGGCAGACACACTGGGAACGTTTAAGACTTATCTAGATAGCCACATGAACGGAGTGGGAATGGAAGGATACAAAAGAATGGTCTAGTTTGGACCAGGGAGCGGCACCGGCTTGGAGGGCCGAAGGGCCTGTTCCTGTGCTGTATTGTTCTTTGAGTGTAGCGCCAGGGAGATGGCGTCTGCTGTGGCCCTGTTATGGTGAAAGGGAACTGTAGTGGATCCAGGCAATTTGTGGGGGCTGAAGTTGAAACTCAGTTGAACAGAGTTTCGAAACTCAGCCAAACATTTGTAATAATCACAGTTGTCAAAAGATAGCCTTGGAAATGCAAACAATAGAGTCTAATGATGCCTCCTTTTTCTCAACTACACCATATGTTACGTCAATCAAAGTGGTCCAGGAGCAGGTGTCTGTTATTTTACTTGAAATGAAAGCGGCAGATCAGTTTTTTTTGTTAGACTAAAGGGCTGTGGACATTTGACTAAATAATCCAGTGGGATTATTTTCCAATGGGATAAGTATGATAATGCATCTGAACACTTACACAATGCTGATCAATGTAATGGTCAACTTACCTTTACAAGACAGAACACTATAAATCAGTAAAAACACAACAATTTGCAATATATCACCTAAAGTCCAAATGTGAAGCTATCAAAACGTTTAATACTTACCTGTTAGAATGTTCCTTTCTGCTCAGCAGACTTTGCCCAAGTTTCCTAAACTGTCAAACAGGGCGGGTTTTCAAAAGCTTCCCAAAACTCACATTGGGCAGTCAATAGTGACCCTGATAACAGGATCTGCTTGCGGGGTTGCAGCCAGAACCTAACCCCACCTCTTCCCACCTATGGGAAGTTTGAGTGGGCTATTTTTCCAATCGGAAATTCAAAATTGTGGTCCCACACTCATTTTATGTTGCACCCACACCATTCCTTACTCTTTGAGGACATGAAAATCTGGCCAATATAGTGTCATGTTTCACATATATGCTGATATTTGCTCTACCCTTCCACTATCTATATAGTCAGATTGTTTGTCTAACATTCAGTCCAGGAAGAGCTGCAATTTTTTCTAAAGATTGGGAAGAATGAAACCATTGTCTTCACACTAGCCACAAACTTTGTATCTTCGCCAATGATTCCATCCACCGTGCTTGTTGATCCATGTTAGCACTTAGTTCTCCAATGGCTCAAACCTAAAAATTCTCATCTTCATATTTAAATCCCTTCATAGTCTTGCCCCCTTCTTATATCTCCATAACCTCCATAAAACTTCCATGATCACTATGCTCAACTAATGTTGGCTTCTCGTGCACTGCACATTCCTTTTGCTATATATTTGGCAGTCACACCTTCAGCAGTCTAAGTCTTAAGATCTGGAATTCCCACCCTGAACTCCTCTATCCTTCTTTACGTTCTTCCTTAAAATAGTTTCTCTGATCAAACTTCAAGTCAACCCTCATAATATCTGCTTCTTGGGTTCATCAATTTTTAGGCTTCTGTAATGTACCATGGGATCTTTTTTGATATCAAAAGGCACAAAATAAATCGTTAATTGATGAATGTAAATTATTCTTAGACTAAATAGAAGGTGGTTGTACACCTTGTAAATTTAAACCAATTTCATTTGAACATAAAATATACTTAAAAGCAGTAAGTCAACTTTTCTTCTTGATCATTATCTTTGACACATAATAGATTGTTCTTCCAAGCTGGTATCCTTCAGTGATCTGTTCGCGTAGTGCCCAAGGTAAAGATATATTTGCGACTTCTTTCTACAACCAAGTCCAAACTGAAGTTATCATGAATGTATTAAAACTATTCAGCAGAGATAATAAGATATCAAAAGCAACATAGTTAAAGAGACCTTACACAATAGCAACTGATGGTTGGAATTTCTTTCTTCATTACAGGGATGGTTAGTCTAGCAACACATCTGAACGTTGAGCTTCCCCAAAATACTAGTTAGAGCAGCCATTTTGTTCACTGCACCTGCAACACTGAAAGAGGTGTCCACCAAGTTCCATTCCACAGTAAGAAAGTCTCTCTTTACATTTATCAATGGAACAGACTATTTCTGATTTGAGTGAGTCAAGAAGGAAACTTGTAATGATGCCCTCCTGAAACAGTCCGCTTACAAATAATTTTGAATGTGGATTATACATTTTTCAGTCATTGAATGAGACAAGTTAGGAAATTGAGCAATTACATTCATGAGGTTCACTCATCATTTATGGCTACTGGAAACACCAATATCAGAATTTCCCCACACACCACACAGCTAACAAGTTTTAAAATTGGTTATTAGGAACATGGTAGGGATTCTTTGGTAAATACTTTTGCAACGTAACATGGGCAGTTTGAAGTTGGCTAGTTTTAAGATTTGAAGTTCCGGTACATTAATGAACCTTTTAAGTAGTATTGCCAGTCTCAATGCTCACTGGCATTCAGAAATATTTCCAGTTAGAATTATTATGGTGCAAGAAACTAGTGACCACTTCAATGGCTACTTGTCTATTCTTTCCCCCCCCTCACGGATTTCTATTTGTACAAATGCTCAAAAGACATTGCTCAAACCAAATCTAAAAAAGTGATGCAAACATAACTCAGGGATATATCATTTTCTTTATTTTTATTCACAGGATGTGGGTTAGCATTTATTGCCCATCCTTAATTGCCCATGATAAGGTGATGGTGAGCTGTCTTCTTAAACCACTGCAGCCCTTGTCTTTAATGTGGTTACATCTTGTGGTTTCTTAATTCATATGTGCAAGTTCTGAGCATGTTTTGAGTTTAATTGTGAAAGGAGTCTGTTTTATCTTGATTTGGAGATTGTTTGAAATGTGATCTGCGGCTTTGGACTGATTGAAGACACTGAATATGGCACTTGCCGGAAAAGGTTGATGTACATTTCGAAATCAGACAAACTGGATTAGAAGGTTTTAAATTAAAAATGGGAACCAACTGGTTATCTTTGTTGTAAACAGGCCACTGTTCCTCTCATTTGTCAGATAATGATGGCAGATATGTAAAAAATGAGAGAGAGCAAATATTGAAGAGTACAAGGAAGAGTGATCATGTGGTAGGATAAGAAGCAAGATACTAGTTTAGAAATTGTCTCGATTATCGTAGTACCAAAGCTGTTGAATTACAAGGTTAAGGGAGCTGAAAAGTTAACACATTAAAATTCACGAGGGGGAAGCAAGTGGAAGGAGGTTTGAAAGTTGAACAGTTTTACTAAGAACACTAGAAAATGACCTGTAGCTTAGTCCTAATGGTTTTTTTTAAATATAAAAACCTCTCAGCAGCAACATCTGAAATTACACAATATTGACCACATTATTTTATAAAACCACCAGGGCTTTTATTGACTGAAAAAAAAACAACACAAAGCACTGAGAAAATGACAACGCAATGCCTCCTGCACTATACAATAGCACAGTGTAGCTTTCAGTGCTGGCAAAATTAAAAGATATATGAACTAGAACAAAAAAAAAGTGAAAAACATTAGTGATATTGTGTTAACAAAATTATAAGCACCAAATATACATTTTTATACTTCAAATGTGTAAACAGTTCATAGTTAGCCATATTGACTAGCTGTTAGAGGAGGACGAGAGGTTGGAGATATAAAGTGCAAACTTCAAGTCAACATTCATAGTGGGTTATACTCCTAGTACAAAACATTTTAAAGTATTTGTATATAGTTTGCACATTTGAAACATAAATAAAAAAGTTTTTAAAATTATAAGTTCCAGCCTAGGTGTTAATTGCCATATATGTAAAGTAGTACTTTGCATTCCTATTATACAGTGAATAATGACAAACTGTTCAAGGGGTAGGAAAGGAAGATGGTTGACTCAAGTACGAGTACTTTATTTAGAAATCGGTTGATCATACTCCAGTATTCATTGTGGATTCTAGAAAATAAATTTAAAAAAACACAAACAAAATTGTGATTCCCTTAGTTTTTCATTGCACTTTAAGCAGCAGTACCAATAGTCTCTCTAAACAATTCTTCATTTGTACACAGGGTCTCCTGGCATTCTGGTGCTTTCCGATTGGTCTACACTCCCAGGTGGTCTCTGTGTGTACAAAAACGAGAGGAGAAAAAGAGCGACGTCTAGGGATGACCAATAAGAAGTGTGTGATGTTACAGCAGACCAATACCTGCTTTCTACAAGGCCCTCCCGCAGTTCAAAATCAAGGCGATGCTCTAACTCCACTAAACAGAGAGAAAAGAAAATAGTCAATGCTTCAGAATTGGAATAGAAATTCAATAATACAAACTTCACACAAAACTGACACCATTTTCTTACATACATAAGTTGCACGTTACATGCCCATCTAGATCTCAACTACATCTTGCTGGACAAGAGGGATTAAAACCTAACTCACTGAAGACCAGCAAGCTGAATAACTGCATAAGTGATCTCCAAGAGCTGTCCGAACTGCTTAGTTTACTGGAAGTCAGAAAAGACAGAGGCCTCAGCCAACTTTATATTGATATTGTGGCATTTTTCCATCAAGGTATTGTGAAACCCACTTCTTTCAGCACCTTCCATTAACTTTCAACCAGCAGTACAAGACAAAATAAATAAGGCAATAATTCCACTTATATTTTAAAAACTTCAGACAAGCAAAGCTCATTATGTTACCCAATGTGGGTGATTCTCTTGAATGCAAGTTATCCTTCATGTACCAATGCCATTGATCAAGAGCAATGCTTTGACTTGGCTTTGTATTCACAATATCAGCACATTCAACATCACAGAAGCATTCTAAAGCAATATTGGAAACAGGGGCACATTAGGCAATATTACGGCAGACCAAAAGGTTGGTCAAAGAGTTAGGTTTTAAGGAACATCTTAAAGGGAGGGAGAGAGATAAACGGGCAGAGAGATTTAGAATAGGAATTCCTGAGCTTAAGGCCTGGGCAGTTGAAGGCATGGCCATTAGTGGGAGAGCAATTAAAACTGGGAGGTTCAAGATGCCTGGATTAGACAAGTGCAGGTACATCAGGAGAGAATGGGGACTGGACAAGATCAGAGAGATAGGAAGGAGTGAGGACATGGATTATTTTGAAATCAAGGATGAGAATTTTAAAATAAAGACATTGTTTAACCAGAAGCAATGTAGGTCAGCAAACATAGGGATGAAAAGTGAGTAAGTACACTGGCAGCAGAGTTTTGGATTATCTCAATTTTACGGAAGAGTAGAATGTGGGCGGCCAGGCCAGCCAAGAGTGTATCAGAACTGTCAAGTCTACAGATACCAAAAGAATGAGTGAGGGCCATTCTACACCCTACAAGATCCATGTTTGAAGGTCATTTGAAAACGACCATTAAAAAAAAAGCTTTCAAATGAAAAGCAGTCTCACAACACCAGATCAAAGTCCAACAGGTTTATTTGGAATCACAAGCCTTCGGAGCACTGCTCCTTCATCAGGTGATGAAGGAGCAGTGCTCTGAAAGCTCGTGATTCCAAATAAACTTGTTGGACTTTAACCTGGTGTTGTGAGACTTCTTACTGTGCCCATCCCAACCCAACGCCGGCATCTCCACATCAAGTGAAAAGGGCTTAAGCATGATTGATAACCTTAATCACAACCTTTTTTATTTCAAAGACTCAAGGAATGTTCATCAATAGTGATATAACCAACAAAGTAATGCACAGGCAGATTACTTCTGAAGCACTTCTCGCCAATCGGTTCCTATTTCAGCCGTGTTACCTTAATTAACATTTTTCACGTCACTATTTAAATAAAATTGCTGTCACATTTTTAGTGATGTTGTTCAATTTTGTTAGCATAGGCAATTTAGACAGATCGACTCTTTCATAGTAGCATAAAAAAATAGTGCAGTTAACTTACTATTCCCCATATTCAAGCAGGAGGCAGAAGGATCTAAATCCAGAATGGATGTTGTTCAAGGAAAGACATTGAAAAACATGTACCAAAGAGTTAATAAACTAGGGATCATTTCAAACATCAAATGCTTGTTAAGCACTTGATGGGCTAAACCAGCATGTCACTCTTTGGAATGCTCAGAGCTCCCTCGGAACTGTCCTCCGGTTTTTCTAGAAGGGTAGCACTTACAGGTCAAATCTAAATATGGCAGTTTTCCCTTCAGTTCAGAGCAGAGTAGGTTTTGTTCTTCAAAGCTGTCCATCCCATTCTCTCAGTGTCATCGCATGTTTATTTGATCACTGGCCAAACAGGCTGGCAGAAGAGAAGCATGCCACAGTTCAGCTTAGAAGACTGTTGAGAAACAAGCCTGTCACTGGAGGGGTTCATTCAGTTGGATTTGGAGAACACAAAGTTATAGCTATTTCTTTTAGCCCACTATGACCGTAGTATTAAATACTTGAAGCCCAGATTCAGCACGAGACCCAATTTAAACAAAAATATTTCCCCCGTATTCCTTGCAAATTGTCAACTTTGTGACTGCAATTTTCTGGCCCCGACACTGGCAGGCATCGCAACAGGCAGGATGGGAAAATTTGGAGAGCTGTCGACTTTTAGTAGGTCTCCAAATTTTCTCGTTCATCCATGACGATGCCCGCCAGTGTCGGGGCCATAAAATCTCATCCATTGGGAAAACAGATTGAGTAATTACAGTTTATCAAATACAATACAAATTAAGGATAGACATTATTTACTTTGCGAGAAGCTTTAATAAAAACTTTCATATACTAACCTGTACCATACAAAAGACCAGAATTATTGCGTGACAGCACCCTTGGACTGTGCGGAGTTTCAGTTGCTCTCCTCTCTTCTATCACTGTTTCTTCTTCAGCATTGGAACTGGAACGTGTGAATCTTGCAAACAGTATTCCACCAATACCTTTTCCTATGTGTGCAGCTCCTAATGGGAAGGCAAAAATAAGAATTCAGCTGGGAAAGTGTAATACTTATGAAAGACGTGTACAGTCCACACACAAGCTTTTATTGCCCTTGGGAAACCACGCTCACCATTTTCAGTTGCATGTAAAATATTTAGTCGTTAGGCTTAAGCCACGGTTTGGAACCTCACAGATTAAAAGGCTTTGAATTTGAAATGGCCGGTCTGCTCAACACTGAAAGAAAAACATAACATACCAGAAACACTCAGTTTAGGCAGCATCTAGTGAGAGAAAAATAATTTGCGTTTCAAGTCAAATGGTCTGAAATGAAGAAAGGCCATCAACGGGAAATGCTAACTCTGCTTTTCTCTCCACAGATGCTGCCTGAGCTGTTGAGTATTTCCAACATTTTCAGTTTTGTTTTAATTTCAGGTTTTCAGCATCTGCAGGACTTTGCTTTTGTTTCTCTTCCAGTTTCAAAACGGACAGAAGGTCACAAATATTGTAAGTAATCCAGTTGAAGGGTGATATGGTCTGCATTGTTAGGGCAGGCAGATTTAACAGTAGAATAAAAATCAAATGGAAGTCTAAATTTAGATTAAAAACAGAATCATAGAAATGATACCGTGCAGGAAAGGTCCTTTGGCCCATCTGCAACAACACGCGAGAAACACCTGACCTCCCCTCTAATCCTATTTACCAGCAGCTGCCCATAGCCTTGAATGTTTCGACATGCCAAGTGCTCATTCAGGTACGTTTTAAATGATGCGAGTCAAGGTCCTTTTGTTCCACAGAACTTCCTAGTGTCATACTGTTGATTGAATACTTCCTTCTCAAATTACTCCTTCCAAAGGTTACAGGAAAACGTGGGAGAACGGGGTTGAGAAACTTATCAGCCATGATTGAATGCAGAGCAGACTCGATGGGCCGAATTACTTAATTCTGCTCCTATATCTTATGGTCTTAAATTGTATCATCCCTCATCTTTTGGGGTTAAATTCTATCTGCTACTTATCTGCCCATCTTCTTGTAGCCCAAGACACAGTCTCACTGTTAACCACCTGGCCAATTTTTGGTCAAGAACTTCTCAAAAAACGTTGAAATTCAATGTGGATTTCTTTCACCGGCAGAGCCAAGTAGGAATGATAAAAGCTTGATTTTAAAAAAGAATCAAGCCACAGATGGGAGGGCAGAGGCACTTCTTTCTCTACTATTTCTTCCAGTTCTTGATAAAAATGGAGAGGACTCTGTTGTAATTCAACCAAATGCCAGTTTCCCAACACCAACACCCTTTATTGTGCACCAAAGGAAAGGGCCGTGCCTGTAGCTTACAGCCAGGTGGTCTTCACCTCGGGATCTACAAGGCTGGACCAGGTAAAGTTCAGGCTCAATAAGACAGCTCATACTCCATGATGCCCAAGGGGAAAACTATTGATGATCCCTCATGGCCTTGGTGGTCATCATATCAGCCCCCACCCCCCAGGTCCAAGTCTCTTCCAGCATCCCCACTGCGAGATCTTTTCTGTCGCTTTCCGCTTGGTTGGAGGTCCGTTGAAGGCAGGGCTGGGTGAGGCAGTGTAAACCGAACAGGGGACCTTCTCTTTCGGAGGGAGCGCCGCACGGTTACTGATGCGGGTTCCTCCTCTGGTTCCGCTTCAGCCCAGAGGTCCACTTCATCAGCCTCCGTCTCCGAGTATGTACCTTCATACCCAAGGCTGGAAATGAACCCGGGTCCCTGGCGCTGTGAGGCAGCAGTGCTAACTGCTGTGCCAACCGAGAAGGGCTGGATGGATGGATAGTATCAGAAGCTTGATAGAGGGAGAAATAACAGTGGCATCCATAATTACAGTGGGGAGAGGCAATGCCTTCAGCCCATGTGGATGATGGCTAATTCTGGATGGACCAACAGAAGATCCGTGGTCATGATGCAAGATCAGTTCCTGTAATATAAATTCTGGCTTCAGATAATCATAGTACTGGGAAAAATTCTTATCCAGCGTGAACATTTGTTTAAAAAGAATATAAAATTCTTGGAATTGTCAATATTTGTATAACAAATAAATGCTGAATTGGTTACGCAGGGCAGCAGTAAAACCTTTGATTAAAGGCATTCCATAAAAAACAAAGTTTAAACATTCACTCCTTTAGTGGTCGGTAAGAATTCCGAGCTCAATACTGCATTCAAGTTGCTGCTCCAGAACACTGAGCCAGATACTTTTCACACTGGGAGTAGGGCAGAGCATTACTAAATTTAACACCACGAAGCAGGCTGTCAACTGGGAGCTTTATACACTGCAAAATGCTTTTCTCATAATCAAGGATCAGAAATGTTAATCAGTTCTCATTTTGGGGCACAGTTAAATATGAACTGGTTTAATAGAATGAGCACTGACATTCCTAAACTTCCTGATCTCCATTCTTTTGAACTGAACTCATTTAAACAGACACCCATGTCTACAATGCCACCTTGTGGACCAATAGTATAATGGGATCAGATCACTCAGACATGAACACAAGGACCCAAGAATTAGGAGCAGTAGGCCGTTCAGCTCCTTGTGTCTGTTCCATCATTCGATAAGACCATGGCTGATCTGACTGCGGCCTCAACTCCACTTTCCTGCCTGTTCCCCGTAACGTAACCCTGGACTCCCCTGTAGATCAAAAGTCTGTCTAACTCAGTCTTCGACCACATTGAACAAAGAACAATACAGCACAGGAACAGGCCCTTCGGCCCTCCAAGCCCGTGCCACTCCCTGGTCCAAACTAGACCATTCTTTTGTATCCCTCCATTCCCACTCCGTTCATATGGCTGGCTAGATAAGTCTTAAACGTTCCCAGTGTGTCCGCCTCCACCACCTTGCCTGGCAGCGCATTCCAGGCCCCCACCGCCCTCTGTGTAAAATATGTCCTTCTGATATCTGTGTTAAACCTCCCCCCCTTCACCCTGAACCTATGACCCCTCGTGAACGTCACCACCGACCTGGGGAAAAGCTTCCCACTGTTCACCCTATCTATGCCTTTCATAATTTTATACACCTCTATTAAGTCTCCCCTCATCCTCTGTCTTTCCAGGGGTTGTGGGTCTGGAGGCACATATAGGTTAGGCCAGGTAAGGACGTTAGATTTCCTTCCATCAAGAATATTAATAAGTCAGCTTGGGTGAGGAACTCGTTTCACCTTTAATCTCTGGTGCCAGACAGGAAATTTGAAAGGCTTCACCTGGCTCCATCAATCATACATGTCCTTGTCCCTTCCCATCTATTCCAGTCCTATAATCGAACTGATCCTCCAAACTCTCCACCTCTTTCTCAACTTCGTGCACAAGTTCCACCTTTTGTTAAAATCTTACAACGGTGATTGTGCTTTTTGATACCCAAGTACCAAGTTGTAAAATTATCCCCCTAAATCTCTGCTCCTCCAGCTCCTTTTGCTCAGCATCTATTTTGGTCCGACTAAACATCCCCAAACTATCTTGGGTTGTTTTCTACATTTAAGCTGCTTTATAAATGAGTGTTCCTTTGGTAATGGAAAGAATTGCAAAAAACAAAAGATAGCAAAGCATTCTACAAATATGACAGTAAAAGGAGAATTGCTAAATGTGAAAAGGAATCAAAGAGAGGATGGATACTATTAGTGCAGCGCTTAACCTGCACTTTGGATAGGGATAGGAGATAAGGTGCCCTCCGAGGTATATGTAGGCATGGATGTTCAGCAACCTGCAAGATATTGCTGTTCACAATTTGCCCGAGTTTAAAAATTGTATGCATGGCCATTAAAACAAATTTACAGATACCACCCATTGAAATGAGCAGGCCACGCCCAACAAATAACAGTTCGAGAGAACATTAGTAGAAGGTTACTCCTAAAATTGATTATCAGTGAGTAAAGAACAAAAAGCGGTACAGCACAGGAACAGGCCCTTCAGTCCACCAAGTCTTGCTGACACAGATGCCTCTCTGATATTTTCTTGCCTCTCCGTGGTCCATATCCCTCTATCCCCTGCCTATTCATGTATCTATCCAGATGTCTCTTGAACTTGTTATAGAATTTGCTTTCACCACCTCCACTGGCAGCGCGTTCCAGACATTTACCACCCTCTGTGTGAAAGACTTTCCCACTTACATCTCTTTTAAACTTTCCCCCTCTCACTTTCAAACTATGCCCTCGAGTAATTGACCCTTCAACCCTGGGAAAAAGACTCTGACTATCCACTCTTTCCAAGCCTGTCATAATCTTGTAGACCTCTATCAGGTCCTCCCTCAACCTCTGACGCTCCAATGAAAACAATCCAAGTTTGTTCAACTTTTCTTCATAGTCTATATCCTCCAAACCAGGCAACATCCTGGTAAATCTCTTCTACACCCTTAATAATGCATCAACATCCTTCCGGGAGTGTGGTGACCAGAATTGTACACAATACTCCAAATGCAGCCTAACTGAAGTCTTATACAGCTGCAACATGACTTTCCAATTCCTATACTCAATGCCCTGACCGATGAAGGCCAGTATGCCATATGCCTTTTTGACCACCTTATCCACCAGAGTTGCCACCTTCAGGGAACCCTGGATCTGCATGCCTAGATCCCTCTCTGCATGCTAATATCTCTAAGGGCTCTACCAATTACTGTATATTTTCCTACTGCAGTAGACTTTCCAAGTCGGATCACCTCACATTTGTCTGGGTTAAATTCCATCTGCCATCTTTCGGCCCAGTTCTCCAGCTGATTTATATTCTGCTGTATCCTCTGACAATCCTCCTCACTATCTGCTACTCCCCCAATTTTTATATCATCTGCAAATTTACTAATCAGACCACCTGCATTTTCCTCCAAATCATTTATATATATTACAAACTGCAGAGGCCCCAGCACTGAGCCTTGGGGAACACCGCTTGTCACAGACCTCCAGTTAGAAAAGTACCCTTCCACTGCTGCGCTCTGCTCTCTATGCCCAAGCCAGTTTTGTATCCATCTTACCAGCTCACCTTGGATCCCATATGACTTCACCTTCTGGATCAGTCTGCCATGAGGAACCTTATCGATGGGAGATACCACGAGTTAAAGGAATGCATTGGAGTTTTCAAAGAAGGACAAAGTGCCAGGATCTGATGAGATCTATCCAATGATCTGATGGGAATTAGAAAAGGAAATAGTGGAGCCACGAGAAAGTATGCTTCGGGATTCTATTGAAAGAAAATGTATATCAGTGAACTGGAGAGAAATTAATGTAATCTCCATTTTCAAAGAGGAACAGAGCTCCAAAAGATAATTACAGACCCATTAGTTTAACATTCATGGTGTGGAAAATCTTGGCATTTTTAGTTATAAAGATGAAATTGTGGAAAAAGATATGAAACAGTGTAATCAGAAGCCGTCAACACAGAGGGAGTGATGTTTAGAATTGAAAATACCACCAAAATAGGAAGTTAAGTCAATCTGATAGCCAAAGGAAGTTGCAAGGGGATATTGCCAAGATGATAGAATTATTGAACTTTCTATATTTTGGTTAAGCAAAATTAAAGATTTTAATTTGAATAGGAGAAAACTGGGTATAGAAGAACATGATGTGGAGATGCCGGCGTTGGACTGGGGTAAGCACAGTAAGAAGTCTCACAACACCAGGTTAAAGTCCAACAGGTTTATTTGGTAGCAAATACCATAAGAAGAACAGACAGATTTGAAAGTTTAGGTTTACCAATCATTCTCTCAACAGGATAAGATTTAAAATAAGAAAAACAGAAATCCTGGATTTCTAGCAAGAGTTAAGGAACATAAAAGGCAAGATATTAATGGCAAAATAAGACCATAGTTGGAGAGATTACTGCATAGAGAAAGGACACCAAGACCACAGAGATAGTGCATTTTACTCAGGATGCTGGTTATGATGAAGTGGAAGTACAAAAGAAAGATTTGAAATAATTGAGGCAGTATTTGTTGGAACATTGCGAGACAGAGGCCACTTCATCAACAAGAGGCTCATATACTGAAGTGGAGCAGTCAGTTACCTTCGATTGCAATTATGGAAAGAGTAGACTCAGGGCCCGATTTTACCAAAACTTCGTGCTTAATCGTGGTAAAGTTGGGCGTCGGGCCTATACCGCAATCTGCACCCGATTCCGAGCAGACTGCGGCTTTACCGACACCCGATTCGGGCGCGGGTCCGGCCCGTGCCCGAATCGGGCGGCCCGACGATGTAAATGCATTAGCATGCATTTAAATCGACTTAATGAACCGTGTGCCCAACTCTACCACCAAATCCCACTTTACTGTCTTCTGGCCCGATCCGTATCCGCGCCTTTAGCGACCGGCAGAATAAAAGTCCAAAGCAGATTTCTATTTTGCAGGGGAACCTCCGAAGCCCTCCCTGTCCTTGTGAAGTCACCATCCTCATCGACCATCCTTCGCGGACCCCCCCGCTAACCACCACGGCAGACCCCCCCCCCGGGATCGGACCCCCCTGGGAGGCAGGCCCCCCTCGGCAGAGCATACCCCCAACCTACCTCGATCGCTGGTCTCCCTCCACCATCCTTCCTTTAGCAAGATAAGCTGTATGTTCCTCAGCTAGATCCACTTTGGTCAACACAAAGATGGTCCTTCTGCCTTGTGGGTCCATCTGGCTCACTAAGTCAGTTACAATACTGCGTTCAGCATCTACTGAACCATCTTGGATACAAAAGGATAATGAATGGTACTGGTCGAGCTTCCTGGTGCTATCAGTACTGTAACACCAGGAATGGCTGCCGACACGAAGGATATAATCTTTAGCATAAGCAAGGCTTACATGCAGAACCCTAATGCCATTATCCTTTGTATCCAAGATGGTTCAGTAGATGCTGAACGCAGTATTGTAACTGACTTGGTGAGCCAGATGGACCCGTCACCCCCCTCCTCCCCCTCGATGATCTGGGTCAGAGAGCCGCTCTCTCGGCTTTTTTCTCCCCACCCAGGAGCGCTGCTTCGGATTTTTTTCGAACCGCGCATGCACAGTTCAGAGCTCGGATCGGTCCGGCAGTGCTAAGCCCCGCCCTCAGCGTGAATCGGACCGGAGCCGGCAAAACGCGTATGGGCGCGCTGGAAAGAGGATTCCAGGCTCGGATCTATTGGACGCCCGGATTCGGCACTTAGACTCAAAATGGTAAAATCGGGCCCTCAGTCTGCAGGGTGGGAAAGCATAAACTGGCACCAAGGGAAACAGTGCTGCTAAAAAAAATAAAGTATCAATGCACTGCATTTTATGGATAGAATTTATGGTAGCAGCGATACTGAAGTGGCTACAAACATTCTTTATGAGTAGCTTTGGAAAGGGATTTGAAAAGTGTCTTCAGGGAACTCTCAGTACATAAATGAGTCTGTTGGAAAAGATGTTCACAGGACTACTTATGGAGCGACCCAGTCAGGTTTTTAAAATGAAATTTCTATGGGTCTGTGTGGCCAACTGTTGCCTCTTGCCTCCTTTATGTGCTGCTGTGGACTCTGTTCGATCACTTTGCTCCTCTCCTCTTTCACCTCCTCTACATCCATGAGTAGAACTCTTTAAAAGGCAAAGCTGCAAACAAGTGGTGCACAACCTTTAATACTTTAGCTGGACTACATTATAGAGCTTCCTCTCCCCACAGCAAGCCTCAGAATAGACCTCAATGTCATTTGTCTGGTCTAAGGTCATGCTGTTGGTTGCTGGAGTTTATAAATGCACCTGTCATAAGCCATTGTTGCTGAGAGTACTGTTGGCCTCAATTTAGTAACTCCCAGGAAACTGTGCATGTTTTGTTTCGCTACTGAAAAGACAAGACTACACGTATATATATATATATATACACACACACATTATATATATATATATAGCACCTTTCATGTTCCAAACCAATTAAGTTCTTTGAAGTGTAGTCACTGATGTAACCTAGGAAACACAGCAGCCAACCGGGACACCGAGCTGTCACAAAAGCAATGCGATAATGATCTGTTTTGGTGATGTCGATTGAAGGATAAATATTGGTCAGGACAGCAGGGCCAGGATTTTATGGTCCCTCCTGCCCAGTGGGATATTACAGTCTCGCTGAAGTAAAGGGAATTTCAATTGATTGCCAAATGGCCTGCAGGAAAGGTCTTGTGGCATAAATCTCAAATGAATTTTCTCAATTATTGTAGTCACTAAAGCCACGGCTCCTGGGACAAGTGGAGGTTCTAACACACTGGCCTGTATATCCTGATGTAAAATACCAGCAAGCTGTGCCAAAAATGCTTGTGTTTCTGCCTGAACAACCGTATCTTCCTTCCTGGCCCTATCATTCTTTTCCAAAAATCATAAGGGACTGGGTTTTTAAGCCCCTGAAGGGGATGGAAACAGAGGCAGGCGGGCCCAGGATTTTACATCACTGGGGTGGGCAGCAGGGCCACCCGCCTGCAAGTAGAGGGTAGCCTATTAACCCACTTAAAGATCTTAAAGACCCTGCCTGCCTGGGGGGTGAAGAAGGCATCCTATTCCCTTCCCACCCCCCCATCCGCACAATGGTGGTTTAATCTATTTTCATCCTTAAATTTGAAAAGGTTAGAGAGGATGCCTCCATCTTGGTGTGTCCTCTTCCTCACCGAGCTGCAGCAGCATCCTGTTATTGCTTTCAAACTGGGAAGTGGATTATCAGGCCCTGTTTTACAGCAGCATGCACAATGTTATATGGAAAACAAGCAATGAAAGTCACAAAACAGGATGTCTGAAATTAGTATTCGATTTCCTTGTTGCTTAGATTTGCTCTTCTGCCAGTTTATAGCAGAAAATTTTCGTGGGTCGCACAACATGGAGTCCTTCCATTTTTCATTCCTGCCCTAATACCGCAACTCAAAATCATGGTCAGAATTATTCCGAAACACACAGCCGATGGATTTATCAGCTGTACGACTAGAAAACACTAACTTTTTAAAATCACTCAATAGCAAATGCACCAACATACTTGCTGCTCAATGTTCTTATTCTTAAATGATATTCCAGCGAATAAGCAGGTTAATTTAGCTAATTTGCAAATCAGTACGGTAAAAAAAAATCCATTTTGTAGTTGGGACGTAGAAAAATTAACATCTTAGTTATTTTTAATGTTTATAATGCCCTATAACTTTATGATACAAATACATTATATGCTAATAATAAATGCCTTTTAACATCCACTAAAAGAATCACATTTCTTCATTGCCCTCTCCAGCTATTTAAGTTTAAAACAGATATGTTTTTAATATCTCACCCATTATACTTGCTTTTCCTAGGCTGGTTATTGATTCCCCATAGTTTCGTCGAGGCATAACTGGTGAGGTACTTGGACTTGGCATATTGTCCACTTCTGTATGTGAGGTAGATGCTGAGGGAGCCATTGACGGATTCACTGACTCTTTGGCAGGCTTGATATAGGTTGGCCTTACATCATCGTACTTTGTTAAGACAGTTGTGTTGTACCAATGGATTTGGAGGGGTGCAATATTACTGTAATGTTTCAGGATCAGAGGTTCTAGTCGATAGGCCTACAAATAAATTAAGATTTCACACTCGTCAAGTCTCTGACTCTCATCATCTTTTAGTGCTTTGCACACTTAAAATGGCAAAACATTAACGAGAAATTACTAAGCATGAGAACTAGAAATGAGAGTTGAGAAATGGATCAAGTACGAGGTTAAATAGAAGCATAAGAAACTTGTCATCACTACCTATCACAGAAACCACCGAAGCCAAAAAGGCTACTACTTAATTATATTTTATACTTTGCTTTCATCAAGCTAAAACATGTTCATTCAACATATTTAACTTTTGAAATAAGCACGCTTTGCTTTTCATTCACCCATTGCCAATATTATCAATTTTTCCAGTTCAGATGCTGAGGCAAGGAGAGATGGAATACACCGCATTTTTCTTTTTCTTATATTCAGCAGAAAGAAGAATGAGTGTGCCTGCCATTTCACTAAGAATCTCTACTGACAACAAAGAGGGCCATTCATCTAACTTACATTGAAGCCCAGCTTATAAAGTAAAATAAATGCTGAAATTGCTGCGCCATCTGGGAGACAAAAGCTTCCACTTTGGTTTAACTTTTTTATACAAATCAGAGTAAGTAATCAAGAAATGAAATGTTTGGCATTTTTGGGCACATTGTACACATTCCTAGGTCAAATATAGTACAGTTTGATACAGGGTAAAGCTTCCTTTAGTCTGCTTCCATTCCACTCCGTCAGTGTGATATTTGTCTAAATTGCAACCCCAACAATCGGCAATGGGCAGCACAGTGGTTAGCACTGCTGCCCCACAGCGTCAGAGACCCGGGTTCAATTCCGGCCTTGGGTCACTGTGTGGAGTCTGCACGTTTCCTCCAGGTGCTCCAGTTTCCTCCCACTCTCCAAAGATGTCCGAGTTAGGTTGATTGGCCATGTTAAATTGCCCTTTGTGTCAGGGGGACTAGCTAGGGTAAATACATGGGGTTATGGGGATAGGGTCTGAGTGGGATTGTGGTTGGTGCAGATTTGATGGGCTAAATGGCCTCCTTCTGCACTGTGGGGATTCTATAATCATCTATTTTATAGGATTTCACACCAAGATCAAACAAGACTTGCATACCATCAACATGCATCAGATTTGAAACAAGATAAAAGGCCAATATATAATCAGCTGTTCTGCAATGGACTTGTTTCATTTTAGCATACAGAATGTTTTGTGCCACATGACTATTCAATTCCTCTCAGACCCTTTACTATCAATGGTATTTATTTATTTATCAATGGTATTGTGAAGGTCTGGGAGGGAGTTGCTTAAACTTTTGACTGGGAAAGAGGACACAAGAGATGGGAAAGCAATGTAGGTTTGGTGTTATAGCAATCGGGCAAGGACGAGGACCCCAAGGCAGGCAAACAGCAGTTATCCAATCTGTGACGTTCCGAGGAAAATTGAGTGTAATGTCACAGGAAAACAGGTCATTGAATGTAAATATCATGTTGAAAGATTTGTGTAATGTAATTTTATAAATAAAGTATATTTTTGGGAAAAAAGGTTGATTGGTTGGTGAGTATTTTTTCACATTTATCTTTCAAAACACAAATAATTTTAGTAATTTTAAGTTACGTGAGGCTCTCCAATATTGGTAAAGCTTATCAGGTTGACTGGTGAGTATTTCCTTTTTTCCGTAACCAGGATATTTCAATTAGGGTAATAAGAATATAAGCACAGACAAGACTAGAGACAGTAATTAAAATATAACTAGTAAAATAATTAATTACTTAAGCACTATCAAGATGGCAGGACAGGAGATTTGTGGCAGCTGCAGAATGTGGGAGTTCATTTACACCAGCGTGATCCAAGACAAACACATTTACAGTAAATATCTGCAGCAGGAGGAACTTTGGCTCAAGAGTCATTGAGCTGGATGTCAAGTTGAAGACACTGCAACGCATCAGGGAGGGAGAAAGTTACTTGCACACTTTGTTCCAGGAGACAGTCACACTTCTTAGGGCAGAGTCAATGATTGGGGTCCATGGCTAGAGAGAGGAAGGTGTGATTATAAGTGGGGCAGGTATGGGGATCAAGGTAGAAATGGACCGAGCAATTGCCTAATGGGTTTGAGGTTTTTGCGGCTTGTGCAGATGAAAGCAGGGGTTGCAGGGTGGATGGGCAAACTGACTATGGTGCCTTGGTACAGAAAGCCAATCTTGGGGTGGGGGAGAGGGTGGGAAGAATTAATAGGAACGTAGTGGTAGTAGGGGACAATATGATCGGGGACAGACTGCTCTGCAGCCAAAGCACGTGTCAGGAAGGCTGTGTTGCCTGTAGACTGGGAAGGAACTTGCTATTTGGGGGCAGTGGCCGGGGGGGACTATGGTGGTTGGATCCAATTGTTGTGGACCGTGTAGGTACCGAAACGAAGGTTAGAAAGGTTAGAAGGTTAGAAAAAGAGGTTTCTCCTTAGAGAGTATGAACAGCTAGGCACTAAATTAAAAAGCAGAACTTCAAAGGTAAAAATATCTGGATTATTACATGAGCCACAAGCAAATTGGAGTAGGGTAAGTAAGTTTTGAGAGTTAAATGCATGGCTCATAGTTTTGGAGAAATGAGGTTCAATTCGTGAGGCATTGGCAAAGTGGGAGCTGTACCTTTTGGATGGTCTTCATCTGAACTGTGCTGAGACAAGGTGTTATGGGGTAGAGAGGGCTTTAAGCTAAATAGTTGGGGTGAGAGATCAAGTGATGAAGGATGTGATAAATTAAAGAGAGCGGACAAGGCAAAAGAGCAAGATAGCAATAAGAGAATTGATAATCTGAGCGTGGCAGAAAGAGTCAGAGCATTTAAACCTAAGAGTGTGCCAGCGTACAAGGCCAGAGGTTACGAAAATAATAAAAAGACAGAATTAAAGGCGGTCTATCTGAATGTACATGAGGTCGATGAATTGATGGCTCAAATTCATGTAAAAATGTGTAATATAATTGCCATTACGGAGATGTGGTTAAGGTGCAATACATATAGAATGAAAACTCACCACAGGGTCAGTTGGGTGAAATATATTGTACAACCGGCCACAGATACTTCTCGGTAGAATGTGATCCTGATTACCACTATGTTGAGGACGTATGCCACGTAATGCTAGGAAAACAGCTAGAGGGGATCCCATACAGAAGAAATTTTCAACCTGAAATAAATTAAATTTATTGTCTATTTGACAGATAGTATTAAAATTAAACGGCACAAAACAAAAAGCAGAAGAATCTCATTTATTTGGAATTCATATCCTGAAAATTATAATCACAATGATCACAAAAACTCTGCGCTAATATGAAAATTCAGCTGGTTATTTTTCAACATTAGAATAGATACTTCTTTTTTTAATATTTGCATACTCAACATTGGTTCAAGTCTCAAATTTAAATAATCCCAAGAATCCAAAGCAATTTCTTTCTAAGCCAGCTATGATGAATGAACTGCACCATCTAACAAGCGGAAGGACTGTCTGGACTTCTTTGTCATAAGACGGGGTCTGAACTTTCTGTCCCGCAGTGATGAGACACGTCATAGGAGATTAGGCGGCCCAGCCAAAAGTCCATTGATTGTTGGCGAGTCTGGACGATCCTGGCAATGGTCAGGGCCAGAAAATCCCACCCAGAGGTTATTCATTCTGTCCTTTCCACTTGCACATCAAGCCAAACCTTCTCCAAGGCTGCTGCTTTTCCTAGCATATTATTCTAGTTGGAACTAGGACTGGAAACAGGCTCACAACCAATATCAGACTAGCAGCTGAAGTATAAATGTACCAGAAATAATCTGAATTCCATGAATGTCTATGACCTATGTAAAGCTCTAGTTGCGGACGGAGAGAACTCAGAGAATAAAACAATTCAGCTGTTGCTGACGTCTGTAACTGTTATCAGATGGTGCAAAACCGTCATCACTGAGGATTATTTTTAATTAAAGATTTGTTACCTGTGGCTCTGCCTACCAGATTAGGCAGGGAAAGGAAAACATACAGGCTACAGATACTTTTGCCTTAACTGCTGCTTTAAACTCAAACTCAGCAGAGCTGAAATTATGTTTGAGGGGAAAGCATTGCAGGCAGTTTTATTAACACAAACTATCAAAAAACATACACCGTCAAAATACAAAGACATGCTGCACCAGTCACCAAAAGTACAGTGCTGTTGAGAACAATATAAATACATTCTCAAATGAACTTAAATGATTTAGTCTATTTTTTTTACCAATAAGGGACATCCCCTCGATTTTAGTTATGCAAATTTTACATTGCAGGTTAACAAATATTCTTCTCGTGTCTGCGTGGGTTTCCTCCGGGTGCTCCGGTTTCCTCCCACAGTCCAAAGATGTGCGGGTTAGGTTGATTGGCCATGCTAAAATTGCCCTTAGTGTCCTGGGATGTGTGGATTAGTGGGTAAAATATGTAGGGATATGGGGGTAGTGCCTGGGTGGGATTGTGGTCGGTGCAGACTCGATGGGCCGAATGGCCTCTTTCTGTACTGTAGGGTTTCTATGATATTTCTATGATAAATCTACTTCTACACTCACCTTAAATTTCAAAGCAGGTAATCTGAATGGAGCTGATGCTTTTACTTGAAGCAATTGGTGCTCTAATTGTTTTAATCTGTAAAATGAAATTCAAATATCAATGGATGCCACGGTAGAATTGTACTGTAAACAGACATTTTCACAAAAAACAAACATTATAAAAGCACCTCTAATCTTCAGCTGCATTTTTGTTCCCCGGTCCAATTACCATGCCAGAAGGAATAGTTAAAGTTGGATATTAAAATAAATTTATCTGTATCCTTTTCACAGGGATATCAGAGTTGGTAGGCAAATATAATCTGATGCATACTTTTGAAATAGACACGCACGTACACACACACACACAGCCGCCCACCCTAGCCTTTAGGCAACTTCTTAGTAAACTCTAGCTGCATCACTGTTGGCTTCCTATCTCTGACTGACACAGTCTGCAACAATATTTGCGACAACCACCCGCCCACACAGCAAAGTCACAATGTCACGAGAAGAAACTTTGTAGAGCAAGTAAAAATCAAAAAGCACGTCACTCTGGGTCACTTCAATCACCTTATCAATGGCCTGGAGTCAGCATTTAGAAGGAACATCGGAGGTCAGTTGCCAAGTGATGGGGTACATGGCAAAGAGACCTAAAGGAAGCAAACAATTAAAACAAATGGGGGGAAACAGTGGCAATGAGTACCTTTCCCCCACTATCAGATAAAGTGCTACTTTGCGTTACTTATTATAGATTTGTGGCATAGTACCAGATAATTATTTTAACATGTAACCAACTATAATAATTCCAGATGGCAAAGCAAGTCTCAATGTTTATACAGAGGAGACAAGTCAGGAAAGTGAAGGTGGAAGGAGATAAAGGGAAAGAGAGAGAGAGAGAGAGACAAGAATGGATACAAAGTACAAGAGACAGGGACTGCTGAGGGCTGCAATTCAAAAAGAGAGAAATGCCATGATGACGAGATGAATTTTCTTCACTTTTTCTTTTTGAGATCATACAGAATTATACAGAGCACAAGACGATACAGACTAATGCATAGCGATTGTTTTAGAAAGAACTATCCACTTCCTATTCTGTGTCCTTTTCCATATCCTTGTTTTTAAAGAATTTATTCATGGCATTGGGAGGGCACGAGGTTAGCATTTGGTGCCCATCTTCAACTGCCCTTCGAGAAGGCCATCATGAGTCATCTTCAACTGCTGCAGTCCTTGTGGTGCAGATACACCACAGTGCTGTGGGGATTGGAGTTCCAGGTTTTTGGTCTGGTGAGTGAAGGAACAGCAATTCATTGCGAGTCAGGAAGCAGAACCCGCAGGTGGTCATGTTCCTCTATATGTCTGCTGCCCTTGTTCTTCTTGATGGTACAGGTCACGGGTTTGGAAGGTGCCGAAGGAGACTTGCCGAGCTGATGCAGCGTATCTTACGGATAGGACATACTGCTGTCACTCTGGGCAAATGGGGAAGTGTGTGAAAGGTCAAGATGGTGGATTTGGCGCTGAACAAGCCGGTTGTGTTTTCTTGGATGGTGTAACGATTCTTGAGCGTTACTGGAGCTACACCCATCCAGGCAAGTGGAGAATATTTCATCGCTCTTCAGACTGTACCTTGTAGATGGCGGAAAGGCTTTGGGGGCGAGTTATTTGCTGCAGAATAACCAGCCTCTGAATTATTCTTGTAGCCACAGCATGGTTGATCTAGTTAAGGTGCTCTTTAATGGCAACATCATAATTATTGATGGCAGGGATTTAACAATGGTAATGCTGTTGAAAGTCATGGGGAGATGGTGAGATATGGTCGATGCCTGGCACTTGTGTCACTCTCCACTCATCAGCCGAAGATTGATTGTTGTCCAAGTTCTGCTGCACGTGAGCCTGGACTGCTTCAGTATCTGAGGAGTTATAACAGTACTGAACACTGTGTAAGCAAAGGACATTCCCTCTTCTGACATTATGATAGAGGGAAGGTTGTTGATGAAGCAGCTGTAGATGGTCGGGTCTACCCTGAGGGACTCCTCTGGTGATGTCCGGGGGCTGAAATGAATGGACTCTAACAACCACAACCATTTTCTTTTGCTGCATCAAAACTCATCTATATTGGTTTTAAAAGCTTTATTCCCTCCATTTGTACTTCAGGTAGCGCATTGTATGTCCAAACAACACTTAATGTCAAAGCATTTCTAACAACTCCCCATCGCCACCCTCCTTTTCACTCCTTGTTGATCCTCAATTTATGCGCTCTAGATACTGACTAATTGGTCAGTGGAAATAGTTTTTCCATAACTTACATTATTAATATCCTTCATATTTCAAAAATCTGCTTCAGATTTTTTGTTTTAATAAAAAGAACCTCAGTTGCTGTAGGCTAGCTGCGCAGTGCTAAACTGCTCACTGCTCCTGGTATAACTTCAATAAATCCTGCTTTATCATCATGGCCTTCAGGTTAATATCTTCTCCGAGTTCAGAAACAAAGGCCCATTTATAAAACATCTCACATTGCACAAGTTTGCCTTTTTGACAGCTTTATCTACATGTCTACATGTAAATATTGTGCATCTGAATCTCTCTGCTTTGCTGCAGCTTTAAAACTGTTGTTTAGAGTATGTTGACTCCCCATTTCCTCCCAAAATTTAGCCCCACAAAGTCCTCGACATTAAATTTCAGCCAATCTGTCTACATCGTCCTGAAGTTGCATAATTCCCTTCACAGTGCACTTCATCTACAAACTCTTTATCTACAAACCTTGGCCTGGGTTCTCAGGCCTCTGCTCGTGTCAGAATGGATGCAAAAAGGACTTCTAAAAATGACGGTTGAGACCTGACTCAGGGAATCCTGCCCCCATTTCAGTTTCTGTGAATTTTCTGGTGCAGGAAAGGGTGTGGGTAACAAGCCCACACATAGCACTCCCTTCCATTGAGGAGACCCCCTGTAACTTTGATGGAGTTGAGCCAGCCTCTGTAGGGATGCGGTTTATGACTTTTCAGGGGAATCATGAACCATGGAGCAAGTCTACCCCGGAGTTGGGAACCAGAGAATGCCACAGGCATTCAATATTCCCTTTGAAAAAAAACACCCTCTTACTTTCTGATAAAACTGCCAAACACAACCAATGCCTGTGTATTTATTTGGAATCCATTAATCCTTTCCAAATAAATGCACAGGCATTGCAAAAACAGATGATCAAAAAAATAATAAAAATGTCAATGAAGCAAAGTTAGCAGTTTGCTTGCAACTACATAAACAACCACACACAGAACTGAATGCATTTGTTATTGCTGGAGTTCAGCCTAACTTCGATAATGAGGCCATCTATCAATTTTATCAACAAAGGCAAACTGAACAGATAGCCAGATATCTGGCAAAGTGGTTAACATTGCTGCCTCACAGCGCCAGGGACGGAGGTTCAATTCTAGCCTTGGGTGACTGCCTGTGGAGTTTGCATGTTCTTCCTGTGTCTGCATTGGTTCCCTCTGGGTGCTCCATTTCCTCCCACAGTCCAAAGGTGTGCTGGTTAGGTGGATTGGCCATGCTAAATTTCCCCTTAGCGTATAGTTTGGGGAATTAGTGGGGTAAATATGTGGGGATAGGACCTGGGTAAGATACTCTGTTGGAGAGTCAGTGCAGACTCAATGAGCCGAAGGGCCTTGTTCTGCATTGTAGGGATTCTATGATCTATTCTGCCAGATGGACTTGTACTAAATTAATAAATATTTAGTTGAGCTCCAAGACTGACTAAGAGGATCTGTTACAGTCAAAGTGCACTGCTTGCTTTGTTGTAGTGAGTTCTTGCCTTGAAGTGATTTTTCGATGCCTGTGTGTTTATTTGGATAGAATTGGAGATTTCTTAAATGGGACTTTCACTGGCTGTGTTCGACTGACAGTTTTATGTATTTGTAATGGACCATTTTTTAAATAGGATGTTGTTGCCCAATTCATTTTATATTTCCTAAGCATTTCAAAGACTTCCATTGTTACGATATGGCTCTCAAATTCTGTACCTAGTGGATACTGTGTGAGTGGACATGGAAGATGCATGGGAGAGTGAGGGCAAGAGGATGAATAAAGCCCAATCTTTGTCTCAGTAAATGGAAGCAGATCTTCTAACATGTCAGCCTGGCCATCTATCAGCCTTATTTGCCACCTCTGTAGGCAGCAGGCTCGATCCCAGCTCCTGCCCACTCCCGCGACATAAGAAATAGAGTGGATGTTTCCATGACGGAGGTAAAAGGACAGAGCCGGGAAAATTCCCAACTCCAGATACCTGTCTCAAATGAAAATTCGGCCTGTTGATACCATGTTCTCAATGTTCTACTCCAGTATCTTCCTGTGTTGGGAAGGATAATGATTCCAACAGTGTCTTTGGAATCAGTACTTCTTATATTCTAGTCTGAAAAACATCCATTAACCACTACGCTCTGCTTACTGTCCTTTTACCAACTTTCCATTAATGCTGTCATATTCTCTTCAATATTGTAACATCCAAATTTGTAATTAATGCTGTTTTGAAAATGAAAACTGCATCTCCTTTATCCATAGATATTTTCTCAAGGAAGTTGATTGAACTTATCATACAACACTTATCTTTTAAAAATGTATGTTAGTGACCTTTAATTAGTCCACCTCCTTCTACATGGGTTTTAATTTTATTCCACATTATGGTTTCTAGAAGCTGCCCCAGTACAGCTGTTAAGCTGACTAGTCTATCATTATCCAATTTATACTTTCTCCCTTCTTGAATCAATGTAAAACTTGCAAAATTGACCAATCTTCTGGTAGGTACAATTTCCATTTCCTACGATACTTAGAAAACTCTAGTTAAAGCCTCAATTATTTTTTCCTCTCCAATCCTCCTTAACATTCCAATATCAATGCCATCAAGTTCTGGTGCCTTTCTACAGAGTTGCACAAATCATTTCAATCCGGCTGCCTAAACTAGTTATTTCATCTAATTTCTCCATCTCCTCCTGATGGATCCTTCCATTCTGTGAAAAACAAGACAAAGCATTCATCTAGTATCTCTGCTATCCCTGCAAGCTTCATGAAAGATTTCCTTTGTTTCTAGTTGCTTCTAACTTTTCAGCAACAATTCTTTTACTATTTTTGTTGATGACACCCATTTCTGGGGCGAATGCAGAAGCCAAATCTGTGGCTAAGTTGTAGCATTCTCAGCTCTTAGTCAGATGATTGCGGGTTCCAGTCCCACTTCAGAAACTTCAGCACATAATCTTGCCTGCCATTCCAGAGTGGTACTGAAGAACTGCAGCACGGCAGAGGTGCTGTCTTCCTGATGAGGTGTTAAATCACGCCCCAGGGTCTCAGCTGGATGTAAAAGATCAGACTGCTCTATTCCCAGAACAGCGTAGTGAGGAAAAGGACTGGTTCTCCTGGTGTCCTGACTCATGTTTATCCCTCAAGTCAATGTCCAGAAAGAGATGATCTGGTCACTTATTTTCTCACTCTTTCTGGGAGATTGTATTGTGCAAAATGGTTACTATACATCCTACAGGATAAACACACTTCATTGGTTGTTGAGGCTTTTGTGATGTCAGATATCATGAAAGCAACTCAAGAAATACTTCTATCTACTTATTAGACAAGGGACAGGCAAATGACAGCAATGATGGCAGATACCAAGAGTTGGGAGGATTGTCTGAACAGTTGATCTCAAATTCATCTTTACATCAGCCTCAGACATATTTAGACTGATTGAAGTTATTTGTTTCATTTGCAAAGCCAGCACCCAGGTAATGCAGTCTTCACATGTATACATTCTGACTTTAACGATCAAATGCTTTTCTCAGCCTTTTGCCATAAGAAGAAACCAACTACTGCCAGAAGCCAACAAAAAACAAACATGCATTTGACACAAGTAAACAAAGTTCTAGGGTCTTCTCTTCCCTTCCACAGTCTACGTGCCTTTTGGAATTCTGATGATCTTTGCTACATTCTGGTTAAGCAAACAAAGACACAGCCCTTTTCCTACATTGTGCCACATAAACCAAAGATTCAAAAGCATCATTGTCAAAAATCTGAATTAATTCATCAGTATTACACTTCATGCAAGCTTAAGTATCTTTATGCATGTAAATTTGATAACAACGTGGCTAGGCACCATGATTTTAACATTATACCATGCATAAATCCTTACCGTTGTTTGGTCTTGAGAATATCATCCAGTAGCTCACGCTCCTCAAAACTCATGGAAGTCTCTGTCATCTCTTCTTCTTCTTGGACCATTTTGTCAAAAAATCGCACTGGATACCATCCAGTCATAATGTCATATGTGATGACACAGCCCAGCGAGTGGGCTACTATTGAAACCTTGCCGCCTTGCATTTCAAAATCTGGGTTCCGAGAACAGAAAAGCGCATATAACCGATTTAACTCCTGCTGAAGACCTTTCACAATCTGAAACAAGAAAAATATAAAAATATTTAATGATCTACCTAGCTCTCACTATGGTATACATAAAAGCTGGATTAAAAGTATAGCCACATGATGAATAGACATGGAATTTTATGCTAATTTACATTTGGATAATTCGTGCAGATAGCAGACACAGACATGATGGGTCGAATGACTCCCTTCTGTGCTGCAACCATTCTGTAATTCTATGAATTCCATGCATGCCATGTAAGATGCAAATTTATACTGGAATTATAATTGGATTCAAAAAAGCAGTGTATATCCACTTCAAAAGATTCCTACTGCAAGTTGAATAATAGTCAGCACGTGAAGTGCAAGTCGTGCCTCACAAACTGATACAGTGTTACTTCTACTTTTGGCCTAATTCATGAACAGGAAAGATTATTAGAATTATTAGAAGACTATATGAGTTATTGAACTAAATAGGCCGACAAGAGGTGAGGCCACATTGGATTTGGTACTGGGAAATGAACCGGGCCAAGTGTTAGATTTGGTTGTGGGAGAGCACTTTGGAGATAGTGACCACAATTCGGTGTCTTTTGTTATTGCAATGGAGGGGGACAAGGCCGTACGGCAAGGCAAGGTTTACAATTGGGGGAGAGGTAATTATGATGCGATAAGGCAAGAATTAGGGGGCATAAGATGGGAACAGAAACTGTCAGGGAAAGGCACTGATGAAAAGTGGAACTTTTTCAAGGAACAAATACTGGGTGTCTTTGATAGGTATGTTCCTGTCAGGCAGGGAGGAAACGGCCGAGTGAGGGAACCATGGTTCACGAAAGAGGTGGAATGTCTTGTGAAAAGGAAGAGGGAAGCTTATGTAGGGATGAGGAAACAAGGTTCAGATGGCTCGATTGAGGGTTACAAGTTAGCAAGGAATGAGCTGAAAAAGGGGCTTAGGAGAACTAGAAGGGGACATGAGAAGTCCTTGGCGGGTCGGATCAAGGAAAACCCCAAGGCTTTTTACTCTTATGTGAGGAATAAAAGAATGACCAGGGTGAGGTTAGGACCAGTCAAGGACAGTAGTGGGAACTTGTGAATGGAGTCAGTAGAGATAGGCGAGGTGATGAATGAATACTTTTCTTCAGTGTTCACCAAGGAGAGGGGCCATGTTTTTGAGGAAGCGAAGGTGTTACAGGCTAATAGGCTGGAGGAAATAGATGTTCGGAGGGAGGATGTACTGGCAGTTTTGAATAAACTGAAGGTCGATAAGTCCCCTGGGCCTTATGAAATATATCCTAGGATTCTTTGGGAGGCAAGGGATGAGATTGCAGAGCCTTTGGCTTTGATCTTTGGGTCCTCACTTTCCATGGGGATGGTGGCAGAGGACTGGAGAGTGGCGAATGTTGTTCCTCTGTTTAAGAAAGGGAATAGAAATGACCCTGGTAATTATAGACCGGTTAGTCTTACTTCGGTGGTTGGTAAATTGATGGAAAAGGTCCTTAGGGATGGGATTTACGACCATTTAGAAAGATGCGGATTAATCCGGGATAGTCAGCACGGATTCGTGAAGGGCAAGTCGTGCCTCACAAATTTGATTGAATTTTTGAGGAGGTAACTAAGTGTGTTGATGAAGGTAGGGCAGTTGATGTCATATACATGGATTTTAGTAAGGCGTTTGATAAGGTCCCCCATGGTCGGCTTATGATGAAAGTAAGGAGGTGTGGGATAGAGGGAAAGTTGGCCGATTGGATAGGTAACTGGCTATCTGATCGAAGATAGAGGGTGGTGGTGGATGGAAAATTTTCGGACTGGAGGCAGGTTGCTAGCGGAGTGCCACAGGGATCAGTGCTTGGTCCTCTGCTCTTTGTGATTTTTATTAATGACTTAGAGGAGGGGGCTGAAGGGTGGATCAGTAAATTTGCTGATGACACCAGGAGTAGTGGATGAGGTGGAGGGCTGTTGTAGGCTGCAAAGAGACATAGATAGGATGCAAAGCTGGGCTGAAAAATGGCAAATGGAGTTTAGCCCTGATAAATGTGAGGTGATTAATTTTGGTAGGACTAATTTAAATGTGGATTACAGGGTCAAAGGTAGGGTTCTGAAGACTGTGGAGAAACAGAGAGATCTTGGGGTCCATATCCACAGATCTCCAAAGGTTGCCACTCAAGTGGATAGAGCTGTGAAGAAGGCCTATAGTGTGTTAGCTTTTATTAACAGGGGGTTGGAGTTTAAGAGCCGTGGGGTTATGCTGCAACTGTACAGGACCTTGGTGAGACCACATTTGGAATATTGTGTGCAGTTCTGGTCACCTCACTATAAGAAGGATGTGGAAGCGCTGGAAAGAGTGCAGAGGAGATTTACCAGGATGCTGCCTGGTTTGGAGGGTAGGTCTTATGAGGAAAGGTTGAGGGAGCTAGGGCTGTTCTCTCTGGAGCGGAGGAGGCTGAGGGGAGACTTAATAGAGGTTTATAAAATGATGAAGGGGATAGATAGAGTGAACGTTCAAAGACTATTTCCTCGTGTGGATGGAGCTATTACAAGGGGGCATAACTATAGGGTTCATGGTGGGAGATATGGGAAGGATATCAGAGGTAGGTTCTTTACGCAGAGAGTGGTTGGGGTGTGGAATGGACTGCCTGCAGTGATAGTGGAGTCAGACACTTTAGGAACATTTAAGCGGTTATTGGATAGGCACATGGAGCACACCAGGATGATAGGGAGTGGGATAGCTTGATCTTGGTTTCAGATAAAGCTCGGCACAACATCGTGGGCCGAAGGGCCTGTTCTGTGCTGTACTGTTCTATGTTCTATGATGCAGTGAGAAAATTGCTGATCAAGTTACCGATGTGGAATCTGGACTCATGCATGCTGCTTTAAAACAAATTCTGATGAACACTTTAATGTTAAAATTAGTTGATGCATTTTGAAGCTACTGTGGTGATATTACTTAGATGTGAACTATGAGCTGCACAGGGAACTCCTATTTTTAAACATCCAACTTGGGAGTGAAGTTTTACTGCAAAGCTTTATAATCCGTGAATTCACAACCTTCCGGCTTTAGTTTTTGTAAGAATCTCAATTTTTCTCTATTTCAGTGCACCACATTTGTGGGATTTAACACTCCACTGCCAGCAGGTCTGAAGTGGGAGGGAGGCGGGGGGCATACAAGATCCAGTGGCAGCCTTGCCTGCCATATTGATTTGCCAAAGTGGCCAGTAGTACCCACTTAAGGCCTTATACCATTGCCGCTACGATTTAACCAGCAGCAGGAGAGGCTCACGCTAAGCGTCCATGCAGTCAACTTTATCTGCGTGGGCTAGTGGCAGGCAGGATGTGGCCCTTTAACAGGCCCACTAGACTTAATGGGGCACTCACCCCAAGGTACAACCTCCCCAAGATATTTCAACCCTGGCCAGCCACAACAGCCTACCCGCCTTGACCTCATCAAAACCCTCAGACTTAACTCTGGTCCTGGTTTGACAGCAGCTCGCCTTCCTGCATGTGTCACCGCGGTGCTGACAGTGGCCACCGCTCCCGATAGCACTGTCAATATGGAGGCACTGTCAGTGCTGGAAAGCTGCTGGCCTCCAGCTCTGAAGGATGGACATCCTGTTGCTGATGTGCAGAAGTCATGGATGTCTCAAGCCAGTTAATGGCTGGGGACCACAGCGCTCTGTTAAATCCAGCCCTATCTCATCACCTCCTCAACCCCATTGGTCTAGCCCTCCAACCAGTGTTAAAAAGAGTCCCAAAACACCAACCAAACAAAAGCTTTTCAGAATTAACAACAAGGTTACACATCTTCATGCATTAATTACTTGCCTACCAGGAGTTTTGAATGAAAACTATTATTAAGTCATTAACACGGGCAAAATAGGTGCATCTTATGTGCCAATATTAGAGAGATCTAAATCAAACTTCTGATATGCTTTTACCAGAAGCTAGTAGAATCATTGGTAACATCACTGCTGCTGTTGCGTCATAGGGAATTAGAGACAGCATGGAAAGCAGATATACCCACTCCCGCACAAACCAGCATCAGTTCCACCCAAACCCTAATTACTGTCTAACCCCCAAGTCCAAGCTCCACTTACTTTCGTGTGCATGTGGAATCTTAATTGTGTTCTTCCTCCCTCAGTGTCACATGACCTACTGCAATTGGTCTCAAATCTACAGTAGTATTGTATTAAATCTTGCCCTAAATTATGATAAGAGTTCTAATATAACTGTGTAGGAATGCGTGTTAACATTTCATTCATATACAATTTCCACCCATCTCTGCAGCTTGAATTGAAGCAGTTTCCACTTTTATTTACATTCATTCTGCACTTCACCTCATTAGTTGTGTGTAAGATAGGGACATATATGTCTGATAAATCTACAAATGCTACAATTGAAATTCCATCAATTTAATGTCAAGATGCTATTTAAGTGTTTCTTTAAAATATATTCTTAAACACATATAATTTAATTGCTATCCCCATCTGAGCCACGACCCCCCTATCCCCATTTTAAAGTTTAAAAAATGCATTATGAAAATATGATGATGTTATCAGCAATGTAGAGGGGTAAAACCTTGTCTTTTATGGTAGCACCAAAGAGCACATCTATTGATGGGGCATCTGTTAACACATTCCACCCAGTACTTAGTTTCACAGATTTTAATGGTGTTGAATTTTCAATGGTATGTTATAGAGAGAGCAAAAGTTGCTTTTTCTATGAGATGCCTCTACAAAATTTGGCCTGGAATTTGCTTTTGCAGTCAATACCCTACTGAAACTGACAGCAACTTCTGAAGCTTGCACATACGTAGCATAAAGTGGGAAATGTAGAGGATTCTACAATTCTCCAGAGAATGCACTGTTGAAGTCTTCCCATTCAATAATCCCTTAGCAATCAGAGGTGATGAAAATTTCCACTTTGATCCTGTTAGCTTCACTGTAAAAACTTGTTAAATAAGGTTCAACTGGAGCAGCATCCTAATTTCATGATCACTGTTAAACAACTTCACTGGCTAATTTTGTATCTGTGGGATGTCAAATTTCTCCATTATGAATTAAAACAATCCTTCATGTTTTTAATATAACTGTTTTTAGAGTTTATTCTTAATCCAATCATAATTTATTTCACTATTTGAAAATTTAAATTAAAAGGGGCAATATTGATGCTTTTAAATTTGGGGATTTCTATTTCAATGTGATTGGCTGCTTCCCCTGCTTGCTGGCATTACTGCTAATGTGTGCCTGGAGATCTCCTTGGTGTGCCATCAGATTAAAACTGATTATTAAGGGAAATTCCTACCAGAGATATCTTTGGGGTCAACCTTCTTCGAGATTAGCAGCAAATGCCATTGCTCCGTTGCTGACTGCAAAATCTGGCCCTTTTTTTTTAAGACAGCGATACGTGTATTCTGCCTTTATTGCCTATTTACATTGAATGCCATTAGAATACAAGGGGAAAGATGGAATCTTCCAGACTTCACACATTAAACAAAGTGCACTCCATCAACCCAACATGAACCTCAATACGAGGTGCATTTACGAAGTTTCCAGTTCTGCTCAGTTAATTTTAGAGCATTTGTTTCTCTTACACCAAATCAATAAGTGGAAACCTTTTTTCAATTCCAGTTCTATGTTTTTGTAAAAGCTTTAATGTCAGTAAATAATAAAGCTGTATATAGGTAATGAGCCTTTGTCAAATCAGAGACAGGGTCTGTCGCATGATTATGGAACTGCGAAGTTGATGTATGAGATTCATTATATTTCTTGTATTTTTCACGTCAATCTAATTTCGACTGCACCCTGCTATTCCCTGCTTTCTTTCGACATAGCTGCGATATATCATATTGCACATTCCCTGACTTATTACTCTAAACCCAACTGTCCCATCAGTGTGACCTTGCTCACCTTAACCTTGCTCGAAACTCACGCTAGAATATTCAACTTGGATTCTATTATCTTTCAAATGTGTTTATTGACTAATTTTGTCACTTGTCAGGTACTGCCATTTAAGTTGTACAATACTGGTTTATTCAACATTAGCACATGCTAGAATGTTCTTCTCCCTTATTTCTTTATCTTCCTAATGCTTTTCCTCTCAACCTTGCAGCGTTTACATGTTATTAAAATATTCCACAAGGACAAAAATGATGCCAGATATAAACAGCTTGTAAGATAAACAATTAAGGTAGGAAGGCCATACATCATCTGATTGTTGACTTTCAAGCAGTCAAATTGATATCTTTATTTGCTGTACTAATCGGGTGACCAGAGATTTGTTTACAATAGCTGAAAGAATTGCAATCTTAAAAAAATACACACACTATATATATATAAAAAATCAATTCGATTTGCAGCAAAATATAAGTGGCATTCTGTACCCCATAGTCACTAGCAGCAAGTAGAATGCACTTTTGTGTGAAAACTAATGAAATCTAGTATTGTACTCTAAAAAATTAACTCAAAAACCCACATAAATAAACCATGATCATTATGCCTACTTAAAACTATTTACAACAAGATGAGCAATAGACAGACCTCATCCCTGTAAAGGGGGCTAGTGTAGTACATGATGTCCATAGCACTGCTGTTTAACATGTCTCTAAGTCCACGTACTTTATCTGGAGTTATAGATTCAACAGTATCTAGAAACATAGAAAGTTGAAAAAGATCCATTTTCATTAATTCAGCAAGGCAACATTTGAAAATAAATCTCATTCTACCTGAACACTGATGCCACAGATCTAAGGCAACATGTTTGAATCCTGTCCCCAGTGATGCCACTGACTGCCTCCAGCACCTTGCTGAAGCGACCATTCTTCAGCAAACCCCATTGTTGTTCTCATCTGGTACTGGCACACAACACACTTCCAGACAGGAGTGCAACTTGCACTATATGCTCCCTTCCCTTGACCAGAGGTTTCAGTGTCAGTTCTAGGTCCCTCAACATAGCTCAGTTTACTTAGCACGAATGTGGAACTGCCCTTTCCTGGTCTGTACAGCTCAGTATTACAGCAGCATCTACCACTGTGCTAACAGAGGAGTTATACTACGCTTTTTCCAGGTAACAGTTGCCTTTGGTGGGCTGGAGCAAGTCTGATGTCAGCAACCATATGAGAAAACAGTTAAAATTTTCTTTAAAAAAAACAATGAGTTTTAGTAGCAAAAAAGGACACGTTTGTTAGAAGAATAGAATGCCTATTTTTACACTATTATTCAAGTAACACTATTTCTCACTGTTTTAAGAATTCTAAAAGAGATTGCTGCTAATATCAAAATACATGAAAAACAAGGTCCCCAAACTCTGAAAACCAATTACTTGTTAGGCATCAGCCTCGGCAGCGTAATAGCATTCTCAACTCAGTCAGAAATTGTGGGTTTAAACCCCATTCCAGACATTGGAGCACACCATCCAGGCTGACACTCCAGTGCAACACTAAAGTGTGTTGCACTGTCACGGGAACCAGAGTTCGGATGAGACATTAGCAGAGTCTCTGTCTTCCCTCTCAGTTAGATGCAAAAGATCCAAGGCACTACTTTGAAGACCAGCAGGGAGTCTTCCTTGGCCAACATTTATATCCCTCAACCCAAATCAAAAACAGATGACCTACTTATTTCAGATGGTGGGAGCTTGCTTTGTGCAAATTGGCTGTCAGAGTTTCTAATTTACATCAGTGTGCATGCCTCAAAAATATTTCATTTGCTCTAAATTGTTTTGGTACGTAAAAGGCACTATCATAAATGCAAGTCTGTCTTTCTTTTACTTCCTTCCCTTGACTCAAATGTCTATGCGTATTCACAAGTTGAAAAACAATCCAAGTATAAGAACTGGCTACAGTATAGCTAATTCAGCAGCTCATTCTTGTCTAGAGCCAAGGACTGAAAAATAATTTAATCATTGCCAATTGGTTTGATGCGTAGTTGCTCATGTTTATGAAAAAGAGAAAATATATTTCTCTCGATCTTCTTGTAACCGTGGCTGTCTCCCCAATTCTTTGCTTCTCTATTTCCATCTTCTGTTCTGTCTCCCTCTTTTTCTCTTTCGATAGTTGAGACACTTTCTCCTGTTATTGTTACCTGTCTTCCAACCCTTTATCCTTTCTCTCATTCTTTTGTAAATCCTTCTTTCCCACATCTCACTAGATTTCTACTCATGTCATACGATTTGCATTGGTATGTCTAACCAGATTGCATGCCCAGCATTCAAACCGTTCCTGAATATTTTCTGATTGTTTCCTTCTTTACAGTGGGTCACACGGAGTTGGGGGTAGGGTGTTAGCGTGGATTGGGGATTGGCTATCCAACAGGAAGCAGAGAGTCGGAATAAATGGGTGTTTTTCTGGTTGGCAGACGGTAACCAGTGGCGTGCCGCAGGGATCGGTACTGGGGCCTCAACTATTTACCATTTATATAGACGATCTGGAGGAGGGGACTGAGTGTAGGATAACAAAGTTTGCAGACGACACAAAGATAAGTGGAAAAGTGAATCGTGTGGAGGGTGTAGAAGGTCTGCAGAGAGATTTGGACAAGCTGAGTGAGTGGGCGAGGATCTGGCAGATGGAGTATAACGTTGACAAATGCGAGGTTATTCACTTTGGAAGAAATAATAGCAAATTGGATTATCTAAATGGAAAAGAATTACAACATGCGGCTGTGCAGAGAGACCTGGGGGTCCTTGTGCATGAGACGCAAAAACCCAGTCTGCAGGTGCAACAGGTGATCAAGAAGGCAAATGGGATGTTGGCCTATATCGCAAGGGGGATAGAATATAAAAGCAGAGATGTCTTGCTGCATCTGTACAGGGCATTGGTGAGGCCGCAGCTGGAATACTGTGTGCAGTATTGGTCCCCTTATTTGCAGAAGGATATATTGGCCTTGGAGGGAGTGCAGAGAAGGTTCACCAGGTTGATACCAGAGATTAGGGGTGTTGATTATGAGGAGAGACTGAGCAGATTGGGTTTGTACTCGTTGGAATTTAGAAGGCTGAGGGGGGATCTTATAGAGACCTATAAGATAATGAAGGGGCTGGATAGGGTAGAGGTGGAGAGATTCTTTCCACTTAGAAAGGAAACTAGAACTAGAGGGCACAGCCTCAAAATAAAGGGGGGTCAGTTTAGGACAGAGTTGAGGAGGAACTTCTTCTCTCAGAGGGTGGTGAATCTCTGGAATTCTCTGCCCACTGAAGTGGTGGAGGCTACCTCGTTGAATATGTTTAAACTATGGATAGATGGATTCCTGATCGGTAAGGGAATTAGGGGTTATAGGGATCAGGCAGGTAAGTGGAACTGATCCACTTTAGATCAGCCATGATCTTATTGAATGGCGGGGCAGGCTCGAGGGGCTAGATGGCCTACTCCTGCTCCTATTTCTTATGTTCTTACAGCAGCATGGTGGCACAGTGGTTAGCACTGCTGCCTCACAGCACCAGGGACCTGGGTTTGATTCCAGCCTTGGGTGACTGTCTGTGTAGTGTTTGCACATTCTCCCCATGTCTGTGCGGGTTTCTTCCCACAGTCCAAAGATGTGCAGGTTAGGTGGATTGGCCATGCTAAATTGCCCCTTAGTGTCCCAAGATGTGTAGATTAGATGGATTAGCCATGGTGAATGTGCGGGGTTACCGGGATAGGGCGGGGGAAAAAGACCTGGGTAGGACACCCTGGGACCAATTTTACCATTGCGTCGTGTTACTTGGTAAAGACGGGCGTGAGGCCATTAACGCAATCCGGCGTCCACGCAGATGCCCACTTTACCAAAGCCCGAAAATGGCCACGAACTGATTCACGCCCAAAACGGGTGCAATGGCAATTTAAATGCATTTGCATGCATTTAAATTGAATTAATGGACTGTCCCTCCAACTTTACCAGCATTTCCCTCTTTACCATCACATTGGCACGTTGAGATTCGGCGCGAAACAGACCTGCTCAGTCTGTTTCGGGCGCTCCAGCTTCTAAAGAGGTAAGTTCAGAGCTTCCAATGGCTCTCTGACTAGGTCCGATTGTTGTCTGGTGGGGGAGAGGGAAGAGGGAGGCCAGATCATTCTCAGGTTGGGGGGAGGGAGGCCAGATTGTTGTCTGGTGAGGGAGGAGGGCGGGGGGTGCGTGATCGTTGTCTGGTGGGGGAGGGGGGGGGGGGTGGAGACACGGGACGGGATACCAGCAAGTTCAGAAGTAGAAATGGTCTTATTACCATTTCCCAAATTATCTTCTAAACTTGGAAATGCAGCTTTTAGAATTTACTGCAAGTTGACTGTTGCTAAACACAATTGCAACGGTTGTTGAATCAAGCAATGGTCATTTGTACACGCACCAATATGTTTCATTACACAGCTTCAGTAAAGGCCTGGATATGTACCTCTGTGGACTTTGCAAGTACAGGCAGCAGAGAGAAGGGATTCCACAGCTATAATAGTGCACTTGCACTTAATTAGTGAATCTGTCAAAGTACTCGGCTGTGAGTATGTGAAATATACTGGGAGAGGGGCCAGATGGATCTCTGGTGGTGGTGGGGGGTGGGGAATCTACTGCCACTCTGTGGCGATCGGTGAAGGGGAAAGGGGGCGGGTCGCAATCGGTCTGGGTAGTAGGGGGGTGGATAAGGGAGAAAGTTATGTTGTAGGGGTGGGGGTGATGTCTGTGGGGACCATCGCTCCTGGGCCGCTTTATCCATTTTTTGCGGGGCCCGGGATCGATGTGACAGGGGCGCGATTTTCAATTTTTTTTCCCTCACTGCGCACGCGCAGTTCAGAGCTCCGATCGTTTCGGGCGTGCTAAGCCCCGCCCACAGTGCAATTCAGACTCGCAATTTTTTTTTCAGGTTAAGTGCGTATGGGGGAGCCTGAGAGCAGATTTCCAAGTCAGATCTGAATTGCGCCCAGATTCAGCACTTAGAATTAAAATGGTAAAATCGGGCCCTCTGTCAGAGAGTTGATGCAGACTCAATGGACCGAATCATCTCCTTATGCACTACAGGGATTCTATGATTCTAATTCTCATTCGTTTCTTGCAAATCAAGTATTCAAATTTGATTTCTTGTGAACTTTATTTTAATTTGGCTGCTGAGCTACCAGCAGAAGTTTACAAGCATCCACCAGTCTGCTAACTTTCCTCACCAACAGTAATCCTATTTACTTTAAAGGGGCAGGCCATGTTAGGCATAACTGCATCTTAGCAGCAGAATATATTACACGTTACATGATCTAATACTCATGGTCGTAAAATAGCACATCATCTTTCTCACTGAGATCAGTGCCACTGCAAGTGAATTGATCAGGCAATTTGCAAAGATTTGGTTCAAGAATTGCATAGCGAAAGGGATGAGATTGGATTAAATTTGAGCGGCAGGGTGGAACAGTGGTTAGCACTGCTGCCTCACAGCGCCAGGGACTCTGGTTCGATTCCTGGCTTGGGTCACTGTGTGGAGTTTGCACATTCTCCCTGCATCTGCATGAGTTTCCTCTGGGTGCTCCGGTTTCCTCCCACAGTGCAAACATGTGCAGGTTAGGTGGATTGGCCATACTAAATTTGCCCCTGAGTGTCAAGGGGAGCTAGGGTAAATGCATGGGTTATGGGGATAGGGCCTGGGTGGGATTGTGGTTGGGGCAGACTCGATGGTCTGAATGGCCTCCTTCTGCACTGTAGAGATTCTATGATTCTAGGATGAGTGGACCAGGATCTGTCTGTGAATGTTAAAAGAAATAAAATCACTAAAAACAAATATCAGAAAATTTAAAATAAGAGAGACTTCTTATTTATGTAACACCTTAACAGATCGGAGAAAGACCCCAAACACATCACATAAAGGATCTCAAATTCCCCCAACCCAAGAGTGCTGTGACTGCTTGCTCCTTATTTTGTGCATACCAACATCAGTAAGATGACCAATTGATCCATTTCTGGTAGGTATTGTTTGAGAGAGGAATACCAGCTACAATAAACAGAGGAATTTCCTGTAACCAGTGCAAAATACTGTGGATGTTCAAAATCTAAAATAAATACAGAAAATGCTGGAAATACTTAGTAGATTTCGCAGCACTTGTGCAAAAAGATAATTAAAATTTCAGATTCAATGAAAGGTTATTGGCCTGAAACTTTGGGCTGATTTTTGCTACTAAGGTGGGTAGCTCGAGTTGGGAATTGCTGGATTCGACAGAACCATCTCCATATAAGGGAACCTGTCGAACCCTACAGAAAGGCAGGTATGGGATAGACTCTGGCTTGCCCACCCTGGAAGCTAATCGGAGGTGGCCATGGAAGCAGGCAAGGGCCAAGATGGGCTGGTTAGAAGGCCCGACTTGGTTCATTGGGACTTTGCTCCAAGATGTTGGCCCTTTAGCCTTCACGCCCCGTTCATGATCCCTTTATGCCCACTCACCCAGTACACAATATAGAGAACCATTAAGTCATATAATAGCAATGGCAAGTCTTGAAATGCTGAGGAAAATCTTTCAGAAATCTGCTTAAAAACAGAACCCCTGCTGAGCTAATTCAGTTGTCCTGGAACTCAGCCAAGTATTCATAATAAGGTCACCTGGTAACTGCATTAATAGAGACCAATGGCCAAACAACTGCTTCAACAAATGGGCTCATTATGAACTCAAGACTTGGCATTGTTATTATTGAGTGGGCATGGAAGGGGCGTGAGTAAGGCATGCTAAACTTACCTTTCAAAAGGTTCCCGAATCCAGATTATCCAGAGTAGGAGATGCTTACACTCAATAGAGCCAGCCAGGGTGGGAGTACAGGGTGTGAGTACAGGGTGTGGGCTGAAGAAAAATTGTTGGCAGCAGGAATGGAGGCGGGAATTCCAGATTCAAGTCCTTTCCACCACTTCTAAATCCCTCTGGGCTCTACAAATCTAGGTGTTAACTGTTTCCCTCCGCAGATTCCGCCAGATCAATTGAGCATTCCTATAATTCTTCCCTGGTTTTCTGCAGACTTCTTGGCTCAATTCTAATTAGCTTTGAAATTTGAAAGTTTAGAAAACTGGCAGGTGCTTGTAAAACTTCTCTATTTTCTTGTAAACTCATGTTTAATCACATTAGTAGGTTAATGTTTCAATACTATCTACTTTAATGAGGGACGAGAGTAAGTGCTAAAAGACCATACACAAATTCTAATTCAATCCCGATCTACAAGAAGCCATTATCCAAATGGTACCCCCTGTTTACATTTAATTACCCCCATCCAGGCACAGCTTCGACCTCCACTCCACAGGCAGAAACTCAACATATTCCAAATTTGTGGCATAAGGAAAATGCTTTTCTTCAACCTTCCTTGCAGCTTCTCGCATCCTATCAAAGCAGAAGAGAAATAATCTTACATGGAGCTGTGATAAGTGTTAAGATGAAAGCAAACAGACCAAGCTGCTGTCAGTTTAAAATGCTATCTATTTTTAGCTGTTGGCAGGCTTAACGAACAAAAATAAAGTGAAGTACATGAGCTTTATTCTTCCATCACTAATTTGACAAGAATGCAAAAATTGACAAAATGAACTACGTAGATACTTACATACTGCAACTGAAATTATGGTTCAATCTGTTACTATTAAATGTCTGTAAAAGTTGATTGAAGTTCCTCCAGGGTGACTATTTAAAAAGGCAATAATCTCTGGGCTAATGAAAATAAATGTAGGCATCTTTAGACTTTGTTCCAGTGCACCTCGGAAAGAGGCCAGAATGCGTTTCTATGAAAAGCCTGTTTCTTTCTCAAAGACAACAAATACAGAACGGTGGATTTTAAACTCTTTGCCAGTTAGCCAGTGTATTAAACTACATTATGTTTTCAGTAAATAGACTGCTGTTTAAAGTTTACATTGAGAAAAAAAGCATGTGATAGTTTGGTTTTTGTATTCACCCAGGAAAGTGGTGAGATACATATCTTACTGTGTCATTCTGTTCACTCATCTGTCTCATGCAAATAAACTACTTGTTAGTCAAAGGCCAGCATTGATTTGTATGTGTGTGGATATCAAATTCATCTTCTGAATGTGTCCTACAGCTGGTATAGAATGTATACAACTACGTATTCTCTTTTACAATCTCTGTTTCATGCTATTGTCCATTTAGATATTGGGCAGGAAATATTGTACTCCCCCCTCCGTTAAAACCAAAAAGACATTTCAATTGTGTGAAGTACTATTTTTCACTGACAGTCATTTTATAATGAAAACAGTGTACAACCTGCAAAGTAACCACAACACTACAAGAAAACAGCTGACAGAATGGATGCCATCGATTTCTCAGGAATTATATCCAGTACATAGAACATAGAACAGTACAGCACAGAACAGGCCCTTCGGCCCACGATGTTGTGCCGAGCTTTATCTGAAACCAAGATCAAGCTATCCCACTCCCTATCATCCTGGTGTGCTCCATGTGCCTATCCAATAACCGCTTAAATGTTCCTAAAGTGTCTGACTCCACTATCACTGCAGGCAGTCCATTCCACACCCCAACCACTCTCTGCGTAAAGAACCTACCTCTGATATCCTTCCAATATCTCCCACCACAAACCCTATAGTTATGCCCCCTTGTAATAGCTCCATCCACCCGAGGAAATAGTCTTTGAACGTTCACTCTATCTATCCCCAGTACTGAAAGGGGGACACATTTCAGCAGTGCAGAGCCATATAGATTACTTTAACGGATCCTGATCAGAGATAACTCAGGTCCACTGACCAAAGCAACCCTGTTGTAATGGAGAAAAGCTAACACCCATCTCTTGCCAAGTCTCACCTGTTCCTCCTCAAATGTTGTGTGAGAGATCAAATGTCAACTTCCATTTTTTTGTTGAGAAACATTGCATGTAGATTAAGATTTAAAGTTACTAATTTTATAATATTAGATTTCTCGAAAAAACATGATGAACACAGATCAGCATTAAACAACCACTTACAAGAATTTGTTTTAATAAATGGGATGACTACTTCAGTATAGTCTCAGGAGCAGCCTAAGCATTTAACTTTGCTGGATAAAGCTATGGTTATAGAGTTTTGTCTTAAAATCACACTGACAAAATACGTGACACAGTCCAAGTGCAAAGATAGCACTACAATGTGTGATAGTTGGGGAAGGAGTAGATGTATATAGGATTACATAGGCCACCTGACCCAACCAGAGCATGTTGGTGTTTATGCTCCACTTGAGTCCCCTCCTATCTTTTTTCATCTAAATCTATCATTGTAACCGTATAGACTAAGGTCTAGTTTCCCCTTAAATGTATCTATTCGATTCACTTCAAGTACTCCCAATGGTAGTGAGTTCCACATTCTTACCAGCCACTGAGTGAGGTGGTTTCATGGCACCTTCATTGCTAGTCACCCAGAATCCACATGGGCAGATGTCAGGAGGCATGCAGAGATGAAAGAAATAAATTTCTAGCAATCTAACCCAGCTCCCTCTTACACACTTAGGTGAAAAAAAATTCCTATTCATGAAACACATTCAAAGCTTTAACTCTCCTCAGTGCTTAATCTAATAAAAATATTTCACTCAGCCCACACATCAAACTGTGAACTGAGCCCCCGCTGAGATAATACCAGTTTTTGAAACTCGGCCATGCATTCATAATAATAGCCCATGAGAAATGTTAACATTTACTGCAACTGAAAGAACAGATTATATTTCTTTTTCATACCTACACCAGATGACCTGTCAATCAAAGTAGTCTAGCAGATTTTTTTTAAAAGCACCCAGACAGTCTCATAAGAACATAAGAAATAGGAGCAGGAGTAGGCCATCTAGCCCCTCGAGCCTGCCCCGCCATTCAATAAGATCATGGCTGATCTGAAGTGGATCAGTTCCACTTACCCGCCTGATCCCCATAACCGCTAATTCCCTTACCGATCAGGAATCCATCTATCCATGATTTAAACATGTTCAACGAGGTAGCCTCCACCACTTCAGTGGGCAGAGAATTCCAGAGATTCACCACCCTCTGAGAGAAGAAGTTCCTCCTCAACTCTGTCCTAAACTGACCCCCCTTTACTTTGAGGCTGTGCCCTCTAGTTCTAGCTTCCTTTCTAAGTGGAAAGAATCTCTCCACCACTACCCTATCCAGCCCCTTCATTATCTTATCGGTCTCTATAAGATCCCCCTCAGCCTTCTAAATTCCAACGAGTACAAACCCAATCTGCTCAGTCTCTCCTCATAATCAACACCCCTCATCTCTGGTATCTCTTGTTTTCTAGTTTAAACAGCAGGGAATTTTTAAAAACTTCAACTCGTGATACTTAAAAAAGATCTTATCCATCCTTCAAGAGCATTTATGTCGACTCCAGCACCCACACAATGTATTATGTCTTTGGACCAGCCATAGTGGGGTCTGTTTGAACTCAAACACAGAGTTCAAGTGGCAGCAATGATTTTGAGTTTCCCTTCATGTAAATCATGCCTCCCCATGCTGGAAAAATGGGATTTGCTGAAAATGGGGGCACATCCACCCACTATTTTTTAAAATTTCACCGGAGTCAGCTCGGCACTGCAAAAATCCTGCCCCTAGTGCTTGGTTTGCTTTTTAATGATTTTGCTAAGCTGTGGCACAACTTTTGGTCATCAGCATATTTCGACTGTGAGATCCAGTTATTTTTCCGTCTCATCTAGACTTGCACCTTTCTCAATAAATGTACTACCTCACATTTGTGTCGCAATTTGCCAATTATATGCCTATTCTGCAAGTTTATTAAATCCTCCTATAAGTTGTAGAAAATAAAATTATTCTAGTTTCACAAGAAATAAATAAATTGAGAAAGCTAAATTGTGAAGCTGATCTTTGTTCCAGATAGGCTCTGCAAACTAAACATTCCATCCATATATAAACACTGTTTTAAGGATTGCTGGAGGAACGAACAAAAGACAGGAACATGTAGAGATCAGAGACCACCTGAGTATAAAGCGCCAGGAAAATTGGGAGAGGTCAGAATGTGGCATCTCAGTTTACTGCTGCAATTTACATTATTGAGAACAGAAGAATTTTTTTTTAAACACACTGTAGCACACAATGCAGGTAAAACTGCAATGATGTCTATTAATTTCAATATTCTTTCTGCCCGTGTATTTTGGGCATTGGAACTGAGCCTTCATCTCTAGGAGAGGAAATTTCTCATTAAACAGCTGATTTCCCAGAAGAGTGCCCACGAGAGACACAATGAAGATTACAAGCAGAGCAAGTCTGGGATTAGATTTGGGTGAGAATGATGAGCATAAACAGACCGGGATGTCAGAAAGCCAAAGCAGCACTAAAAACATTTGTCCACAGGTACTATTTCAACATCCATCAGATGCACTATACCTAGAACCGCACCCAATTTTTACCGAAGGACCCAAGGAAACTATGAACAAGCTCTGCCATGTCTTATAGAAGATCTTTAGCCAGCATGCTCAATCCGGATGGCATGATCAAGGTTACCGTGAGGCTCAGTTTCCATTCTTTCCAGGCAAGCTATGTGGACAGCTGGAGTGTAGCCGAGTTCAGTGATCATCGCTGCACGATGGATGCTTTGTTCTGAAACCAGTATTTTCATCATTACTGAGCACCACCATTGTGAGGGGCTGCATAATTTTATTGTACTGCTGGCTTTCTACAGCTAAAAAGAATAATTGTATTGGAGAAGTTATTTGGGCCCCAGCTTGTAATACTGTGGTGCTTCCTTCACATCCAGCTGGTCTGAGAGCCCAAGAATTATGCAGTCCAATAATTAGTTCCCCTGCAGCTCCTATGATGCCTTTATTTTTCACCAAACAACAACTGTGCCAGGCTTATCTGACGAAAAAAGCGCAGGAAAACGTGGGACAAGATGGTCCTCTTCAAAATTGGCTAAAGATATCCTGTAAGATATGAACAGTAGTGGAGCGCTGACAATGAAGTCTATGTAACGACCAAAGTAAATGTGAAATATGCCGTTTAATCTATTAAAGCAGAGCTTCTAGATTCTCAGCTGACCAGTTGGTGCATTACATTACAAGCCCAAAGAAGTCAAGATAATAATGGGTCCTGCAGACTCCATAACTTTGCTTTACAAAGGGCCCTACCAATAGAGAAAGAGCAGCAGATTCCAGGAGATGCAACAGTACAGGATGAAGATAGGTCCTGAAGCAAGGATGTGGGCTGGAAAATTAATGTAGCGGACACTGGTACAAAATGTATATTTAGCCAAGTACCATAACTGCCCCTTTTAGGAAGTCTTCTTTGCACTTATACTTAAACACACTGTCTCAAAACAGCAGTAATCGCCCTCCATCATGATCAATGCCCAACTATTGATATGTTGGATGATCCAATGACAGACATTCTTGCTAGAACGAACAAATCAAGCGCACAAACACTGAGTTGAGTGATGTGCAAACAATGTTTGCTCTGCTACAGCCGAGTTCCTTTGGTATATCTACTCATTTTAGGCAAATCAAAGTAATGCAGAAAGAATAAATGCAGCTGATGGCTGCAGGGTTTCTGGTGGTCCTCGCAGGGATTTGGGATAGTGAAAGGTTCTGCTTGTGCCCTTTGCTCCTCAAGTCTTTGTAAACACCTTTGGAACCCGTGCTTGGCTTGGCAACATTTAATTCAAAAGCATTTTTTTCTTCAAGTAAACAGCTAGCTTCCCTTCCAATGCTTTCTCAAACACAAAACTGGCTATCAATTAAAGGTCACAGCTGAATTAGAAAATTAGTACTGTCCTGTTTTCAGTGGGCTAAAATGTGGATTTTCTTCCCAAAGTCAAACAGCAATCTCATTCTCCCCCCTCCCACCACCTCCGTCCCCCCAATATTCAGTAAGCGGAATCATGTGGCTGGGGGGCTGGATGATTATATTCAAATGCATTAAAATCTATCAAAATTAGGTCCTCACCCTTCGTGGGCGTGGACCTCATGACATCACTGGCAAGGGGTGGGAAAAATCAGAAAAGTGACCTCGGCGTTCTCTCTGATGCAAACGCAAGCTGAAAATTGCCCCCATCACGTGTGTACCAAACCATGAGTAAATTCTCCCAGAAAAATTTAGCAGCCCACAGTTTACTTGTGACACCAACAGCAATTTCTAGGCTCTCTTGCAAGGTATGTTGATGTCTTTCTGGAGAAAAAGGAATTACTGCTTGCTAAAACATACTTTTCCATTCAGAGATGTGCATAAAATTTTTACAGAAAGATGTATTCAGAAGGACTGCAATTAAATGTATTTATTAATTAATCGCAGTACCTTTGGTTCAGATCTTTGCTTGTGTGGAATATCTTTGGTGCAATGAGGCAGAGAACACATTGTAACTAAAGGTAAGATTTTGCGCAATATAATTGGTAAATAATAGAAGTATAACAAAAAATATTTGAAATGAGAACAAAAACTTGAATGAATGTGTCACAAGTAACCAACAGCCTGCCTAATCCAGGGATGATGGCAGATATCAGGCACCAAATATTCTTAGTATACAATACAGGTTTAGTACCAGTAGAGGCCAAATTAAAAATTTTGAAAATGTTATACAAATGCAAGTTGTATATTATTCCATTACTTTAATATATGGGTTTTTGCCTGCAGCGTTTGAATTACAAATATCTCCAGAGTCAGATATAATATTCCATTATAATATCACTCATAGGAACGACTGACCCATTTTCAACTGCTATTCACATGGAACCCTTCACCACTTTGGCCTTCAAAGTTCTTGTTTGAATATTTGCTACTACCACCACCACCACCAAGATCTATACCTCCAACTGGACTTCCATGCTCACCACAGCAGCCTGTCTCATCAGCCTGTATTGTATACTTAGAATATTTTGTGCCTGATATCTGCCATCATCCCTGGAGTCGGCACACTGTTGATTACTTGTGACACATTCATTTAAATTTTTGTCATTTCAAATATTGTTGTTATACTTCTATTATTTACAATTATATTGTGTAAAATCTTACCTTTAGTTACAATGTGTCCTCTGCCTCATTGCACCAGAGATATTCCAGCTGACTATTATGCTCGATAGTCAGCTCGGATTCAATAAAGTTTACAAAGCAATGCCATCATTTTCTAGACTTTCTAATCTTTGCCGTTACAGAAATTTCAATCTACTGCAAAACAGTGAATTAATAATTTATCACAAGTGCATCTGGATTAGTCACAAAATAAGCAACGAACATGGCATCTTCACAACTGCAGATCACAAGAACAGCTGAATAATTATTTTCACCAAGGAGGTGGTAATTTTCAATCCACATGATGCATAAATATCAAAGGCCAAAATTCTGCTTTTTTATTTCCCTGGGAAGTTTTGAATATCAGTTTATAGCTACGGGTAACGTTACACTGGACCAAGATTAAAAACAAACTCCAGTAGCTGCTGATAAGTTGGTTATTAAGACAAATTATACATACATCTCAGAGAAAAATCTCTAGATAGCTCAGAAAAATTCAGACTAACTTTGCTTTTTCTTTAAATAAAGGAAGTACTCATGATATAACTGGTAAAACTGGTATGGATCAATCTGTACCATTGATATCTTGGCATGTCAGCGACGATAATATCAGAGGTAATAGTGGATGCGTTAGTGATTATTTATCAAAACTCGTTGCATTCTGGGGTAGTGCCGGTTGATTGGAAAACGGCTAATGTTACGCCGCTGTTTAAAAAAGGAAGGAGACAAAAGGCGGGTAACTATAGGCCGGTCAGCTTAACGTCTGTAGTAGGGAAAATGCTGGAATCCATTATTAAAGAGGAGATAGCAGGGCATCTGGATAGAAATGGTTCGATCAATCAGACGCAGCATGGATTCATGAGGGGAAAGTCGTGCTTGACGAACATGTTGGATTTTTATGAAGATGTGACTAGGGCGGTTGATGGAGGAGAACCGGTGGATGCGGTGTTTTTGGATTTCCAAAAGGCGTTTGATAAGGTGCCCCATAAAAGGCTACTGAAGAAGATTAGGGCACACGGAGTTGGGGGTAGTGTGTTAAAGTGGATTGGGGACTGGCTATCCGACAGGAAGCAAAGAGTCGGAATAAATGGGTGTTTTTCCGGTTGGAGGAAGGTAACTAGTGGCGTGCCGCAGGGATCGGTACTCGGGCCGCAACTATTTACCATTTATATAGATGATCTGGAGGAGGGGACGGAGTGTAGGGTAACGAAGTTTGCAGACGACACAAAGATAAGTGGAAAAGTGAATCGTGTGGAGGACGGAGAAGATCTGCAGAGAGATTTGGACAGGCTGAGTGAGTGGGCGAGGATATGGCAAATGGAGTATAACGTTGAGAAATGTGAGGTTATACACTTTGGAGGAAATAATAACAAATGGGATTACTATCTCAATGGAAACAAATTAAAACATGCTACCGTGCAAAGGGACCTGGGGGTCCTTGTGCATGAGACGCAAAAGCCCAGTCTGCAGGTCCAAGACTTCCGGGAATTTCTTCAGTCAACGAGTAATACAGCTGCAGGCAGCCTAAACAGGAATAGTGAAAATTCCTAGTACACGTACTGTGCCAAAAGTAGGCCATTGTGTCAAGAAGGCAAATGGGATGTTGGCCTATATTGCGAAGGGGATAGAATATAAAAGCAGGGATGTCTTGATGCACCTGTACAGGGCATTGGTGAGGCCGCAGCTGGAATACTGTGTGCAGTATTGGTCCCCTTATATGAGGAAGGATATATTGGCATTGGAGGGAGTGCAGAGAAGGTTCACCAGGTTGATACCGGAGATGAGGGGTTTGGATTATGAGGAGAGGCTGAGGAGATTGGGTTTGTACTCGTTGGAGTTTAGAAGGATGAGGGGGGATCTTATGGAGACTTATAAGATAATGCGGGGGCTGGATAGGGTGGAGGCGGAGAGATTCTTTCCACTTAGTAAGGAAGTTAAAACTAGAGGACACTGCCTCAAAATAAAGGGGGGTCGGTTTAAGACAGAGTTGAGGAGGAACTTCTTCTCCCAGAGGGTGGTGAATCTCTGGAATTCTCTGCCCACTGAGGTGGTGGAGGCTACCTCGCTGAATATGTTTAAAGCGCGGATGGATGGATTCCTGATCGGTAAGGGAATTAAGGGTTATGGGGATCAGGCGGGTAAGTGGTACTGATCCACGTCAGATCAGCCATGATCTTATTGAATGGCGGGGCAGGCTCGAGGGGCTAGATGGCCTACTCCTGCTCCTATTTCTTATGTTCTTATGTTCTTATATGTTCCACCTCTTAGCAACCCAAGGACAACAGCTTGCACTTGCAGAATGCTAACATGTTCCACACTTCAGAGGACTGTACTTAGAAATAAATTCACATGAAAGCAAAGAAAGCGACATTAGGATGGGTGACCAAAAGATTGGTTAAAGAGATAACTTTTTAGAAGGGTCTTAAAAGGAGAAGAGATTTATAGAGAGCATACTGCTTAGAACCTTGGAGGCACAACACCAATGGCACAGGGATTTGGGGATGTTCAAAACACCAGAACAGGAAGAATGTCATTTTCTTGAGGAATTCAGGAGGTTACAGAATAAATTTGGGGTAATGAAAGGATTTCATCATGAGGTCATGAATATTAAACTGGAGGCCTTTGAAGACTGTGAGCCAGTGTAGGTCAGCAAGAACAAGGGTGATGGATGAGCAGGACTTCTTGTGCTATGATATGGGCAGAACAATTTTGTATAGTCTAAAGGTTATCTAAGTGGAAGATGTAAGGTTGGCCAGAACAGCATTGGAATAAATTGAGCACAGAGGCACAGATGGGGGTTTCAGCAGCAGATAAGCTGAGACTGGAGGGAAAATAGATAGTTAAAGTAAGCATTCCATGTGATTATGAGGGCACAGGTTCAGAAGTTCAGCTCTGGGCCAAACAGGATGTTGAGGTTGTGAGCAGTCCTTTTCAACCAGAGTCGGGTGCTTGGAGGGGAATGGAATCTAACGGAGGGAATGTGGCAGGAGCCAAAGAACAATGGCTTCTGTCTTTCCAATATTTAACTGGAGGAAACTGCAGCTCATCTAGGACTCTTGTTAGATATGCAGTCTGGAGTGGATTAGTCAGGATTAACACTAAAAATAGCAAGAGAAATGCGAGCTCACAAAGAACATAGAAAAGTAAAGCTAGAAGAGATATCACAAAGAAACAAAAAAGGTGTATCAAGCATAAGAAAGTAAAGATGAGGAAGAAGTTCAAGCAAAAATAAATAAAAAAAGAAAACAGAAGAATAAAACTGAGGAATAAATGCAAAGCATTATGGTTGAGAGTTATGTTTAACATTATTTGAAGAAGGTATGTAGTTGGAAATTATAATTCCGGGGAGGAAAAGGCAACAGCCTCCCCAAAAGTCCATTCTGCATTTTGAACTGTGTGAAGAACCTTTTGACATAATTCAGAAATGTATTTTCTGCTCTTTTGCATTCCTTATCTCATATTGCAGATTTACCTTTTCCATTGCTTTTCTGGTCTTTTGTGTCTCAAAGCAGATCTGGTACTTACCTCCTTTCAGGACTAAATGCTTCAAGTTTCTCAGCTGCTCTGGATTAGTTCGCATCACGAGAAGCTTAAGGTTTTCCTGGTGTGTTACTGAGAATTGGTCAAGTGTGACCAAAGCATAGACAACTTCCTCACACCTGTACTCTACTGCTTTGTCGACATGGTTCAGCGTTCTGCATGTTTTGTTAGCTGCGCTGCAGTGATTGGACATGTTGAACACCTAGAATCTATTAACCTTTTAGAATTGGATCACTCATGGAATGTGCAAACCACTTACTTTGCCTATCTGTATGCAAGACTTCCATTTAATTTCATTGGCCACTGTTCCATCCACTTATATTTTATTTAGCACTAAGTGTTTGGCAGTTCTCTTATTCACCTTCCCATTTTTCATGTGGTGATCATGTCTTTCCTCAGACTCACCTGCTTCTCGGTGCCTGATGGTCTACAGACGTGGCCAGTTGCATTGAGTTTCTGAATCCAAGCCATTATTGTAAATAGGAAATTGTTCCATAACCTATTGGCATGAATTGCACTTGAATACTAAAGACTTGTTGCTTGAATTCCTCCTGACCTCGCATATCAATATAGAAATTAGATGTTCCTTTTCCAAATTGAAGAGATTTAACAAAATAAAATTTGTGCTTCTGGTAATCTGACTACAGCAATACAGCAGGCATAAAAGCAAAATACTACAGACTGCAAATCTGAAATAAAAACAGAAAATGCTGGATAAACTTAGCAAGTCTGGCAGCATCTGTGGAGGGAGAAACAGTCCAAAGATGTGCGGGTTAGGTTGATTGGCCATGCGAAAGATTGCCCTTAGTGTCCTGAGATGCGTAGGTTGGAGGGATTAGTGGGTAAATGTGTGGGGATATGGGGGTAGGGCCTGGGTGGGTTTGTGGTCGGTGCAGACTCGATGGGCCGAATGGCCTCTTTCTGTGCTATAGGGTTTCTATGTTTCATGTCCATATGGTTCTTCTTCGGAGCTAAAAGAGGGAGAAATGTGATGATGGATATTACACCATAAGAGATGGGTAGTGCAAAATTGAAGGTCAGCGATATGTGTGAGCTAGGAGAGATTGCACAAAGATGTTTGGGGAGCAAGAGAAAGTAAATGTTAATGGCAGTGAGGTAAAGTCGCCACAGTCCCAGATAACCATAAGCTGCTCTCCCCTTTTGTGGGGCACAGCTGACTGGTGGTGATTTAACCCAAGGATCACCACACCTCAGGTGAGGAGCCAAATTGAGAAGGTGGGGCCTTCATGAATAACGTCAGCCAGTACGGGAATTGAACCCATGCTGTTGGCTTCACTCTGTAACACTAACCAACTGAGCTAGTGTAAACAGAGCAATAGAAGATGCTGATAGTGGCATAAAGATAAGACAGCAGAATGTGTTAATAGGAGAACAAAGGTCAGTGCTTAGTGAAGGCAAAATTTAAGAACAGGTGACAGATGGCCCTGCAGCATTTTTTGGATTCAAAAAAAAGGGTCAAAGTGGAGCAGAAAGTCTAAATTTGTTCAACTCAACGTTGAGTCCATAAGGCTGTAACTGGCCTAATCAGAAGATGAGATGTCGTTCCTCCAATTTACGTTCGGCTTCATTGGAACATTGCAGCAGGCCAAGGACGGATATGTGGGCAGGACAGCAAGATGGTGAATTGAAATGGCAAACAACAGGGTCATGCTTCTGGACTGAGCAAAGGTGGTCCATAAAGTGGTCACCCGGTCTGCGTTTAGTCTCCCCAATGCAGAGGAGACCGCATTGGGAGCAATGAATAGAGTAGATCAAATTGAAAGAGGTGCAAATGAAACGCTGCTTGACCTGAAAGGAGTGTTTGGGACCTTAGACAACGAGGAGCTAAATGGGCAGGGGCTGGAGGTGATGGGGGAGTGGACCAGGGTGTCACGGAGGGAGCAGTCCCCACAGAATGCTGACAGGAGAGGTAAGTGATGATGTGTTTTGTGGTGGCGTCATGCTAGGGTTGGCGGAAATGGTAGAGGATAATCCTATGAACATGGAGATTGGTGGGATGGAAAGTGAGTAGAAGGGGAGCCTATCATGGTTCTGGAAGAATGAGAAGGGGTGAGGGCAGACTTGTGGGAGATGGGTTGGACATGGTTGAGTGCTCCATCATGGTGGGAGTGGTGGGGCGGGGGGCACTGTTTTCGAAGGTGAAGGTTGCATCCCTGGAAATGATGCAAAGAAGGGCGAGAAACTGGGAGAATGGGATGGAGTCCTTACAGGAAGCGGGACACATGAGGAGCTGTGGAAGTTGGTGGTGAATATTGGTGGTCAGTCTATCACCAGAAATGGAGACAGAGAGGTCAAGAAAAGGAAGGGAAGTGTCAGAGATGGACCATGTGAAGGTAAGAGAGAGGTGGAAATTGGAAGCAAGGAAAAGATACATTTTTCCAGGTCCAGACAAGAGCATGAAGTGGCACCGATACAGTCATTGATAAGACAGAAAAAGATTTGTAGGAGGGGGCCGGAGTTAGGACCGGAACAAGGAATGTTCCACATAATCCACAAAAAAAAGCAGACATAACTGAGGACGATATAAGTATCCATAGCCACACCTTTTATGTGCAGGAAGTGTAAGTTAAAGGATAAATGGTGGAGTGACAGAACAAGTTCAGCTTGGTAGAGGAGAGTAGCGGCCGACGGGGGTTGTTCAGACCTCTGTTCAACTTCAACTTAATTATTTGTTTGAAGCAATTCAGCAGATCAATGCATAATTTAGACTCTATGGGCACAAAATTCAGACATGGTAGAGCACTTAAGAGGTTGAGAATGGTATCTGGGGCATTGATATGGATGCCCTATTGAAGATATTATCACTGTTGCAAATATGTAAAGTTGGTAGATCATGACATCAATTGGCACATTCCACTGATGTGATGCCAGCGCTGCTATTTTAGAACCCAACATGAACATCTCAAACTCACACAGATGGACATGCATTCTGTAAAAGGAAGGACATCCTGCCAACGCCAGCACTATTTAAAGGGATCAGCAACTATTTGCAGATTAGTTGTCGATTGATTTCAGCAAGCTATTGCTATGAATGTACAAGCATTTGATACTTTCTAGAGTTGGCTAAGCTGTTGAAGTCTGCAAGGAGTGGTGTGGTATGTACTGATGTACTTTGGTCCTGGCTTCAGGGCTTCTGTACAAACCAGTTGCACCCAGATGAGTGAAGCAGTAGACATTCCCTTTTGGGATATAGCAGGACTAGGAGAATGCAAAGCAGGGCAAACAGCTAGAGAAACAAGTAGGCAAAAAAGGACTACTCAGCAGGAGACTATTATCCACATAGGGTGTTCAGGGAGCAATTCTCCTACCTGAATCTACCAAGGAACAGGGTGAGACATCTGCGCTTCAGTAAGGACATCTTCACTGTAATCTGTTACCTGCTGCAACCGCAACTGCAGAACAGAGCAAGGACAGCACTATGAATTGCTGTGAAGGTGAACGTAGCTACGAACTTTTATATCAGTCTCTTTCCAGGTTGGAGTTGAAGATATTTGAAATTTCTGGCTGTTTGCCATCCACTATTCCATGAGGGAGGTTACTGATGCTCTTTTTTCAAAGAGACCTGACTACATTTCATTCTCTGTTGCCAGAGAGCAGGAGGTGGAATGAGTACACAGCTTCATTAGGATTGCAAGTTTCCCCATGGTGTAGAACGGCATTGACCACAATCATGTCACTTTGTAGGTGCCACACCAACTGAGATGTACATGAACAAAAGGAATTCCACTCCTCCAATGTTCAGCTGGTGTGTGAGCAAACATGGGAAATCATGCAGATTAATGTCCTGTATCCTGGCAGCAGTCATGATGCCTTTATTTTGTGGCAGTCTGTTGTACCACTTGCACTTGAGCCACCAGACAAATCAAAGGGTGACTAATAGGCACCAAGGGCTATCCACGGATGACAAAGTTCATGGACTCCTGTGCGCAATAAAAGCACAACTAGATAGCATGAATACAATCATTGCCATGATGCCACATGTGACAGAGCAGAGTACTGGTATGCTGAAACAACTCTTTTGCTTCTTGGGCCGCTCAAGAGGAACCTTGCGGTACTCAGCTGAGTAAGCATCAAGGTTTGTAGTGCTCTGCTGCTTGCTGCGTAACTTTTCTATGAAGCCCGCAGGGCACCTGCCACCAGCTATATGGCAAGAAGGTGAGGAGCTAAAAGAAGGGAGGAAGTAGCTTAAACAGTCCCTTTTTGACAGGACCGTGAACAACTCATCTGACTGATACCAGTAAATGCAACCCCAATTCCCCATTCTCTAACTGTCTCACATCTTACCTTCCCTTCATCACTGATTATGACCAAATGCATGCAGTGATAATGTACAAATAAGTCAGCACAAAATAAACATTCCAAATCAAATTTACCATATTGCACACGAATGCAAGTTAATCATCTTTATGCATTCTTTTCGTACCAGACTTGTGTGCGTGTCTTTGTCTCAGTTTTCCTACGTAGTGCTCCCCGAGTGACTGCAGCATGAAGGAGGCTGCAAACAGAATTGCAGGATGTCCTCACACATCTCTGGCCTGAGAGGTCCAGCTTTGGAGAACATTATCCTGGCATGGGCGCTAGCATGGTTGGCTGGCTGGCTGACAGGCAGCAGGCAACACCTGTGGATTGGGAGAACATATGCTGACAACCTGAGAGATGACAGTAGGTTTGTGCTCTATGGAGTCACTGTCATTCCTCTAGGGCGTTGCCTTGGTATTTCTAGTAATCTGTTTTACTCTTGTGGCACCTTTTGAACACTGATGCCTGCAACCACGATAGCAGATACAAGACAGCTTCTGTCACAATGAAAGCTGAGACATAACCATCAGATGTTACATCATGATCAAATCAAAACTGCATGAATAAAGTTGGTAAGAAGTCTCACCACACCAGGTTAAACTTTAACCTGGTGTTGTGAGACTTCTTACCGTGTTCACCCCAGTCCAACGCCGGCATCTCCACATCATGAATAAAGTTGGCCACCACTGCCACCCTGGAAAGCATGGGCCTTGGACCATCAAGCTCTGCACTAAGCCCTGTGCAACATTGGCACTGGACTCCATGCTCTTGCATGCAGCCTTTCTGGCTGGCCTGCCAATACACTGTGTATTTGTGCTTACCCATCAGCCTTCTTCCTTAGGTTGCCCAGTGTTCATCTGAATCGCTCCAGCAGAACCCATGCATGACCTCGCCCTCTGGCAATCTGGCAGCTATACAACCCTTGCTCTCTGCCCTGACTGCACGTTATTCATATCCTGTGTCTCACCACTAACAGATCATGTCTCCCAGCTATTTTCTTAATTACATGCAGCGTGTATATCTGAATGGTAACTGCGAGTGTGAAATCAAGCAACAATGTTTCTCCATCAGCAATGTCTTGATGCTCTTCCACCATTACCTGGGCAGCTGGTAGTTCTTGATATCAGAAAGGAGAAAGGCACACAGGTAAGATTGTGGTGAGGGGAGCGGGAATGGGAAGGAGTGGGAAACTTGAGGTGCAGGCTTATATCTGCAGCTTGTAATTAAGAGGAGATTGCGGGAGGAGGAGGAAATGAGATGAGGAGGAGGAAAATTTAGGTATGAGGATATCATCACCTTCTATGACTTCAGCCAAGTCGCTGGCCATGTCTTGAGCAATAGCTGATGAAGAAACATTGTTGCTCCAATGATCAGCAGCACCAGGACATGCAGATGTGCCTGCCCACTGCCAGTTAGTACCAATTACATTGGTTATGCATCATAGAATCCTACAGTACAGATGCCATTTGGCCCATCGAGTTTGCACTGACGCAAACAGAGTATCTTACCTAGGCCCTCTCTCCTACCCCATCCCCGTAACCCCACACATTTCCCATGGTTAATGGGACACTGTGGGAGAATTTAGCATGTTGGCTCTATTCTCTCTCCACAGATGCTGTCAGATCTGCTGAGATTTTCCAGCATTTTCTGTTTTTGTTTCAGATTCCAGCATCTGCAGTATTTTGCTTTTTATATGAAGGGCAGACAATATATGCAAGCCATGAAATATGGGTGGGAAGCTTGCACCACTGTTAAGTGACTGAAGGTGAGATGCAGCATGAATGTTATCCTGGTTGATAGAGATCATTCGTTCGTGAGTGATGGGGCTGTGGTGCATTGAGTAATATCAGAGGCTAGGGGGTGCAGTTGGTAGGATAGGGCATTTGAGGAGGAACTAAATTACCGTGGCCACTTGGCTGATATCACTGGATATTTTGCAGCTTTGCAACCAGTTATCTCTTGGCATTGACTGTCGCAGCGACCTTTTCCCACTAACTTCAACTTCTCTGAAGAGCCTTTTGTGGCTACACCCTCCTTTGCACCTTCTGCTTGAAGGCATCTGTCTGAGAACTTTGCAGCATCTTCTCTCATGTCATGCCACTATTCAGTCTTTTTCAACATCAGTGACTTGTACATGAACTTCCAACATCTACGGCAGCCATAATGTACCTCCACTTTAAGGCTAGCTTTAACTCAGTCAAATTTCTCATTATCTTGAGTCCTTCGATGAGACATGCAGCCACTCAACAATGTGGTAAGCATCTGTTGCACATGAGAATCATGATAATGAGCAGGCAGCCTAAATTTGGTGTTTATTAGGCACAGGATAATCGCTCATCCGGAACCCCATGTCCATTTTCAGGAGTGCCCAAATTAGTCCTCTATTTTACTGTACAAGCTAAGAGAGAATATTGTCTCCAAAGTTTGAATGTGTATAGTTATAGGATACCACCAAATTAAACAGACTAACTGACCAAATATTGAACCTTTTGGCCACAGATTACAGTACATTGCTGAAATGAATTTACAATAAAACTTCTAAATCAACATCTATCAGTAACGCATACTGTTCATTACTAAACATTCCACTGAATAGTTTACTTTGGTTAACTGAGAAATGGTTGTTGCAGTAATGGAACAGGTATTTTGAAACACAGTACTTACATGCCTGTGTTTTTGATAATACGACCTTGGTCCATTTTTTGTCCTATTCCATGTACAACAAAGACAATGTGAGTAGGAAGTGGAGGTTTGTCTTCAAGTGAAGACTCTTCTACATATCCTCTATGAAGTCTAGTTCCACTGCTTGATGCTGCATTGACAAAAAAGTAGACAATATTTGTGCACACATAATATAAAACAATACATAAATCTAAGAAGCATAACATGGAAAACGTCAAGCAGTCACACACTGTCAACTACAAAGCTGCACAGTAGCTGTAAGTTTTTAATTGGTAAAGTTACTCAACAAAAAATTAAATAGAAATATAACCAAATAAACACAAGTTTGGGTGGGGATAAGAAATTGCAAAAGAAAGAGGTCACTAATGGGAGCAGTTTATAGCCCCACCCCCATCCCCCACCAGTAGCTACACAGGACAGAGTATACACCAAAAAATAATTAGAGATTGCAAGAAAAGTACAGCAACAATCATGACTTTGATCTTTACATCGATTGGGCAAGTCAAATTGGCAATGGTGGCCTGGAGTATGAGCTTTCCGGACAGTTTCTTGGAATAGTATGTTCTGGAACTGACCAGGTTATTTTGGATCCGGTAATGTGCAATACAGCAGGATTAATTAAGGACCTCATAGTAAGGCAAGAATGACCATAACATGAGAAGGAGAAACGTGGATCCATAATTAGTGTCTTAAGCTTAAACAAAAGGCAATTACAATGGCATGAAGGCAGAGTTGGCTAAAATGGAGTAGGAATATAGGTTAAAAGACAAGATCTTGATGAAGCAGTAGCAGACGTTTAAGAAAATATTGCACAACTCTCAACAATTAGATCTTTCACCGAGGAAGAAAGACTCTACCATCTGTGGCTAATTAGGAGAGGTATCAAATGCAAAGAGAAGGCATACAAAATGCAGAGATTTTTTTAAATGGAGAGAGACTGCAGAATGCTGCACGCGAGGAACCTAGGTGTCCTTGTATATGGATTGCAAAATGTAAGCACACAGGTACAGCAAATAATTAAGAAAATTAATGGAATGTTGACCTTTATTGCAAGGCGGGGGAAATGGAGATCAACAGATGAGCTTCTCAAATGTCTCCATCAGTGTCACTCTGAACTGCTACAAGGTCATATGCAAGAACAGATTTTCAATGAATCTGGTCATAATTTTTTCTGGTTGACTAATCTGTAATCACTGACGGAGGTGCGCAGTTTGGAAGGTGTGAATTAAGGTACTGCAATCCATACCAAACTGGGCAGCTGAAGCTAGCAACAGCCAAGCTGACAAACTCACCCAACTGTTAAGTTTCGCAACTTACATTTGAAAAACGATGCAGCATCAGTAGAAAACCTATTTTGGGAATACTGTCTAATGTTGTGTCAATTTTACAGGTACTGTTTGATTCAGGCTCCTGCTTATAACAAACTTGATGAAAACATTGACTGTGACTAGGGATTGTGAAATAGCCACCAGTCATGCAATCTCATTCCTCTCTCAAAGTAAAAATCAAACTTACATTTTAACAGGGAGAAAAAACATGTTCCAACTCATAATCCCTTAAAAAGTATCTTTAGAAATGAAATTACCATTGCGTAGGCAAGTTTAGCTTATTCAACTTGCTCTCAAAAAATTCAGGTCAACGTTAACATAATTAGTAAAGCTAAATGTTTTTTGACCAAACTGTACCTTTGGAAAATCCCAATTTCTGGGTAACTGTTCTCGCAATTTTGGATGTGGTAGCATCACTGTACAGATAAACCTCATCCACGCTGTACCAGTCCACATGGTTACGGCTGAGCTTTAAACTGTGTATAGCTGTGACCCAGAAACATATTTCAAATATTAATAAAACACAGTACACAGATTTGTCTGCTGTTTGTAAAGACACGCAAAACTTAACTTTGAATTGTGAAAAAGTGGTCAAAGTGCATGCAGTGATTAAGGGACAATCCAAATCTAGAGGTTTATTAGTAAATACAGAGAAGAGGAAACACTTCATGAACTGTTAAATGCTTCCAGGTTTCTTGCACAATAAAATTGCTTTGCCCTTCGGTGGTTTCTCTGGTGGGTGGGAGGTTAAGAGAGACATACTGTCAGGGCCACGTAATCTCCCTTCTACATAGAGTTCAGATTGTCAATACACTTGGACGTGGCAAGATATCAAACAATTTGGATCCAAGACAAACAAGTCTTTTTCAGTCAGCACTGTAATATACAGGAAAGTAATGAATACGTTGCAAGTCTCAAGTTACTGATGATAACTTGTGCAACGGAAGTACGTTTTAGTAAACAATGGCGCTGATTGTTCAATTTTGCCAAAGTCTTCATAGCAGCATAAAATCACTCTCTGCTTATTCATTTTAAACTATAAACCAATTAAACCTCATCAGCCATAAATGATTTCTATCCTAATAGGACCAGCAACATTAAGTGACCAATTATAAACAGTCCTGGTTGAACAGTTCATGATGTGTAACTCTCTGTTTAAGGAATCTATCTTGCTAGTTCAGTAATACTATTTACCCTTGCTACAAGATTCCTAGTGGAGCCATGCACTAAAAGCCAAACAGCATGGCTGGGATTTTCTGGTCCCGCCCACATCGGGACCAAAATTTCCCGCCCTAAGTCAACAGACTTTTGGCTGGTCCGTCAAATTTTCTGTCCCACCCGCGACGATTCCCACTGCGGGTAGGAACAGAAAATCATGTATTAACCTAGATGCCAGGCACAATTTCTTAAAGGTTGCAACTGAAGCACATAATAATGAACTTAGAGAGCAGGTTTTCTATGGGCAGAGCATTGATGGGAGGGCGGGGAAATAATTTCAAATTCAAGAACAGTCTTACTTTGGTTCAGGAGGAGAGGAGTTTAAATACTACTTGAAAAGCTCTTCTAACCAATAGCAAAGCTGTACAGAGTAATCTATACTATACCTTGGCAACGCTTTCTTTTGTTACATGCAGTGGCTGTACTTTCTTTATATCCTCTCCATTTGAACAGAAAGGGAAGGTAGAAGGGAGGGAGTTGGTGGAAAACTAACAAAGCAAAAAAAGTGAACTTCATGGATCTTGTGATCATTCAACTGATCTTCAGAATAAGGTCTCAAAATCAAAATACATTCTAGGTTTTCCAACTAAAAGGTTCTCTGATGTTTACCCACACCAAATTGGTGCACTTATAATCCTAAATTATTTCTAACAAAGTGAGTTGAAAGTTAAGTACAAATTAGATCTTACCTACAAATGACAGAATACAATTTGACATTTGCTGCATGATCTAATGGAGTTTTATGTTCATACTAGGGTTGTCATATTAAGGTTTCAACTATGCAATTTCCAGGTTACCAGCAACTGTCCAGACACTAGTTTCTTGAGAAATCACACAGTTGTTATTGGCAGAGTTCCGTTGGTCTCTACGTTCGACAATAAAGTGGTCAGGTATCATATAATCAGCACAGCAATAGCCAAAATTTAATAATACATCAGTTTAGTTTTTGTTTCAAGACATCTACTGAAAAGCAGAATGAGCAACAAAAAAAAATGTTACAGAAATCACTAATCTTTTCTGTTAGAATATTTTACATCAGGTTATCCATGAGAACCAATTGCTCATTTCTTTCTTTCACTTTCACCAGTAGCCAGGCTTACTCACATCAGTTTAGATGACATTTTATGATACCAAATGCACTATCTACTCATGATGAGAGGTCAAATGACACCAGGTTATAGTCCAACAGGTTTATGTGAAATCACAAGCTTTTGAAATGCTGCTCCTTTGTCAGGTGAAGTGGAGAGGCGCAGGCAGGCACAGAATATATAGGCGGAGTGACAATAGCCCGATACTCACCGACATTTAGGAGTGGCGGACTATCGTCACTCTGCTTATATATTTGTGTCTGCGCGCCTCTCTCCCACTTCATCTGACGAAGGAGCAGCAATCTGAAAGCTTGTGGTTTCAAATAAACCTGTTGTGACTATAACCGGGTGTTGTGTGACCTCTCATCTTGTCCACCCCAGTCGAACACCGGCATCTCCACTTCATTACCTACTCACGTTAGAGATAAGAATTTGCAGTTTTAGAAAAAAACAAATCAGGCTCCAGCAGCAAGCAGTCAGCATTGCATTGGTCATTAATGAAAAATAACAACTCAATTTCTCAATATCTCAGATCCTACGATCCCAGGATTGTAGGTCGGAGTCACAGGGGTAGAAAATGATAGTCCTATCTACAACTGGTGCTTCTTTTCATCATGTTCCCTTTGGGGAATCATGGAATTAACTCCAGGATGCTTTAGTCTTATTTGTAAAACACAATGAAGTTTCATGCAGCACACAAGTGAATAATTATTGGCGTTAGTGATAGAGAAATTGGATAAAAATGTGGAAGTTAAAGACTAAATCAAATAGCTGGATACATCACATACACTCGGAATGTAACTGAAATGTTTATTATGCTAGTCAGTTGTTATCAAGGAACATAACTAAATACTCAAAGCTTTATTCAGCGATTAGTAGCTGCCAACTAAAGTGAGCAAGACATTTGAAAATTTTTATACTTGTCTTATGAGTCAGTTAGAATTCAGAAACTTGCACTAAAATAGGTTGGGTACAGAGTGATAGTCAATAGTGTATTCAATTGAACCTCCCCTATGATTAAGATGAATGAAAACCTGAAGATAACGGTGCTATTAAATATTTGTATACCAAAACCCTACAATTAAGAGCTGTGGTGCATTGTGCTGCGCTCAAGATTCTTCACAAACCACTTCCTCCCAATTTTCTTCCCTTGCTCTTGAAAAATGCCATTTCATACCCTCCAATATCTCAACCAAATGACTAATCTTTATAGGCGACTCGATGGGCTAGTACAGCATTACAGCTGAACCGTTTATAAACACAGATCCACTGACACTATTTGAAGCATCCCTACCAAAACTGCAAGAAATCAAGCAACGCAGCACACAGTGGAATAGATTCTCCATCTTTTCTGACTGTGGTTTAGGTTCACATTGGATAATGTGCTTGACAATAAATACTGATTATATTTGACGCCTACAACAAAGCTGCTATTATCCATATAGCTCTTCAATTCTCCAAGGTAGCTTGGTTAGCACTGCTGCCTCATAGCACCAGGGCACTGGGTTCAATTCTGGCCTTGGGTGACTACGTGGAGTTTGCATGGTCTCTCTGTTTCTGCATGGGTTTCCTCCAGGTGCTCTGATTTCCTCCCATATTACAAAGATGTGCAAGTTAGGTGGATTGACCGTGCTAAATTGCCCTCTGTGTGCAAAGATGTATAGGTTAGGTGAATTAACCAGGGTAAATGTGTTGAGTTACAGGGCTAGGGCAGAGGGAGGGACTGGGAAAAAAAAATCGGTGCAGACTCAATGGACCAATTGGCTTCTTTCTGCACTGATTCCGTGGTTCTATCCTCTCAAAAATGGTTTCAGACCTGGCTTATATATCAGTAGATTTGGCCAAAACTAAACTCCCTTATGTAAGAAAAACAAAAGTTAAACAATGGATATGTTTCCAGCTGCAGTGATCATAACCAAATTAACATTTTGCTTTGTAAAATATGTATTTTGTTTCAAAGCCAAAATTCTGTGCAAATTTGTAAAACAAATTTCACTGATGGCATGCATAGCGTCATGCAGAATTATTCAGAAAACCTTCAAAAGAAACAGCGACAGGGTCCTCCCTGGTTACCAAAGATAAACTGTGACAAGCTTCATTTCAAAAATTACACAGTAGGATGATTAAGTAGCCTGGAAAACCAAGCTTTTAAAACATTTAAAATAACTGTCAACAAGCTGATTAAAGCTATTACTGTGCTGATCATTTGAAATTTGTTCTTATTCAGGTGAATATAAAGTTAAATAAATGGAGACAACCTAGTCTTCCGTATTAAAATACAATTTATCTTTACATTTTGGGTATTACATTTGCTTAAGCTTCCAATTACAGAAAAATCTCCCTCCCACCTTTAAAAGATAGTTGATGACAGACTAGCGATGTGCATGCAAACAGCTAGACAAAACAAATGAAGCATTTTCACAGCATAATTTCACCAACTATCATGCATATCTATTGACAATTTTAAAGAAACTGGTTTGGTTCATGTTGTGTCCATCTTATACTTAAGCACATTTCTTCAATTATGTGGAATCAGTGACTACTTAATCTAAGTCATGCTGCATTTGCACTGCATAGCTTTATTATAATAAGTCTAAAACATATTCAAAACAATTGATGGATGCAGTGAACAAAATGAGGAATTCTTCTGTCTTTAACTATGGCAGAAATTGCAAAACCTGTGGATGACAAACATTTCCATGCAATTGACCACAGTAAGTTTAATTATCACACCGTTTGAGAGGCAAAGAGTGAGTATGAAAATGGACTAGCAGCTAACATAAAAGGGAATCTAAAGTCTTCTATAAACATATAAATGGTAAGTGGGCAGTAAAATGATTGGTGGAGCCAATTAGGGACCTAAATTGAAATCCATGCATGGGACAAAGATAATAAACGAGCACTTTGCATCTGTCTTTACCTTGGAAGAAGACGCTACCAAAAGCATAGTCAAATAAGAGAAAATCTATAAAGAGGGCAATATTAGAAAGATTGGCTGATAAGTCACCAGGACCAGATGATGCATCCAAGGATAGGGAGGGAGGGAAGAATAGAAACAGCAGAGGCATTGGTCACAATTTTCAAATATTCCTTAGGGGCATGGTACCAGAGGACTGGAAAATTGCAAATGTTACACCCTTGTTCAAAATAGGGCGCATGGATAAAGCCAGCAACTGCAGGCTAGCCAGTTTAATCACGGTAGCAGGAAAGCTTTCAGAAGCAATGATCCAGGATACAGTTAGTTGGATAAATGTGGATTAATTCAGGGAAGCCAACATGGATTTAAGGCAATAACGTTTAACCAACTTGACTGGGTGCTTTGATGTGATGACAGAGAGGGTTCATAATGGTAATGCAGTTGACGAGGTGTATTTGGACTTCTGTTAGAATTTTGACTATCCCTTTTATTCAGATGTCACTAAGTTAGAGTCAAGCTATAACGACTTCAAATTTCCACTAAGTACATCAATGATAGACAAATAAATGTGGATATCCACAAAGGTAAAAATGCCATCTCTGCTCTACTCCATTTTGTTTGCAAAATTTTCTTTTTGAATATGGAAAACTTTTCTATGTTTTTTTTCTATGAAAAATTTCCAATTTTCTATGTTCTATGAATACAAGCCTTGACAAAAGTAGTGCTGAGAAGTTACCTTTTTTCATAAAAAGGTCAAATCACACAGCTACAACAACCTAAAAACATACCAGACTTTGAAATCTTCTGCATTCAGGCAAGTGCTTCAGTTAAAAAGTATTAAATCAGTAAAACAGAATCTAAGCATTAGCACTTGTGATACAACCTCAAATCCAGCTTTTTATTGGGTCGGGGTGTCACTGATCTTTATGAAATTTAAAAAGGAACTCCCATTGTGCCATTTTTCTAAACACAAACGCTGAATTCAATAAGTCACTTTGAAAAAATGATTAAAATAACTTCTGGAGGTTATTTATTAAAAGGCACTAAGTCAGTGACAGAAGATAATTCCTGAAATTCGGTGGAAAACTCAACATCTAAATCTGATTTACCAAATTCCACAGGACACTTTGAGTTGATGGTTAGGATTTAAGTACTGAGCATTTATTCCAATGCACAGTTGATTTGATTCATTGGCTGGAGAATTCCGGTCTTTCATGCCCTGCCGCCACCAGCAAGGACAGAGAATTTGGTGCTCATTAAATCTCCGTTCAATGTAGCGGGACCAGAGGATCCTGCTGGTGTGAACAGCTGGAGAATCCCGCCCATAACATTCTAGCTCACAGAAAGAATCCAAAAATAATTTTCCAGTTGAAAGAAACTGCAAAAACAAATTAAGAAGTTCCATGCACCATTTCTTAAGAGATGAAAAAATAGAACAGATGTATAGAAAAGCAGAAAAATAGAATGGACAGTTTGAAATAGACCCTTTTCAAAAGAATTCTATATTTGAATGAAATTCAGTTAAAACTTAGTGAATTGAGACACTAATTGGCTAATTGCTTTACTTAGATTTTTTAAAAATAAAAGTATAGGGCTGATGAGTTGAAGAATCCTTTTAATCAGAACTGAAAGGTCATCAACCCGAAATATCAGCTTTGTTTTTCTTTCCATAGATGCCACATGACCTGCTGAGTATTTTCTGTTCTATGTTTTGTCTACTATAAAATAAAGCAGCATACAAATCAAGCCAATATAATATCTATTGTTAATTCAGTCCAGATTTGGGGAAATTGAAGGAATACACATACTAAAGTCAGTGTAGAATGAAGGAGTGTCATTGTTACTCTCCCAAGTGCTGTTACCACATGACTGGATGTGCAGCAGTGAGAATGAGCTTCTATAAGAAGGCAACAAGACTACCTATACAAGTGATTGACAGCACCCAGTCAGAGAAGGTTTCTGCAGCAGATCTAAATTCTTAACAATACTCATAAGAGGTCAATTATTTGTGATAATATTCCTTTACAAATAGAGCTCTGATGATGAGATTCTAGTAAATCAGTTCTAGTAAATCAATGATATGCTTTTGTTTGCTCTGCAAGGTTAATTCAAAAATCCCCATTTCAGCTTTATTCATTTCATATTTTTAAAATTCTACTCTTGCAAATGTTCTATGTTATTCAAATATTTCTCTGGCCTGTGTGTGTTAAGCTTTCTAGCATGTTGTACTAACCAAACTGAATCAAATGGGGTCAGTTCACTTATTGGCTCAACACTGACAAAGATGCCTGAAAGTACATGAACTTCTGACACAACTGCTTAGAAAGAAGATAAGTAAAAACAAAATTGGAAGGACAGATAGGGAATGCAAGCTGTAATTTATTTTCTAACCTCAAAGGACATTTTTCTGGATAATTACCAAAATATAAGAGGCAAGAAATGTTATTCTTCATTAATTTATTTTAAAATATTAAAATAACTGTTACTGGATTTGAGACAGCATTGGGACACCACCACCTTCAATTTTCCTTCTAAATCACACACTATCCTGACTAGAACTATATCATCATTCCTTCACCATTAATAGGTCATGATCCTGGAATTCCCTCCCTAACAGCGCTCTGGAGGCCAAATGGACAACATTTCAAGGAGGCAGCTCACCGCTGTTTTTTCAAGGGCAATGAGGGATGGACAATTAATGCTGATCTTAGTAGTGATACCGACATCCCACGAGTAAATTTTAAAAAGTTGTTTCTATTGCCTTACATGAAACACATCAATTTCTCGCTTCATCATACATTCAGCAAAGGTCAGGGCTGCAATTCACAAACATGAAATAATACGGCGTACACATAATAAATAACTATTGTGTATTCAAATAGTAAGCAAGGCTGAAAACTTCCAGTCTCTCATTCGACAGGCTTTGTCTTACCATCTTTACTATCCATAGGTTTAGCGACGTCCAGTTCAAACGCATCGTGCATCTGTTCGCCCCGAAAACGTTTTAGGTGTTCAGCTTCAATCAGATCACTGTCTTCCTCTTCCAAAGGTTGCCACGTACCATCAACAAACCACTGGCCACGCATGACTACAATATTATCAGGTTCTGCAAAGTCAAAGACAACACAAGCATAGTTAGTTAATAGTAGAAAGCAAAATTTGCAAAATCTCAGAACACTTCTTTGTAAATATACTACAAAAAAAATCTAAATATTGCAACTGTTTTCATTACAGATGCTGCCTGATCTGCTGGATTTTCTGTTTTTGTTGCAAGTTACTGAAACAATGGTAAGGGAAAGCGAGAAGGAAGAGGGGGAAAAGGCAAACCTGCAACTAGTTTGCGCTGTCCAGAATATTAGACAAAAAAAACAAGACACACATGTAAGTAATTTTCTATCTGTCTCATTATTTCTAAAGAGATCTTATTTTTTTTAGTAAGTGGACTAACATAAGCTGTCAAGTGGTGGGGAGTGATTATTCCATGACTGTATTCCAGCAAGATCAACATTTCATTTCAAGCAAGAGGGTTTCAAAACAAATGCTCTATTTGTGGAGGCAGTACAAGAAATGTTGTTACCAGCTCACTAGGGACTCTGACATCAAGGTGAAAAGTGGGCTACAAGGACATACTTGTCGGCAATGAGACCTGCTTGGTAATTTTACCTCAGGCAGCTTCCTAATTGGTGGGCTGCGGGACCACCGTCCAATTAAGCATTAAAATAAAAGCAAAACACTGCAGAGGCTGGAAATCTGAAATAAAAACAGAAAATGGTGGACAAACTGAGCAGGTGTGGCAGCATCTGTGGAGAGAAAAACGGAGTTATAGTTTCAAATCTGTGTGACTCTTCAGAGTTGAAGAGTCACGTGGTCTCGAAACATTAACCCTGAATAAATTCAATGACCCAGCCCCCAATCCTGGGGAAGAGAATTCTACAAACTAACGACCCTTAAGAGAAAAAAAAAATCTCTCCACCTCAGCCTTAATAAAAAGACCACTAATTCTTACTGTGTTCCCTAGTTATAGAAACATTCTCCCAGTGTCTAACCTATCAAATCCCCTCAGGATCTTATATGTTTCAATAAGATCACCACCCAAAAAATGAGGGAAGCAATTAAGAGCTGGAAGAAAAGGTACAGAAGGGCCTGGAAATTCCTGGCTCAGCCCACCCACCTCAGGGGAAATGGGGCCGGATTCAGGTTTCTGACAGGAAGCAACTCACATCCTTCATAGAATCCTCACAGTGCAAAGGAGGCCATTCAACCCATCGAGTCTGCACTAATTTTTTGACAGAGCTTCTTACCCAGACTCACCCACACCCTATCCCTGTAACCCCACACATTTACCATGGCTAATCCCCCTAACCTACAAATCTTTGGGCACTAAGAGGCAATTTAGCATGGCCAATCCACCGAACCTGCACATTTCTGCACGGTAGGAGGAAACTGGAGCAGCCGGAGGAAACCCACACAGACACGGGGAGAACATGCAAACTCCACCCAAGGCCGGGATTGAACCTGGATCCCTGGCGCCATGATGCAGCAGTATTAACCACTGTGCGCTGCCAGAAGTCATATAACCAACGAATGGGGTCAGAAATCCCGGAATTGGGGCATGCACATGGGCGGCACAATGGTTAGCACTGCTGCCTCAGCACCAGGGACCCGGGTTCAATTCCAGCCTTGAGTGACTGTGTGTGGAGTTTGCACGTTCTCTCCATGTCTATGTGGGTTTCCTCTGGGTGCTCTGGTTTGCTCCCCTGGTGCAAAGATGTGCAGGTTCGGTGTATTGGCCATGCTAAATTGCCCCATAGTGTCCAAAGATGAGCAGGTTAAGTGGATGAACCATAACCCCTTAGTGCCCCAGGATGTGTAGGTTAGGGGGATTAGTGGGAAAATATGTCGGATTACAGGGATATGGCCTGGGTGGGATGCTCTGTCAAAGATTTGGTGCAAATCTAATGGGCTGAATGGCCTTGACAGGGCTCCTATGATTCTATGAAAGGGCTCCGTAGTCAACCCTGCTCAGTGAAAATCCAGGTCCTAGTGTCCGGGGTCTGAGTTATGGAAAACGATGAGAGAAATTAGGATTTTCATTGGGGAAAGAGGTGTTGGGAAGGCAACCTCATGAGGATTGGTGGAAGTGATTCTTGAAATGCTGCCATCTGTTGTGGTGAACCTTGCCAAAAAGTAGTGAAAAGAGCATTTAAAAGGTGCAATGTTTAGTCGTCAAGGTTATAACATAACTTGAATGAATCCACGAGGAAGTATATAAAATAACAAATGGTACAAGAAAAGTTAATCTACAAATGCTGCTTTAAAATAAAGAATGGGAGTGGAATTTGAGAGGGAAAAACAATTCTTGCGATATAAGAATTACTAGAAAGGCCACCATTTGTTGTTGCCCATCCCCTAGAAGGTGATAGTGAGCTGCCCTCTGAAACTCTGTAGTAGTTTGACACAATTGAGTGGCTCAGTAGGCTACTTTGGCAGAGGTTAAGAGACAACCATGTCAGCATGGGACTGGAGTCACATGTAGCCCAAGCTGGGTAACTAAGAATGGGCACTAAATACTGGTCTTGCTGATGGCAACCATATACCCAGAAAGGGTTAAAAACTTAGGCTAAACCTAGATGCACTCAATTTGTGAATACCACAACACAATATCTGGTCATCATGTCACCCAATTGTTTAAAAAATACAGAATAGATGGTGTTCAGGAAACTTCCAAGATTACCAATAATTTCCCCACTCCCCCCTGGTATTTTTGGCACCGATGTGGAATAGACGGAAAGCTACGGTTTCATTTGGGAGTGGGAGGTGAAAAAGGCAAGAGTCAAAAGAACTTATAATTTTGTAAACTAGATCACAGGAGGAGTGTACAAGAAATCAAAGGGTTGAAGACTAGTATTAAAACTTGACAGATCAAACATCGCAAAAGGCAAGTAAATATGATCCTCAAGCAGCACAGATGGTCAGCAGAGAAACATATGAATAAGCTCCCAAAACAAGCAGCAAGGACCTATTTCAAAGTAAACAAATCCTTTTGAAGGTCATGACACATCTGGGAGGTTCCAGCATAACAGCAGAGGTTGATAATGCAAATCAATAGTAACTTTGAAGTCTATACATTAACTAGATTTAGAAACACAAATGTGAATCCAATCGGAGAGTTTCCCTTCAAACCTTCTCAAAGCAGCAAGCTCCCTTAGAATCAAAGAAGGAGGCCATTTGGCCCATTGAGTCTGCACCGACTCTCCGACAGAGCATCTTTACCCAGGCCTCCAGCCACCCATCCCCATAACCCTGCACATTTGCCATGGCTAAGCCTTCGAACCTACACATCTTTGGACACTAAGGGGCAATTTAGCATGGTCAATCCACCTAACCTGCACATCTTTGTACTGTGGGAGGAAACTGGAGCACCAGGAGGAAACCCACGCAGCCACATGATAAATATTTATTTAAGAAATGGGGGTTGGAGGAAAATACAAGCTTTTTAAATTTTTGCACGTATGTGTGCTTTATCAAACTGAAAGACAAGCACATTTTGATAATCAGATGATTCATGCACATACATTTTATGCCTAACTGACCCTTCTACATTTGGCCATTTAAGTAGTGTAAAAGGAGTACTTCACATTAGGTACTGACCCCCTCTGATCATTTATTATTCTTTTCATCCCCAGTATGTGATCTTTGTATGCTAATAAGGCTTACAAAAACTGAGGTTTTCTGGACTTAGTAGCTTGACATTTCAGTGCAGCTACATAGATTGGTGCCAGTAGAATCACGATCATGGTTGTTGAACAGCAGATAGTATTCCTACTATCCCTTTATAGCACATAGGCTTAGAGTATATACGGAGCGAACTAAGCAGAGTGAACTAAAACCTTTTAACAATACCACCACAATTTGCCAGGCATCAAAACTGAATTCTTAGCTTGGCAAAATCAATTGCTGCATTAGACACACCAATAATTCACAAACAGCTAAAAGATATTAATATATGCAAGACCAATAGTGATGACTTGTACTTGTTAATGCGTTCACAATAATATCCAAAGTGCTTTTAATGAATATTTGAATATTTACAGAAACATCTGATCAGAATTTTCTTCCCTACGCCCATTCTGAAAGAACTCTATTTAAATACAGTGGGTTCATCCAACTTCTGTTATAACCTTAATGACAGAACACTGCACCTCTTTTGATGCTCTTTTCAGTACCTTTCTTTGCTAATACCACCACACATATAGCAACATTTCAAAAACGTAAAGAATCATTTCCACCAATTATCGTCACTATCTTATTTTTCTACTTAGGCAATGAGTTTTACCTCCTGAAACCAAAGACTCTGTTTCCTTCCCTACACATGCACCAACCCACACAGACTCCAAATCTAATTTCAAACACCAGTCATCCTTTACATTCCCTCACACGAATGCATCAAATTATGGGTCATTTTCTACTGGGTATGCACTCTCAAAAATTGAATGATATCCACAAAAAACACTTACATATACCTAGGTCAGATTTAAGTCCATGTAGCAAGTTGAAAAACCAATCTTGCAACGATCAACAGAAGAATATTTTAAAAAGTACTCTGCAGCCCCTTAAGCCAGCTCCACCATTCAATATGATCACAAATGATGCCCTACTTCCTGCCCACTCCCCATATCCTTGTTCTGAGAAATAACAGTGATGGAAAGGCGATATATTTCCAAGTCAGGATGGTGAGTGGCTTACAGAGGAACTCCCATGTGGTGGTGTTCCCATGTGTCTGCTACCCTTTGTCTTTCTAGATGCTAGAAGTCCTGGGTTTGGAAGGTGCTGCCCAAGGAGCCTTACTATGTGAATCTTGTAGATGGTACACACTGCTGCCAGTGTTCAGTGGTAGAGGGGAATGAACGTTTGTGGAAAGGGTGCCAATCAAGCCGGCTGCTTTGTCCTGGATGGTGTCAAGCTTCTTCAGTGTTGGAGGAGCTGCGCCCATCCAGACAAGTGGACAGTATTCCATCACATTCCTGACTTTTGCCTTTTAGATGGTGGACAGGCTTTGGGGAGTCAGGTGAGTTACTCGCTGCAGAATTCCTAGCCTCTGACAGGACCTTGTAGCCACACAGTATTGATATGACTTGTCCAGCTCAGTTTCTGGTAACCTGCAGGATGTGCTGCAGTTGCATTCAACCTACAACCAGTGTTCTAGATTCCCTAACTAGGTAAAACAATCTCTCAGTTTCTACCCTGTCAAGCCTCTTCAGTATGTCTGTACGTTTCCATAAAATCACATCTCATTTTCGAGAATGCAGAGGCCCAATTAATTGTGCAGGAGACCAAAAGTGAGCTTCCCGACAGCAGGATAAAACTACAGAATTAAGTTGGCGGATACTAAGCTTCTTGACTGCAAGCATCAGGAACCTCTTTTTAATATGTTTCCATGTAATGCATCACATTAAAAGTTAATCCTACCAGAATTAAATGTACCTTTCCAAACAATAAGTGAGTAACATGCGCCTTCAGATTCATAACTGCTTCAGAATGGCATGCAGCAGGCGAGGTAGCCTTCATGCCCATTGGTCAAAAGTGCTCGGAGCAGGAAGAAGGTCCTCCTGCACCCATCCTTGGAAACAGGGTCGCCTACCTTTCCCAGAAGGCCTGGAGGAGAACCTATAGGGAAGTATCTCTGAAACCTGGGGCGACTCTTTGTCTGCGCTTGGACACTTGTCACTTTTGTAAGCGGTGCCAGCAGCTCCAGGGATTGAGGGGGAGTGGCGGCAGTTCCAGGGATTGGGTGGAGGGTGGCATAAGGGGTAAAAAGGGAAGGAGGTAGCAGCATTTCCAGTGATCAATGATAGTTGGAGCAGATCCAGGTGGCAGTGGAAAGAGGATGGCAGTAGTTCACAAATCCCCTCAGACAGTGAATGAATGCCTGTCTGGGTGCCCTTTAAATTTGCTATCGGTGCTTCGAGCTTCGTGAGATAATGGTAAGGGCATCGACTTCCTGCCTGTCACATGATTGGCTGTGCTTCTCAAACCTAATTGGCTGGCGATGTGTGATCACGCATGGACGAGTGCAGATGCTGTGCACTCCTAGTCCTTCTGGCAACAACTTCACCAGTACCAGCAGTTTCCACCCCTATTTGCTCTCTAAATGGCCCAAAAGCAAAATGTGTACGAGAAGCATTAGGGCTAGTATTGTGTCCCACCAGAGAATGAACAGATACCTTTCTGCTTCTGACAGAAAAAATGCTACTTGAGTAAGGATAAATCTTACAAGAGAAAAGAAAATACAAAATGAACTCTCTCTCTCTCTCTGATACTTTATTATAAATATATTTGACTAAATTTCAGCCACTTTGGGGGTCAAGTTTAAGTTTGTTTTCAGCACCATCCTGCTGGAAATGGTCAAGCTAGGGCAAAGACTGGAAAATTGTGAACGCAAGGATGATGCACCCATATCACTTACGCTTGAGCTTTCAACGGTCTTTTATACTTGAAGATTCAATTTGTTGGATTAGGCACCGCCCACAAAACCTACATGCTTCAGAGTGGAATTTTTTACATTTGCATTATCATCACCTTTTGGTTTTAGTTGCAGCAATCCAGTGCCCACAGAGGTGGTGAACGTCATTGTTGTGCCATCACTGGAATTACTATGGCAGAACTGGATTCAATTCAATTTCTACATCTGATTTTCAAATGTAATGAGTCAAGGAAAAAACTTCCAATTTCTCAGCACAGATGCCTTCAGTTTATCTACTAAAAATGTTGTGGCAGATCATCAAAGCCAACTGGTTTAGTTAGTAACGTGTTTAAATTTAACAGACGGGCAACTGTTAGAAAACCCCTTTATCCAATATGCATCTAATTCCTAGAAGGAACATTGTTACTGTACAGGGAGAATTGGAGCGTGCCATACTCTTCAAATAGCTGACTGTCATTCTGGACAACACATTAACTTTGCACTCAGCATGTATACTATGCAATAGCAAATTTTTGTGATGCATACGTTTCAATTATTTACTTGAGCACTGCAAGCTTCTTCTGACAGATGTAATCATTGAAGCATGATTCCAAGTCAAAGTTGCATCACTGCATCCACCTGTCTACTAATTTTAACAAATGTTATGCAAGACAATTAATGTAACAATGCCCAGTTAAAAACAGCTGGTGCGTGACAAGAGGAGACATATGGTTTATTGTCATTTCTACATTCTCCTCATAAATATGCACCACATACATTTAGAAATTGTAATCTCCTCTGCCCCACAATTTGGAGTGTCTTTTTACAAAGCTTACAGAATGTTATTAAACCTTACTTCCAAGTTAAAAGCTGCTAAGGTAACTAACAACTGATATACGTTAAGAAAAAAATCATACTAAACTTACAGTAAAGTACAAAATATCCTGAAGTTTTTTCTATACTGTTAGAATGCCAATTAATTAAAGCAACAAATGCTATTCCGTGACCACTAATTTGAAGGTAACATACAATTTATATCCATCTTGACCTCTCACACATGTCCATGGTACACTTATGTTCAGACATTTCACTTTTTAAACACCCCTTTCACTTTATTTTTAAACACTCCGCCTGTCCTAACTCAACCACCTTATGCTTAGTATCTTCAATTTTCATTTGAACTCTCATTGCCCTGTCTCCTTCAGCTTCACCATCACAATAAACTAACACATCCTTGGCCACCATCCTCAATTTCTTCATTTCAAGAGCTTGCAACCTTGAACATCTCCACCAGAGCAATTTTCTAAAATCACTCAACTTCTTATCCATCTTAATTCCTCCACCTTAATCTTCCAAATCTGCAAAATATGACCAGTTTATTCCCTTCCAAATGTCCCCTTAACTAGCCCTCCCCTAATCTGTCCCTCATCCTGACAATGACATCTCTTAACTGGACCCATAAATGTCTGGCCATTACCTTTAATATCTCCATTCTTCCATAGATTCCAGATGACCTCCCATCCCTATATTTCTAAAAATATAGGGACGAGAGATCTTCTAAAAAGAACCCCTACGTGTTTTGTAGTCCATGGCTGATGGACAATTTCAGAGCAGACTAACACCACCAGATCCATTTTCACAAAGTTAATCAGCAACACCACCCCTCCTCTACTTAAAGTCCTCATATTACTACCTCAACTTCCTCCGACTGTTCTTCACCCCCTGACATTAAATGTAAGGAGCTTGCGTACCTTTATTTCTAAAAGCAGAACCACCCACATGGCCTCCCTACAGTGCAGAATGAGGCCTTTCGACCCATTGAGCTTACACCGACAACAATCCCACACAGGCCCTATCCCCGTAATCCCACGTATCTATCCTGTTAATCCCCCTGACACTATGGGGCAATTTAACATGGCCAATCAACCTAACCCGCACATCTTTGGACTGTGGGAGGAAACCGGAGCACCCAGAGGAAACCCACACGGACACAAGGAGAAAATGCAAACTCCACACAGGCAGTCATCCGAGGCCGGAATCGAACCCAGGTCCCTGGTGCTGTAAGGCAGCAGTATTAATCACTGTGCCACCATCCTCTGCCCCTCCACCTCCTCTGTCCTCTCCATCACACTAGATCTTCCACATTGGTACTCAGATTCCAGCAGTCAAATTCAGACTTCCATAGACCTGGAATCTAATTGCATCTGCTATTAGTTAGACATACCCTTGTTTAGGTTTTTACACCTATGCATGGCAAGTTGCCACAAGTGTGAGCTTTCAATGGCACTAGAAGTAACAGGGCATCAGGGACCCAAGTGGTGCAACGGTGCATCGTGTTAACCAATTGAAAGATTATGAAATTATCTGTACAAGGAAGGAGGTGCAACTTAAAAGTGGGCGAAATCAATATCAGATACAAAAAGAGAAATAAAGAGAGGTAGAGGAAGATTGAATGAGAAAAGGCAAATGACATTTCGAAAATCTTCCACAATTAAAATCTGAAGGAATAAGACTCCAAGTCTGTGAATGCAATTTTCAGTGCCAGACAGATTGGTAATTAACTTTTACAACATCACTAAAAGAGTATTTAAACTGGAACAGACAAAACTTAATTCTGTGGCAAGTTTATTAACAGTGCACCATTTAAAGCATCTCAATGGCAGACATGCCATTTTCGCAAAGCCAGCAGCAGTAATATTACTAAGACAAGAAACGTTTGGATATTTGAGTCTTATCATACATTTGCCCACCTCCTGAAGTTGCTGCACTATTTGCACATAACTAATATTGAGCACCATTGATTCACCATTATTTTAACAGCAAAGTCTAGACCATTTTCTCTCTCAACTATCCCCCTATCCAACTCCTAGTTACTCACACAAACATAGCATCATTAATTTCTCCCTTCCTTCTTACAGCAGGGTTAATATTCAATTTCACTGCTTGGGTAGTAACTCACAGAACTAATCATATACCCATTATAAAGCCCAGTTATCGTTTCCATCGAAATCAATGGGATGAGAATAGGGCTGGTTCCACAACAGATAGCGATCTTCACCATCAGATTACCATTTAAGCAGCAAAGTTAAAAATTAAGCCTGCTTAGCGTCTCCAATCTCTTAATGCTTTAATGCTCCTTAATGCTTCAATAGTCTGAGTCAGAAGGTTGTGCATTAAGTCCCACTTCGTGACTTTTGTACAAAAGTAAAGGCTGACACCCCAATGTAGCACTGAGCAAGCATCAACCTTTGGATGAGACATTAAACAAAGTTACTGTTTGTCTCCTCATGGGGGAACAAAAAAATTCCAGTACACTATTTCAAGAAGTAGTGGGGGAGTTAGTTCTCTATGATGTCCTTGCCAACATTTACCCCTCAATCACCATTTAAAAATTCTAATTATTCAAATACTATTTGTGTGATCTTGCTGAACACAAGTTGATTTTCATTCCACCTACACAACAACAATGACTACACTTTAAGAGTATTAAATTAGTTGTAAAGTGCTATGAGACATCTAGAGGCCATGAAAGGTGCTTTTTAAAAACAATTCTCTTTTTCTTTGTTGCCACCTAAATAAATATTCTGATCTCCAAACAATTCTCTCTCACCTACAACACAGACTACTTTCATTCCATCTATTTGTGAAGTGTCTTGAAGAGCCATATTCTGTTAAGGTGCTAAGCAAATGCAAGTTGTTGTCTTAGTCAAAATCACTAATGTCATGCACATGTTGTTACACTTATGCTCCCTACTATATTCAAGACTTTTTCCACCAACTGTCTTCGGTGGTTCTTCACCATACTGTGCTCTCATAGCTGCACATAGTTAGTGTAGCCCTAAATTTCAACATTTTAAAAATTCTGTTATTGTACAATCATCTCCACTATACCTAGAGCTTCACTGTTGGTAGCATCGCATCAATCATTTATATTAACCTTTCCGCAGCATCACTCAAAATGAGCCATCTTTGACATATATACTGCCCACCACTATCAAAACTGATTCAATGTTGCTACACTGTCAATGTAAGAGGTGTCTTCCCATGCCATCTTTTTGATGCCTATCACCACTAACCTTTGATCCTGACTTGGTCAGCTCTTCCATGCTTCCCTCAGACTAAAGCATGTGGCACAAAACCATGACCTTAATTTGATCCTGAACTAAGCTTTTTAGCCCCATAACTGACCAGTTGTCATTCCTCAAAGCTCAGCAAAATCACTGCAAGATCTTGTAGAAGTTTAAATCCTATTTTGCTTTACTATCTGGAAGAGCTCCTTCAGCTTTGTGCTCCTGATTCCCAGAGTGTTGACTGTTGCCCACTTCTGCTACAGCAACATTGTTGATGATTATACCCTTGCTCCCTGGGATTCTCTCAACTAAGCCATGTTGCCATCTTCAAAAGTGCAGTTTCTTCCAACAACTGAGGGAGCACCATATAAATTTCTGATAATTAACGTCAACTTTGTATTACCTAAAAATTGCGTGTGTTATGTTTGGAGCTCCATCATTAATAACTTGAAGAGGTAATTTAAAGAAAAGGGTTATGCTTCTACACAACACCTTATCAGTGTTAACTGAAACTCTGAACCTCAATAAAACATCTAGAAATCAGGGTTGCGAAATGGAACAGTAAATGGCTTGAAGAGGTAATTTTTAAAAAGGGTTATGCTTCTACGCAGCATCTTATCAGTGTTCATTGAAACTCCAGAAAATGTTAAATAAAACATTTAGAAATCAGGGGTATGAACTGGAACAGTAAATGGTTTTCTAAAGGAGGGCAGGTGCGTTTATGGTTGAGAACCATAGTAGTGGGTTAGCTGCTGCTTCACAACACCAGGGACCCGGGTTCGATTCCCGGCTTGGGTCACTGTCCTGTGCGGAGTCTGCACGTTCTACCCGTGTCTGCGTGGGTTTCCTCCGGGTGCTCTGGTTTCCTTACACAGTCTGAAAGATATGCTGATTAGGTGCACGGGCCGTGCTAAATTCTACCTCAGTGTACCCGAACAGGCGCTGGAGTGTGGTGACTAGGGGATTTTCACAGTAACTTCACTGCAGTGACTTGTGACACTAAATAAATAAAAAAATCTCTTCCAGAAGCAAAGGGGCAGCTTATAGGCAGGTCAGTCTTGTTTAACCCAGCTGTTGATTTTTCTTCGCTGTGCAAGGGGGAAGGCAGGTTTTTGGACAGGGGAAGAAGCGACACTCACGGTACCAATAGACAGGGTAACAGCCCTTGTCCACCACGTTGACTTCATAGAGGCCTCCGCGGACACAGACGGTCTTGACGGTGTCCAGGCTGGAGTCGGTGGCCACGGCCTTGCTGTACTCCCGGTACATGAGCTCGATTCGCAGCGAGTCGTAGCCGATGAAGGGTTTCCAGGTCTTGCGGTCCTCCTTGTAAAACCAGCGGACCTCCTCGGAGCCCAGCTCCCCCACCACGTCGTAGCGGTGCCGGACGCTGCTGGCGCGGCTCCGCTTGCGGTTGACCGAGGTGTCGCTGCCGCTGAAGTCGGCCTCCTCGCCCTCCAGGTAAGGCAGCGAGGCCTCCGACTCGGCCGTGAACAGGTCGAAGGTCTCCTCGCTCAGCGAGCGGTACATCTCCAGGCCGAAGCGGCCCGAGCGCCGGCGCCGGTGCTGCTGCGGTGAGGTGCCGGGCGAGGAGCGGGTGGACGGCGGCTTCTCATCGCTCGACGCCGCTTGCTGCTGAGGCGGCGGCAGGGGTGGTGGTGGCGGCGGTTCCATGCTGCGCCCAGGCCTCTCCGCCCGCCCGCCGGCCAGTCCAGCCCGGCCTGCCCTGCCCTCGGAAGGCTGGCTCCTTAGGAAGCTGCTCCTACTCGGACTCCGCCTTCCCGCCGCTCATCAGGCGGAGAGGGAGGGACCGAGCGGGGTGGGGTGGCCAGCCGGCCGGCCTCAGTGAGCTCCCTGCCGGGTGGGCGGCTCTCTCTCTCCCCCCAACCCTCTCCTCAGACACGCTGCTTCTCTCCTCGGCCTCGAACTGTCACAGTGCTGCCGGCAGCGAGTCCCTCTCTCTCTCTCCCCACTTCCCGCCGCTCGGCCCCCGGCCACAGCCCGCGTCACAACGCCGCACGTCAGCCCCTGGAGACAGACACAGGCCGGCCCGGGATCCCCGGGCTGGGCTGGGCTCCCCGGGCCGGGACTCAGCCTCCCCACGTTAGTTCAGGGACCGGGAGCTCACACCACACCCAGACAGGACTCTGTTGGATCTCCCGCCTGGACCGAGAGTCCGTCCGGCTGCCTGCTGGGAACCAGGCCCCGTTACCTAGGGGATTCGGATAGACCGGCTTGCGTGGGCCGAGTGGCCTGTGACATTCCGTGAGTGAGAGCAATCCTGAGGATGGATCATTTCCACCTACAATAAGTACACCTGACTGAATTAACTTCTGAAAATCTTACTATAGATCCTTGATTTTATTTCTTGGCTTTAAAAAATTTCATTTGCAAATTAAAGACTTTATTTATAATTACTCTACCTGGAAAGATGATGTGAATCAATTTTATTCTTACGGCCAGGCCATCATTATTGCCTTTAGAAATTGGTGAACCATCTTCTACATTTCGGAATCACAAATTGCTCTTGGTCATGATTAAGCCAGACTGACCAAGCACAACACATTATCTTCTCCAACTAGATAGGTGAATGACAATCTCTTCCTTCCATGCAAGGGTGAAGTGCCCAATTTTGAGACATTGGAACTCCAAGAAAATGTGTTGGTTATGTCATTTTTAGATCTACTATGAGATTCTTTCCCTATGTATTGATCATTTGAGTCCCCCAAAAGTGAGTAAAATTATACTTCACGTGAAAAATATTAGTGCCGGTAGGTGGAAGGAATGTTATTTTGAACCATGTGGTACTTTGAATCATTGGTCTTTTAGCACAGCTAAAATTTTGTTCTGCAACAGTTCAGTTATATAATTCAAGCTTGTTTAAAACTTTACTTACCAAAATGATACCACAATAGTTTCCACAACAGGTGGGGTGGCACGGTTGTTCAGTGGCTAGCACTGTTGCCTCACAGCGCCAGGAACCTGGGTTCGATTCCTGGCTTGGGTCACTGTCTGTGTGGAGTTTGCACATTCTTCTCGTGTCTGCTTGGATTTCCTCCCACAGTCCAAAGATGTGTGGCTTGGGTTGATTGGCCATAGTAAATTGTCCCTTGGTGTCAGGGGGACTGGCGGGGACTGGTGCATGAAGTTACAGGGATGGGGGCTGGGTGGGATTGAAGTTGGTGTGGACTCAATGGGCCGAATGGCCTCCTTCTGCACTGCAGGGATTCTATGAACAGGTCTAGTTGCATGTTTCTTAAGGAAGAGGCTGATCTTGTCCTTGAGTTCCCTGCCTATTGGTGATATCGCAGCCAGGTTGTGACATGTGGTGTTGGATCCCAATTCCCCCAGGGGGGGGGGGGGGGGGGTGGTGGGGAGGTGTTGTGGCTCATGGAATCTTACAAACACAAGAGGTGATACTCAGTTTATGAGAATACTTGAGTGCGATGGTGTTATAATGAAGTTCATATGACTGAAACCTTGCTCACATTCTGCAGTGCTGCTTGGAATTGCTTGTGTACAATTTAGCAATGGTCGTAAATCCTGGGGTAAATAACAGAAAATGCTGGATTAACTCGGGTCTGGCAGCATCTGTGGAGAGAGAGAAACGCAGTCTTTTGAGTCTATTGTGTTGTCCAGCTTCCTCAACATATTTTCTGAATGCAGGTATTATAGAATTAGGTGACAATTTAAACAGCTTATAGATAAGATATTGCTGATTCTCCACAACCTGGTTGTGTTAAGAATTTGGGAAAGTTAAAGCTGAACTTGAGATGAAAACAACATAACAGCCAAGTACAAAACTAACAGACATCGCGAGGAATGAAATGTGATTTACTCAGTAACAAAATTAGCAAGCATCTGGAGAACTTGAGTGAATTGCTCTATCAGTAAAAAATGTTTATCAGAGATCAGTGAATCTATACAATGGATGACTTATGAAAGCAAGGAATGAGAAAATCCACAGGGTGGCATATCAAAGCATCCTCACTAGAAAGCAGGCTAATGCTCCAGAAGCCACTGTCCATCTAATAGCCAGGCAGGCCAAAACCTTCAGAGAGGCCAGTTCCATCCAACATTTAGAGCCATGGCAGATTGCAGATATTCTCCTCTAAAAGGTGGAGTTTCATACATTTGCTGAACCAGCAAAATACAGTTTCCCAGATCTGGTCATTTAAGCTGTATTGGGTGGTAACTATGAGCTGGATTTGACTTATTAAATTAAAGTGGATGTTGTTGGGAAAAGGGGTGTCTTAGTGAGTTCAGGAACATGGGTATATTTTGGGAGCAAGAGGTAATTTCAGACCAAGATCGCAAGAAACTCTAAAGAGTTGTGAACATAGCCCAATCCATCGCGAAACCAGCCTCCCATCTACTGACTCCGTCTACGCTTCCTGCTGCCTTGGAAAAGCAGCCGGCATAATCAAGGTTCCCATGCACCGTGGGCATACATTCTTCCACCTTCTTCCGTCAGGAAAAAGATATAAAAGTCTGAGATCAAGTACCAACTGACTCAAGAACAGGTTCTTCCTGGCTGCCATCAGACTTTTGAATGACCTACCTTATTCTCTACACCCTGGCTATGACTGTAACATACATTCTGCACCCTCCCCTTTCCTTCGCCCCGATGTACTCTATGAACAGTATACTTTGTATGGTGCACAAGAAACATATATCAATACATGTGATGATAAAGCAGATAAAAGTCTTTATTATTAAATGTACTTAAGTGTCAGAGTGCATATAGTCTTCTTACCTTTAATAAATCTTTATTAATTGTTTTCATAAAGATTGGGTTGTACATTGCTCCTCACATTAGTCCAAACAAATATACACCACTACGAGCCAGTGTTTCAAGGTGGGACACTCTCCCATGTAATATCAGTGGAGTTTGTAACAAGTAGCCTTGGTCAAGAATGTGCAATTGGTTAATCAGCGATGTTTAACTGGATTGGCTTCAGATGCTAAATGAGAATCTTTCAATGACATGGTTGTGAACATTTGATTTTCTAAAAAGCAAGATGGGTAAGAAACTACTGAACCTCACTGTTGCTCTCTAATGAAAATGTTCCCTGTGTGATGGCAACTTTGGCCTTGGGTTCTTGTGCCAGGTCGTTCTTTCAGTCCACACAAGATGTATATGCTGTGAAGGATCAGTTTGTCTGCGTGCACAATTGTGTGTTTCTGGGAACATGCTGAGTTCATGTAATGTGTCATACATCACAACTAAGTCTAAGAGAAACTATCAAAGAAATTCTCTTCAATAGATCCTCGTAGGCTTTCCTGTCAGGCGCAGACCTTGTTTCGTCTTTCGTTGCTAGTTCAAAATGGGCAGAACTCTCTGGCTGTGCTGGTCTAAAAGCCAGAAATTCCCACCTCACTATCAATGGTGTTTCACGTTCTCTGCAACCCACCTGCTAAAATTCCAGTGACAGGTGGGATGGGAGAATTCTGGCCAATGCGCCGCACAGCCAACAGTGTTCAAAATGAACTTGCCACCCACCAGGCGCTTAATGTGGCCTATTTTGGAAATTTGTTTTAATTCAGCAGTGCATTTTGCAAGTTGTCTCTGAGAGGTGATCTGTTCTACACAGAGTACAATTTGTCCATAAATTAATGGAAACAGTTCACTCCACTAACTTCTGTCATCAAATCACTCTTTGCAAGTTCTAATCTATGATTTAGACTGACAAATAATAATGTCTGGGTATTGCACTGAGTCTGTTAGCTACATCTGATTTGGTGCCCGGTGTAACACTCGCTTCGTCATTAGCAGATGCTACAAGATGCTACTTCAGAAGGCGTCATCAAAACCAGATGTCTTGAGACATTCAAGAAGTTACGTAACTATTGTATCAACTTTTTAATTTGAAAGTTCAGTTAAATCTAGAAGTGTCAGTCATATTTCCTATTACTTTCACACTTCAGGTAGACTGCTGGAGTAGTTTTGCAATAAGAATTGCAATTTTACCCTTTTTATTACTTTGATATACTGGCAAAGTTTCTTCCTCATCTCGGTAGCTATGTGGTGACTAATTTCTGCAGCACCAACAGGGATGCAACCCAATTCCCATGTCAGCACCATTTTTTGCTTTGGAGTTCCAGCAAGCCAGAGTGAGGTCTGTTGTTTTGAGCCGAGTAATATACAGAATAGAAAATTACAAGTTGCCTTTAGATTTGAATTCAGATTGTCTCAAATTTTTCCAGGACTGTTTTTGTTTTTTCAGCAACATGTTATGCAGTAATGTGAGCTTTCAACAGTTTGTGTTCTGCAATTTTTTTCTCAGATTTCAAACATGCACTTTGGTGGATCCATTGTAGTCACACTGGCACAAAATTCATAAATTCTAAATCCCTTGGATGTAAAGAGTGATAGGTTATCAATATTTACACACACTTCACACCCAGGATTTTCGTCCTTGTAGTCTATCCAAGGATATGTCTCTTTTTTAAAAATTTCCTTTTCCACATATCTTCTTGGAATACGAACCTGCCATTGTATCAAGATCTGTTTCAATATTACATTGTGTGGTCAGTTTTGAATCTGAGGCAGTTGCAGCACTCAAGTTCTCCCCTCCATTATCACTCAGTTTGACAGTACTTGAATGTCCAGTCTCAACAAAAGGAGGTTCTGCTTTTTTGTTTTGCAATCATTGTGTTGTTATCAGGCCCAGCTATGCTACAGATTTATGAAGCGGGTTACTGGCCTCAGGGCCAACTCACAAAGCAAAATGCCTTGGTATGATTTGGAAATCACCAACTTTAGAGAATAAATTAAAACTGACCTCCTTATCTTCTCTTGCATTTTTAGTTTTACATCATATCTATAATTTATTTCAAAATAAATTATGAAGCTGCTGAGTCACTATTTTATTTACACAAATAATTAAGGGGGTTGTCTTTTCAGTTGAACATTTTTCTCTCTACTTGGGTCTTGGTGTGAAATGCAATACCTGTCCCACAACCACGATTTTCTTGACGTTTATGATCAGGGAGAACAAGTTGCAAACATGGAAGAAACAGTCCGTGAGTCTTGCTAGCTGAGTTGCCAGGTGGGTGACTAGTGCAGCATTCTCTGATCACGGCGTGATGTATTTTTGTCTTTGCTCTCAAGTTTTGATTTTTGTAGATTTTTGCTGTCTGACCTATAGCTGAAGGGCAGCAAAAGATCAGGAGTATGGAGAACATGCCAAACAGACTGGGGCCTATGACACACGGGCTCAGACATGTCCACATGATGATGGTGTACCCAAGGGCTATCTGTATGGTGAGATAGCTGGGGCCTGATGATCAGTGGAATGCCCAAAACTCCTCTTTAAGGATGCTTGCAAATGTGACATAAGGCCCCACAATATTGATTATTGCACTTGGAAGCCTCTAGTTGACAACAGAAGAAAATGGTGAATCTTCCCTTGGGCTGGCGTACGCCACAACATTGACCACGGGCTGTAGTGGCTTGGCAACAGGTGCCAATGCTGAAAGCAACAACACTTGGAAACTTCGTATGCGGCACTTGTGGTCAAACCTTGATTGGCTTCTTGAGCCATCAACAAAGAGGCTCAATATGAAGACTTGTCATCCAAAACGGATGGTTTGCTGCATGTCCACCACCTTCCATAGATGGAACATTACTGATGTTGACAGAAACCCTTAAGTTCATGTTGGGATGGATTAAACTATTGCAGGCATTGACGGCTGTTCAGCACCTCTCCCAAGAGAATCATAAAAGCCCTACAGTGCGGAAGGAGGCCATTCGCCCCATTGAGTCTGCACCGACAAAAATCCCACCTCGGCCTTACCCCCACTATACAACACATTTACCCCACTAATCCCTCTAACCTATGCATCGCAGAACACTAAGGGGCAATTTAGCATAGCCAATCAACCTAACCCACACCTTTGGACTGTGGGAGGAAACTGGAGCACCCGGAGGAAACCCACGCAGACACGGGGAGAACATGCAAACTCTACACCGACAGTGACCAAAAATTTGCTTTCATATTGACAATACTTGTTAATCAGAAAATATTCCAATGTGTTTGATAAAAGCAGTATCAAAAATAAAAACAAAATATTATCTACAGCAGATGAGGGTGTATCCATTGAAAAACAGCAGCGGTCAATGTCTTTGGCTTTTCCTCAGGATAAAAAAAAAGGATACTAAGCAGAAGGAGATATTAGTGGAGTTTGATATTAAATGGATTTTAAGAAAAGAATGGAGGTGGAGAGGTAGCAGATTTAGAGAGGCGATTCCAATGTGTAGGTTTAGTAGCTGAAGGCACAGCAGCCAAAGGTGAGGAAAATGAGAAAATCATAAGATGTAGGAGCAGAGGTAGGCCATTCAGTCCATCGTCTCTGCTCTGCCATTGAGTGAGATCATGACTGACCTGATATGATAATCCTCAACTCCACTTTCCCACCTTCTCCCCATAAACCTTGATTTCCTTACTGAATAAAATCTGTCTATCTCAGCCTTGTACTTAACCTGGCCTCCACAGCCCTTTGTGGTAAAGAATTCCACAGGTCCACTACCTTCTGAGAAGGAATCCCTCCTTAACTCTGTCTTAAATGGTTGATCACTGACTCTGCGATTATGGCCTCTGGTTCTAGTCTCTTCACATATGGGAAACAACCACGCAGCATCTATGCTGTCAAGCCTTCTGAGAATTCTATATGTCTCTAAGGTCGCCTCTCATTCTTCTAAACTCCAGTGTGTACAAGCCCAACCTACTCCACCTCTCCTCATAAGAAAATCCCTCCATTCCCAGGATCAACCTAGTGAACCTTCTCTGATTTGCCTCCAGTACCACTATATCTTTCCTTAAATAAGGGGACCAAAACTGTTCACCACAGTATTCAAGTGTGGCCCAACTAGTGCCTTGTATAGTTTTAGCAAGACTTCCCTATTATACTCCATTCCCTTTGAAATAAAGGCTAACGTTCCATATGCCTTCCCTATTACCTGCTGAACTTGCATGCTAGCTTTTATGATTTATGCACGAGGGACTCCCAAATTCCTCTGTGCTGCAGCTTTCTGCTGTCTTTCGCCATTTTAATAATATTCAGCTCCTTTATTCTTCCTACCCAAGTGCATAACTTCACATTTTCCTACATTTATATTCCATTTCCCCTGTTAATGCCCACTCAGGGGGAGACAGTGGCAGAGTGATATTGTCACTGAACGAATAATCCAGAGATGCAGGGTAATGTTCTGGGGACATTATCTCACCATGACAGATATTGAAATTTGAATTCGGTAAAAATCTGCAATTAAAAGACTAATGATGACCATGAAACCATTGTCGATTGTCATAAACACCCACCTGGTTTACTAATGTCCTTGAGGGAAGGAAATCTGCTATCCTTACCTGGTCTGGCCAACATATGGGTGGTACGGTGACACAGTGGTTAGCACTGCTGCATCACAGCGTCAGGGACCCGGGTTCGATTCCTGGCTTGGGTCACTGTCTGTGTGGAGTTTGCACATTCTCCCCGAGTCTGCGTGGGTTTCGTCTGGGTGCTCTGGTTTCCTCCCACAGTCCAAAGATATGCAGGTTAGGTGGATTGGCCATGCTAAATTGCCCCTTAGTGACAGGGGACTAGCTAGGGTAAATGCATGGGGTTATGGGGATAAGACCTGGGTGGGATTGTGTGCAGACCCGATAGGCCAAATGGCCTCCTTCTGCACTGTAGGATTCTATGATAATATGACTCAATAATATGGTTGACTTGTAGCTAGCATCTGAAATGACTGAGCAAGATACTCCAGTTCAGGACAATTAGGGATGGGCAATAAATGCAGGCCCAGCCAGCGAAACCCACATCCCATGACTAAATTTTTAAAAAACTTAACATGTCTGTATCCCTCTGTTGACTCTTCAGGCGGAATTTTTCGAGACTTTTTTTAAGTGTCCTGCTAGCGTGAGAATGGGAGAGTTCGTGATCCGTTTTTTGAGTAAGTTTTCACACCCAATCTTATGCACTTCTCTGAAATGATGGGCTAGTCAGTTTCTAGCCGGAGAGGCTGTGGGCTGGGCTTAATCGGCCAACCAGCCTGCAGAGGGAGGCATTGCGAATGTGTGGACCTCTGATGCTGCACATGCACATTAACAGTAGCAGGGGTCGGACAAACAGAGAGAGCTGTCAGGCCCTTGCTACTGCAGGCAACCTCAACCGGTAATCTCTCCCACTCCCCCCACAATTGCGGGGGCCCGCCGCCCGAGATGCTGCCCCCCTCCACCGCCTAGACTGATTGCGGCTCTCATTCCCTCCCTCATCGATCGCAGGCAGAGTGGCAGCGGGTCTCTCTCCCCCCGCGCCCCCCCCCCCTGCAATTGGCCCTGCCCCTGGCACTGCCTGGTGGGTGGTACCAAGGTGCCCAGCGGGCATTGCCCAGGTGCCAGGGTTGCATCTTCACACAGCAACCTTTAAACGTACCGTACAAGAGCATACTTCTGTATTTCCTTTTCCCATGTTTTCTGCCTAAAGACAGGTCTGAGCCACAGTGTCACAACCCTCCAACCCGGGTGGAGCAAAGAGGCAGGTACCAAATCCTCACCTGCCAGAATGAGGATTGAACCATGTGCTTTTGACAGCAATCTGATTCCCACTGACCATTGAGCCAACACCCCCCCCATCTACCACCCAACCCCTCTTCCCCCCCCCCCCCCCCCCCGATCCTTTTCCACAGAACAGTAGTCGAACAATCAATACCTTATTTTTGAGTGGGGTTATTCTATCATAGAAACTACTATCCTTCCCCAATTGGTCTATGACTATCCTTCAACAGTTTTTGAGATCCTTAAGAAACACAACTCTAAGTATGTCCAATGTGGTGCCAGAAATCCTGTTCCAGACAGATGAGGGTTCTTGGTGCACCATGCGCTAAGTGCTATTAGAATATTCACATTTGTTGATCTTGCATTTTCAGACAAACGTAACTTGTGGCTCTGCTAATGCAGTGTTTGTGAAGCACATTATTGGCTCCAATGTTTTTCTCCAAAGCTATTATCTGTCAGCTGATGGGAGATGTTGCAATTTGAGCAAGTGTGGTGTGCGTGGTTTCCAACTTAGCATCATTGTCGCTGCGGCTGAAAGACACTGTACGTCCTGTAAATTCATTTCCAAACACTGCTGAGATTTCAGTTTCAGTTCCACATAATTTTCACACTTTGACTATTAACTGTTTAATCACTTACATGGGCTTGATTTCACTTTGGAGAGATAGAAAAGCAAATTATTAATAAGCATCATCTGTGCTTTCTGTTGCCGGTTTTTGGAATCCAGATTAATTGTTTTTTAAAAACAGCTTATTTAATTTACTCAGCAGTTATCATTGTCAGTCTATCATGTTGGCTCGAAACATAATGAAGTATCTTCTACTTAATGTAAACAGAGATTTGGGATGGAGGCAGAGGTGGATGGGGTGGGAACTCTCCACTGGTTGGAGTCATCCCTAGCACAAAGGAAGGTGGCATGGTTGTTGGAGGCTATCATACTGGTCCCAGAGTTTTTAAAATTCTTTTGCAGGATGTGGTTGTTGCTGACTCAGCATTTATTGCCCATAAGAACATAAGAAATAGGAGCAGGAGTAGGCCATCTAGCCCCTCGAGCCTGCCCCGCCATTCAATAAGATCATGGCTGATCTGAAGTGGATCAGTTCCACTTACCCGCCTGATCCCCATAACCCCTAATTCCCTTACCGATCAAGAATCAATCTATCCGTGATTTAAACATATTTAACGAGGTAGCCTCCACCACTTCAGTGGGCAGAGAATTCCAGAGATTCACCACCCTCTGAGAGAAGAAATTCCTCCTCAACTCTGTCCTAAACTGACCCCCCCCCCTTTATTTTGAGGCTGTGCCCCCTAGTTCTAGCTTCCTTTCTAAGTGGAAAGAATCTCTCCACCTCTACCCTATCCAGCCCCTTCATTATCTTATAGGTCTCTATAAGATCCCCCCTCAGCCTTCTAAATTCCAACGAGTACAAACCCAATCTGCTCAGTCTCTCCGTATAATCAACACCCCTCATCTCTGGTATCAACCTGGTGAACCTTCTCTGCACTCCCTCCAAGGCCAATATATCCTTACGCAAATAAGGGGACCAATATTGCACACAGTATTCCAGCTGCGGTCTCACCAATGCCCTGTACAGATGCAGCAAGACATCTCTGCTTTTATATTCTATCCCCCTTGTGATATAGGCCAACATCCTATTTGCCTTCTTGATCACCTGTTGCACCTGCAGACTGGGTTTTTGCGTCTCATGCACAAGGACCCCCAGGTCCCTTTGCACAGTAGCATGTTGTAATTTTTTCCATTTAGATAATAATCCAATTTGCTATTATTTCCTCCAAAGTGAATAACCTCACATTTGCCAACGTTATACTCCATCTGCCAGATCCTCGCCCACTCACTCAGCCTGTCCAAATCTCTCTGCAGACCTTCTACGCCCTCCACACGATTCATTTTTCCACTTATCTTTGTGTCGTCTGCAAACTTTGTTACCCTACACTCCGTCCCCTCCTCCAGATGGTCTATATAAATGGTAAATAGTTGAGGCCCCAGTACCGATCCCTGCGGCACGCCACTAGTTGCCATCCGCCAACCAGAAAAGCACCCATTTATTCCGACTCTCTGCTTCCTGTCGGATAGCCAATCCCCAATCCATGCTAACACCCTACCCCCAACTCCATGTGACCCAATCTTCTTCAGCAACCTTTTGTGAGGCACCTTATCAAAAGCCTTTTGGAAATCCAAAAACACCGCATCCACCAGTTCCCCTCCGTCAACCGCACTAGTCACATCTTCATAAAAATCCAACAAGTTCATCAAGCACGACTTTCCCTTCATGAATCCATGCTGCGTCTGCTTAATCGAACCATTCTTATCCAGATGGCCTGCTATTTCTTCTTTAATGATGGATTCCAGCATTTTCCCAACTACAGACGTTAAGCTAACCGGCCTGTAGTTACCCGCCTTTTGTCTATTTCCTTTTTTAAACAGCGGCGTAACATTAGCCGTTTTCCAATCCGCCGGCACTACCCCAGAATCCAATGAATTTTGATAAATAACCACTAACGCATCCGCTATTACCTCTTGACATTTCTTTTAGTACCCTGGGATGCATTCCATCCGGGCCCGGGGACTTGTCCACCTTCAGTCCCGTTAGTCTACCAAGCACTGCCTCCCTGGTAACATTAATTGTATTGAGTACCTCTCCTCCTCCCAACCCTCTATCGTTAATATTCGGTAAACCATTTGTGTCTTCCACTGTGAAGACCGACACAAATAACTTATTTAAAGTTTCAGCCATTTCCTCATTTCCCACTATTAAATCCCCCCTCTCGTCCTCCAAGGGTCCAACATTCACTCTTGCCACTCTATTCCTTTTTATATATTTGTAAAAGCTTTTACTATCATTTTTTATATTTAGAGCTAGCCTAGCTTCATAACCTATCTTTCCTTTCTTTATCGCTTTCTTAGTCGTTCTTTGTTGTTTCTTAAAGTTTTCCCAATCTTCCGATTCTCCACTATTTTTGGCCACTCTGTACACATCGGTCTTTAATTTAATACTCTCCTTAATTTCCTTCGTTATCCACGGCTGGCTATCCCTTTTCTTACAGTCCTTCTTTATCACCGGAATATATTGTTGCTGTGTACTGAAAAGGATCTCCTTAAAAATGCTCCACTGTTCCTCAGCTGTCCTACCTACCAGTCTGCTCTCCCAGTCCACCTTAGCCAATTCAGCCCTCATCCTATCGTACTTCCCTCTGTTCAAACAGAGGACACTGGTATGGGACCCTACTTTCTCCTCTTCCATTTGTATCAGAAATTCGACCATATTGTGATCACTTGACCCAAGAGGGTCCTTCACAAGAACATCCTTAATTCTACCTACCTCGTTACACATTACCAGATCTAAGATAACTCGTTCCCTCGTTGGTTCTGTAACATACTGTTCAAGGTAACTATCCCGACAGCATTCTAAGAACTCTTCCTCCATCCCACCCCTTCCAACTTGAGTCAGCCAATCAATATGCAGGTTGAAGTCCCCCATGATTATTGCCGTTCCGTTTTTGCACGCATCCATTATTTGCTTGTTTATAGCCCTCCCCACCTCAACATTATTATAGCCATCCCTAATTGCTTTTGATAAGATGATAATGGTGAGCTGCCTTCTTGACCTGCTCCAGTGCATGTGGTGTAAGTACATCCACAGTGCTGTTGGGAAGGGAGTTCCAGAATTTTGACCCAGCAACAATGAAGGAATGGCAATATAGTTCCAAGTCAGGACGGTGTGTAGCTCATGTTGTGGGGGAGCAGGGTGCGGGGTACTTATAGGCAGTGGTGTTTCCATGTGTCTGTTAACCTTGTCTTTCTAAGTAGTAGAAGCCATGGGTTTGGATGGTGCTGTCAAAGGAGCCTTGGTGAATTGCTGCAGGGCATCTTGTACTTTGTATGCACTGCTGTCACTGTGTGTCAATAGTGAAGGAAGTCAGTGTTGAAAATGGTAGATAGGATGCCAATCAAGCAGGCTGCTTTGACCTGGACGGGGTTGAGCTTCTTCAGTGTTGTTGAAGAATATTCATCACACTCCTGAATTGTGCCTTATAGATGGAGGGCAGGTTTTGGGGAGTCAGGAGGGGAGTTATGCCACAAAATTCCTAGCCTCTGACCTGCTCTTGTAGCCCTTTACCTCTTCTATGCTCACCATCCAAGGTCCAAAACATTCATTCCTGGTTAAGCAGTGTTTCACTTGCACCTCTTTCAATTTGGTCTATTGTATTCGCTGCTCCCAATGTGGTCCCCTCTATATCGGAGAGACCAAGCGTAGACAGGGTGATCGCTTTGCTGAGCACCTTCGGTCAGTGCACAATCTGGATCCTGACCTTCCGGTTGCTTTCCATTTTAACACACAATTCTGCTCCCATGCCCTCATGTCTGTCTTTGGCTTGCTGCAATGTTCCAGTGAAGCTCAACGCAAACTGGAGGAACAGCATCTCATCTCCGTGGCACAGTGGTTAGCACTGCTGCCTCACAGCTCCAGGGACCTGGGTTCGATTCCCGGCTTGGGTCAATGTCTGTGTGGAGTTTGCACGTTCTCCCCGTGTCTGCGTGGGTTTCCTCCGGGTGCTCCGATTTCCTCCCACAGTTCAAAGATGTGCAGGTTAGGTGCATTGGCCATGCTAAATTGCCCCGTGGTGTCCCGGGATGTGTAGGTTAGAGGGATTAGTGGGGATAGAGCCTGGAGTGGGATTATTGTTGGTGTAGACTCGATGGGCTGAATGACCTCCTTCTGTACTGTAGGGTTTCTAAGATTCTATGATATGATTCTGGCTCGGCACTTTACAACCTTCTGGTCTCAACATTGAATTGAACAACTTCAGATGATTTGCTCTACCCCACCTCGGCCCCTTTGTTTTCATTCTATTTTATTTAATTTTTTACTGTTCTCGACCTTTTAGTTCTTTATTGTCTTTCTTCATTCTTCTTCTCCCCCCCCCCCCGCCACTCTTTCCCCCTACTTTATCCCCCTTCCCTTACATTTTCTTCCCCTTTTTCTTGTTTTACCTCTGACACATCCATCTTCCGACCCCCTCCCCTAACATCTTCATCTGTCACAGTTTACAGCTTTTCTGCCGTGTGGCCAGTCACACCCTTTATTCTCTCTGTGGACAGCCGTTAGCAGTCTTTCCCCTGGTTTCTGTAGCTATGACTCATCTTTCATTCCCTCATCCTGCAATATAAATATCTCCCCCTTTCTATGCCTTTTAGCTTTGATGTGGAGATGCCGGCGTTGGACTGGGATGCTCCGAAAGCTTATGGTATTTGCTACCAAATAAACCTGTTGGACTTTAACCTGGTGTTGTGAGACTTTTAGCTTTGACACAGGGTCATCTGGACTTGCAACGTCATCTCTTTTTTCTCCTTACAGATGCTGCCCGACCTGCTGAGATTTTCCAGCATTTTCTCTTTTGGCTTGTAGCCACAGTATGTATATGGCTGGTCTGGTTCAGTTTCTGGTAGTGGAATCCGCGGTGGTGCATGATTTCCTTCCTGTTCTTTCCTTCACTGCTGTTACCCTGCCTCATCATCAAGGCATCGTGACTCAAAGCATGAAGCAGCTTGATGGGCAAGTGGTCGCCATTTTCAACGGTTTGTGGCACGCTTCTTCCAGACATTAGAGTCAATTTCCCCAGCATCCACAGTGTTAGGTCCATCAAAATTGATTTTGCAGGAGTTCTGCCTAAATACTTGTGGGCTGGAATTTTACCGACTGCCCGCTACAGGAATCTGAGCTGGCGAGTAGGGGAACATGGAAATGTCCGTTGACCTCGGGTGGGATTTTACGGTTTCAGGATGAGCGAGGCCCTAAAATCCCGCCCGTGAAGTTTATTTCAAGAAAAACACAAGTGTTTGTTTGATAGCCCTGGAGATATCCGCCGCACACTCACACAGCGTATTCCACATCATAGCCACTTATTGCATAAAAATGTTTCCCTCATGCTACCTCTAGATCTTGGTGTCCTCTTGTTCACAATCCTTTGGTCAAAATGAACAGTTTCTCCCAACTCTTAACCAGATTCCTCTGCGTCTACAACACTGGAACCTACTGTGGCTTATCATCACCTTCTCTAGGGTAATTAGGGATAGGCAATAAATGTTGCCCTCGCCGTGACACTAACATCCTAAGAACTAATTACACCCTCAGCCCTTGTTTGGAAGTGCTGCTTCATTCACTGCCTTGCATGCATTCATCCCACTAAAAGGATCATATGATATGCAATTGTATCTGTCCGCACCTCATTATCGACTGTAAACTGACACCTGGCTTTTATTACATCTCATGGCAGCCAAATGGTATCATCACTTTATGCACTACAGAACATCTCAATAGCAGCAGAAAGACTGACAACAGGTGGTGGACCCAAACCTGAAATTGCTCGCCCCTTAGAAGAAAGAAGCTATTCATGTTCTCAGAGTGGAAAATGAGGAGTTGGAGATGGTGGAACAGAAAGGCAGGTTGCAGCTACAGATGTGTGCTGGACTTTTTCTGCTCTCCTCATCCTACTGTAACTTGCATTGCTTTCCCACGCACTATATCATGGCACTATTGTATTCTGCTTTACAGCAACCCATTCTAGCATCGCTTCCTCTTTTTCCATTTCAGGTGTTCTCATAGGGGAAACAGAGGAGCCTTTTCAGCAGCCCCAGGATGCCTGATATCACTCAGCCTAGCAATCAGCGCAGTGCTACACAAATGACAGCTTCACCAAGGACTACAAGCCCCATGGTGAAGTAAGGGGATGGGGAATCTTTTCTGATCATATCGATAACTGATTACAAAACAGATTTTGGTTATGGGTGGGGAGAAGGAAAAGTAAAAAGGGAAATAAAAATACTTTTGCTCAAAGAGAATCTTGCAAATCAACTATGAGGGTTAGGACATAAATAGCTCAATAAATATCTTTGGGAGGGAAGAATAACATTATTTGTTTCGTTATTGAGATGTGTGAAGTTGTAGGTAAATCGTATTACAACTTATCTGTGAGGCCTGAATATTTCAGTTTCATTAGCCTGAGTAACATTTTTAAACTTGTGTCATACTTTGAAATTCTTTCCATTGAAACACTTGGAGATATTTCTGAGAGACACATTAAGGCAATTTGGAAGTGTTGACTTTGTTCTCTTGTGAGTCGTGATCTATTGCTAAGATACATTTGCATTACTATATCCCTGGACAAGTGCTGTCACAATAGGACTGCAGGAAGAATCTGAAATAGTGGGCAGGATTTTTCTCCCACTCTGTGGTGTGTTTTGCGGTGGTGGGAAGCAGTGCGTGTTTGCTGGCGGCGAGATCTTATGGTCCTTTTTTATTTATTAGTGTCACAAGCAGGCTTACATTAACACTGTAATGAGGCTACTGTGAAAATCCCGTAGTCACCAGACTCCAGCGCCTGTTCAGGTACACTGAGGGAGAATTTAGCATGGCCAGTGGACCTAACCAGCACTTCTTTCAGACTGTGAGAGGAAACCGGAGCACCCAGAGGAAACCCACGCAGACACGGGGAGAACATGCAAACTCCGCACAGACAGTGATCCAAGCCAGGAATCCAACCCAGGTCCCTGGCACTGTGAGGCAGCAGTGCTAACCACTGTGCCACTGTGCTGCCCCTGCTGTTGTTAACAGAGTTCCCCAGTGAATGCACCATCACTGCTGGGAAACCCGTGGCCAGGTGATCGTTGGTAGGACTGTAACATCCCACACGGGAACAAGATTTTGGCGTATATTAATCACACCTCTCTGCAATGGGCAGGTGGTTTAAAGATGCTAAATCTCAATGTGGCCCAGCCCCCCACACAGTGCTTGCTGCTGTTTGTATAGTGGCAGGTTGTGTGGCCTGTCTTGAGTGGCAGACATCTCACACTCCCATAGTGCAGTTAGGAGTCTGATTTTAAATTCAATTTATCAAGTGAACGTTACCTCATTAGGAACGATTATCTATGTAACATTCATTGGGCAAACTGTTTTCAGGACACCCTTCGTCCCCTAAAGTATTTGACAAATGGAATTCCATATCCATTGCTTTCACAAGAGCTGGTGTGCCTACAGCTGAAGTACTTTTAACAACCCTTTTATAAGGTTGGGACTTTCTCTGAAAAAGGTAAAATGCAGCAGCTGGCATAAAAAAAACAGCGCACCCTTGCACAACTCAGCTTTGTAAAGATCCAGGTAACAAATGGCATCCAAAGGGAGAAAGAATGCAGCATCCAAATTTAGTGATGCCTCACTGGAGCACTTGGATGTAGTGGAGGCCTGCTGCAATGTCCGCTACCCTTGCTCTGGCCACAGGAGCTCCAGAAAGATCACCAATCCACCTTGGGAGGCAGTTGCAGCGGTGGCCAGTGCCAGTGCCCTGCAGAAGAGGTCAGCCACCCAGAGCAGGAAGGGAATGAATGATCTCCTGTGTTCTGTCAGGGTAAGTCAACTATTACAGCATCTCAACTCGCACACTCACGAGCCCATCACAGATTCACAAGGATCTCGCTCCCTGCCATCTCAAGGGGCATCACTCCTCACCCTCACCCAGCCTCACATCTCCATCTGGCCTCATCTCCCCCAGTGTTTTTGTCCTTATCCTATCGATGGTACCACTTGCCACCCATGCCATCCCGATCATGCCTATCGCGTGCGTCTTGTTCACGCTCTCCATCTATCTTCATGCAGGCTAAGTTGGCTCCAATCAGAAAGAGGTACCACACCGGCGGAGGAATTGCCGAGATCAGGTTCTTTCGGACTTTGAAAACAGAGCCACCCAACTGGCCGGTGAAGATGTGGACCATTCCTGTACTCACGGTGAGGTCAGCAATGCATATCCGTGAGGATCCTGCACTTCAACATCCATCAGACAACCATACTGTGAGTGATGTTTCCTGTTTCACAGTCCCATTCCATGCATTAATTATCTCTTCTTTCTTTCACAGGCACTTCTGAAAAGCTGCTGAGATCAGCCAGGATCCAAGCCATCGACTCCAGCCTCGACGAGACCTTGGAAGAGGATTCTGAGTAGAGCAACATTTGAAGACACATCAGTGCTCACCCACACCCTCCACTTGTGTAGAGTTACACATAGAGTCATAGAGTCGCACAGCACTGAAAAAACCCTTCAGCCCATTGAGTCTGCACCGATAATAACTACTGCTAATGGCGCGCTAATCGCATTTCCAGCACTTGTCCCATATCCTTCAATGTTATGATGGTTCAAGTGCTCATCCAAATATTTTTTAAAGTTTATAAGGTTTCTGGTCTCCACTACCTTCCCAAATCCCCTCTGAATCTCCTGCCCATTACCCTAAAAGTATAACACCCCCCCCCCCCCCTCGTGACTGACCCCCTCAACCAAGGGGAACAGCTGCTTCCTGTTCACCCTGCCCATACTCCTTATAATCTTATACACCTCAATCATGTCTCTGCTCTAAAGAAACCAATCCAAGCCTATCCAGTCTCTCCTTATGGCTCAAATGCTCCATCCCAGGCAACATCCTGGTGAATCTCCTCTCGTGCAATCATATCTTTCCTATAGTGAGGTGACCTGAACTGCACACAGTTCTCCAGCTGTGACCTAACCAACGTTCCGTACAGCTCCAACATTACCTCCTTGCTCTGATACTCTATGCCACAACTGATAGAAAGTAAGTGTCCCATATGCCTTCTTAACTATCCTATTCACCTGCTCTGCCGCCTTCAAGAATCTGAATAAGTACCCCAAGATCCATCTGTTCCTCTGATTTTCCTAGCGTCCTGCCATTCATTAAATGCATCACAATGGGACCTAATTCTAGAGTAGCCTCAGGCTCGCAAACTGTTGAACACAGCGCATAATCTAATCCACAGCAGGTGGAGGCAGGGACATCGCAGGCTGCCAGCATTCAGAGCACAGCTAGCAGCCAGGACTCTGCTGAGTCTGAGCCAGATGATGAGCCTCCAGAGTTGGTCCTAAATCAGTTGCTGGAGCTCTAACAATGAGAGAACATTAGGAATGTCGACTGTACTTCTCAGATTGCAAGGCACAATGGAGGAGTCCATCCACCTTACAGCATGCCGATGCACTAAGGCCAATACTGGTAGGATGGTGGCTGCCATAGGAGACCTTGGTTCAGGACATCAGTCCTGCTTTGCTGCACGATCTGCACTCTATTAATGCAGCCCTTGGTAGCAACCATCAGTGTCAATGTGAGAGATTGGGTGGGTCATCCCAACTCACTCCAGCTGCACCCAACTCACTGCAGCTGCCCCCTTCTCCTCAAGAAGTCAGCCAGGGCTCTCGGGCACCCACTGGGAGGAGCACCAGCAGCTTGAGATCCTGGGGCCATGACCCAGGTGACTTCGGGAGTGTCCAGCTGATCCAAATCTCCTCTTCCTGTGACTCCTTCAGTTTCAGTTCCCCGGGCCAAGTGAGTGCACCTGTCCCACAGCAGGACACCCAAAGGGCTTTACCCTTCAGAGGACGCCCACCAAGGTAATCACAGACAACAGAGTGTAGAAGTTGGCAGGCTACCTCCACCTCCGCTGTGGATGTCGGGGGAACACCAAGATGTAATGGAGATGTCCATTACATCTTGGTGTTGGTTGGACAATGTGAGCATAGGTGTTAACGTTTGTACATAATGTTAACAAATGTAAATACTCTTGCAGTCATTTCATGTCACCTTGTCCATGCTTCTTATGAGGAGCTGTGTTAATGTTGATCAGGTATGAAACCTTGCACACACTAATGGCAATTGCCTGTGTCGCGGTCTCTCATTGTGCAGTGTGTTACCATCTGACAACAGTTAGTGCCTCATCTTAATGTCACTCTCCATATCAAAATTGCCTGCGGATTAATGTAAAGTGTGATTACTCTGCAGGGTCCCAGGATGTGCTTTATTGGCATTGTACCACCGAGGCAGTGATATCCTCACATCTCACCTGCATTCATGAAAGGTGAAGATATCCAAAAGACCGGTGCGAGGGCTCCCGTTTTCACGCTGTCCTGACACTTAGAAACTTTTTAGGAAAATCGCCTCCATAGTGTTTAAGGGAAGAGAAGGATCGTACTCTCAAACTCCATCTTCTTGCTGTCTCCTGGCAGGGTCTGCATGATATGAGGCTCTTCACAGAGTTTATGTGCACTGCCCTCAGCCAGACAGGTGTCCAACGCTCACAGATGTAATGTGATTTCAGCTAAAAGTCAGAGCACCTTGCCACCGCAAGTTGACAAATGGCACACTTGTGTGCACGCGTTGAGATGTCCAACTTTGAATGGCTGCAACCCAGAAATTGTGACTATTGCGGGGAGAAGGATCTCTTCACTAAGTTGGTGTTTGTCCCATCGCCTTGACTCTTCAACAGCTTACTGATGCAGCTTCCGAATGGTAATCTCTGAAGCTCACAGCAGCCTTTAGACATGCACAGGAATTACACATTGTTGTTTCTCACGATGTGTTGAGGAGCAATGGGATAGGAGCAAGTATGGGATAAACCAGAACAGAGCTCCTCATTAGCAAAGACATGTGTCCTTGAGGGTTTCATGCTCTCTGATCATCTTTTAAGGGTGAGGCTGGCCACGTGGACACACTGGTTGTGCGCCAGAGATGCTTCTTAATGTCATGCAGTGTCTGACTTCGTCATTCTCAGATGCTCCACCTCCATTATAGAGTTGGGATAATGCAACTCGGGAACCCTAACTGAAACTGCCAGATGAGAGTGTCATTTCAGGGAATGTGCCACATCCGACTGACTCATCTGTAAGTGCAGTCACACCACCAGCATTTCATTGGTTCGCTTGTCCCAAGTATAATGTTTCTGTCTCACCATTGATGTAATACATTATGCATGGCTGCCTTGGTCATGGTGGATCTCATTGAGGAGCCTTGCCAGATTGAAGACATGTGGCTAATATCCCACTCATGAACATGCAAGTGCTTGTGCGTGTTATAAAGTGCTGTTGAAACTGGGATGCTGGATGAATGTGTAAGCATTTTCTGATGTCTGACACTGGGATGACCTCCTCCAGGTAGCACATCATGTCAGCACTGACATGTGGTCTTGAGGCTTCCTCATCCTTCAAAGCATCAGGGCAATGTGAGCAAACTGTACAATGATACTGTATCATCTGGAAGTGCATGGCTGAAATTGGCAAGTAGCAATGATTGTTTTCATGCTGGCCCATGATGGAGGAGACTTGTCCAGGAGGGTCCTCAGTGCATTACATCATCCTCCTTGTGGAATCTGCTGGCAATGAGGGAGTTGCGAGGACACCTGCCTTACCTGGCCAGTGCAGTGGCCTCTTCACCTGCCTCAACTTCCAGGCTTTTATCACTTTCGGTATCCTCCTCATGAGGGATGTGCAGCTCCTCCATTTCCTCATCTTCCTGGTCTTCCCACCTTTATAGCACCAGGTTGTGCAGCACGCAGCAAACCACAATACTGTGTGATACCTTCTGGGAAGTGTACTGGAGTGCTCATTCCAATCTCTCCAGGCATTGGAACTGCATTTTCAGGGTCCCTATGATGTGTTCCACCTAAGTCCGGATTGTGGCATAAGCCTTGTTGTATCTTCTCTTAGCAGGAGTCAGAGGCTACTGCAAGGGTGTCATTAACCACATCCATTGTGGATAGCCCCTTGTCCTCCAAAAAGCCAACCCTGCACCCTGTGTGGTCCCTGGAAGATGTTAAGGATCTGAGACCTACTGAGGATGTATAAGTCATGGATGTTCCCAAGGTATCTGGCGCAAACCTGCGTGATAAATTCTACCTCAGTGTACCTGAACAGGAGCTGGAATATGGCGACTAGGGGATTTTCACAGTAACTTCATTGCAGTGTTAATGTAAGCCTACTTGTGACTAATAAATAAACTTTAAACTTTAACTTCTTTGTTATGATTGCATATCCGCTGAACACTGAGTGAATTGCGGTTGACATACTCGTCTGCTCAGGAGCTTTTGGAGCCATGTGAGTGCAGTCAATGGCATAGGGAAGCTAGGAAGTGAGTACCACTGAGCACCAACCCCCAGGGTGCAGGGGGGAATCTCAGTTGCTGCCATGGTGCGGGATGGGGAGGGGGGCTTGCATGGTTGCAGGGGTTTGGGGGGGCCGGTTGGCGATCCCCAGGTTGGGGTTCGCCGCTGGCTTTGGGCTTGTGTTGCTTGCATTTCCTGTGGCTGCTGAACGATCCCCGAGGGGATGATTCTGAGATTGACACCCAACCCCACTGGTGTCGCTCTGATTACCCTGCCACCTGTCTGCTGGACAGGCTCTGTGGTTTCTGCCGACATTACATCCCAGGCCCCACAAACTGTAACAAGAACCAGGACTAGCAGCTGTTTCCCCAACCAAGGGAGCTCTGCAGATGTTAACAAGGCTCCTCACACTGCATGGACTCTACAGTGTTCCCTACAATGGGAACACATTTTGTGATAGTCACAAGGGTGTTTCTCCTTCATCTGTCTGAATGGCAAGCCATTCCGGGAAGCGACTGCTCCAGACGTCCAGGTGGGTGCACTCATGTCTGTGCTTCAGGAGTTACCAATGCGGGCCCCCTCACGTCGGTTATGGTGTTGGGTTGCCAGCATCCAGAGTGATGGGGACACTGGTGGTTGGGAGGGAGTGAGGGTCCAGGTTGGATAACTTTACTGACTCTCTTCACACCCTTCCCCCACCTAAGGAATAATGTATTTTTCTTTGAAGCCAATAGACCTGGCAGTGATTCCCTCACTGCTGAGGAGGAGGTCACAGCAGGAGGACAAGGGGCTGACGGTCTGCAGTGGGGCACGGCTGCCCATCGGCCTGAGGACGTTGGAGACGCAGACCCTGTCTATACAGGACCTGCATGTCGTTCAATGGGCAACCGGATGCCGTGTGCCACCGCAGACTGCGTCTCAGTAAGGAGACAGCACGGCACTTGTGCCAGGTCCACGAGCAGGATACACCTTTCCGGTGGCAGCGAAGGCCATGGCGGCCCTCAACCTCTACTCCACTAGATCATTCCAGGCTTTCAGCAGAGACCTCTGCGTCATCTCCCAGTCCTCTGTGCACAAGTGTGTCAGTGAGGTGACAGATATCCTGTACGCCTGGGCAGCCAACTACATCAACTTTGACATGGACCAGGCCCAACAGGAAGCTCGGGCTGTACACTTTGCCTCTATTGCCGGGATGCCCCTTGTGTGCAGGGGGCTATAGATGCCACGCACATCGTCCTGCAGACCCTTCATTAACAGGAAGGAGTTCCACTCTATGAACATTCGGATTGCGTGTGGCCACCTTCTGAACCTCATGCATGTGTGTGCATGCCACCCAGGGAGTGTGCACGATGGCTTCATCATGCAGAGCTCGGACATCCCCAGAGTCTTCGAGGACCACCTTGCCCTCCATGAGCTACTGGAATGGCTCATGGGGAACAAGGGCCAGCTGCTGAGGTCATGACTGATGACGCCAGAGATCAAGGCAGTGATCCGTTCTAATGATGCCCACACTGCCACCTGGTCCATCATTGAGCAGCTCTTAAGAATGCGGTTTGTTGCCAGACTGCTCTGGCAGTGCCCTCCAGTACAGCCCCCTGAGGGTCTTCCACATTATTGTGGACTGCTGTGCACTCCACTACCTGGTGCAGAAGCGGGTAGACATCCTGGAGAAGGGGACCAGGTGGACTACGCTGAGGAGAAGGAGGAGAACCAGGAAGACGTGGACAACAAGGCCGAGGAGAAGCTGGAGGACAGGCGGCAGCAAGGGTCCAGCAGGGTGGAATGGCAAAGGAGACTCTAATCATCACAAGGTTCTCCCTATAGGAGGCGTAGAGTCCACCAGGTCCTAACCCCCACTCTCCCACCACCCCCGGGAGCTTTCAACCACCCACCCATTGTCCACATCACCTGCCATGGGTCCCATTGACATCTCACCAGGGTGATGGGCCTGGGTTGGCCGAGTTAGTGAGTTACTGGCCCAGGCAGGATGGTGATGATGACTGGCTATACGACACACTGGGATGCTGTCCTGGTGCCACACAGGTCTGACTCCTACCTGTTCACTGACTGCACGTTGGCAGCCAGGCCCATGCCTTTGTGAGGGTTGGGGGCACCATTGTCTGGTTCAATGCCTCAGGACTTGATGGGGGTGGCGGGGGTGGGGGGAGGGGGGGATTGTGGGAGGAGTGTTGGGGGTGGTTGGTCCTAGGGTTCAGTGGGTGAGGAGGATTCCATATCAGGTTGTCTGTCACTGTGGGCCTACAGGGCTCTGCCTCCTGGGACTGTTTGGAGTGAGCCCTTGGAGAACCACTGCAGTCAGGGTCTGGCACAGGTGCTCTCACCGTGCTCCCTTGGTGACCCTATGACTTCTTAACCTTACGTGCCATACTACTTTGTCTAGGTGCCCCCCCTCCTCCCAGGATGCATATCAAGAGGTGAAGGCGGTCAGCTGTGTTCCATGCCCCATGGCCTGTGATGCCCTTGTTTGGGGCTCCCAGGGGGCTGGGACCTGGAGGGCCCCAGCCAACTTTCTGTGTCACAGATATAGCTGTACCATCCTGTTCATCCCACTGCCTGTGAGATGCACCCCAGTATCAGGAAGGATGGATTCAGAATGGCTGGGGAGGGCCAGAGTGGAAGGCCCCAGCATAGGCTCCAGCACTTCCTCCTCCCTTGGGGTGCCCATGGGCTCCTGGGACACTCCATGGGATGGCAGAGCAGCTGGAGTGAGCTCCAGAGGCCTCTGCGTCACCTGGTTCTGCCAGTCCTGGAGGGCCAACAATGTCTGCCCCATGGTGTGCATGCCCTCCGCGATAGCCCTTTGAGACTCAGCCAAGCTTTGGATCCCCTCAGCAAATGCCCTCTGAGACTGGGCTGTGCTCTCAAAGCTCACAGCCATGACTTGCTGTTTCTTCAGCCATGGTCCTCAGTGACTCGGCAATGCCTTAAACCCTGCTATCCATGGTGACTATTTCCTACCCTGGACTTTCCACCACGGTCACCACCCTTGCAGTGTGGCCTGGGTGCCAAACAATGCCGGCACCATCCCCTGCAGCTGAAGGCTGTGGGACTCCTCCAAGCGGCCTTGCAGTTGCTGGAGTGTTGCTGATAGCCCCACCTGCAATCCTCGGCTCTGCCTCTGCATCTCCAGCAGCTTTGGGACAACTGATTCCAGCAGCCCTGCACCAGGCTCGGGGCTAGCTCTCTCCTTGGCTCCGGGTGACCTCTGCGTGCCCGGGCCCTCGGACGTTCCCACCTCCATCTGATGTTTATCAATGGCTGTGCGGCGCTCACCAAAAAGTGCCCGAGAAGCCTCACCACTAGCGTGTCCCACCGAGGTGACTGTATCTGTGCTGGTGGATGGTGCGGGTGACGCCCGTATTGAATGTTGGGTGCTTTCCTCAAAGGTGTTGGTGGAGCTTTCCTCCAAGGTGTCGACTGGGGTCTCCGGGGAGGTGCCGACTCCTGAGAGCCCGGCTTCATCAGATTCTGCTCCTGCAAAAGACAAATGGTTCAGTGCAAGGGGGTGACAAAGTAACTGGGCAGACTGCAACTTGAGATAGGTCATGTTAATAAAGTTTTAGTGGATCCTCGCTTCTGTGGTGCACCCCGACCTGGCTGTTGGTCACAGATCTATCATCTGACCCCCTGACAGCTCCATCGCACACTCCTCGAAAGCGGTTAGGATTCACAGCTCGGGGATCCCTCTCCGGTCTTCGCCCGCTTCCTGTGATTATGGGTCATCATCTCCTGCAGGGACAGAAGGGGGGATTGAAAGCCTAATGGCTGGAAGAGTGCAGGGTGCTGGGTATACTGGGGCTGGGGTCTGTCGGGGCTGTGCCTCGGCAGGCAGGGGTTGTGACAGGGGTTGCCAGAGGGGGAGGCAGGTGCCACGGGGTGTTGGGAGGCCGCGGGTTGTGTGAGGGAGTGGCTCGACATAGACATTGCAGGCGTGACGGACTGGATGTTTGGCAGGATGGGATGGACACTCACCCTTGCTCCCCGAACAAGGTAAATCATTTCTTTTCTGCACTGGGCACAGTCCTTCGTGCTAGTGCATGGGCACTGACTGCCGCTGCCACCGCTTCCCAGGCAACATTGCCAGCCTGACCTGTGGGCCACTGCCGACTGTCCTGGGGGAAGAATATTGTCCTCCCCTCCTCCACATGTCCTAGGCCGGCCCAGCTCCCCCTCCGTAAACTGTGGAGAGCGGCATGATGGCACAGTGGTTAACACTGCTGCCTCACAGCGCCAGGGACCTGGGTTTGATTCCTGGCTTGGGCCACTGTCTGTGTGGAGTTTGCACGTTCTCCCCGTGTCTGCGGTCCAGAGATGTGCGGGTTAGGTTGATTGGCCGTGCTAAAGAACAAAGAACAAAGAACAGTACAGCACAGGAAACAGGCCCTTCGGCCCTCCAAGCCTGTGCCGCTCCTTGGTCCAACTAGACCAATCGTTTGTATCCCTCCATTCCCAGGCTGCTCATGTGACTATCCAGGTAAGTCTTAAACGATGTCAGCGTGCCTGCCTCCACCACCCTACTTGGCAGCGCATTCCAGGCCCCCACCACCCTCTGTGTAAAAAACGTCCCTCTGATGTCTGAGTTATACCTCGCCCCTCTCAGCTTGAGCCCGCGACCCCTCGTGATCGTGCCCCTTAGTGTCCTGGGATGTGTAGGTTAGAGAGATTAGTGGGGTAAATACGAGGGGTTATGGGGATAGGGCCTGGGTGGGATTGTTGTCAGTGCAGACTCAATGGGCTGAATGGCCTCCTCCTGCACTGTGGGTTTCTATGGTTTAAGCTCTGTGAGGTGCCATCTTTCTGGCATCACTGACTGTGTGTGCATCGTTAGTGTATAAATGGAGCTCCCCCTGCTTAATGGTGCACAGCTGCTGCCACTTTGGGTGAGTCAGGTGCCTGGAGCCTCCACAATGGCGTGAATTGCATGGAGGCTCTTCCATTGCACTGAGTGTCGAAAGATTGCAATGCAGTGTGCCGAAAAGACTGGTGCAAAAAACTCCTGTTTTCTCGCTGTTCCAACACTCAGAAATTTTTGGAGAAGGTTCTACCCTCGGTCATTTTTTGGGAAAATTCTGCCAAAATCTTTGCATGAACTATCCATGCCAGTGCAGTTGTAACATTTTGGCTGTTGAGATTTTCATCAGTCACCTTGTGATTCCTTTTACAGGAGTCCATTGCTGAAATTGCTTCCAGCTGCAGTGTTCATAACCACAATGTTCATGTTTCATATGTCTCTGAAGTCATATGAAACAAGTCAAACTAACACCCCCACACCCGCCCTGGCACCCATTATCAGTCAAAAACAGCCAGTGCCTATCTATTTCTCCATGACTTTATCTACAATCACCCTTTTAAAAAAATTAATTCATGGGACCTGGGCATCGCTGGTTGGGCCAGCATTTATTGCCCATCCCTAGTTGCCCTTGGAGGGTAGTTGAGAGTCAACCACATTGCTGTGGCTCTGGAATCACATGTAGGCCAGACCGGGTAAGGATGGCAGATTTCCTTCCCTAAAGGACATTTGTGAACCAGATGGGTTTTTCCAACAATCAACAATGGTTTCATGGGCATCAGTAGATTCTTAATTCCATTTTTTAATTGAATTCAAATTCTACCAGCTGCCGTGGCAGGATTCGAACCCGGATCCCCAGAAAATTAGCTGAGTTTCTGGATTAACAGTCTAGCAATAATACCAATAGGTCATTGCCTCTCCTCTTTTGTCCTTATCATGTATTATTCCTGTTGAAAGATTAAATCTGGTTGCCATGTCTATAAAGTGTGAAAATATTTCTGTCTTTGCCCCAGACTTTCAGATGCATGCCAACTGGCCCATTAAAGTCACAGCTTACAATAGGCACCCTTCCTTTTTTTAAAAACATATTTCACATTTTGATTTTATCTCTGTGACGAGCCTTGTGTACTCCTCATTAATCACACTTGCATCCTTTGGCAGGATTTTTATTCTATGACGAGAAGGGTGTGCAAATTGTGCAGCCTTAAGGCAATTTTCTTTCTTTTCTCTCTGATTCTTATCACCTGATGCTATCTTTATCATTCTGATTGGAAACGTCAGGTTTTGCTCAGGGAATAAAATAATGCCCTGGTTCGGTAAACTTCTGAATCACTGACATTCCAAAGATAGTTGCTTTAACGTGCTCCATTTCCAGTTTTATTTTGTGCCATTTTCATGGAAGGGTAACATAATAGCAAAGACATCTCATCAGCACGAATAAAGTGGCTTATTCCAGCTATTTTGCATGGAATCACCATTCTTTTTAGTAAATGCAATGTGTTGTCATCCCCGAACTTAAAGCAACTGAGGTTTTTATGTTCTTGACCTTACATTTATCCTCATCATTGAGTGAATCTTGAGGTGGCTCAGTGGTTAGCACTGCTGCTTCACAGCACCAGGGACCTGGGTTCAATTCCTGGCTTGGGTCACTGTCTGCGTGGAGTCTGCATGTCCTCCCCATGTCTGCGTGGGTTTCCTCTGGGTACTCTGGTTTCCTCCCAAGTCTGAAAGACGTCCTGGTTAGGTGCATTGACCCAAACAGGCACTGGAGTGTGGCGACTGGGGGAATTTCACAGTAACTTCATTGCAGTGTTAATGTAAGCCTATTTCTGACTAATAAATAAACTTTAACTTTACTTTGAATCTACATGACACTTAAGCCAATCTGTTCCACACATTGTTGAAGTACAACACTAACTAACAATTAAATGAATCTCTGACTAATATACTCATCACCACACCAAAGCTTCTTGTGGTTAATATAATTATTTCAGAATGATCGTCAATTTAACCTTCAGCCTCCAAATTCTCTGTCATGCATTCACTCCGACAGCCCTGAAGTTCCGCTTTGGGCAGTTCACTGTGTAACAATAATTGAATCACATGTGAAGCGTCTGTTAACTGTTTCCTGGAGGTTCCCGGAATCCATTCGCCTACTCTCACTGCTCCAATCTTGTCATCTGCTGTGGTAGTCATGATGTGGAGATGCCGGTGTTGGACTGGGGTAAACACAGTAAGAAGTTTATCAACACCAGGTTAAAGTCCAACAGGTTTATTTGGTAGCAAAAGCCACACAAGCTTTCGGAGCCTTAAGCCCCCTTCTTCAGGTGAGTGGGAATTCTGTTCACAAACAGGGCATATAAAGACACAGACTCAATTTACATGAATAATGGTGGGAATGCGAATACTTACAACTAATCAAGTCTTTAAGAAACAAACAACATGAGTGGAGAGAGCACCAAGACAGGCTAAAAAGGTGTGTATTGTCTCCAGACAAGACAGCCAGTGAAACTCTGCAGGTCCAGGCAAACTGTGGGGGTTACAAATAGTGTGACATGAACCCAATATCCCGGTTGAGGCCGTCCTCGTGTGTGCGGAACTTGGCTATCAGTTTCTGCTCAGCGACTCTGTGCCGTCGTGTGTCGCGAAGGCCACCTACCTGATGTTGTCTACCTGATATGCTGCAGGAAAGGATGTCCCGAGGCATGGTACATTGGGGAAACTATGCAGACGCTGCGACAACGGATGAATGAACACCGCTCGACAATCACCAGGCAAGACTGTTCTCTTCCTGTTGGGGAGCACTTCAACGGTCACGGGCATTCGGCCTCTGATATTCGGGTAAGCGTTCTCCAAGGCGGCCTTCGCGACACATGACGGCGCAGAGTCGCTGAGCTGAAACTGATAGCCAAGTTCCGCACACACGAGGACGGCCACAACCGGGATATTGGGTTCATGTCACACTATTTGTAACCCCCACAGTTTGCCTGGACCTGCAGAGTTTCACTGGCTGTCTTGTCTGGAGACAATACACATCTTTTTAGCCTGTCTTGATGCTCTCTCCACTCACGTTGTTTGTTTCTTAAAGACTTGATCAGCTGTAAGTATTCGCATTCCAACCATTATTCATGTAAATTGAGTCTGTGTCTTTATATGCCCTGTTTGTGAACAGAATTCCCACTCACCTGAAGAAGGGGCTTGGAGCTCCGAAAGCTTGTGTGGCTTTTGCTACCAAATAAACCTGTTGGACTTTAACCTGGTGTTGTTAAACTTCTTAATCTGCTGTGGTATCCAGACCTGCTAAAAGTACTCACATCTTCAGTCCTTCTGTTTGTAACTCTTCCTTTGTACTGGTGCCTGCATCCAGTATTTGAATGATCTCAAAATGCCGCAACAATTGAGTACTCTGTGCTTTGTGACACTGCAGAATGTCCCATTTCTGCCATCAAAGCTGCTGGAACTGACCGTTTTCCCAGGAATATTTTTCAAGGCGGAATGCATCTGTTCCAGAAGAGAGTCTGTTTCCGAGAACTGAACGTTAGTTACGATCAAAAGCCTGGGATATGCGCCACCTTGGCACAATCCAGTAATTTAATCTCCAAATTCCAATTAGCCCATGAGACCGAAGAGAAGAGCCAAACCTTCCTCAATATCCAACTGATGGGCTTCCAGCTCACGGTGTCAAAGTGTTTCCTCTTTGATGGGATGCAGCACACATCCACATATCACAGCTTCCCTGGTGGTGGAGGGTGCAAACAACAGGAAACCCCATTGACAGCGGGGAGACTTCGCTGCTGGCCTCTGGCGGGGAGATCTTAGAATCTTAGAAACCCTACAGCACAGAGAGAGGCCATTCGGCCCATCGAGTCTGCACCGACCACAATCCCACCCAGGCCCTACCCCCATATCCCTACATATTTACCCACTAATCCCTCTAACCTACGCATCCCAGGACACTAAGGGCAATCAACCTAACCCGCACATCTTTGGGCTGTGGGAGGAAACCGGAGCACCCGGAGGAAACACACGCAGACACGAAGAGAATGTGCAAACTCCACACAGACAGCGACCCGAGCCGGGAATCGAACCCAGGTCCCTGGAGCTGTGAAGCAGCAGTGCTAACCACTTCGCAGCAGACTTCGCTGCTGGCCTCTGGCAGGCTGCTTCCACTGCACAAAACATGTTATCGTGAAGGGGGGGATGGAAAAACTGCCCTTAATTTCCACCTTTAGGCAACTGTTTCTCTGTTGTCATGTTAAACCTTTTACCGCCAGTTAGTGAAGGAGGAGACCAGAAGTCAATCTTTTACTCAGTTTTAGAGTTATTCACAAAGTTAAACGGCATAAATAACTGAATTGAATATTCTGTTCAGTTCTGCCCAGGGGTTAGTTTAGATTTTAGGATCAATGCATATCACTGAAATAAGATGGGCCAAATGGCCTTCCACGTCAGTAATTATTTTGTGTTCTGGTGATATCTTGCTAGCTGTTTATCACTGACATGCTTTTTCTCATGCAGTTCTATGTATAGAGTTACATGTTATGACTGGGAGCTTCTGAAGAACTATCCAGCATAACATTTAGTCATATCTAACGGTACCATCAGGCCAGCAGTCACTACTCTCTGCTGATATTGAACCATCTACTGAAGTTTCAATTCTGTCCGCAATTGCAGATGTGTGGGTGCCGCCAGGTAGGTACAGGGCATGCCTCTCATACATCCAAGCCTGCTTGGCACCCATTTGGTGATTTTCTTGTTCTCAATATCTCAAATAGGGGAAATCCCCCACTGGGAATCTCCGTGGTGTGAGTAATGGTGATGCAGATGGAAGGCATTGGAAGTAAGTCTCGTGAGGACGTAGATGCCAGAAGAAAAAATAATAGGGAAACAAGACAACTATAGCTTCAAAACTGATGCAATAATCTTCTGGCCTGATAAATTTAGTGACCTATGTGCCCAACGTAGTATTCCTGAATGCTAACTGATGATTGGTATCCAATTAACGTGCTGCTTGAATGGTATAAAGACTGGAAAATAACATAGGCAGTGAATACACCTCTCATGAATCATTGACTTCTAATTCACAAGCACTTGTCTGTTTCAAATTTAAATTTCTTCCACCCATTCATTTGGCTACTGGAAAAGTACTTATTTGTGTCGTGGGTCTCCACTTAATTTTCCTATACATTACACCCTATAAAATGGATTTGCCTGGGCTATTATAGACAGGAAAGTTAGCTTTGGTGTCCCTGGATACACAAATTATTTGCTACTGAAGTGTTCATTGTATCCGTTCTTTTTAACTCCCTTTATTTTAGATGCTGGTGGAATTTGTGAGGCAGTGCAGGGCGTGTAAAACGAGTAATGAAACCCATAATTGTACTTGCAGTTCTAAATGGTGATGAGATTTTCTTTTGCCTTCAGTACCTTATGCCATCTGTCCCATTGTTACCAAAGAAAAGCGCATGGATAAATATTCAGATTCAGTGACATCATTGAGTATGAGACCAACATGCCATTTATCCACATGCAAAGATGCTTGGAAAATTGTGAAGCCACATTGTGCTGGGACAAAAATAGTTTTATATTGTGTCAATTGTCTCAAATATAAAACACTGATGAAGTTACATTTTGAACTGTAGTGTGCCTGTGTGGTTGTAATTGTGTAATGACACGCGCTTGCATTACATAATTGCAGTCTTTAATTGGTGCTAGGACAGCATACATCAGATGATCACCATTGGTGATATTGCATGAATAACTTGTACTCCTTTTTGGCCAAGAATAGTTCATGGATGTGGGGAGATACAGAAATGATATTTCCTCTGGTGAGGGAATTCAGTAAAAGTTTTAACAACACCAGGTTAAAGTCCAACAGGTTTATTTGGTAGCAAACACCATAAGCTTTCGGAGCGCTGCTCCTTCGTCAGATGGAGTGGAAATGTGCTCTCAAACAGGGCACAGAGACACAAAATCAAGTTACAGAATACTGATTAGAATGCGAATCCCTACAGCCAGCCAGGTCTTAAAGATACAGACAATGTGGGTGGACTCTCCACATCATGACAGAGGGAATTCAGAACAAGGGTGACACAATCTTAAAGGTGTGGCCATTCAGTAGCGAAATTTGAAAGCATTTTTTCAGACAAAGGATAGTTAAATACAGAATTCTTTACCAAAAAGATCACGGATCACAATTTTCAAGACTGAGATGATCAGATTTTTATTAGGTAGAAGTATCAAAAAGTATAAATCGAAGACAGATAAATCAAGTTGAAGTTCAAATTCGATCATTGAACAGTCCTGAGAGGTTGAATGTCTGCTCCAGTTCTAACGGAGAAATAGGTATTATAAAAATATCTTTCATAGTTTGTGGACGTCACTGGCAAGGCCAGCATTTTTGACCAACCCAAGTTTCCTTTGAGCAGGTGGTGAGCCACTTTCTTGAACTGCTATAGTCCAAGGGGAGATGGTGGCGTAGAAACTGGATTAGTAGTCCAGAGACCCAAGTAAATGTTCTGGGGACCCGGGTTCAAATCCCACCATGGCAGATGATGATATTCAAATTCAATAGAAAATCTGGAATTAAAAGTTTGATGATGAACATAAAACCATTGCTGATGTCATAAAAACCCACCTAATTCAGTAATGTCCTTTAGGGAAGGAAATCTGCTGTTCTTACCCGTTCTGGTCTACATGCAGCTTCAGATCCACAACAGTGCAGTTGACTCTCAAATACCCTCTGAAATGGAGGGCAGTTAGGGATGGGCAATAAATGCTGGCCCAGCCAGCAATGCCCACATCCCATAAATGATTCAAAAACAAATCTGCCAGTGACCAGAAATCAGATTTCTGCAGGAAAACAAGGCGGTGTGTCTGTTGTTTGTAGGTAGAGATTTCTCAGCCACGGTTCTTTGTCTGATAGGACTGTAACATTGACTCCTGTGTCCAATTTAAAGTTTGTGAGATGGCCAATAACCAACATGTCCACATTCCAGAATGAAAATCCAGGATCTTTGACCTCACCCAAGAAGCATGATAGTGTGTCCCCTTGGTGTGGTGTCTCGACCTCGTGAATCCTCTTAGGATTCTGTGCATTTTGGTGTAATGGCTTTACACCACTTCCCAAAGTGTCCTATTCGGTTACACTGAAAACATTGGGTTGAAATTGACAGGCTTTGATCACTCCTGTGGGGGCACTTTGCTCCACATTGCTGACATGATGGCTCGACTGGTCAGTTAGGGCATTTCTTCATTTGTCTGGAATGTCTCTGTTCTCGTGCCGTTTCACTAGCTGGGCGGTGGAGTTTACTTTATACCATGATTTGCTTTCTCCTCTTAAGATAGATCTGTGCTGCAAACGGATTTCAGATCGCCTGAAATCTGGATGGCTTTCTGAAGGCTTCCTTCGCTTGAAGGATGTTGGAGAGTGCATCATCTGCCACTCCTACAACGACTCTATCCCTGATTAGCTGGGGTTTCAGGTCACCATAATCACAGCCTTCTGTCGTTCCGACAGCTCATTAATGAACAAGTCAGAGGGTGGTGAATGTCTGAAATGTGCTGCCGGGGAGGTGGGGGGAGCAGATATGATAGCAGCATTTAAGGGGTATCTAGACGAATGCATGAATAGGATGGGAAAAGAAGGATACAGACTCCGTAAGTGCATACAATTTTAGTTTAGGCAAGCATCCTGATCGGCGCAGGCTTGGAGGGCCGAAGAGCCTGTTCCTTTGCTGTACTGTTCTTTGTTCACAACCCTTTGTAGTTTCTTGCGGTCTTGGTCAGAGCAGGAGCCATACAAGGACATGTCATCCATTACGTTTCTTGAAATCGATGACTAGCTCCTTCTACTGACATTGAGGGAGAGGTTAGTGTCGTTGCACCAATTCACCAGATTCTGTCTCTTTGGTAGGTTTTATGAAGGTATTTGTAGTCTCAGATAGTTCAACAGTAAGTATTTATTAACTACTAGAAACAACATACATAGATAATGTAAAAGTCCAAACTAGGAGCTGCCTCCATGCTTACTCCTACACATGGCTCTGTCTAACACTACACTGCCTAGGTACGGTTCATGTGTCCTCTTACATAAATGTGTGGGCAGTACTGTACTCAGCCTCACATTAATATTTTATGTGCCAGACCCTTATACTACAATAAGCAGCTCCGTTAGATCACCCTTCAACTATCTAAGCTCAACAGCACACTATTGATCTTGACAAACTTTTGTGTTTGCAGATTAACTGCGATCATCATTTACCTCTTGGTGCTTCCAGATCCGTTTATATTAAGTCCAGCAGCTCATATCTGTTTTTAAAGTGGTAAATTTAAGTAATTCAAAGTAACTTGTCACTGTGTAACTCGACATTCTGGCAGTAGGAGAAAGGGAATGCTGAGTAGCACAAGGCTACAATCCTCCAGTCCTGCACTTGTAAAACATGCACCCCATTACCAATTTGTTCTTCAACTCATCAGGGAGCACTCAGTCTGGAGAAGCTTCAGTACAGGAAATACTGACTGCGCTGAATTTCACAGATGCTGTGTGAAAAGGAACTTCTGGCGTGCTAGATAATGAGGGCAGGTGAACTCGGAGTCTTTGGAGCAGACGCATATTCATTTATTGCAAAAAGAAATATCTAACCTAAAGGAGTGTGGAAATATAAAGATAATTTATTACCCCTTGTGCTTTAGACAATAAAGTTAAGTCATAAACTACAGCTTTTTTAGTGTAATGCTACTGCGCCTGAACCTTAGTCAGCCCAACTTTGCTACAAAGCCGTAGCATTACATTTAAAATCCCTTTTTAATCCTGTAACATTCTGTGCAAAATAAAATACTTTATATATTTATTTTTATCCAATTTCCCCCCCCCCGCCCCTTGAGGAACTGACCACCACCACATTAGCCAAAGGAACATAGAGGTTTACAGCCCAGAGTCAGCCCATTGAGTCTTTGCTGGATAACCCAAGACTAATCTGATGTTCCTGCTGTCTCAACACAGCCATGTATTTTGTTCTAGTTCAAACATTTTTCCAAGATTCCTATTAAAGATGCAATGTTATCTGCCTCAACCATTCCCAGATTTGCCTGAGTACTAATGCACTTCCTTTCTCTTTCAGCTTTTCCCCCGTTATATGGGATTGTCACCTTGCTGAGTGTTTGCTCCTTCCTACCAACCACCACTTTTAGACCTGGTGGCTGGTTTTCCAGCCTGATGCCTTACCGACCGCTAAGCCTCCCCATTTACCTGGACTGGGGACCAGCACTGATACCCAATGTACCAATAACTAGGTTTCTATTGTGCTGGAGCCCCAATTGTGCAAACCCAGTAGAACTATGGTTAAGCTTGCCCAATTTGCAGACACCCCTGAATAGACATCGCTGAATTTTGTAATGTAAACCCTGCTCCGTTTTTAAGTAGACTACAAGCGTCAAAAGAAAAGTCCAAAGAGCATGGCCCGTTGTACGCAGCTAGGGAACTTAAATAATGTGAGGGAGCAGCTCTCAAAAGGGCACAGCTTTCTAATAAAGGGACAGTTATGATGACATAAAAGTAGACGAGTTGTCCACAATGCTACAATGGAGACAGATAGACAGCATTGATCCCTTTGGTGTTGAAAAATTGGGAGGTGCCACAACAAAGGAAAGTGACCCTTTTCTCAACTGAAGACCATTGATTTGTAAAAGCAAAGGCACCAACTGTATGGAAGGAGATCAAGATCAAGTTAATGTGGTCACACAGTTTCCTCATATCTAACTGCAAATGAGGGTTGGTTTCTGGTATCTGGAGGAAGATGACACTAGCTGGTGCAGTGATATTATCACGGTAACCTTCATTTCGATTGGACAGCAGGTGAGACAACTTTATGACAGTTTGTTTTGAGAAGTGGGAGGTACTGAAGATTGGACGCTGCACATTTTAGAGTCTTGAGGAATGTGAAAAAAATGTCACGGGCACTGTACCTGCCTTTACTGGCCCTTATTTGACTTCAGTTCTTCATTTCAACTATGCTGCACATTTGAAAGAAAAACTCTCATCGTGACTTCTTTTAATGGTGAAGCAGTTCATCTATGAACTGCCAAGGGGCAATCCTACTTTCTTGTCCTACTGGTCGGTGAATGGGGCGAGCACGAGAGGCAGAAAATTGGACTCGTGCCCGATTTCTCACCTCTCGCGATCTTACTGGGCATGGATATTCAACATGATTAGACACATGCTCAAAAATGGAGTCAGACTGATTTCAATATTTAAATATATTTTAAATAGAATTTAAATATAATTAGTGAGCCCGGGACGTTATTGTCCTCACCAGCGAGGATCACGTATGGTGCCCATCAATGGGGACTTGAGGTGATGGCCTCGCCGGTAGGACCAGAGGCCATCACCTCAAGGCCCCCTGGGAGCAAGTGCCCTTTGTGCAGTGCCATCCTGGTACTGCCAGCTTGGCACAGCCCACTGGGCACCAGGCATTGCCAAGGGAGTGAGGCCTCTGGGGCAGGGCCTAAGGGGGGCATGGCCATGATGGAGCGGGACCTAAAGGGAGGTGGGGGAGGCTGCACACTCTGCAACTGGCAATCGGCCGGGGTAGACGTTGGGGGTCCAGGTGGTGATCGACTGGGCTGGGGTGGGTGGTTCAGGCGACAATCGACCAGGCTGGGAGAGGGGTGGTTGGGTGGCAATCAACTAGGCTGGGGGGTGTTCTGGCGGTGATTGATTGAGCCTGGGGGGAGACACGAGATATCTGAGGGCAAGGGGGGGTGGGTGCCTGACAGATCTCTCTCTGTTCTGTTGCACAGAACAGCAGAGAGAAATCTGTGCATGCGCAATTGTGCCCTCTAGTGTGAGTAGCAGGCTTTCTGTGATCTTAGGCCCCTCCCCCTCCTGGTGGGAAACAGATAGTGCATCGGTTTTTGCACAAAGCGGCGTAAGATTTGAAACTCGCCCAAAAAGTGGATCTGAAACTCTCCAGTGTTCACGCTCGTTCGGCACTTTGAATTTGTTTGGTTAGATTGCCTCCCCCCCTCTCTCCTGCCACCTACCCCCCCCACCCTTTTTGTTCTTCCTGCCAATCACCATTTAATAATATGAAGAGGGCAAGCTGAGGACCTGTTTCACTCTGGCCTCCACTAGCACTACTAGAAGCAACAGCAAGGAAAAACTGGTCCACCTTGTGAGGAAACAGTGAGGAACCATTTTTGCCTCTGGCTCTCGTGAGGAGAATCACAGGCTACAGTCTGGAGGCTTCCATTCCATAGCACACTGTGTTCATGTAACATTTTGTTGTGTTATCGTGCTGTTATCATGCTGCACTATTATTACTTTCTGAACTGTATAACATATCTCACCCTGAAAAATAATTACTTAACTTTAAGTGGGGTTGCGATTGGATTCACTTACTTTGATCATAAAGGTTGCTCCTACATTACAATAGTGACAACCCTTCAAAAAATACTTCACTTGGCTGTAAAATACTTTGGGATGTCCTGAGCTTGTGAAAGGCACTATATAAATGCAAGTTTTTTTTGATGGTCCTATTATTTCTGCAATGTTGACAACTCTGCATCATTTGGCTTCTTCACATAAACTTTAGCAAGTCTTAAAGTTAAAGCATGCATTTCGTTCATAAGAGAAATGGTTCTTGAAATAAAATATCAATATTTTCAATGTTATGTAGAAATTTAGGGGGGCGATCCTCCCAAAAATGTTCCAAGTGCTCAATTTGTGGGAAAACTGATGTAAATCACGATTTTTTTCTCAGTGCAACTCCGAACAAGAATCTCCCACACTCTGTGCAATGCAGAGGTCACAATCGTGAATGTCATTAAAAGCTCGGGAAGTGGGGCCTGTTCACGCCGGAGTCTGACAGTTCTGGAACTCTGCGCATGCGCAGTGGCCCCAAACTGTCAGCCTGTGGTTTGCTGGCCAGCTTGGGATCCCCACAGTGCTGCCCCTTCACCGCCCCCCCCCTCCCCCCATGGCCCAATCGCGGCCCTCACAACCATTTCCAGGCCAGCCCTGACCACGTCCATCCCAGAGCACCCCGATCTCCCCCCTCCCCACAGGAGGCAGACCCCCCCCCCCCGGCAGACACCCCCATCCCCCAGCACCCGTCTGCAGACCCCCCCCCACAGGAAGCAGACTCCCCCGGCAGACCACTCCCCCCTGCCCCCCAGATCGTTGGCCTCACAATGCAGAACAGCGGTGGGGACCCCCCCCCCCCCCCACCTGCCCCCCACCTGCACCAATTGTCCTCTAGGCCCTGCCCCCAGCAGGCCGCACCCCTTTTGGTCCCACCCCCTTGGCACTGTGCCCTAGACCCCACAGTACCAGGGGGCACAGGCTGGCACTGCCAGGGTGTCCATGCCCAGGGGGTACCACCCTCCCACTGCCCGACCCCCTGGGGAGCCCCGATTGCCCCCTTCACTCTAGCGGGGCCTCCCGCTAGTTCCCCGAAAGTGGGGAGCTAGTCTAAACCCGGCCGGAGTGAAATTGCACTGACGGGGTGGGAGATGCGAGTGGGCCTGGAGACCTCAGTCCCGACCCGATAATGACATTTAAATTACAGGAAAAATAGATTAAAATCACTTACCTGCTGTTCCCGCCGGTTTCCACTGTGGTCCAGACTGCACAGGACATCCGGTGCTTGGAGATGCGCGCATGTCGGGAACGCATGCACAAATCGTGCAAAATGGCCGACATGCGATTCTCCCGGGCCGACGCACCATAAAATTAGTGGGTTGAGATGGGAGAATGGCCCCCTTATTCTTCAGTATCCAATCCAATTACTAATCCATTTTTGACTTGTAATTTGTATTTCCAGGCAGTAGAGGGACCCCTCTCCTTTGTTTCAGATGTTGTCCTCTGTCCTCTGGTGGTCACAGATCGAAATGTCTAAATTCAACCAAAATCCAATTTGCAAATTGAGAATGGCGTTACTCTTCATTGTGATGTTTGCCTGTCATTACTGGTCGCTACATCCGCTAGAATAAGTCATTTATATTCCAATCGCCACCCTTTAGTTACTTCAGCCCATGCTCTTGTTCAGTTGAATGAACTAGGAATGAATAAAAGTTCACCTGTGTACCATTTAACATTGAGAAGCTAAATAATTGAACTTTGAGTGAAAGGATAATTGGGCATGAATACAACTACAAGATTGAATTCTCCTTTTCACACTGAGAGCACCATTGATGAGATAAGCTCTTTGATGCGAGATAATTAGGGGTTTTCACAGAGTAGGTGTAGAAGCTGCCACACTTGGAGCACTTGAATCATCACACGGCCTGGAAGAAGATCCCAAATTCTTGCACCTCATTCATTAAAATAAAGTTGATGAGTTGCCAGTGCTCTTCGTCAGAAGTTGCACATTGAGTGAATACATTGTTGTACATTGGGCGGCACGGTAGCACAGTGGTTAGCACTGCTGCCTCACAGCACCAGGGACCCAGGTTCAATTCTGGCCTTGGGTCTATGTGGAGTTTGTACATTCTTCCTGTGTCTGCATGGGTTTCCTCTAGGTGCTCTGGTTTCCTCCCACAGTCCAAAGATGTGCAGGTTAGGTGGATTGGCCATGCTGAATTGCCCCTTTGTCTCAAGATGTGTAGATTAGATGGATTAGCCATGAGAAATGGGCGGGGTTACAGGGTTAGGGCAGGGGAGGGGGGCCTGAGCAGGATACTCTGTCAGAGAGTTGGTGCAGACTCAATGGGCCGAATGGCCTCTTCTGCACTGTGGGGATTCTATGATGAATGGAATCCCTTCCTGTTCAGAAACGGAGCTTGCCCCTGATAGGGAATAGGCAAGGCCATGTAGGCAATTTATGATGTATTATTAATTAAAATATATAGATTTATGATCATAGTTTATGATGCTATGCACTCTGCAGGAATTCAGCAATGCGGACAAATCACACCCTCTGTTTTTAAACTGCTTGTCAGCCTCCTCACGGTATACAATGAACTATTCACCCCTCATAGACATCAGTGGGTGCGGAGCAAACCGATTGATACGTTAATATCCCTAGAAGAAGTTCAGAAGGAGTCAGAGGGATAAAAGTTAAAGGTCACGGCGACCATTATTGCTATTTGAGTGCAGTGTAGTGCCTGGCCAGCCCACTTGGGTTCCAATTCTCACTGCAACAGGCGGCATGGCTATGTAACTACCTCCCTGTTGAAGTGCAGTCACTTTACAATCTGCTGCAGTGACGGGTTTCTGCAGACCCACATGCTGTATGACGTCCTGCTCCTTTACCGCTGTGCGAGTCTTTGCTGCCTTCCTCACTGCTGCTGCTCCTCCTCCTTCTCACCTAGCAGCACCGAGTGGAAATCCAGCAACTGTCCCACGCTGAGTGATTCTGAACCAGAAAATTCAGACAATTAGTTGTTGCCCATTGGAAATTGAAAACAGTGTAATCGCCAAGCAGCAGTGAACTGGGCCCAAAGGTTACCCAAAAGCTGCATAGAAAACTAACCAAAGACTTATTGGTCTTTGGTTAGACCATGATGAATGGAGTTGAAGATTCCTTTAAGTACTGTTTTGGTGTGTTTGTTCATACGGACACCAGTGTTAGAAAAGGGTCCTGATTCAGCCACCAAGGATGTCTATCGAGTGCCCAGACCAGTATGCTACTGGTGATTTTCGGGTGTGTAATGTTGCACTCCTGAATTCGGTTTTGTGATGTACAGTTTGGGTGATGACAATGCGTGAGATATTATTGCAATATTTTAGTATGCTGCATTTTTAAGCTCCCCTCAGTTTGGTCTATCACTTTCTTTTTCGATGTGATCAAACGACTGGAACCTGATTTCTAACTCGCTGAAAAGATGGCTAAAAAATAATCAAGTGACCATCAGCAGCATGATTTTCAGTTCATTCTATGTTTGCCTGTTCTGACTGAAGAATAGGGAGCATGTGAATGCTGTTCATTCCACTGTATATAATGGGTTTTGGGCCATACTTCATGCCTAATTATTAATTATATATATATATATAAAACAGCAATATTTCTCGTGAAGTCAATTTGGAACAGCTGTCCATCATTGTAACATTGGAGGAAGCTGTATACTTTGCTACTTGTGCAGATGAGATTATTTTATTTGTAAGGACCACTCAATTGTCAAAAATAAAACCAACTAGTTTCATAGTAGTAGTTCTGTTCAAGAAGGCCCATCACCATTGTCTCAAAGCACCTGGGGATTGGCAATAGTTGTGAAAATCACCCACACAATCAAATAAAAGTATTTGAAAGGAAATGCAAGTACAGCAAAGCTAGAGTAAGGCGGCACGGTGGCACAGGGGTTAGCACTGCTGCCCCACAGCGCCAAAGACCAGGGTTCGATTCCCGGCTTGGGTCACTGTCTGTGTGGAGTTTGCACATTCTCCCCGTGTCTGCGTGGGTTTCCTTTGGGTGCTCCGGTTTCCTCCCACAGTCCGAAGATTTGCAGGTTAGGTGAATTGGCCATGCTAAATTCTCACTCTGTGTACCCAAACAGGTGCCGGAGTGTGTTGACTAGGGGATTTTCACAGTAACTGCATTGCAGTGTTAATGTAAGCCTATTTGTGACTAATAAATAAACATTACTTTAGTATGCTGAAAAGAGAGCCATGCTGCCGTAGTGTTCTGCCTTGCAGTCATCAGGACGGCACAAGAATACCAACTTCAGAGGAAGCAACCATTTATACTTCTTTGAAATTTGGTATTCTTGTGCCTGTCCTGATAAGTACATGACGGAGAGCTTCGACAGCAAGTTTCTGTTATCAGCAAATCCCAGGTTCTGTAGTACCTCATAACAAAGCTCTTAGTTGTTAAATTTTTTGACTCTAATAGTTTATCAAAACAATTCGAAAGGCAGTATCAGGGATAAAACTTCTCAAGTTTCTCTGATGCTTCAGTGAATAAATACACCACAGGGTTTATTACTGAAGTTTGTAGAGCAAGGAAATCCCTGCATCAATCCTTTGTCTGTGCTGAGTTAACTGATCTGTAGGAGTGCTACAATTTGCTTCAGTGTCCCAGAGACAGTGGGAGGAAGATTCAGCCATCGTTCTATTTCCTGATCTTTAATCTATGGCGCCTTGCTGGAAATTGTTTTTCCTGGAACAGAACAGGATGATGTTAGGATCCCAATGAAATATCAATTTCAGAAGATTTATCTTTCCATCCACACCCAACGCTGTCTTCCTTTGCCTATAAAAATCAGAGTTGGAAAAGTCTTATTTGCAATACCAACAAAGTTGAATAGCATGGGTGGGATTCTCCCATCTGAAACTATGTCCCATGGTGGGGACGAGAACGGGGAGTGTTTCCCACAGCGGGGGCCCATGGAAACCCACACCACATCTTCTGGCCCACACCTCATTAATTATGCACCCGGAGGTTTAACGCCAAATTCCATGGTTGGGTGCTGTTCATTATGTGCATTCCGCCGTTATATCTGGCTGCCATGTTTAAAACGTCCCCAACATCACTGACCCATCATCGAAGAAAGGAGATGGACCTTCCGAAGAAAGAAGATGGAGCTCTAGGAACATTCTGAGGTTGGAAGATGGACCTTCTCAATGTTACTGAATCTGGGAGAGCCACCTGATAGATGCTTCCCTTCCCCACCCATTGCTGTGGTGTTCCGGGATTCAGGGTTGCTGGCGGCCGCCATCCTGAACTTCAGCGGCAGCTCCAGGCATTCTTCATGTAAGTCCCGACATCTGCACGCCACATTGGCCCAGACATGTTCTGGACCGGGTGTGTTTACCCATTGGCACCATGGAGATTCGGGCGTGGGTGGAAGGTTCTAGTTGGGCCTTCATCTGCATCTGGCACGATGCAAATCATTTCATGCTGGCCTCCAGCAGGTCTCCTGATCTGCCATGGTGGACACCAGCGGAGGATCTGGCGGGAAATTCATGTCGGTGTAAAACTGAATTCAGCTCCGGGTGCCCCGCCTGCCATTGAACCCGCTGGCGGGGGCATGGGAGAATTCCACCCCATGTGTTTTTTAAAATTAATTTGTGGAACATGGGCGTCGCTGGCTGGCCAGCATTTCTTGTCCATCCCTAGTTGCCCTTGGAGTACAGTTCAGAGTCAGCCACATTGAGTAGCTCTGGAATCACATGTAGACCAGACCAGATAAGGACGGCAGATTTCCTTCCCTAAAGGACATTAGTGAACCAGATGGGTTTTTCCAACAATCATCAGTAGATTCTTAATTCCAGATTTTTTAAAATTGAATTCGAATTCCACCATCTGCAATGGGGGGATTCGAACCTGTGTCCCCAGAACATTAGCTGAGTTTCTGGATTAAAGGTCTAGTGATAATACCACTAGGTCATCGCCTCCCCGTGTGTGCACTTACCGCCTGTGGTGACATATGAACAATGGTAAGGTGTTGGTAAGCTGCAAATGCCACAGGAACTTGGTGGATAACTGCTTGAAAAATGAGAAAGAGTCTGAAAGACAAGTGATGGTCTTGGAAAAAATGAATCGCCTCACTGGTATAAAATATTGGTAAGAAGTCTCACAACACCAGATTAAAGTCCAACAGGTTTATTTGGTAGCAAATACCATAAGCTTTCAGAGCACTGCTCCTTCATCAGATGGAGTGGAAATGTGCTCTCAAACAGTGCAAACAGACAAAATCAAGTTGCAGAATACTGATTAGAATGCGAATCCTACAGCCAGCCAGGTATTTGCTACCAAATAAACCTGTTGGACTTTAACCTGGTGTTGTGAGACTTCTTACCGTGTTCACCCCAGTCCAACGCCGGCACCTCCACATCATAAAATATTGGCTCAAGGAAGGACCACCAGAAAGGCAAGGTTATGCATACGTCTTTCAAATTCAGAAATAATCCACCACAAATAAACTACTGATATTAAATGCACAGCGTACAATATAAAAACAAATAAACTATGCTCCTGAATCCTGTCAGTTGGACCTATTTGTAAGCTTTGGCTATATTCCTGCTGACATTAATGGAAGGACACCAATTAGGAAGAAATGAGAAAGTGCTGTACAGACTGGATTTTTTTGGCACTGTAATCCTGTTAAATTGATTCAAACTGCTTTTGATTTTTATTCATGTGTAGTTGATTTAGAGGAAGAAAAGAGATTTGGAATACGACCTATTAATCAGATCTGTAACATGGAGGATATAATTAGGAGTTTGTAATTTGTGTGTCTTTGATTATAATAAGCATGGGGGTGGAGGATGTTGACAGAAATTATAAACATGGAAATTATTGCTTGATTTGTAAGGTGATGAAAGATTAGTGGGACATATTTTGAATGGGTACATCATGTACAGAACGTTTTCCCTGTTGAAGCTGCACTGTACCAATTCAGTCAAGTGTGACTGGGTATCACTGTGCTCTATCTCCCATGCACATACAACATTACTTTGGGAAGTCAGCAAAATGCCAGTCATGTAGTGTAATGTTTTACAAAACCGGGGATATGGCTTCACCTAACTCAAGTTCAAAGTGTACAATAGTGCAGATAAACTTCATAAATTTGGCCACAGTATATCCATTATATCATTTTTGTTATTGTGCAGTACATTATCATCTTAAATTGAGGGCAATTTTGGCCTTCACTACCACTGGTTGCCCATGCCAGAAGGTTGGGTCTGAATCCCTTTATCCACTGTTTCTCTGTGGTGGTGAATTCAACTCTGTAGCTAATACAACCATGCCATTTTGAATTCTCTGGGATGCTGGCACAGTGGTTAGCACTGCTGCTTCACAGCGCCAGGGACCTGGGTTCAATTCCAGCCTTGGGTCATTGTCTGTGTGGAGCTTGTACGTTCTTCTCGTCTCTGTGTGGGTTTCCTCCCACAGTCCAAAGATGTGCGGGTTAGATTGACTGGCCATGCCAAATTGCCCCTTAGTACCCCAAGATGTGCCGGTTAGGGAGATTAACGGGGTAAATATGTGGAGATACGGGGATAGGGTCTGGGTAAGATGCTATGTTGGGGAGTCGGCGCCGTCTCGATGGACCGAATAGCCTCCTGCGCTGTAGGGATTCTATGACTAGCTTACAATATACCATAAATTACATCTGCCCCTCTTACGCTAATGACACTATCCCCAGGATTTGTCACTCAGACTGTACCAGTCACTCAGGAAAAATGTAGATTGAGTTGTTGATCTGAATTTTTCAGAGAAAAATGATACATGGTGCAAAAACTCAGCACCGCCTTAACTCAAGAACTGGAATGTTTCCCTTTGCCCCATTCAAATTGTGTTGTGCATTGTGAATTTACAGCCTATCTGGTGTCCTAGGATGGAGTAGAGATTTATAAAACCTTTTTTAGGCAATCTACTAGTGACAAATAGGTATTACATTCCCAGACTTTGCAAAAGTAATAGCAATAGGGAGTCAATACTTTGTTTTATATCAATCCCGGTTTTTAGTTTCTTACATTTAATTTGATGACTCTCAAGATCCTCAAGCCTCTGCTACATCAACGCAGGATGTCATGAGAATCTTGCCTACTTTAATATGTCGTAAATGAAAATTTAGACTGCTATTTATAAACTGGTTTTAATTCAAAAGCAAGTTTTGAGGCAAGTACAATATTTTATTTTGTGGTACTCGATGTGAAAAGTGACCCACCCAATCCTTTGCCCCATCTGAGCCCCCACACCTCCACAACCCCATACCTGACCCCCCCCCACCTCATCCCCTCACCTACACACACTCACCTCATCTCACTATCATAGAATCATAGAATCCATACAGTGCAGGAGGAAGCTATTCGGCCCATCGAGCCTACACCCTATCCCTGTAACCCAATGGCTGTCAGATTGTCAAAGAGGTCAGTAAAGCTGCTGATGCTTGACACTCTTAATGAGGTGGGGGGGTCAGGTACGGGGTTGTGGAGGTGTGGGGGCTCGGATGGGGCAAAGGTTTGGGTGGGTCACTTTTCACATCTAGTACGACAAAATAAAATATTGTACTTGCCTCAAAACTTGCTCATCCTTCAACTTACCCCACCTCCTCGCCTTTTCCCTCCAGATGCCCCCATTCCACACACTTGCCCTATTCTCCATACCCCACACACTCCCCATCCCTTCACTTCACACCTCTCACTCACAGCCACTGACACTCCCATCCCCTCAACTCATGCCTCACCCCCTTCATCTCATTGCCTCACCTCACTATCATAACCCCCCACATACTGACCCTACCCTCCACCTCCCACACACTCCTCGCCCCCTTACCTCACCCTCTCAGCCCCACCCCGACTCTCGCACCTCACCCCCCCCAAACACCCTCACCCACCCCCTCGGCAAAACCCAATCCCCTCAGCTCACTCCACATCTCCCATCCCCTCATCCACCTCACCTCACCCGCACCTCCTTCACCTCAATTCACCCCCCTCCACAGACTCCCACCCCCTCATATTACTCTCCATCCCTACCTCATCCCCCACACACTCCACCCTCTCAACTCCTTCACCTCATTCCCCACCCTTTTACCTCGCCTCAACCTTACACACCCATGGCCCAATGTATCCCACCCTCCCAATCCCCTCATCCCATTCCCCACCCCTTTATCTCATCCCCCCCAACCTCGCCTCACACACCCATGGCCCAACTTACCCCACCCTCCCGATCCCCTCACCCCATCCCTTTACCTCACCCCCCTCCCAACCTCACCTCACCCCCCCACACACCCATGTCCCAACTTACCCCACCCTCTCATTCCCTCCCCCCCCCCCCCCCCCCCCCCCCGCCACCCCCACCCCCACACACATCCAGCTATCAATTAGCTCTAAAATGATCAAGGGATTTACCAGCTTTCGATCAGATTTTCGGTTAAGCACACACAGTTGATGCTTCTAACCTTTGGGTACCTTGTGGGTTTTTTTGGGTAGGTTTTTCAAGATGGGAACCATGGAAAGGTGCCGAGGATCACATGCAGCAATGCAGCCACTCACTAAACCTCAGCTGACAAACCGGGTTTTAAAAAATCAAAATTCTCAGGTTGACGGCTCCAATTTTTAAAAGTAAATAATCTCTCAGGTCTGGCTTCTCATTCTGGACTCAGTTACAACATGGTGCCTGCCTTCCCCAGCCCCCCTGGGCCTGCTGTTTGGCACTATCTGCACTCCCCCCTCTCCCGGGTCCTGCCCCTGACTTTGCTGTGGTTATAATTTGGAGAACTCTCCTTTCATGAACTCATTTATGCTCAAAATGCACATTATTTCATGATTTAATCGTGCAGCTGCAGAACAAATCACAAATTCATTGGCAATGACCTTAACAAGAACTTTTAATCTCATTTTTCGCTAATCTGCATAAATTCATTTATGGACAGAAAGTTATCTGCAGAGGGGTCCAAAACATAGGCAAGTGGACCTTTGAGGTGAAAGGACTGGGGGATGAGGCAGGGCTTTCCACCTACACTGCACTATTTTTAACCTATGTCTAATTGTTTGCTAAATTGGCTGAAGTTAAGAATGAAATCCTCAATATATTTCATAGAGATGGAAATTTGTTCTATACCCTCCCAACAATTCCACATCCGTGCCAGCTGTTAGCCTTTCAATCTGTGTCAGCTAAGCAAAATCAATCTTTTTCACAGGCATTGGATACTATCGGTAATAATTCAGACCATTTGATGGAGTTGTCAGAACCAGTTAAGTTAAAGGGTGGTGTCCATCAGATATTCACAGAATCCTACAGTGCAGAAGGAGACCATTCAGCCCATCGAGTCTGCACTGACCACAGTCCCACCCTGACGCCACCCCCCACAACCCCATGTATTTACCCTAGCTAGTCCCCCTGACACTAACGGGTAATTTAGCATGGCCAATCCACCTAACCCGCACATCTTTGGACAGTGGGAGGAAACCAGAGCACCCGGAGGAAACCCACACTGTCATGGGGAGAATGTGCAAACTCCACATAGACAGTGACCCAAGCTGGGAATCGAACCTGGGTCCCTGGTGCTGTGAGGCAGCAGTGCCAGTGTGCCGCTCCATATTAATTTCTCCTATTGTTTGATGCATACAAATGTTTCTTTTGAATGAGTTGTTTTGAGAGTTAAGTGTGTTTATTTAGGGGACAATTTTGGTGAAAGGACCAAAGCTTGTGTTATGTGACTGCTGTGCCAATCATGTCGGTGCTAATTTTGTTTGTTAATTGCTGACTATCACAATGTGAACTTGCCTGGATCTGCTAAAGCAGACGCCTGCGGGTTTAGCACTCAAAGGTGCATTAGGCACAACTCTCGTGTGGCAGTATTTATCAGCTCCTCACACCCACTTTGACTGAAGGTGTGGAGTATTTTGGCTGGCAAACAGCAGCAGGTTTCAGATTGGCTCAGGGACTGAGAAATGGTGCACTGGATTTCAAGCACAGCACCAGAGGTCCTGGTGGAGAAAGTCCGGACAGGAGGATTGTCCTGTACCCGCGATGGGGAATTAACCACCTCCCGCTCGAGGAGCTGGTGCTGCTCTGCCTGGGCCCATGTTTCATCACATTTTTCTTCCTGATCAAGAGAGATCCCGAGTAAGATTTTTAAAAATACTTTTCCAATTCAATCAAATCAAGTCCAATTCAGAGTCTCAACAAGTTGGGACATTTCCGATCAAAGCTGACAAGACAGGGCATGCAACCCTTTACCCTGTCTTTGGCCTGATTTACATGAGCCAAGCTGATTGGAGTAGGCAGACATCTCCGCCTCCAAGGCTTGATCTCATTTGCATCTTAGCCAAAAGGCCGAGATGCCGCTTTTAAAAATTGCTTCATATGAAAATGAAGCTTAAACGCAACCCAATGACCTCAACCAAGTGTAGCATCAGCAGACCACACTTGATCTTAGCCAAAAGGCTGAAAAGTGATCCCAAGTAAGATTTTTTTTTGTTACTTTTCCAATTCAATCAAATCAAATCCAATTCAAAGTCTCAACAAGTTGAGACATTTCAGATCCAGGCTGACAAGACAGGGCGAGCGACCAAATCACCCTGTCCTGGGCCCAATCTACATGAGCCAAGCTGATTGGAGAAGGGGGAAAGGTTCCTCCTCCAAGGCCCGAGCTCATCTGCATCTTAGCCAAAAGGCCGAGATGCCGCTTTTAAAAATTGCTTCATATGAAACATATGAAGCTTCAATGTAACCCAATGACCTCAACCAAGTGCAGGCAATCCATACTACACTTGATCTTAGCCAAAAGGCCAAGAAGCAATAAGTGATCCCGAGTAAGATGCCAATGACAAAAACACTCACATTTTCCTGGTGACTACTATAAGGTGTCCAACAGGGCAGAATAACACATCACTTACTCACATTTGGAGAAGCCTTAGAGAGAATATCTGAGAAAAATGTTGTTACGGTGTTGATGAAACTTTAACCATGTGTCTCAGATAGTCTCCTGATGTTTTTCAAAAGCCCTCTTCAAATTTCCAGTAGCAAGGGAAGAATAAAAGGTGTATTAGATTTAATTACCATTCAAATTCCTCAACAATGATTTGTTAACTCCCATTCAGCTGCTTGCTGTTAGGAAAGCACATTAGACCAAGTACTAGCCACCAAAATGCCATCCAGCCTTGTTATTGAGCGCTCACAGGCAATTTAAGTGGAAACCATGACTCAGTTTATATCCGTATCGCCTCCGAGTCAGGAGGTTGTGGGTTTTAAGTCCCGTTCCAGCTCTTCTGTTTAGAAATCTAGACTGATGCTCCAGTTCAGTACTGAGGGAGGGCTGCACTGTCAGAGATGCTGTCTTTCAGATGAGAACGTGGTGAAACCGAGGCCCTGTCTACTCTCTCAGGTGGCCATAAAAGATCCCAGGGCACTATTGAGAAGATGAGGGGCTGAGTTAACTCTGGTGTCCTGTCAATACTAATCTTTCAGCTAAGACTGAAAAAAGAGTTGAGCTGGTCATTAGCACATTGCTGTTGTGGGAGCTTACTGTGCACAGATTTCTTGCCATGTTTCCTATATTTGAGCAGTTACTATATTTCAAAAGCACATCATTGGCTGTAAAGTGCTTTGGGATGTCCAGACGTCATGGAAGGTGCTATAAAAATGTGAATCTTTCTTTTCAATCAGCACCTCAATGATTCTCTGGGTAATTATCGCGCTCCGAAAGCTAATGGTATTTGCTACCAAATAAACCTGTTGGACTTTAACCTGGTGTTGTTAAAACTGTTACTGTAATTATTCCTTGTGCAAACTTCCACGTCAAAATCTCACCAGCATTTACGCCAGCTGGATCTTATGGTCCCACCGATGGCGCATCCTGCCGCGGATTTCCTGATGGTGAGGAGTGTGTTCAACAGGAAACCCCGTTGACAATGGCAGGACCATAAGATCCCCGCCACCAGTGACTGGTGCACCGCCTCCCGCCGCCATGAAACACACCGCAGAGTGGGAGGAAAATCCCACTTCAACTCTTTTACCAAGATGTTTGACAAAGTGGTTAGAGTTCTTTGAGGATGTAACAAGCAGAGTGTGTAAAGAGAAACCAATAGATATATTTGAACTTTCAAAAGGCATTCAATAAGGTGCCACTAACGGTGTTGGGTGTGATGTCCTAGTCTGGATAGATTCTTTCAGGTTGTATCACAGCTTGGTATGGCTGCTGCTCTGTCCAAGACCACAAGAAACTAGGTCGTGAATGTAGCCCAATCCATCATGCAAACCAACTTCCCATCCATTGACTCTATCTAAACTTCCCACTGCCTTGACAAAGCAGCCAGCATAATTAAGGACTCCACGCACCCCGGACATTCTCTTCCACCTTCTTCCGTCAAGAAAAATATATAAAAGTCTGAGCTCACGTACCAACCGACTCAAGAACAGCTTCTTCCCTGCTGCCATCAGACTTTTGAATGGACCTACCTTGCATTAAGTTGATCTTTCTCTACACCCTAGCTATGACTGCGACATTACATTCTGCACTCTCTCATTTCCTACTCTATGAACTGTATGCTTTGTCTGTATAGCGTGCAAGAAACAATACTTTTAACTGTATGCCTAGGCATTTGGCAATAATCAAATCAGAGGGTTGGCTAACTAACAGGATACAGAGAGTCTGGATGAATGGTTCATTCTCAGGTTGGCAAACTCTTACTAGTGCCACAGGGATCAGTACTGGGGCCTCAACTACAATCTATATTCATTTATCGGATGAAGGGACAAATGTATTGCAGCCAAATTTGTTGAAGACACAAAGATAGGTAAGAAAGCAAATTGGGAGGAGGACATGAGAAGTCTGCAAAAGGAGATGGATAGTTAAATGGGTGGGCAAAAATTTGACCGAAGGAATAGAATGTAGATGTGAGGTTGTCCACCTTGGCAGGAAGAATAGAAAAGCAAATCATAGAATCCCTACGGTGTAGAAGGAGGCAATTCAGTCCATCGAGTCTGCACTGACCACAATCCCACACAGGCCCTATCCTTGTAACGTCAGACCTGTTCCCCATAACCCCAAGTATTTACCCCGCTAATCCCCATAACCTCACATCTTGGGACACTAAGGGGCAATTTAGCATGGCCAATCCACCTAACCTGCACACCTTTGGAGTGTGGGAGGAAACCGGAGCACCAGAGAAAACCCACACAGGCACAGGGAGAACATGCAGACTCCACACAGCCAATGACCCACAGCTGGAATTGAACCCGGGTCCGTAGCGCTGTGAGACAGCAGTGCTAACCACTGTGCCACCCCTAAAATTAAATTTAAATGGAGAGAAACTTATGCTGAAGGCAGTTCAGAGAATGCTCACTTGGTTGATTCCTGGCATGAAGGGATTGTCTTGTGAGGAAAGTTTGAACAGTTTGAGCCTGCACTGATTGGAGAATGAGAGGTGATCTTATTGAAACATGTAAGATTCTGAGGGGGCTTGACAGAGTAAATGCTGAGGGGGAGTTCCCTCTCTTGGGGTATCGAGAACTGGGGGACACAATTTCTTTCCTCACAGCTCTGCAAAGTTTCCCTTTTCAAGAATGTACAAGCCTCTGGTCAGCTTTTGCTAGTTTTCTAGGTTAGCATGTATACTTCTATTTTTATCGTACTCCTCACTTTCAAAGTACTTTACAATGAAAAGGTAAAACATTGGGTGCCAGACTTGAGGGGAAAAAGGAAAATAGACCAGAGGTGAGGCCAAAGATATAGTGCAAAAGATGTTCATGAGCTTTTTCAAAAGTAGGAGCTGCAAGGCATGGGATTTATTTATTTATTATTGTCACAAGTAGGCTTACATTAACACTGTAATTAAGTTACTGTGAAAATCCCCTCGTCACCACATTCCGGCACCTGTTCGGATACACTGAGGGAGAATTTAGCATGGCCAATGCACCAGACCAGCACGTCTTTGGACTATGGGAGGAAACTGGAGCACCTGAAGGAAACTCACACAGAGAAGGTGACGTCACAGGTGGAGAAGGTGGTGAAGAAGGCATATGGCATGCTTGCCTTTATAGGACGGGGCATAGAGTATAAAAGTTGGAGTCTGATGTTGCAGATGTATAGAACGTTGGTTCGGCCGCATTTGGAATACTGAGTCCAGTTCTGGTCGCCACACTACCAGAAGGACGTGGAGGCTTTGGAGAGAGTACAGAGGAGGTTTACCAGGATGTTGCCTGGTATAGAGGGGCTTAGTTATGAGGAGAGATTGGGTAAACTGGGGTTGTTCTCCCTGGAAAGACGGAGGATAAGGGGAGACTTAATAGAGGTGTACAAAATTATGAAAGGGTGAACGGTGGGAAGCTTTTCCCCAGGTCGGTGGTGACGTTCACGAGGGGTCATAGGTTCAAGGTGAAGGGGGGGAGGTTTAACATGGATATCAGAAGGACGTATTTTACACAGAGGGTGGTGGGGGCTGGAATGCGCTGCCGGGCAAGGTGGTGGAGGCGGACACACTGGGAACGTTTAAGACTTATCTAGATAGCCATATGAACGGAGTGGGAATGGAGGGATACAAAAGAATGGTCTAGTTTGGACCAGGGAGCGGCATGGGCTTGGAGGGCCGAAGGGCCTGTTCCTGTGCTGTATTGTTCTTTGTTCTTTGTTCTAGAACGTGTAGACTCCACACAGTCACTCAACCCAGGAATCGAACCTGAGTCCCTGGCGCTGTGAGGCAGCGATGCTAACCATTATGCTAATCACCGTGATGAAGGGATTGATTTTTAACTCCAGTTAAGGCCTGAAGCAGAAGCGGGCAGGCACTAAAAATAATGCCATTTGTCACAAAGGTGGAATTGGGAGTGGGGGCAGTGACCTGCTCACAAGTGCCAGCCAGCTGATTGGACTTGATAAGGGTCACTTAAGGTCAGTTAAAGGAGCCAGTTGTTTGCAGGCTGCTCTTTAAAGATCCAACCCCACCCTCCACCCTTGATCTGCAAAAGCAGAGGAAAGGAGAGAAGGCACCCTCTCCCTCACTTATCTTCTGGTGCATCCGGCTGCTGCTTTCAAGCTGGAAGACCACCTCTTGACCCTCCAGCTTCCAGAGACTGCCCAGTGCTCTCAATTGGACAGCAAGGCTGCCCCCTGGTGGTTAATTGGCTGCTCTGGGGAAAAAATCACACAGTGTGAGAATTTGTCCTGTTTGAACCTGACGGCAGGGGTCCCGACGCAGCCCACAGAGAAAAACCTGTCCCAAATCTCTGAGAGGAGCCTAGTGGCTGAGCGAACAGCCACTGATGCTGAAGTGGGGAAGGTGGGGAGGGCCAGAGGGAGCAGACAGTGCAGGTGGCAATGTATGGCTGAAGGAGATCACTGAGCTAGGACAAAACTTTGAGCAGAAGAATTTCAAATCAGAAGGAGTGACCAGACGACTTTTGGAAATACTGTACAGAATTACATAGGGATTTGAAAATCATATTTGACAGTGAAGCCGGGATATACTTTAAATTAAAACCTAATTTGTTTCTGATTCTTGCCAGTCATCTGCTACCTCACCCAAATTTCTTGCTTGAGCTAAATGATGAGTTTCCTTGGGCTGTTTCGCAGTGAGGCCATATCCTGTTCTTTCCCGATGTCGACACATGGGTATTCTCAAGAAAAGATCAGTAGACAATGATAGCAGGACACTGGTTGATTTAAAGCCCCCACCCTTCCCAGCTAAGCTCTGCTGTGACTAATTGCAGCAACCCAATTACTCATGTGCCTGTCAGCAAGGCTGGGATTTGCAAATTGTGTTTCTGGAGGGCATCACTGAATTCTGCTGCCCTCTGGGACGCGATACAATTTTCAAAGGAAGGGTAGGAGGTAGTGAAGGGGGAACCCTCTTGCCTCCAATCTATGGCTAATTAAGCTCCTTGAGGAGTTTGTTAATGGGTCAGAAGGGAAGTTTCAAGGTTGATGTCATTGAACGCCAACAGTCTGGTGCACATTACTGCACAGCCATTGGGTTCAAAGTGCGCAGAAGTTCATAGAATCATAGAATCTCAACAATGCAGAAAGAGGCTATTTGGCCCATCGAGCTTGCACCGACAACAATCCCACCCAGATCCTATCCCCGTCACCCCATGTATTTACCATGTTAGTCCCTCTGATACTAAGGGGCAATTTAACATGGCCAATCACCTAATCTGCACATCTTTGGAGTGTGAGAGGAAACCAGAGCACCTGGAGGAAACCCACGCAGACACGGGGAGAACGTGCAAACTCCTCACAGTTAGCCACAAGAGGCCGAATTGAACCCGGGTCCTTGGTGCTGTGAGGCAGTAGTGCTAACCTACCGTGTCACGTATTTTTTTTAATATTGAAAGATTTTGGGAGCTGGTGGATCTTGCACTGGATTGTGTGCCTGCTTTATCTTCCATTTGGCCACTTGTGTGCTTGATGAGGCTGCTGGCCCTTCGTGTTATGGCTCACTTTCTTCTCTAAGGCAGCAGAGTCCCCAACATGGCTACCATATGCCGTTGCCGCTCACACTCAGCAGACACATCCCACCTCCTGGTTATGCTTGGCATCACTAATTGGACAACAAGCTCACTTCTGCCCCAAATAAGGTATTTACATTTCAAGATGGAGTCACATAAGCAAGGCAGCTGCGGCATGGGTTTGGGACCCGGAGATTATCCGGGCATCAGATTCCTGACCCCGATTTTAAAATAAAGTTCCAAGTAACTGAGAACAGATCAGAATTTGCACTTTTGGGGATGGCGAGAATGATGTATGAGGAGAGATTGACTGGGTTAGGATTGTTTTCGCTGGAGTTCAGATGAATGAGGAGGGATCTCAGAGAGACTTAAAGAATTCTAACAGGACTAGACAGGATAGATACAGGGAGGATGTTCCCGATAGTGGGGGAGTCCAGAACCAGGGGTCACACTCTGAGGGTTCGGGATAGACCATTTAGGACGGAGGTGAGGAGACATTTCTCCACCCAAAGAGTGGTGAGCCTATGGAATTCATTACCTCAGGAAGTAGTTGATGCCAAAACATTGAATGTATTCAAGAGGCGGCTAGATATAGCACTTAGGGCAAATGGGATTAAAGGTTATGGGGTGAAAGCAGGATTAGGCTATTGAGTTGGACGATCAGCCATGATCGTAATGAATGGCGGAGCAGGCTCGAAGGGCCACATGGCCTCCTCCTGCTCCTATCTTCTTCTATGTTTTATAATGTAATTTTGTGGTGCCTTTATAATTAGGTGGTTGATGAATGCAGGAAGGCATGCCAGATGTAGCATCAGACATGCCTAAAAATGTCAACCTGTGAAGCTACAATACAGGACCACTTGCGTCCGAACAGTGGAAGCTGCATGTGATAGACAGAGCTAAACAATTCCACAAGCAAAGGTCTACACTCTGCAGTCTTGCCACATCCAGCCATGAATGGTGGTGAACAAATAAACAACTCACTGGAGGAAGAGGTCCCACAGATATTCCCATTCACAATGATGGGGAAGCACATCCGTGCAAAAGACAAAATTGTAGCATTTGCAACAATCTCCAGCCAGAGGTGTCGATGATGATCCATCTTGGCCTAGTCCTGAAATCCTCAGCCTCACAGGTGCTAGTCTTCAGCCGATTCAATTCGCTCCATGTGATATCGAGAAACAATTGAAGCACTGGATGCTACAAAGTCTATGGGCCCTGACAACATTCTGGCAATAGTACTGAAGACTTGTGCTCTTCACCTAACAGGATCTGTATCCAATCTGTCTCAGCACAGCCACACCACTGGCATCTAACCAGCAAAGTGGAACATTGCTCACGTATGCCCTGTCCAGAAAAGCAGGACAAATCCAACCTGGCCAATTACCATCCACCACTCTTCTCTCAATCATCAGCAAAGTGGCGCAAGGGCTCATTGATGTGCTTTCAGGTGACACTAAGGCAGTAATAACCTGCCCACTGATGCCCAGTTTGGGATTCCCCAGGATCTTAGCTCCTGGCCTCATTACAGCCTTGGTCCAAACATGGACAAAAGAACTGAACTACAGGGTTGAGATGAGAGTCACTGCTCTTGACATCAAGGCTATATTTGACAGAGTTTGACAATAAAAAGCCCTAGCAAAACTGAAATCAATGGGAATTAGGGGAAAACATTTCACTGGTGGGACTCACATGTAGCACAAACGAAGATAGATAGTTGTTGGAGTTCAGTCATCTCAGTCCCAAGATGGTGTTGCTGGAGTTCCTCAGGGCAGTGTCCTAGGCCCAACCACCTTGAGCTGTTTCATCAATGACCTTCCCTCCTTCATAGGGTCAGAAGAGGAGATATTTGCTGATCATTGCACAGCGTTCAACACTAATCAAAACTCCTCAGAGACTGATGCAGTCTGTCTATATGCTGCATGAGCTGGACAATATCCAGACTTGGGTTGATAAGTGGCAAGTAATATTCACACCACACAAGTGCCAGGCAATGAACATCTCCAATAACAGAAATTTTAATCATCACCCCATGACATTCAATCACATTACCATCACTGAATCTCCCACTATCAACATCTTGGGGGCCACCACTGACCAGAAACTGAACCAGACTGGCCATATAAACACTGTGGCTACAAGAGCAGATCAGAAGCTTGGAATTCTGCGGAGAGTTACTCACCTTCTGACTCCCCAAATCCTGTTCACCATCTACATGGCAGAAGTCAGGAGTGCAATAAAATTCTCTCCACTTGCCAGGATGAGTACAGCTCTAACAACATTCAAGAAGGTCAACATTGTCCAGAACAAAGCAACTCCCATCAGACAACTTAAACATTCCTTCAACATTGTTGAAATACTTTAACTATGGTCCCTGAATTTTACTTATACTGCTATTGTGAAAATTAAATAAATGCAAAAAGCCAACATTTTAGTGTTTGTACCGCATTTCTAGTAACAATTCCAACCCCCATTCCTGCATGGTCATCTCAAAAATATCCCAAGTTTCTAATCTTGGGGCCCCTTCTTACCCTTGTTGCCTTTCCGTAACATAATCAATACATGTAGCGTCAGTTTTGAAGCTGATATGTGATTGAACTCTTAGGAATTTTCCCCTTCCGCCCGTCACAGGAACTGTAGCGGGCAGGGGACGGACCATGCAAAGGTCCTTGGACCTCGGGCGGGATTTTCCGGTTTTGGGTCGAGCGTGGCTGGAAAATCCCGCCCTTCCTCTCTATCTCTGACCTTAGCTACACAACGTTCGCTGTCAGACTTTCCAATTTTCAATCATGAATGAGCCATAACCTCTTCAGTAGGCATTGGCAAGATGGAAATAACCCCAGTTTTCTCTCAGCAAAAATTAATCAGCTTGCCCCGACTCCGGTTTCCTCACCAACTGCTCGCCTGTGCTAAACCAGCTGGTGTGCAACTTTAGTGTCACCATACAGAGTCAAAGATGCTGCCAGACCTGCTGAGATTTTCCAGCGTTTTCTCTTTTGATTGGAACACTGAAGGATGTGGTGGTATGGTGGTGTTGTCACTGGGAGAGGGGAGAGATACAAAAGGGGCAATTTTTTCACACAGAGGGTGGTAAGCTGCCAGAGGTAGTAGTAAAGATGAGTACAATGTTGTCTTTTAAAAAGCATTTAGATAGTTACATGGATAAGATGGGTAGAGAGGGATATGGGCCAAATGCAGGCAATTGGGATTAGCTTCGGGGTTTAAAGAAAAGGGCGGCATGGACAAGTTGGGCCGAAGAGCCTGTTTGCATGCTGTAAACCTCTATGACTCTACTTGCTTTTTCTCAGTGCTGTTTTATTATTTTATTTATCTACATCCCTTTTAAAGGTTATTATGGATTCTGTATGTGTATGCAATTAAATATATATTTTATATATTTCTATTGATGAATAACTAGGCTGAATAAATTTACAAATCTCACCAAAATGTTAGATATATATAGATATATAATAGATATTTATGTATATGTGTATTGCCTAACATTTTGGTGGTATTTGTCTACTAATGTTCAGCTGCTCTGTAATTGGGAGAGGGAGAAGGGAACATGCAAGGGCTGAGGAGGATGTCTCCTTGCTCCATTATCCCTCTCGTGCTCACTGACAGATCCCTGTTAAAAGAGCTGGAGAGCTTTGCTGCACTTCAGCGAGATGCTGAACAACAGAGGCGAGGTTTTCTTCAATCCTGCTCAAGACATTTCGAGTGTATAGGTGGGTGCCTCACAGCGCCAGGGACCCAGGTTCAATTCCCGGCTTGGATCACTGTCTGTGTGGAGATTGCACATTCTCCCCGTATCTGCATGGGCTTCCTCTGGGTGCTCTGGTTTCCTCCCACAGTCCAAAAGATGTGCTTGTTAGGTGCATTGACCATGCTAGATTCTCCCTCAATGTAACTGAACAGGCGCCGGAGTGTGGTGACTAGGGGATTTTCACAGTAACTTCATTGCAGTGTTAACAGAAGCCTAGTTGTGACACTGATAAATTTTAAACTTCATTGGTGAGAGCTGGTTATCACATCTGAAGCTCCTTGCAGGTGGTGTGTTTCCATGTTGGCACTCCAGCTATCAGGTTCCTGGCTCTGTTCTGACACTTTAACAATGCTTCCATTCTGACGCTGGCAGGGTCCCTTTGAATAATGGAGCTGAAACAAACAGTAGCAGGTTGTCATCATGCCCACTCACACTAATTGCTTGTGAAATTCGGAAGTCAGGTGCAAATGCAGTGGCTGAGTTAAAAATCCAGTGGAAAATGCACTGCTGAAACTTCTGGGTTCCTGACATACTGTGGACTGGGGTGAACACAGTAAGAGTTTTAACAACACCAGGTTAAAGTCCAACAGGTTTATTTGGTAGCAAATACCATCCGAAAGCTAATGGTATTTGCTACCAAATAAACCTGTTGGACTTTAACCTGGTGTTGTTAAAACTCTTACTGGGTTCCTGACATACTGCCAGCCTCCCCTGTCATGAGTGGGTCTGAAAGCTAAAATTCAGCACGTGGTGACTTGTTGCACTGCACTACATTATCTGTAGGTAGTACACATTGCATTAAAATTATGAAGGGGTTTGATCAGGTAGCCATAAAGAAGATATTTTTATCTTCTGTGGGAAGTGGTGTTGCACTGCGATTGGCGCTGAGACCTCAGTTCACCATTTATCTAAATGGATTGGGACTCAGAATCGGAATTACAATGTGAAAACTTTTAGGTGCTATTAAATTGGGAGGTACGGAAGGAGATGGCAACAAAATACAAGAAGACTTAAAAATCTGGCAGATTGATTTTGATGTAGTTGATTGCGAGATGGTGCATTTTATCAGGAAGATTAAGGGGGGCCATATACAACTTGGAAAATTTGAATCTAAATGGAGGAGAAGACAAAGGAATCTAGGGAAACAGATGCACTAATCAGTAAAATAACAACACATGTTAACAAAGTCATAAAACGTGCAAACAAAGCACTGCACCTCACTTTTAGAAGAATCCAAAATCAGAGAATTTATTTTGAACTGACACGGAACCTGAGTTTCGACCACATTTGGAGTACAGTGCACTGTTCTGGTCTTTCCCTGTGTTTTATACAGCACTTGATTTTGTTTTGTGTGATTGTCCTAAACTTGCTATACAACAAGTTGCTTTCACATTGCACCTGAACCATGATAAAAAAATCTCAAGGTGTTTCACAAGAGCAGAATCAGACAAAATTTCACTCCAGGCTGCATAAGGAAATATTGGAACAGTTTATTCCAAGAGATGGGTTTCATGGAGCTTCTTAAAGGAGATAAGACAGGAAAAAAGGGCGGTCTGGTTTAGGCTGGGAATTCCAGAACTAGGGCCAAGACAGTTAAGACAGTTGAAGGTGTGAATGAAGGGAGAAAGGAAATCCGGCACGCACAAGATGCCAGTATTGGAGGAATTCAGAATTCTCAGGGGCTTGTTAAACTGGAGGAGGCTACAAAGATAGAAAGGGAAATGCTATGGAGGGGTTTCAACCGAAGACTTTTAAAATGGAGGTATTACTGGGCTGTGGCTCAATGTAGGTCAGTGATCACAAGAGGATGAATGGAATGCTGCTAATCAGGTTGGGCTCAAGTTTATGTAGGGTGATTTGAGGTTGGCCAAAAGTGCATTAGAACAATCAAGTTTGCAGGTAGCAAAAGCTTGGTTGAGGGTTTTAGCAACAGATGGCGTGAGACAGCCATGTTATGGAGGGAGAATTAAGCATCTTTGGTGATGGAGATGATATATAGTCGGAAACCCAGCTCAGGGTTTAATAGGATACCAAAGTTGTGTGTGGACTGTTTCAGCATGGTTCAGATAGTGGCCAGGGAGGTAAATGAAATTTATGGTTTTGGAGTGGAGTTTGTAGTGGAGTTCCAGACTTCTGTGTCTAGTGTGGAGCATTAAGTTGGTCTGTAGCTGAAAAAAAATCAATTGTCTCGTTTTTCATTTTGGTTCAAATGAAGCCTTTAAACATAATGATTTCAGCCACTTTGAATTTCTGAATAAATATGTGACCATACAAATAAACATATTAACACTTCATATTAAGTGGTTTAATTACTTAGTCCTAAAGTAAGGAAATTCATGTTAGAAGTTCTGTGAGAACTTATCTCCTCAGAGACCTGTCTCTCTTCATAGCTTTTAGATTCCAGTTCAGTTTTTTGGGCAGAGTTGGAAACTTCCGCTGAACTTTGAACACCAGACAAATGTTGTCTGAAACACTAATGTGCTATAAGAGAAAAACTTTTCACTTTAGCTCCAGTACTTTAGATGGGCCTAGCTTAAAGATCCCAGTGGTGGGGGTGGGGAGAGCGATGGGGACAGGTTAGAGCGGCCAAGATGGAGAGTTAATGCGGGGGGATTCTGATCTTGGGGGCTGATACCAGTTCCCAATTTACATGAGCCTGGCAAGGACACGGGAGGCTACCATTCACCGCAGAACAGGGGCAGTATCAGTCAGCAGTGGGCTAGCTTTGTCTTCTCCTTCTTGGCAGGCATGTTGGAGAGCTAACCTATGGGATTGTGGTGTACAGTGACACAAAAGGAAACGTTTCTCTCCAGGATCTGATTCAATGCGAGATCAGAAGCTCTCAAAGAGGCCAGTTGATTAACTGCAGTGTCACATGTCTATATCAATAGATCTCTTCTCTTCACCTGCCCTGTCACCTCTTCAACCCCTGCCCCTTCAGCCGTGGCAGAAGTTTAAGACAATTTAAATGTTCCACTCCCATGCCCCATGGCACACTCCCCTTTAATTGTCCCTATCCCTTTAATTTTGCATTAGAAGGATATTTTGATCTCCTGCCAATGGTGTATTCACTGGAACCAGTGAAGCTTATGTGGAATTGTGAACTAGAGCTCAAGTACAGTTAGTCACAGAAGTTGAATGCTATTTCTAGTTTGGCGCTTCTTAAAGCAATGCAAGCTAAAATAGAACAGGTTTACACTTGAAGATGAAAATCTTGCCCTATTTGAATCCTTATTCCAGGTTTAGAAAATTATTCAATAAAAAACGAGGTAATTTTGAAACAAGCAGAAAACCTAGGCGAGGATTTTGAGCCTGTCTTTTGGGTGCTAAGAATTCTGTTTGGGATGCAAAATGGCATTTCAGATGCATATGCACACTTCAGAGATGAAGTCTATGGATGCTATATTGATGAAGTTATTACCACATGCAAAGTTACCATCTGCCACAAGTATGCAATGTTGATTTGACAGCAGTGCTGCCTTTTTGGTGCTCAGTGCTCCGGCCAATCTTCTCTCCTAACCTTACACAGCTAAACAGGCATTCAGCAGCTGAAAATACAACCCCCAGCAGTGCTATTTAATGGGATTACTGGTGAGTTGCTGGTTGATTTCTTTTAGCTGTTGGTACAACTGAACAACTTTGGATGCTTTTCATAACTGTTTCAAGTTTCAAAAGTCTACAACAATTGGTATGGAGGGTAGTGACTTCAAGGCTTCTGCACAAACCAGTTGTTCCAGGTGCACTAATAGGCTTCCTTTTGGAATAGCACATGGCTGATAATTCTGATAATGGCCAACTCTGTCTCCTCCATAGGGGTTAGAGGTTGCAGCTATGCCTCTTTCCCTCCTGTTAGTTCCTACTGCCTACCATTGTGTACCACCTTGTCCTGCAAGTGAGAAATAAGTGTGCCAGAGATTGTGATGCAACCTGTTAGGGTAGTGAGGCTGAATGGCTGGCAGTGTGTGCCAGCTGTAAGGTGTGGATCTAAGGCAGGCAGCAACACTAAATGTGAGGGCAAGGTAAAGCATATAGATGATGGTATGATTTCTGAGTTAAAGAGATTATTGATGGGTGAACGATGGTGCATTGAGGAAAAGCTGAGACTAGTGGTGTAATTGGGAGGATATGACATTTAAAAATGCATTCACTGACCTTGATCAGTTGTGTGAGTTCATTGAACTTCTTGCATCCAGGTCCTCAGGGCTGGACTCCTGGCAGTGACCTCCATGCTTGCCTTTTTTATCATTTGTCTAGAGGGACTTAACCCCCTGTGGATAGAGGATGTTTCTTCTACTTTTCACCTATTCTACTGTGACTTTCACAGGTAACCCAATATGGCAAAGCTTGCAGTGAGCAGGCCACCTTAGGGAGCTGTATTTTAAATCTAAATACTATAATGGTGATATGGGAAAAATTGAGTCTCACTGGTCAACTCAGACGCTGCGACAACGGATGAATGAACACCGCTCGACAATCACCAGGCAAGACTGTTCTCTTCCTGTTGGGGAGCACTTCAGCGGTCACGGGCATTCGGCCTCTGATATTCGGGTAAGCGTTCTCCAAGGCCGCCTTCGCGACACACGACGGCGCAGAGTCGCTGAGCAGAAACTGATAGCCAAGTTCCGCACACACGAGGACGGCCTCAACCGGGATATTGGGTTCATGTCACACTATTTGTAACCCCCACAGAGTTTCACTGGCTGTCTTGTCTGGAGACAATACACATCTTTTTAGCCTGTCTTGATGCTCTCTCCACTCATGTTGTTTTGTTTCTTAAAGACTGGATTAGTTGTAAGTATTCGCATTCCAACCATTATTCATGTAAATTGAGTTTGTGTCTTTATATGCTCTGTTTGTGAACAGAATTCCCACTCACCTGAAGAAGGGGCTTGCAGCTCCGAAAGCTTGTGTGGCTTTTGCTACCAAATAAACCTGTTGGACTTTAACCTGGTGTTGTTAAACTTCTTACTAACTCATAGGCCCACAGGCCCATCTGCGCCAGTAACTCAGCAGGCTGGGCTATGTTGTAAAGGTTGTTTGGAATTTCACAGAGAGGTCTGGAGGCTTGAATGGTTGAACATAAACCAGTTATTGTTAACCCAAAACTCCAAGGTGCTGCCATGGGTGCTGTCTATGTCGGCTCCTTCCAGACTCTTCTCCTCATAGTCTACTATCATGTAACTCTCTACATCACTATATGGCTGGCAATGTTCTCCAATCTCACTTTAATCCTTATTCTGCTGGACACACTTAGCGTACAGACTACACAGAGATTTATGGCTTGCTCCATATGTTAGAAGAATAGAATACAATAGAATCCCTACAGTACAGAAGGAGGCCATTCGGCCCATCAAACCTGCACTGACAACATCCCACCCAGACCCTATCCCTGTAACCCCATGTATTTACCCTGCTAGTCCCCCTGACACTAAGGGATAATTTAGCATGGCCAATCAACCTAACCTGCATATCTTTGGCATGTGAGAGGAAACCGGAGCACCCGGAGGAAACACACGCAGACACGGAGAGAACATGCAAACGCCACACAGATAGTCACCCAAGCCGGGAATCGAACCTGGGTCCCTGGCACTGTGAGGCAGCAGTGCTAACCACTGTACCACCTTGCCACCATGTGGGACAGTCTGTGTGCCTTTGAAAACTCTGGAGGGTTTGTGTAGTTGAGAAGTTATTTTGTATTATCTTCCAGTTTGGAGTTCAAAGCAGGCGTAGCTTAATCATTGTCCCTGTGTCAGCATTGTTTCAATGGATCTATGTGTTACCAAGCTGGAGCTAGTGGAAAAATCCACAGACCTCCAATTTCATGATTGAACTTTGAATTCTTGATGTCTAGGCTAAACCTCCTATACTAGCAGAACTTTCCAACATTTACATTTTTGAACCAGATACAGTAACTTAAGTAAAATGTTGCCATCTCTTCAAATTTTAATTGTTGCACTTGCTTTTGTTTGATTTCATGGAAGACTGTGCTAGAATGTACATAACACATTTTATGACCTCAGCACATCCCAATGCACTTTACAATTGATTAATTACTTTTGAGGTTTAGCTACTATATGTAGAGACAGCAGCTTAATCTATTCACAATAAGATTAAACAAACAGCAATTAAGTGAATGACCAACTTACCTGTTTAATGGTTTTACTGGGGGGTGAATTTTGGACTGGAGACGAAGGGGTAGATTATCCAGCCCCGCACGCTGTAGGAATCATTGCGGGCAGGACAGACAATTTGACGGACCATTTAAAGGTTCGTTGACCTCGGGCGGGAATTTCTGGTCTTGGGGGGGGGAGGGGGGCGTTAGTGGAAAATCCCACCCCAAGAGAAGTCCCCCTGTCTTGGAAAGAGCGCCATGTGATTTTTTTCTCCATGTTAAGGTGTTAGGGATCTGTACGTTTTGCTCTACGCAACAACATTTTTATACTGCCTTTTGTCATAGTCCAACTTCCCCAAATACTTAGACAGAGCGTGACCAAACTACGTAAAGAGGACAGGTGACTGACAGCTTGGCCAAAGACTTAGACAGGATTTTTCAGCCGCGCTCACCCCAAGATCGGAATCCCGCCCAAGGTCAACAGACCTTTGCATGATCCTCTCCTGTCCTGCCTGCTATGATTCCCGTGGCGGGCGGGACGGGAAAATTCCGCCCCTTAGATTTCAAAGGGTGTCTTAAAATAGGAAAGTTTTCTTATTAGTGTCACAAGTAGGCTTACTGCAATGAAGTTCCTATGGAAATCCCCTAGTTGCCACCCTCCGGCACCTATTCGTATACACTGGGGGAGAATTTAGCATGGCCAACGCACCTAACCAGCACGTCTTTTGCACTGTGGGAGGAAAATGGAGCACCCGGAGGAAACCCACGCAGACACGGGGAGAATGTGCAGACTCCACACAGACCGTGACCCAAGCCGGGAATCAAATCCAGGTCCATGGTGCTGTGAGGCAGCAGTGCTAACCACTGGGCCACCGTGCCACCCCTGGAGAAGAGAAGAGATTTTCCTGAGCATTGAGCTGAGGCAGTTGAAAGCATGTAACCATTGGTAGAGTGATGAAAGTTGGGGATGTACATGAGTAACGGGTCGCCCGTTTAAGACAGAGATGAGGAGAAATTTCTTGTCTCAGAGGGTGGTGAACCTGTGGAAATGCTTACCACAGAGGGTGTTAGAGGATGGGTCATTAAGTATGTTCAAGGCTGAGATAGATTTTTAATCAATAAGGGAAGCATGGGTTATGGAGAGAAGGCGGGAAAGTGAAGTTGAGCTTTATCATCAGATCAGTCATAATCTAATTGAATGGTGGGGTAGACTTGATGGGCCAAATAGCCTACAGGAGATTTATAAGTACTATACAAAGCGGAAGATATGATATATACACTTATTTGCCTGGTGTATGTATCTTAAAAATTTCTAATGCCGCTCATACTATTATCTCAGTTGGTACCTTAAATCTAATATAAGACCATATGGGATGATTCAGAGTTTAACCACTCGCAATCCATTTTCACCTGAACTGTGAAAGATTTGAGAGATTCGACTGCTTTCTCGTCAAACCATTCAGATTTCTAATCCGAGTTGGTTTTTCCATCGCGTCGTTGTAGTCAGTTAGAAATCTGCTGCAAGACCCAATGGTGGAAGACATTTTAAAAGCCTTTTGCAAATCTGCAAATTCCAAATGAGCATGATCAAAGTGGAAAGAGTACAGCTAGGATACCAAGAGAGTGTTTTCAAAAGGATGGCTCAGGAAGTGTGAGAAAAGTTTCAGTTGCCTAGACCAGAACAAAACTGCAACAATGTAAAATATTTCCAGAGTCTGCTGTGAATATCTCTTGGTCGCTGAACCAGAATCCCACATGGATTTACTCAGAGACGAGGTTTCCTGTAATGTTTCCGGACCTCTATCTTCAGCACTCGAGTTAACGGATGTCAAGTGAGTTTAACACTATTGCCAAAGCAAAAGAAAGCAACATCCTGCCATCAAGTGGCCATTTGCAGAAAAACAGCAGATGTGTGAAAATTAAAGACAGACTTCTAATAAATTTTGTCTTTGCTAAATTTCAATATTTAAGTCCTTTGTTAAGCACGACACAATTAATGCTGTCCTTATTGTGTTCTGTAGTCTCACTTACGTTTCATTATTTAGTTGTTCTAAGAAACCTCTCTGGTGGTTTCCGATCTGGCTATGTAGAGCTTGGCAATAAGCCTTCAAATGAATACAAGCCTTACTGTAACCAGATTTAGTTCCTCTTACTTGGCAAGGTCTGTACTCCTGCTGATTGAAGCTTCAAAGCAAAAATGCCATTACATCTGGAGTTCTGCCATAAAGCACCAACATGCTGTCAAGTGCATCGACTTCACATCACTCACACAATCACTGTCAAATAAAAATGTTAACATATCACAATGCACCTGCTTTTTAGATAAAAAAAACTCCTTTGTCGCAGTTTGACACTTTTCATTACTCTACATTTTTTCTTCTTTGTTTCCTATACATCTTTAATATCTGTGATGTTATCATTTATTTCAATTCAGTAGTAAGCCAGGCTTGGAGTGACATGTGTTTTATAAAGAAATCAACAGATAAATGAAGGCATTTTGCCCCTGTCACTTTCTCTACTGGAGGGAAGCATCAGCAAACACACTTTCAATCATATCTCATTTTGGTCTATTTATAAATGAACATTATAAACGCTCTTATAGGGGCATAGGGCCTCGGAGCAGGAGCAGGCCACATAGCCCTTCTAGCTGCTCCGCCATTCAATGTGATCATGGCCGATCTGGTTTAAAATTTATTTATTAGTGTCACAAGTAGGCTTACATTAACACTGCAATGAAGTTATTGTGAAAATCCCCTAGTCGCCACATTCCGGCACCTGTTTGGGCACACTGAGGGAGAATCTAGCATGGCTAATCCTACTCACCAGCACGTTTTTTGGACTGTGGGAGGAAACCCATGCAGACACGGGGAGAATGTGCCGACTCCGCACAGACAGTGACCCAAGCCGAGAATTGAATCCGGGTCCCTGACGTGAGGCAGCAGTGCCAACCACTGTGCCATCACATCGTGCTGTCCTTTTGTGGTCTCAGCTTCATTTTGCCATCTGCGTCTCAAAACCCGTGATTTCCTTGTCTATCAAAAATCCTCTGACATTGCATTGAATACATTCAATGACCCAGCCTCCACCGCTTTCTGGGGAAGAGAATACCACATACTAAACACCCTCTGAGGAAAGAAATTCTCCTCTCCATCTTAAATGCTAGACCTTTCATTCTTAAACTATCTACCCTAGTTCTAGTCTCTCCCATGAGTGGAAAAATCCTCCTGGCCTCTACCCTAAAAACTTCCCTCTGGATCTTATATGTTTGAATAAGATCACCTCTCTTTCTTCTAAACTCCAATTGGTATAGGCCCAACATGTTTAATCTTTTTTCATAAGCTAAGCCCCTCATCCCAGGAATGAATCAAGTGAACCTTCTCTGAACTATTTCTTATGCAATTATATCTTTTTTCAAATAAGGCGATCTAAAACTGTACACAGTATTGCAGATGTTGTCTCACCAAGGCCCATTACAGCTGCAGCGTAACTTCCCTATTTTTATATCCCATTCCTCTTGCAGTAAATGACACCATTTGCCTTCCTAATCACTTGCTGTACCTTTATACTACTTTTTTGTGATTAATGCACCAGGTTCCTCTGTATCATCAAATTCTGCAATCTCTCTCCATTTAAATAGGATATTACTTTTTCTAATCTTCCTGCCAAGGTGGACTAGTTCACATTTTCCCACATTATACTCCATCTGCTACATCTTTGCCCACTCATTTAACCTCTCTATATTCCTTTGCAGGCTGTCTACCTTCTCTTGACAACTTACTTTCTCATCTCACTTCGGCAGCACATACACTAAAATTGGAACGATACAGAGAAGATTAGCATGGCCTCTGCGCAAGGATGACACACAAATTCATGAAGCATTCCATATATTGGGGCAGCACAGTGGCACAGGAGTTAGCACTGCTGCCTCACAGTACCAGGGACCCAGGTTCAATTCTGGCCTCAGGTCACACTGCCTGTGCAGAGTTTGCACTTTCTCCCCGTGTCTGCGTGGGTTTCCACTGGGTGCTCCGGTGTCCTCCCACAGTCCAAAGGTGTGTGGATTAGGTTGATTGGCCATGCTAAATTGACCCTAGTGTCAGTGGATTAGCAGGGTAAATATGCGGGGTTATGGAAATAGGACCTGATGGGACTGTGGTCGGTGCAGACTCGATTGGCTGAATGGCCTCTTTCTGCGCTGTAGGGATTCTATGATTCTTGGTGCCATCGGCAAATCAGTTCCTTCATCCAAGTCATGGATATAGATTGTAAATAGTTGAGGCCCCAACACTGATCTCTGTGACACTCCACTAGTTACAGCTTGCCAACCTAAAAAAAGATTCATTTACCCCGACTCTCTATATCCTGTTTGCTATCTAATTCTTCGATGCTAATGTGTTATCCCTACACCATATAATCTTACCTTGTTTAGCAACCTTTGATGTGACACCTTATTAAGTGCCTTCTGGAAATCCAAGTACATCACATCTACAGGTTCCCGTTTAACCACCTTGCTTGTTACTTCCTCAAAAAACTCTATGAAATCAGTTAAATACAATTTCCCTTTCACAAACCCATGTTGACTCTCCTGACCAGTCTTCCATTTTCATCCTACGTAAACTTGAGCTTGTCCAAAACTCTGTTGGCCGTATTCTAACTTGCATCAAGTCCTTAAACTTATCGCTCCATGTTTGATGACCTATATTGTCTCCTGATCTGGCAACTCCTCAATTTAAAAATTCTCACTTTTGTTTTCAAATTTCTCCATGGTCCCATCCATCTCTATCCCCGTCTCTTCCACCAACTCGACAACTCTCTGAGATGTCTGTATCCTCCACTTATGCACCCCAATTTTAATGACTTCACCATTGGGAGCCATGCACCTTTAGTTGCCTCAGCTATAAGCTCTGAAATTCCCTCCCTAAACCTCTCCACATTTCCATCTGTCTCTCCTTCAAGACTCTCCCTAAAACCAAGCTCTTTGATCAAGCTTTTGATCATCTGTCCTAATATCTCCTTCTTTAGCTTGGTGTCAAATTTTGTTTAATTATGCTCCCCTGAAGAACCTTGGCAACAACTAAAAAGTTTGACCCAAAACAGGATTGGATGGAGAGAATTTGTCCATGGCTCCATTAGGGAGTGTAAAGACTAAGTAGCAGAAGAAGAACCTTGGGACATTTTACAAACATTTAAAGTGCTCGACACATGCAAGTTGTTGTTTACACATCATTGGTCACATTTAAATTTGTGATGTAAATGTACATCTGGAAAAGCCATTTAACATGAAACATCCGAGATCAATCCAGATGCTTGACTGTTTATGTAAATAGACCATTGCAAGTACAATTTAGAAATCATGAAGCTCTATATTAACAAAGCATCGACTCATATCGTAACAGCCGCTCATGTCAAACATCCCACACAATACTAATTAAATGCCCATGTGGGGAGTGTTTGATAATTTAAGGGCTGCACTGTTGCGTTAATATTGTATTGCAGTGTACATATTTGTTAAACTTGCTGGTTCCAATATCAATAAATGAATTGATTCAATCTTTTAAAACATCAAGACACAATTCCTTTGCTTTTGTTGGCATTATCTTGAATGATCTAATTCAAATGCCATGAAGTACAAATTCATTCTGTTGATTAATAACAAGACCTTTGGCCACATATCACACCAAGTTCCCAAAATATGTAGTTCAGTTCACCCCTTGCAGCTACAATGAAATCTGCAACATAATGATTTTTTTAAACTTTAATCGAATTGCTGCTAGATTACTAAGCTAAAATAGGTTGACTCGGTCATGTCATTCAATGTACCATATGGGTCAAAGTTTTAAATGTTATACCTACCACAAACCTTCTTCTCACAGGTGGTCTGAATTGGCTGATACTGGTCTTGCAAGTAGATTTAATATTTCATAAGGACTGCTCCATCTCATGCCTATGTTATTGACACCACATGGAACTCAGGAAATTGGTTCTTTCTGGGAACAGTTTGCAGAAATATGCAGCCTGTTGGCTTCTTTCTCATGGGGTGCATTAACAGAGAGGCTCACGATTACTAGTAATGATCCTTCTCCAGATGTTTGCAGCCTTTTAACTCTGGCTTCAACTTCATTCTGAAAAACAACTTAGACAGGATGGATTCTGAGCAGATACATTACCCTAACTTTATAAACTTTGACTTCTTGTTTGAGAGATTCTTTCTGATTGGAGGTCCCGTGGCGCAGTGAGTAGCATCCCTGCCTCTGAGCCAGAAGCTCTGGGTTTGAGTCCTACACTAGGACTCGATGGTCAACGAAGCTGCGTTCATAACGCAGATTGCCGAATTTTCCTTCCAATAATTTAAATGGAAGAAATGTTGAGTGGCATACTCTCTGACTTGCAAAATGTTCTAATACTCTTGTGGCCCATGCAATCCAGTGTGCCTGGCCACCGTTCCAGGAAAACCTACCTGCCAGTATCAAGCCTAAAACGTAACAGGATTGTAAGATTCTTCATTTGCTTCCAGGAAACAAGAAATCAATTAAGACATGTTGTCCTAATGATATAGCGAAGGCACAGCCTGGTGTACTATCAAGTTAATAATATCAAGACCAGGTTTCATTTCTGATCTGCGCTGAGTTAGTTGACCTCAGACTAGGCATCAACTGAGATGGTGACACGGTTTGTTTTAGTGTTCCATGGGCTAAGGAGGAGAAAAGCTTCCAGTACTTAAAACGTCAGTTGATCTAAGACCATTTTGTTTCTCACAGTCAATCAATTGACTTGCCTTCCTGTCATAAAATGGTTTGATACAGAACACCTCACATTGCCAGTGATTCAGGTGTTCCCATCCTATTCCAAATATGACAACTGCTGCAATAATAAAGCAAACACTGAGCTGAAATTTAATATTGTGTTATTAACTGGGTAATTGAATAACCTGTCAGTATTCAGCTGGGTAGTCACTGAAAAATGCAGTCCCAGGACACAAAGTCCATTTTATATGGCATTAACACATTACTTTGCAAGAAGCTAAATGCATGCTTAACCAGGAACTTTTATCACTCTCTTGTTGATTTATGGTATTTAAACATTCAATTTAACTGCATAAATAATTTGGAAAAGTACTAAATTGCTAAAATAGTTAGCACAGTCATAAATTAGTGCTTTCCTTCAGAATATGCCTGTGAAAGGCCCATCCATTGTAACAAATAGGAAGCAGATTTAAAAAAAGTTTTTCCATTAAAATGTTATGATGATATCACCTGCATGCTTGCAGTAGAAGTTATATAACATGAATCATTCTCTGTGTCACAGAATACTCTGACTTGTTCTGAATGGATGATTTTTCTAATGGCTTATTGCCATTCATAACTAAAAACAGAGTATCAAAAGTAGATTTTTGCATAACTGAATGATCATATAGACTCCAGTGTGATATGCAACAACGCTGGAAATACATTTTCGGCATGGAGTGCTGGTGAACTACAGTGAGAATGGTTAACTCACATCATTGTGAAGAGCTCAAATTTCAATTGGTCAACACATGATCAAATTACAATTAATGCTTTTCTTTTGTTCTTAAACCTCCAAATTCTTTCATTACCCCCCCACCCCCACCCCACCCCACCCCCCCCCCGCCTAAAGGTGCTTACACAGCTGAGATGTGGTTACATTGTCACCCTCCCACTGCTCCCTTGCCTAAATGTAATTTTCTTTGTTGAGCACAGTCATTGAGCACTGACAGTCCATTCAATTTCAAGTGGCATCTCAGCGGAGCCTGGCCTTGTCTCCCTCCACCTGACATTTGCTCCTATGCATTTTGTTGGAGTCACTCGATGGAAATTGGACAATGGAAACTAATCTTTTGAAACTCTGGGATGCTGAGGGCAGTTGCCATCCTGGCCAAAATGAGCTAACTAAACACAGACCAGGGAACGAACCTTCAACAACCCTAGTCCTTACACTTTGATCCCACACTCCAATGCATTTGCTACCTGAGCCATCAGAATGAGGAATGCATCTGCTTTTAGACTCAATCCAGTTCCTGTTGCTGAGTTCACTTCGGCCTGGTTGGATTTGAACATTTTGTGCTATTTAATGTATTATGTGTTCTGTGGTTTATCAGTTGTCTACAACAACTGCTGGAAATAAACCCTGGGGTTTGGCATGCTTACAGCAATCATTTGCTTCATGGTTTACATTTCTGTTGTAAATGAATGTCAGTGACAGTGCCAACATTCATAAACAGTACATCTCCTGCGATGCCATGAAATGTGTAATGTTTCTCAATGTATTAAAAACTTAGAATTTTGAGAAACCTACAATCGATTTTCATGCAGAGAACTTTATAAAGTATCACAACCGAAAATAACAGATTGCGTGATGGTACATGTTTGCCTTTTCTCCGTTAAACCCTTTCTTTCATACACTAATCAGAACACTGTGCAGTATCCTTCATTTCAGATTTTGTGGTTTAATGTTTAGGACCAGAATTATTTTTAAAGTCTCAGTAATGACTGGAATTACAAAATTGTAATCAGTGCGAAAGGATGCAGCCTGTTTAGACTGAAAAAAAATAAATGTGGTGGCCACATGTATTCTCATCTTTCTGCTCAAAGATTATAAGGAAAGATGCCGTGCTAAGAAGTTATAGAGATACAGAGACCACATACCAGCTTTAAATCAGCAAGCAGCTTCCCACATTCAATAAATGCAGGGTCCGTTATATTTACAAAATCTCAGATACCACACCACTCCAATGTGCTTCACATTTACATCTGTACCTATATCCTTGAAAGTACTTACATTATATATCAAAAATTTACATCTAAGATGTTTTTGATTTGAGAAAAAAACGTATGATTGGTAGGTATGGCAATATAAATAAATATTGACAACTTAAAGACTCTCTGGGTCCAATTTTAACTCCAGCCCAGTTTTTGAGTAGATGCGTAACGGTTTGAGTTAGAAGCTCACCTGCAGATTCAGAAATGAAGCCCCGGGTATTATAACTCCCAGCTCTGATTTAAACCCTGCTGGCCAATTTCTCATCATTTAGGCAGTTAAACATCTCTCCACATTTCCACCTGACCAGAAATGCTCAGCAGCAACTGTCTATAGGGGCTGCCCTTCACTAAAATGGCTGATGACACCCTCTGTAACCCCACCATCTCTCAGAGGCTGAGAGGTGATAACTAGAGCCATGCTCCCACAAAGATCATTCAGGTGATTATAGGGTTCTTAAAATAAATGTTTCTTGATATGGAGAAATTCAACATTCCACAAATATAAAGTTAGCTTGCCAGCCCCACTAAGAGCCTTTAGCAGTATTTATGAAGTTCACTTACCAGTAAAAATCCTGTTCAACCAGATATAATATTTTGCAGTGTTTATGAGGGGAGACTAACAGCGCCAAAGCGGAAGTTCTCATGAATTGAATTGATTTGGTCTGGGACAGTCTCAATGGTACACACTATGGAGAAGCTTGGAATCACTGACAGCAACTTCTGGATTTCTGTGTTATTCTGCAGATGTCAGGCTCCAGAGGTTGCTGTCAGTTTTGACAGGTTAATGATGGTGAATGTTGACAGTTTCGCTGTCACTACTGCAGCAAACTCTGGGCCAAAAACTCAAAGCATCAGGAGAACTGCTCAGGCCCAGCCCATGGAAACTGATAGCAAACCCTTCCACATTAACAGTCCTGGGAATCTCATTCACCACTCCCATAATCCTCAGTCTATCCACCTGATCCATCAGTCTATCCACCTGATCCATTAATCTATCCGTCTGGTATACCCAGTCTATCCATCTGGTACACCAGTCTATCCATCTGGTATACCCAATCTATCCATCTGGTACACCACTCTATTTATCTGATCCATCAGTCTATTCCTCTGATACACAAGTCTATCCATCTGATACATCAGTCTATTCATCTAGTATAACGAAACTATCCCTCTGGTACACAAGTCTATCCATCTGGTACACCAGTCTATCTCATCCACCAGTCTATCCATCTGGTATACCCAATCTATCCATCTGGTACACCAATCTATCCGCCTAATCCATTAATCTATCCCTCTGGTACACCCAGTCTATCCATCTGGTATACCCAATCTATCCATCTGGCACACTAGTCTATCTCTGATCCATCAGCTTATCCCTCTGGTACAACATCTGATCTAGTTAGGTGAATGTGCCAAAATGTGGCAGATGGAGTTTAATGTGGATAAGTGTGAGGTTGTCCATTTTGGTTGGAAAAATGGAAAGGCAACTTATTATCTAAATAGAGAGAGACTTCAGGGTGCTTCAGTGCAGAGGGATCTAGGTGTCACAGGTACAGCCGGGAGTAAGGAAAGCCAATGGAATTTTGGCATTTAAAGTTAAAGAAAGAAAGTATTAAAGTAAGGAAGTGTTGTTGCAACTATACAAGACATTGGTGAGACCGCACCTGGAGTACTGTGTAGTTTTGGTCCCCTTATTTGAGGAAGGATCATAGAATCCTACAGTGCAGAAAAAGACCATTTGGCCCATTGAGTCTGCACCAACCACAATTCCAACCAGGCCCTATCCCCATAACCCCATGCATTTACCCTAGCTAGTCCCCCTGACACTAGGGGCAATTTACCATGGCCAATCCATCTTTGGACTGTGGGAGGAAACCGGAGAACCCGGAGGAAACCCATGCAGACATGGGGAGAATATGCAAACTACACACAGACAGTGACCCAAGCCAGGTCCCTGGCACTATGAGGCAGCAGTGTTAACCACTATGCCACCGTGCTGCCCATGTAATGACATTAGAGGCAGTTCAGAGGCTGTTCACTAGGTTGATTCCAGAGATCGGGGTTCATCTTATGAAGAGAGATTGAACAGTTTAGGCCTATATTCTCTAGAGTTTAGAAGAATGAGGGGAGATCTAATTGAGGTATGCAAGATGCTAAAGGGGATTTGTAGGGTAGACTTAGAGAGGATGTTTTCTCTTGTGGGGCAATCCATAACAAGAGGTCATAGTTTTAGGATAAGGGATAGAATGTTACTGAGAATGGCCATGGGGAAAGTGGAAAGAGTTAGCAATGAGAGGCTGAGAGGGTTGACTAGACTGGCTGAAGGTTGGAAGTTGGCTGAAGGTGCAATTGGTTGCGGTGCATGAAGGAATGGAATTGATAAGCAGCCACCCCGCTGATAGAGGCCACAGGCCTGCTAGCTGCTGACCTATCAGCTCTTGATGTCCCTCTGCGTTCCACTGTTTCCTGCTGCAACTGGATGAGGGGCAGAATTTGAGGGGCTCTTTTCCTTGGTGTTGTGCGATGCCCCTCCTGCAGAAGGAGAAGGAAAGAATTGCGAGTAGCCACCAAGGGGGCATTTGTTTGCATGGGGCATGTAGTGCCCAGGTTGAAAGGGAGAAGAAGCAAAATGCCTAGGAGAAGGAATGGAAAGTTGTGACATGAGTGAGTATTGAGGAAAGAATCATGAGAAGATTTGCAGGTTCTGCAATTAACACCAAGTGAGAAGAGTATGCTGTTAGTGGAAGCAATGTAGATAGCAAGCCAGAGGTTGTGTTAGGAGTGGCGGTATGGTGTATGGTCTTGTGATTTATGACGAGGGATGTGATGCAGGGATGGCAATTGGTCTGAATGCTGGAATGGGGGACAGTGGTGCGGAGCGGCAGGGATCAGGTGCAATGCAGGAGAGATGGAAAAAAGAAGCTGAACTCAGCTTTCCAGATAACAAAAGCAAAATACTGCAGATGCTGGAAATGTGAAATTAAAAACAGAAAATTCTGGATATACTCAAGAAGTCAGGCAGCGTCTGTGGAGAGAGAAACAATTGATGACCTTTCAACCTTTCATCAGAACTGGAAAGTGAGAAGTTGTCAACCTGTAACTCTGGTTGGAATTTTCCGGTCGTTCATGTTGGCGGGATCTTCCAGTCCCACCGATAGCCGAGGGTTTCCTAGCAATGAGGAGTGCATTCAACAGGAAACCCCAAACCAGAAGGTCCTGCCACCAGCCAATGCCGGGTCGCCTCCACCGCCATGAAACATGTGACGGGTTGCGTGGAGAATCCTGCCCTCTGTCTCTCTTTCTCTATAGATGCTGCCTAACCTACTAAATGTTTCTAATAATTTCTTATTTTATTTCGCTTTTGCTATCTTGTGAGGTCATTGAATCTCTTCCTACACTGCCCTTGGGGCAATGCTCTCACATAAAGAATTTAAGAAATAGGTGCCAGTGTCAGTAATTTGGTGACTGTAATCTTGCTTTGCCGTTCAGTAAGATCATGGCTGATCTGATCATGTTCCAATTTACTTTCCTGACGCCCTTGATTCCCTTGTCGATCAAAAATCTGTCTAACTTGGCCTTGAATTTATTCAATGACTCAGCTTGCACTTTTCTCTGGGATAGAGAATTCCAAACGTTAATGATCCTCTGAGAGAAGAAATTCCCCCTTCTCTGTGTTAAATGGGAGACCCCCATTCTGTTTTAAAGTCTCTGATCTCATACTTGGCAGAGAATTCAGTGGATGGGATTTTCTGCCATCCCCACAATGGGTGTTCTGGTGGCGGACGTTGACTTGCCATTGTCCAGCATTTTGCATTGTTCGCTGGCCATGCTGCCAGGAACCTGCCGCAGACAGGTCGCCATCGGTGGGACTGGAAAATCCGGGGAGAACCAGAAAATTCAGCCCAGTGAATGGGCCAGTGAGGGCGATCTTGAGCCAACGCTCGCTGTCCGTGAGAATGGCGGCGGGGGCTCAAGATTTGGCCAAACCCGGGAAGTCGCGGAACTCACCAGTGAGATCGCTAGTTCCGATTTTTGCCGCCTCTCGCCAATGATGTAATCAGGTTCACGCACATAATGACAGTGCCAACTTGGCAGTGCCAACCTGTGCCAGGAGGCAGCGCCAGGGCAGATCCCAGTGGGAGCATCATGGGAGAGGGGATCTATTTATTTGTGGTGGTGGGTGGGAGCGGAAGTGGGAGTTAGGGCTGCCAGCGATGCTGTTTGGGAGATGGGGGGGAGTGGGTGCTGGCATTGACTGTGTGGGTGGGGAGTTGGGGGGAAAGGGGTCCAATGTTCGGGGTGCAGGGTGATGGGCTGCTGGCTCCGATTGTTGGGGGAGCACGAATGGGGGCTTTGATTGGGAGGGGGGTGGTGCTGGCTCCAATCAGCAGGACATGAGGGGAGAAATGACAGCACCGATTGGGGGCGGGGGGCTGGGGAGGGTGGTCCCTGAGACCCCTGTGGTGGCGGGGAGATCATTGTTTGTTCTGATCAGGGTATCCTGATGTCAGTGCACTTGAGCTTTGTCAGTGTGTTGAGGCTCTGCCCCCTGACTCACACCCAGCTGATTTTTGTGGTGGATTGTGGTAAGATCTGGGCGGCATGGTAGCACAGTGGTTAGCACTGCTGCTTCACAGCTCCAGGGACCTGGGTTCGATTCCCGGCTTGGGTCACTGTCTGTGTGGAGTTTGCACATTCTCCTCGTGTCTGTGTGGGTTTCCTCCGGGTGCTCCGGTTTCCTCCCACAGTCCAAAGATGTGCGAGTTAGGTTGATTGGCCATGCTAAAAATTTGCCCTTCGTGTCCTGAGATGCGTAGGTTAGAGGGATTAGTGGGTAAATCTGTAGGGATATGGGAGTAGAGCCTGGGTGGGATTGTGGTCGGTGCAGACTCGATGGGCCGAATGACCTCTTTCTGTACTGTAGGGTTTCTATGATCTGGAGAGAAAACCAATGTGTTTCTCTGGAGAGACAACAGGCCGTTTTTCTTGCCGGAACCAACACTCTGGCATTTTTTGGTAAGACTATCTGACAAGGAAGTGTTTGAAACACAATGCTAATGGGCAGCCAGATTTGTAAAGAGAAAGCTGTGAGGTCTTTCACCAAGAGATCAGATACACAGGAGGAACCGTTTGAAGTCACCCTTTTTAAATCAAATAAGACAATGTACTGTTGGTGCGACATGTTCTTCCTGTGAAGATAAACTGTTTTATCTGAACTAAGTGAAACTGATCATAATGACCGCGCATATATTCATCAATTGTTTGCCCAGTCCTTGAGAGAGACTGAAGCAGTACATGTGTAACTGACTCAGGTACCTGGCACAGGTCACAAGAGGATAATATCCTCCCAACCCTGGACCACAGTATTGAGCAGGCAGCTTCAGAGCATTGTGAGTCAACTCACACAAAGGTAAGATGCTCAACCCTCTTGCAGATCCGCGGAACCTGAGAAAGAATCTAAAGCAGACCTGAATTTGAAACAAGCACCTTTACTATATAAGCCTCCGGGGAGCATTAATATGAATTTAAAGCAGTAACTCAATCTCAGACTCTGTTCAATTTCATAAACTGCTTGAGCTTTGCTGCTGCAGTTTATGATGTCATTACAGCTGCTCAAATTCCAATCATGTAACTCACTGCCAGCTACCTATAATTACATATTCACTTCATGACAAAAAAGGCCATTCATAAGTTCAAAAATATTCCTAATGTTAGTAATTTAAGGACTATGATAATAATGCTGCAGAATACAAATTATCATCTTCTGTTCCGGCTCTGCAAAAAAAAATACACAGCAATATAGACCCCGGAAGTATTTTTCAGAAGTGCATTGTATATAACAAATATCTGTAATATTTTAGATAAAATACGTGGTGATATATACAAATTTGGGGGAGTCCAAATCTGCATTTCTTCCACCAATTTTCTCTTTTATAGCTTCATTGTTAACCTTTCCAAAGAGTGTTGGCAAGTTTTTTCCACCACTTAGGCTTTTACAGATAAGCCTGGTCCCATTCTGTCCCAAAGTAACAAGGGTCCCATTGGGCTGGTCATTGTTAATCATAGAATTAAAGAATCCCTACAGTGCAGAAGGAGGCAATTTGGACCATCGAGTCTGCACCGACAACAATCCCACCCAGGCCCTGTCTCCGTAACCCTCATATTTAACCTGCTAATCCCCCGAACACTAAGGGTCAATTTAGCATGGCCAATCCATCTAACCTGTACAGCTTTGGACTGTGGGAGGAAATTGGAGCACTTGGAGGAAACCCACGCAGATACGGGGAGAATGTGCAAACTTCACACAGTCACCCAAGGCTGGAATCGAACCCAGGTCCCTGGCGTTGTGAATCAGCAGTACTAACCACAGTGCCACTCTTAAGATGCTGTTTGGTCTGTGCTGTGACATGACAATACAAAGTTCAACACAAAAACACCAAGATTATTTTTTTAAAATACAATAAAAGGTTAGTGCTCTGATGGCCGAGGTGCCTTGCTATTTTTTTACATCTGTCGCACCCATGTGTTCTTACACCTTCAAATTCAACGGGCAGGATTTTCCACACCCTCCCCCACAGCGTGTCTTGCAGAAGCGCCCTCCCCATGGCATGTCTTGCGGAGGCGGCCCACCATTGGCCGGCGGCGGGATCTTCCAGTCCCACTGCTGCCAACGGGTTTACCCGTGGTTCGTACCCTTCACTGCAGGGGAAACTGCGGCGGTGGGGATCACTGCTGATGGGACCAGAGAATCCCGCCATTGGGAACAGCCGGAAACCTTCAGCCAACATCTAATTGATGTACAATTACCTATTACGACATAGGTAGATATGAAACATTATATCAAAAGACATGTTTGGATAAGCTCACTCTACTTTGAGTCAAGTATCGGTGCACCCTTTTATTCTCAAAAGAGGTTAAGAAAATAAAGTAATGCCACGGTGGTTAAACATGGTTTAATTAAATACACTGCGTTCCTTGCCACTCTTTAATTTTGTTTTGCAACTTCAGAGCTGTAATGTGAAAAAGTAAAAGTGCAAACACATGATGTAAAAAAAATGTTCTATGTGAGACAGATGGGCTGACATGGTTCATTGCTTCAGTAATGACTAGTTCCTGCAATAGACTTTTGAATGGACTACCAAATTCATACTGGTGAATGGAAAAAGTCTGGGAGCAATATGGAGCTAATGGGTACAATCAGAAAAAAATGTGAAACAGCAAATTCCACAAAGAGTTGCGCAAAGTTACTATTTCCATAATAAGAAACCCATGGAATGTACGTTGACATTGTGGTTTGGTCAGTAATTTGATGAGCAAAGCTTCAGGAAAAAGGAAGTTAGTGTTTTGTCGCAAGATGTGGTTATGATCTTTAAAAAATAAATCTCATTATTCCATTCAAAATCCATGACTATTTAATAAACTTGCAACTCAGCACGATGATCATTTTCCCCTCAGTTCTCCCTTTTCCTTCCCTTCTCTGCTAAAGGTTTTGATATTAGCTGGAGTACTAGATGGACGCTGGCAGCTAGCCTGAGGCATGCTCCTACACTTGTGATTCCAGAAAGATAGGAAGAGCAGAAATCAAATATTTGCAGAGAGGCAGGAAGGGAGCAGGGCGGTAGACGTAATGGTTGGGAAACCAGGAAATATGGGTTTTATGTAGACCCTGCAGAATTTCACAACAGTGTCTGATTTATTTTCCTGGCCACAGCCAGCCAGGGTAAGAGGTGCCCTGTTTTTGTTTGGTGAACTCACCTCTATCTTTGAGGCTAAATGCCAATTCTCCTACACATCCCGCTTCATCTCCCTGCACCATGATCCACTATCAATCATCAAGCCACCATTTTCCAGACAGTCTCTTCTGGTGATCTTCCCATCTACATCCCTGACTCTGTCAATATACCTTCTACCAGCTTGATGGTTTCCAGTTTCCTATTTCCCATTACTAATCCACCTAACCTACACATCTTGGGACACTAAGCGGCAATTTAGCATGGCCAATCCAGCTAAGGTGCACATCTTTGGACCGTGGGAGGAAATCGTGGGAGCACCTGGAGGAAACCAATGCAGACACGGAGAGAATGTGCAAACTCCAGACAGACAGTCACCCCAAGGCCGGAATTGAACCCGGGTCCCTGGCGCAGCGAGGCAGCAGTGCTAACCACTGTGCCACCGTGCGCCCACTGTGTGACCTCCCTGAATGGCTCAATACCACGGCAAGGTAGTGCTTTTACCCTCAAAACCATCAGAATTTGTGCAAGGAATAGGAGTAGGCCATTTAGCCCATCCAGCCTGCTCCACCATTTAATACAAACATGGCTGATTGGATGTTTCAATGCCTTGTACTTGTTGTTTCCTAAGCATAGCACCCACAAGCATGATATTCTTCACCAGTTGTATCCTGATAATGTTTCCCCTGTCTATTGCATTTATCACACTAGCAGTGTATTTTTTATTTTCAATTGTTTATTAATGATATAATTAATGTTAATTCATAGGGAATTTTCCTTTGATTCTTGATAAACTTTGCAAATAGTAGAACATGTCGCCCTAAATCTGCATAGAAAACATGAAGACATTAATCTCTTTAGCAGAGACATGCTTACCAGACCATGATATCAAAGGACTGCTCTGGAATACAGTGGTTAGAGTTTAACATTTTAATTGCATCAAGTCCATGCACCAATTTTAACGCTCGGTCCTTCCCCTGCTTAACGTGCTGGAACACACTACCCTGCACGGGGTACACACGCATGGAGTTCCCCAACCCAAAGTCCATCACACTGCATTATCCTTTAATCTACCCTTATCTATATTAAAATACATCTGCCAGATCTGAGTCTGCTCTGCTGTCACATTTGGATCTGCCTGCAATTTATTTTTCTCATCTATGATCCTTACATCCACACATACCTTTGCATCATTCCCAAGGAGCTCATGATGAGAAACATCCACGCAAGCATTGACACTTTCACCAAAGATGATAAATAAATCTCAGTGCAATATTAAATGATAAAGTGCAAAATAATATCCGTGGAGAGAAAATAAGAAACACCTGGGCAGCAGCTTCTTTCCAATAACACTGATCACTCCTCGCAACAATCGGGGTTTAATAACAGCAAGATATTTGTAATATTATCATTACTTTAAATCTCTGAAATACAGTAACAAGTTTAACAACACCAGGTTGAAGTCCAACAGGTTTATTTGGTAGCAAAAGCCACACAAGCTTTCGGAGCTCCAAGCCCCTTCTTCAGGTGAGTGGGAATTCTGTTCACAAACAGGGCATATAAAGACACAGACTAAATTTACATGAATAATGGTTGGAATGCGAATACTTACAACTAATCAAGTCTTTAGGATACAAACAACGTGAGTGGAGAGAGCATCAAGACAGGCTAAAAAGATGTGTATTGTCTCCAGACAAGACAGCCAGTGAAACTCTGCAGGTCCAGGCAGGCTGTGGGAGTTACAAATAGTGTGACATGAACCCAATATCCTGGTTGAGGCCGTCCTCGTGTGTGCGGAACTTGGCTATCAGTTTCTGCTCAGCAACTCTGCGCCGTCGTGTGTTGTGAAGGCCACCTTGGAGAACGCTTACCCGAATATCAGAGGCCGAATGCCCGTGACCGCTGTAGTGCTCCCCAACAATCTCTGAAAGATCAGAGGTATTCACATCGTGTGTGACAAAATGAAGCAGTTTCTATTTAAGTACAGTATACTGTGATAAGATAATGGTTTATGGTTGATGCAGTGTGTAATATGTGGGATTGTGGGAATAGGGCCTGGGTGGGATTGTGGTCGATGCAGACTCGATGGGCCGAATGAAGGGTATAGATAGGGTGAACAGTGGGAAGCTTTTTCCCAGGTCGGAGGTGACGATCACGAGGGGTCACGGGCTCAAGCTGAGAGGGGCGAAGTATAACTCAGACATCAGAGGGACGTTTTTTACACAGAGGGTGGTGGGGGCCTGGAATGCGCTGCCAAGTAGGGTGGTGGAGGCAGGCACGCTGACATCGTTTAAGACTTACCTGGATAGTCACATGAGCAGCCTGGGAATGGAGGGATACAAACGATTGGTCTAGTTGGACCAAGGAGCGGCACAGGCTTGGAGGGCCGAAGGGCCTGTTTCCTGTGCTGTACTGTTCTTTGTTCTTTGAATGGCCTCATTCTGTACTGTGGGGATTCTATGATTCTAAATATCTTTCTGGCCTATTTCTTCATCCATTCCGTACACATTTGGGAGGCTATCCTCAAGATGGTGAACTTTGCAGGGTGGGTGGGTATGAATGTTCTTGGTATCCACTACATTGAAAAGTCTTTTTGCAGCCCTCTGACCTCCAGCTGATAAACCTCGGGTGACAGAGATCTCAGGCATGGGCATCTCTGCATCTGTATCAGGTGTCCGCTCTGCCCATAGATGACCAACCCTGGGGTGTTTATTCATTTTTGACGCTTAGCCAGGTCACATGGCTAACTCTCCGAGAGTTAGTGCCATTCTCCAATAGAGAGGTTGGTGGCTGTGTTGTTATCAAATACCAACCACAGAGTATGTAAAATGAAGCTATTTTCCACATGTGTCACCTGAGTTATATCTGATTCTGATAGTTAGTCATTATAAAGCTGTCCTGTGTTTCCCATGGGGTGAAACTGTAGAGAACAATAAAGAGCTGGGAATGATTACAAGGTAGTAATCTAATCGAGAGGTTGAAGTGACCTCATGAAAAGCCAGAGATTAGATTACGACCTCGAAACCTGTTTTCATTTATAATATATATATGTATAGTATATATATATATATATATATAGTTTTAATGTTACATGGGTTTTTAATTATGTTTGTGACAGCTTTTGTGCCGGCAGATGTGAACCCTCAGCGAAAATCCTATTTCTCAGATAAGAGAATCAGCCATCCTGATATCATTCCTGAAGGTTTACTGGAAAACAATCCGTATCTGTTTCCCAGGAGGTTCACATTAGAGGCAAATTTATCAGTTCACTGAAACAAACTTTTGAATTTGACCCAATGATGCTGCCACTAGTATAGGAATCACCTGAATTGTTGCTTGCCCTCCCCTGATGGGAGCTAGTGGAAGGGTTGTCCTATGTGCAACTGAGCCCCATATATACAAGGGAAGTGGAGGAGGTCAAGTTTCAATCTCCATTCTTCCGAGCCAGGTCTTCCCAATGAATCAATGAGCTTAAAATTGTCCTTGGCGACCATATGTAAAAGAGGAGGAAGGAAAAAAATTAATCAGTCAGAAATCAACTCACCTTTCCCACTTCCCTTCTGTCCCCCTTAACCCTCTCCCTCCTTTTAAGCTCTTATACCCTGTTCCAAACCATGCTTTAAATTGAAAAGGACTGGATGGGCAACAAGGATTAGATGTAATCACTTCACACAAAGGACTCTAGCTGAGAAAGGAATTCACCCAGCCATAATCTAATCAAGTTGCCCCTGGAATCCACTAACCATAACCATATTTTGGTCACTGGTCAGTTGGAGAAAGAAGATCATGTGACAAGCCAGCTGATCCTCTTTTGTGTTTTAAAAAACTGTTTTCTCTATATCAGACAGAAGGAGAAAAGGTGCCAAGGTATCATGACTCCTGTATGGACCACCCTCTCTCTCCCCATCCAACTTGTAAATTTGAACCCTGTCTACTGTTTGACTATTCAGGTGCTGCAGATAGAGATTTTTAAAATCCACCCAGCAGCTGCTATTTCCGAAAGAAAAGATAAATCATTCATCAGCATATTTAAGTTGGTTCAACACCGAAACCAAAGAGATCACTGATCTTAGCCTGAAACCATCCCAGTCATCAAGCTACAGCACCCATATACCTGTAATTTTTTTTATCAGACAGTGTTAATGAAAGCCTACTTGTGACTAATAAATAAACTTTACTTTAACTTTAGACTTGTGCCTTGTAGATGGTGGATAGGCTTTAGGAAGTCAGAATCTGAGTTACTCACTGCAAATTTCCAGCCTTTTCTTGTACCCACTGTATTTATGTGGCTGGTCCTCTTCAGTTTGTGGTCAATGATAACCCCCAGGATTTGATAGTAGGGGGTTCAGCAATGGTAATGCCATGTGATGGGGAGATGGTTGGATTCTCTCTTGTTGGAGATGATCATTGCCTGGCACTTATCAGCCAAGCCAGAATAATGTCCCGGTCTTGTTGCATATGGATGCCTGAGGAGCCATGAAGGTTGCTGAACATAGTGCAGTCATTGTGAAACATCCCCTCTTCTGACCTTATGATGGAAGGAAGGTCATTGATGAAGTACTTGCCTGGATGAGTGCAGCTCCAGCAACACTGATGAAGTTTGACCCCATCCAGGGCAAAGCACCCCGTTTGATTGTACTCCCTTCAACAAACATTCAATCCCTCCACCACTGATAAGCAATGGCAGCAGTGTGAACCATCTATAAGATGCACTGCAGAAACTCATCAATGTTCCTTAGACAGCACCTTCCAAATGCACAAATACTAATGTCTAGAAGGACAAGAGCAGCAGATACCTGGGAACACCACCACCTGGAGCCATACCCATTTGAGTAGATCAGCTTTATCTGTGTAAAATTTGAAAGATGTACCTATTTCAATTAGGTCGTAAATGCCAGTCTATGTTAAGGACTCAATCTATGTCCCCAAATTGCCGTCAGAGGATTGGTTACTCCATGATTTAGTACTGATTTGATTTGATCTGATTTATTATTGTCGCATGTATTAGTATACAGTGAAAAGTATTGTTTCTTGCGCACCATACAGACAAAGCATACCGTTCACAGAGGAGAGTGTGCAGAATATAATGTTACAGTCATAGCTAGGGTGTAGAGAAAGATCCCCTCCAAGTCACTCAGCATCCTGACTTGGAAATATATCGCCATTCCTTCACTGTCACAAGATCAAAGTCCTGGAATTCCCTCCCAACAACACTGTGGATATACCTACACCTCAGTGACTGCAGCATATTGAATGGCGAAGCAGGCTCGAGAGGCTAGATGACCTACTGCTCCTATTTCTTATGTTCTTATCTCACATAGCCACTATAATTGTCATTGATAATATAGCTGATTTATATCTCAGTGACAGGGCTATCTCTTCACTTCCTGTGTATATCCTATTCCCTCTAACTCCACTTCCTTTCGCATCTGCCCTAAGCCTCTTATAATTGAGATTTCAATCTCCAAATTGCTTAGCCTTTGAACTTCCATGCGCGCAAAATACTTCTGCAGCAGTTGATTTGTTTATCAACTTCCTTAGCTCCTCCTCGCCAATAAAATATGTTCTCTCTTCCAAACTTGCCATTCCCAATGGTGTAACTCCCATTTTAAGTGCAGAGAGTGCAGATTTGAGTGTATCTGGCATACAAGTGGTTTAGTCATTCATCACTAGATCTGGCTAGACCACATCAAGCTGCATGGAAACAAGATTGCTAGCCAATTCCTTCCATACCATCAGCCATCCCAACCTGGATGTATTTCATTGTTCCTTCTTCATTGCTGAGTGAAAGTCCTGGAGCTCCCTTTCTAACAAGATTGTGGGAACATAGAATCATAGAATCTTATGGTGCAGAAGGAGGCCATTCGGCCCATCGAGTCTGCACTGACCACAACCCACCCAGGCCCTATCCCCAGAACTCCATACATTTACTCTAGCTAGTCCCCCTGACCAGCAGCGGATTTAGACTTGGTGAGGCCCTAAGCTATATAAAGCTTGGAGGCCCCTTGCTAAAAAGTTACACCAAAAGGTCTCACAAAGGTGCATCCAAAACAGGACCTTGGGTCGCCACAAAAAAATTAAAGACATAATTATGCCTTTTAATTATTTAATAGCAAGGTATTTAAAGTGAAAAATACAAATTATTTTCAAATGAATGCATTTACTGATTACATATTTATCATTTGGCTGGCTTGGTCTCTCTCATAGATTTTGGTAATTTTGGTAATTTTTTGAGTTGCTCTTCAAGCTGGTGCTTTCTTTTTCTTTTCTGGTATCCGCTCTTAAATGTTCTCTTCATTGTAAACCTTCTGAAATTTTGTGAGGCCCCTGTGGATTGTGAGGCCCTAAGCTGTAGCTTGTTTAGCTTATGCCGAAATCCGGCACTGCCCCTGACACTAAGGGGCAATTTAGCGTGGCCAATCCACCTAACCGACACACCTTTGCACTGTGGGGGGAAACAGGAGCACCCGGAGGAAACCCACGCAGACATGAGGAGAACGTGCAAACTCCACACAGACAGTGACCCAAGCTGGGAATCGAACTCGGGTCCCTGGTGCTGTGAGGCAGCAGTGCTAACCCACTGCAGACTGCAATGGTTCAATGAGGGGGCTCACTCACCACCACATTCCCAGACCACATCAAATGCTGGCCATGACTCCTCATGAATTCTCTTCCTCACCTGAACGCATTTGTGTCCTCTAATATTCACTCTCACCTTTTTGTATGGAGCAACCTACATTGTAATAGGAGGCAACAAGTGGAAAATAATGAAAAGTGTAAAAATTCAGCAAGATGGAAATATAAATGCAAGGAAAGACTTGACTTGAAACAGGAACCTCTGTTTAGAGAATACCCACTTGAGTAGATCAGCTTTATCTGTGTGAAATTTGAAAGATGTACCTATTTCAAGGGACACTTCAGCAGTCACGAGCATTCAGCCTCCGATCTTCGGGTATGCGTTTTCGAAGACGGCTTTCGAGACACACAACAACACAGAATCACTGAGCAGAAACTGATAGCCAAGTTCCGCATGCATGAGGACAACCTCAACTGGGATCTTAGGTTCATGTCACACTACATGTAACCCCCACCATTTGGCCTGGGCTTGAAAAATGTTACTAACTGTCCTGGCTTGAGACAATTCATACCTCTTTAACCTGTGATTATCCTTCTCTCCACTCGCACTGTCTGTACCTGTAAAGACTTGATTACCTGTAAAAACTTGCATTCTAACCATTATCTTGCTATTGTGTCTCTGCCTATATATGCCGTGTTTGTGAACCCACCTCTCCACTCATCTGATGGAGGAGCAGCGGTCCGAAAGCTCGTGATTCAAAATAAACTTGTTGGACTTTAACCTGGTGTTGTGAGACTTCTTACTGTGCCCACCCCGGTCCAACGCTGGCATCTCCACATCTATTTCAATTAGGTTATAAATGACAGTCCTGTGGACTCAATCTGTGTCCCCAAATTGCCATCAGAGGATTCGTTACTCAATGATTGAGTACTAGCACCCCAGGAAGAACAGATTGGTATTGGAAGGGGTTTGCGCAAACTCATCATAACTGCACCAGGGCTGAAATGTTTAAATGTACAGTTTACATAGATGAGTGCTACAAACAGGCAGAGCAAGTTACTTGCAGGGAATGCGAGAGAGGGTTAACCTGTGTAACTGCATCCCAACATATGTTGGACCCCCTCAAAGAAGAAGTTAAAAAACCAAAGGGCGGAAATGCTTTTACAAAAGAAGGATGTCAGAGGCATGTACAACATAATTCAAAATGAGCACAAGTTGAAATGAGCTTAATTCATTCAGTCACTGAGTAGCAGTAGCAAATGTGAACTCCAGAACAATGGGCCACTGCAAACCACAACTTACCCTCGTCAGGAGCGAGTTAAACATTTTTCTTACTGATGGTCTTTTTGTGTTGCCGCTGATAATCCAAAGCCCAACCCTGCCATGTAAATGGGGTAATCAAAGTTGCTCTTGTACAGCTAACCAGCCGCTACAAGCCTATGAGATGTGACATAGACTTTGCAGAGATTTAGTTAAACTTAACTGAATTTCCTTCCTGATTGAAATTAGTTTCTCATGAGAGATAAGCAGAGAATGTCCCTTTGATAAAACAAATAGATAAAGAGAGAAATGGGTAATGTTGATGCAAACGGGTTATTTTGCTTGGACTATGAGCACAGAACTACAGAAGTAATACCAACATTAACAAGCCTCAAGCAAGACTTGAGATTAGAAGGAATTGTTTTTCCCAGGGAGCTGTAAGTTTCTGGAACAGAAAAAAAAATGTTATTGCTGTTAATTAACTCTTAAAAAGTAGAACTGGGGGAACAAATAATAAGGAATGAATAAGATTTAATTTTATAATAAGTACAGATGGAGATAATTGAATGCTGTTTGGAAGATGATGGCTTCTCAACAGCTACTGCATGGAAATGCCACTTTCTACCAAGACAGTTAACCTCGGATGTTACTTGGAAGAAGTAGATATCTTGGCGTTTCACTTGATTTTACTGGTTTGAAGGGGGCAAGTGGGAATAAACTTTTCAAAGTAGAAAATACACAGGAAAATGACCAGCAACAGAAGAATGAGCCCCACTCCAAGGCTCCAGTTGTTACTATCACACTACCTGTAAACACCAAGGCACAGGCACTATGACCTCCAGCCAACACACAAAGCTCCAAGACAATGCTGGAGCTAGGAACTAGCGACTATCAAATCGTTATAGTATACGTCAGTAAGGCACGGAGACACATGAAAGAACACAGAGTCACAATAAAAGCCAAACTGCAAGGTGAGCCCACTGATGAGGAGCATCCAAATGAAAGGAAGAGATACTTTCTACTCCCACGAAGATCATGGCCAACTATATGGTACAAGGAAAACCAGGTTTGTAACATAAATGAACAGAGAGAGCACTTTCTCTGGAAAGAATGGGACAAGCCTGTGGCCCCTGAGCAGAGTAGATGGGGAGTTGACAAAGAGATATTCAACTCCGAAGTACATAAGAAGTGTATCAAAAGAAGAAAATCAAGTGCCAGAAGCATAGAGAACGATCTTACTTTTCGTTCCACCGGTTGATGGGTGGGGTGAGCTGGTAAGATTGCGCAAGAGGTGAAAAATTGGGTTTGCGCCCAGTTTCTCACCTCTCGCGATCTTACCAGGCCCAGATTGCGGCGAGATCAGCCACGCACGCAGGAAGGGCACAAGGCTGATTATAATATATAAATCAATAGTGATGTTGATTTAAATATTATTAGTGAGCCCAGGACACCATTCTCTGGGCTCACTTGCCTTAGCGGTCTTGCTGGTGAAGGTGCCCATCAATGAGGATCATGTATGGTCTCCATCAACGGGGACTTGACGTGATGGCCTCGCCTGTAGGACCAGAGGCCATTGAGGCCCCCCGAGTGGATGGGGTGGGCAGTGCCCCTTGGGCAGTGCCAACTTGGCACTGCCAGCCTAGTACCCTCATGGTGCCAACCTGGCACCCTGGCACTACCAGCCTGGCACTGCCCACCAGGTGCCGGGCAGTGTCAAGGGGGCAGGGACTGAGGAGGCGGGGCCTAAGGGGAGGTGGGTGGGGGAAGCTGTGCACTCTGCTATGGAATCAGCCAGTGGGGATAAGCTGTGCAATCTGCAACCGGCTTCGGTTGGGGTGGGCCAGGCAGGATGGGGGTTGATGTACCGGGGGTTGGGTGGCAATATCAAGGAGGATGGGGGACCGATCGGCCAGGGGGCCCGCGATTGTGGGGGTGGGGAAAGGCGGGCAATATCCAGGATGTGGAGGTTGCACAGAATGGCGAGATTTGTGCACGCGTTATTGTGGCCTCTGCTGTGAGTAGCTGTCTTTCCGGCAAGCTTAAGCCCCACCCCCTCCTCCTATGGGTGGGAAACAGATTGTGCATAATTTTTTGCACAAAGTAGCGTAGGATTGCATTTTCAAACTCACCCACAAAATGGATCTGAAACTCTCCTGTTTTCAAGTTTGGCCCTTAGAAATTTTTTGGAAAGATCACCCCCATAGGTTACAGCTCAAGACTTTGAATCAGCAAAGGTGTCCAAATCAACTGAGCCAACAACTCCTCCAAATGTGACTTGACCAATGTCTGGAAGAATTATCAAGCCTCCAGACAATCTGAATTTAGTAAGTCAGAGATTTGAGGGGAGGGATAGCACAATTATAATGTAAATATGTTGGGTAAAGACTTGAAAGGCAGTGTAGTGTAAGAGTACCTGCCATAAAAAGGGTTAATGTGGGACTGGGAAGCAGCGCCACCTATAGTGTAGGCAGGTAGTATTGAGGAGGTGGGGAGGCTGCAGAAAGATTTAGACAGTTTAGGAGAGTGGTCCAAGAAGTGGCTGATGAAATTCAACGTGGGCAAGTGCGAGGTCGTACACTTTGGAAAAAAGAATAGAGGCATGGACTATTTTCTAAACGGTGACAAAATTCATAATGCTAAAGTGCAAAGGGACTTGGGAGTCCTAGTCCAGGATTCTCTAAAGGTAAACTTGCAGGTTGAGTCCGTAATTAAGAAAGCAAATGTAATGTTGTCATTTATCTCAAGAGGCTTGGAATACAAAAGCAGGGATGTACTTCTGAGGCTTTATAAAGCACTGGTTAGGCCCCATTTGGAGTACTGTGAGCAATTTTGGGCCCCACACCTCAGGAAGGACATACTGGCACTGGAGCGGGTCCAGCGGAGATTCACACGGATGATCCCAGGAATGGTAGGCCTGACATACGATGAACGTCTGAGGATCGTGGGATTATATTCATTGGAGTTTAGGAGGTTGAGGGGAGATCTGATAGAAACTTACAAGATAATGAACGGCTTAGATAGGATGGACGTAGGGAAGTTGTTTCCATTAACAGGGGAGACTAGGACGCGGGGGCACAGCCTTAGAATAAAAGGGAGTCACTTTAGAACAGAGATGAGGAGAAATTTCTTCAGCCAGAGAGTGGTGGGTCTGTGGAATTCATTGCCACAGAGGGCTGTGGAGGCCGAGACGTTGAGCGTCTTCAAGACAGAAATTGATAAATTCTTGATTTCTCGAGGAATTAAGGGCTATGGGGAGAGAGCGGGTAAATGGAGTTGAAATCAACCATGATTGAATGGTGGAGTGGACTCGATGGGCCGAATGGCCTTACTTCCGCTCCTATGTCTTATGGTCTTATGGTCTTATAAAGAAACACATGACCTGAGACTGGGGTCAGTCATGGCTAAGACAGAGACCTGTGTAGAAGCAAGCATGGAGTTAGCTCATAGCTTGGGCTATACCCTATATATGTACATAGTTACGTGTTATCAATAAACAGTTAATTTTCAACCATACCAGACTCAGAACATCTTCCTGAGACCTACTGAACATACAACGCACAATGTGTGCATGAAAGGGTATAGTGCCTGATTTCACTGTGGACTAAACTATGTTCATATCTGCCAACATCCATACAAACTGCAATTCATTGTGGCATGGTGTACTAGCACTATTGTAATGGAAAATGTTCAATTTAAGGTCACATCATTAAATTAAGAGTGGGTTGAATTTCTAAGGAGGAAGTTAATGACAAATGATTTTAAACTTAATTTGGCAAGTTTTGTTCCTATTTTGATTTGAAGAAAATAGTACAATCATATAATTCAAAATGCACGACAACAACAATTTGCATTTGTGCTGCACCTTTAAGGTCGTAAAACATTCCGTGGTACTTCAAAGGAGCGTAATCAGACAAAAACTGTTACCTAGTGAAAGAAGGACGCACTAAAAGCTTAGTTGGAGAAGTAGGCTTTAAGAAGTGTTTTAAACGAGAAGACTGAGATAGAGAAGGACAGCGGGTCTAGGGAAGGAATTCCAGAACTTAGGACCCAGACACCTGAAGGCACAGCGGCCAATGTTTGGGTGAAGGAAGGCGGACTTGTTCGCAACTCCAGAACTCTTGGAGCATGGTGGAGCTGGTGAAGGTTATGGATATCAGGAGGCACATTGCCATGTAGGGGTTTGAACACAGGAAGAGAATTTCATTTTTAAAAAATGTTATCGCTTGTGTAAATCAGCAGCATAAGTACTGAGCATAATTGTGCTAGTTTTTCTATCCCAAGGGTTTCCAGGAGTTTTCCTTTATGGTGGCATTTATTGTGGTCAGATGAAGGCTGTGATGGTCAGTGAGAAAGAGAAGATGTGGAGTTATTTATGAAAGAGGAATTGGGGTTGGAATTATTGGGTTGAGTTCTTCAGGGGCAGACCGGCCAGAAAGGGGCTGCCTTGATTTCCTCTTCTCCTCCTCCTCACCTGCGCATCTGTGGACACTAAGGGATGGCCAATGCACCTAACCTGCACATCTTTTGACTGTGGGAGGAAATCGGCGCACCCAAAGGAAACCCACGCAGACACGGGTAGAATGTGCAAACTCCATGGGGACAGTCACCCAAGGCCCGGGTCCCTGGCGTTGTGAGGCAGCAGTGCTAAACACAGTGCTGCTCTCCTCCTCCTCATTTTCCTGATCCCCAGCAGGTGGCAAAAACTGCCCTTCAAGATGCCTAGAACGTACAGCATGCAGCAAACAACAACACACTTGACACCCACTCTTCCGAGTACCTCAGGGCTCCTCCAGAACGATTTAGGCAGTAAAGTGTTGTTTCAGCACACCAAAGATTTGCATGATCACAGCATCTTGCAGCAGCATAGCTTTCAATCACACGCAGGCTGAGCACATGTCCATCAGTTGCATAATGGAGTCATTAGCCATGCGGTCAGTGAATAGCACTTGTCAACCAGTAGCTACCCTTCATGGTGACTCACATTCAGCTGGCACAGTGGATTGTCACAGAATGAAATCAGGATGACTGCTGCCAGGATACTGAGCATTGTCCTGCATGATCTGTGTATGATTACACACCAGCTAGATGTTGAGGTAGTGGAATCTCTTTCAGTTTCAGCATTGCAGAATTACCGAGCTGTGCCCACAAAGTGATGTGCCCGCATTTATGGCATCCTGCACTGTGGCGAACACTGTAAACATAGTGAGGCTGTGTACTTACGTCACTTGTTCCTCTGTAAAAGGAGAAATGCCCTCAATGAATAGAGAGATTTAATGATCTCCCTCAGGCAAAAGTGGACAGTAAACTGCAAGCTTTTGGAAAAATCCTCAACTTCAAACTGGAAGAAGTCATTCAGATAAAGGGACATGTTTTTGCTCACCTTTACTGGCAATGTTGTTCTCAGCCTGCTCTGGGTTGCTTTTGTGGTTGCAGCAGGTGGCAGATTTCAGCCAGGACCACCTTACTGAAGTGCAGACACCATGTCTTCTCCTCTTAAAAGAGTCCAGGCTTTGGGACTATATGTGGATCCTGACTCTGATAGTGTACGAGTTCTGACTGCCTGTGCATTTTTTCCAGAGAAGTAAGGCACACTTGTGAAAATTAAGGCACCCTTTGGGATTGTTAAAAGTAAGCAGAATGTGAAAAGTTTATAAACTTATTGGAACTGTCAAGCTGTCAAGGAATTGTCAAAGCTGCCAAGAACTGTCAACCTGTCAAAGAACTGACTGTCAAAGAATACTAGGTGAGTTGGCACAGAGGTATGGGCAAAGGTTAGTGGCTACGGGGCATGCATTGGCATAGTGAGCATGATGAGCCATGGAGGGGTGAATGATGGGCATGAGGCAGCATAGGTTGGCATGGATGGGTCATGGGGAGTGTGTAAGGGGGCGAGGGGTTGAGGTGTGAGGGCTAGAGGTTTGTTTTTGAAATCTTTTAAAAATAATTTAAACAAAATGCTGGAGCACAGAAGTAGGCCTTCCGCCCAGCCCGCTTCCACACCCAATAGCCTCTGCACTCATTCCAGGCATGGCAGGCCCATCGTGCAATCTTGTCCACCAGCACCCCAACCTGGGACAAAAAACCTCAACTGCCGTTGGCCATTTTTAAAAGTTGAGTTCACCCAGAGACTTCTTCGGTCTCTGCACACCTGACCCGCTATGAAAATCTGGGCCAGAGCTCCAAAATGGCACCATTGACATCAAATCAGTATGACACTGACTGACATCATCATCTGCCTGCTCTGCTTACTTCCAGTGGCCATTCACTGTTCTTCACTCATGTTCTCAGCAATATGGCATCTGGTGCAAAACTGTACGCATGCATTGTGGACACCATTTTGAACACCATACAGGACTTGTAACATCCAAACAATGGACTCTGCTGTGCTGAACCTTGCAGCAAATATCCCTTCTCAAGGTCGGGATCCTAAAGCTTTACTACCAGTGTCTAGCTGGGGCACATGTGGGAGACTATTGAGTTAATGTATTTCTTGTAACAAGTTGAGAAATTGCTATTTACCGGGAACCCCATCAGATTGAGGAATGTGCTGCTGCTGCTTCGCCAGAGGTATTTCTGTGTGGGTGTTAAATGATGGAGAAAGTGGGTCAGAGCTCAAAACATATGTTGAATTTGACAATAGATCATTGCTTGTTTTCCCATGAAGGCCAGTTTTACAAAGCTCTTCTGTGAAAGCCAGTGGAATGTTTGAAAAATGATTTAAAAATAGGTACATCACTCAAAAGGTATTTTTAAAAATTGAGGCCTTTATCATACAGTGAGGCTTTATCATTTTGCACGTAACACACGCCAGGCTGAAGGGCTGTAGAGCATCCATGAAGCTATTCTGCAGATTTAGTTAGTAAACTTGGCTAATCTGTCAAAATATTGTAGAAATAACAGTAGAAATATTGATACCTTGATACGGGAGATGTTGGCTTTCGTGATTTGAAGGAAGATGATTAAAGAGTAAACTGGAGAAATTATGAATGGGAAACAGTACAGGGGCGATTCACCCAAAAAAATTCTCAGTGTCGAATTTGCATAAAAACTGGAGTAAGTCACATTGTTTTTTTCAATGTGAGTTCCACTAATGAATCTCCCACACTCTGTGCACTGCAGAGTGCACCTAGCGTAAATCAGTCCAAAAATAAGTGGACGGGGCCTGGTCCCGCTGGAGAGGCCGGCAGCATAGCACTGAGCGGACCACTGGCCATGTGCCAAGCTGTCAGCGCCAAGATTGGCGCACGTGCAGTGGCCCCGCACTGCCGGCCTCCCGATTGCTGCCAGCCCTGCGAACACCGCATCGCCAACCGTGCAACCCCTCCACAGCCCGATTGCTGATCCTCCGGATGTGTCCAGGCCAGCCTTGCTCCCCCCTCCCCCAGCCCGCATCGATCTCCCCCTCCTCCCCCTCCTGCAGCTGGCAGCCCCAACCCCTCCCTCTGCACTCCCCACCCACCCACCCACCCACCCACAGGCACAACCTCCCCAGCAGGCTGACCCCCCCAGCCTGATGCCCAGTCTTGATCGCTGGCTCAGTCTGACTGCAGAGCGGCAGCGGGACACCCCACCCGCACCAACCGCCCCTCCAGAAACCTCATCCCCATTAGGCCCTGCTCTCATTAGACTCCACTCCTTTGGAACAGCCCTACGCCCGGTGGTCAGTTCCAAGGTGCCCCCAGGCATTGCCACTTTGCCCCTTGGTCAGTGGCAGGGGTTCCAGGCAGGCACTGCCAGGCTGGCAATCCCGGGGGCACCCCCCTGGTGCCCGAACCTCTAGGGGGCCGCGATTGCCTCCCCTTCACTCCAGCGGGGTCACAAGTAGGCTTACGTTAACACTGCAATTAAGTTACTGCGAAAATCCCCCAGTTCGTTACATTCTGGCGCCTGTTTGGGTCAATGCACCTAACCAGCACGTCTTTCGGACTGTGGAAGGAAATCGGAGCACCCAGAGGAAACCCACGCAAACACGGGGAGAACATGAAAACTCTGCACAGACAGTGACCCCAGCCAGGAGTTGAACCCGGGTCCCCTGACACTGTGAGGCAGCAGTGTTAACCACTGTGCCGCCCAAGAATGTGTATTGTAACAAGAATGTGTATTACTAAAGCAACCTCTGGTTCTTGTTACGCCAATTAGAACAAAGATACGTTAATTAAAATGACCAGTAACTGTGATAAAATTGTTCCAAATCTTGCTTTTATGAATCCAATTGAAGATGTTGTAACCTTAGAAATTCAAAAGTTCTTGATGCCACTGATATTTATGCGTAAGGTCCAAATAACACTACAGATGTTGCTGATCCAATGGCAAAGCCAAAGGTGGCAGCAGGGAGAATTCAAGCCCACTTAATCTCTATGACCCCGTGGTGGGGTACTTTACAAAGCTATTGAAGACCACATTCTCAGCTGGGGAATCTGTGGCAGGCTTGTGTTCCCACTGCCATCTTTGACTGCGCTGCTCAGCTGCTTCGTCTACAGTCAAGAATTTCTGTTTTGCAAAACGGAAATTCCTGATGACACTAGGGTTTTAAAGGCCATGTGTCACCAGAAGTTTGTGGCTGCAAGCCAAATTCTCTTGTTCACAAAAAATTAATTGCACGCTGATGTTACTGCTTACAAGAGTAGCCGGTTCATTAATACCTTGACCCAGGTGCCAGCGAACTGTGTTCCGCCGGGGCTTTTTTCAGCTGCAAATCAGTTCAGCTCTTGCTTTTAAAAATGTCTGTAATGTTCAATGTTAAAAAAAAAAGAAGTGGCAGATTTAATCTGTCTGCTTTGATGTTATTAAATTGGCTGCTCGAGAAGCAACGTCAGCCTGCAAAGAATTTAGTGATTAGCAGTTTCTGGGTGGAAAGCTTAAAGTCCAGACAAGACTTATTTTACCAAAATCAAAATGTTAAAAGTTTATTTTATTGGTGTCACAAGTAGGCTTACATTAACACTGCAATGAAGTTACTGTGAAAATCCCTGAGTCGCCACTCTCCGGTGCCTGTTCAGGTACACTGAGGGAGAATTTAGCATGGCCAATGCACACCCAACCAGCATGACTTTCGGACTGTGGGAGGAAACTGGAGCACCCGGAGGAAACCCACGCAGACACAGGAAGAATTTGCAGATTCCGCACAGTCAGTGACCCAAGCTGGGAATCGAACCCTGGTCCCTGGCGCTGTGAGGCAGCCGTGCTAACCACTGTGCCACCATGCCGCTCCTACCTGATAACTTGCACTGTCATTGACAAGTTCCTGCACAAATGTACAATGGGACGTAAAATGTTCAAAACTGCCACAAAACAATTTGATTTACATGACCACGTAGCGTTGTAAATTCCACCTGTGCATCCAAGATAATAACGCTTTGCTAAAGCAACTGAAGGAGTCAAAATAAATTCTTCCTCATGTTTTACGATTTTCTTTGTTCTCTGTCTTACCTTCTGAAGGAGGTAACTGGTGTCAGAATATAATTTCATAAGTCCTGGTAGCTCTCTAGCATCACCTAAAGGGTCAGGCTTTATGTGTACCTGCGGACAGTACTGAGGTATTCTGCAGTCTTTGGACATAAAGTATTATCTGACTTAAGAAAATCAGGTGGGGAGGAATGCATCCTCTTAATGGGACTAATCTGATTTTCCATCCACTTCAAAGAATAGGGTAAAAAAACATAGGTCAGGCTTTTGTAAAGATGTGCAATCCATTCGATAGTTCACTTTATGTCTTGCCGGTATAAATGGAAAACTAACCTAATACGCAGTGGCAGGCTTGAAATGATAGAGAACAGAACTGTCAACCATGATCCTGCCCTTGTTTAATGCTCATTATTATTAATGTCCTGAGAAAGCAATGTTCACATTTCTGGCGGCCCACATGTAAAACTGATGTGGAAATCTATCACAGTTTCCATTTCTGTGGCCATTTGTTTTACTAATGAGTCACAGATAAGCTGCTCTCCTTTCTGCTTTGGGCAGGAGCGCACGATAAAGGGTTAGTTTTCCGAGGCAGTCCCATGTTGGTATAAAAATGGGGAATACTAGAAACACGCAGCAGGTGAGACAGCATGTGCGGAGAGAGGTTGGATTAATGGTTCAGATCTATGATCCTTTGTCAAGAACAATCCCATGCTGAATTGTCCGTCAATAACAGAGATAATTCAACCACAGGACGTGCAGTTGATTTGTGAAGATTCCAGGAAATGGTCCATTCATTTGCAATTTCTGGTCAATCAGAAGATAGCTAACAGCTTGGGTGCTGCTGTGAGAAGGCTGGATAAGCGCGTTGGTGAGATGACGCAGCCCTGTTTGACCCCAGTTTGCACTCGTATTGGGTCTGTGATGATTCCGTTGGTGAGGATCACGGCTTGCATGTCATAATGCAGCAAGCGGAGGGAGAATGGTATCAACTTTCTGTGGACAACCAAATTTGAGGAGGATGTTCCACAATCCCTCATGGTTGACAAAGTCGAAGGCCTTTGCAAGATCGCAGAAGGCCATACTCAGAGGTTGATGCTGCTCCCTGCACTTGTCCTGGATTTGTCCATCGTGTCTCTTGATGGGTAGAAGCTGCACTGAGACTCAGGGAGGAGCTCTTCAGCCTCTTCTCACCTTTCCTGTGACAGAGAGTAGGGAAATCTCTCTAATTTCCGCAGTTGGACCTCTCCAAGTGCTGCAGGAAATGATGATGAAAGGATGGACAGAAAGCATCAAGGACACACATGTTGCTATGAGAGAATTGGGCATCCAGAGATAACATGATAGTACAAGATGGCATCTTGTACAAAGCAAGTAGAGTCATCATCCCTAAGGAGATGAGAAAAGAAATGCTGAAGCACATCCAGGTAAGCCATCAAGGAATCGAGCCTAGTCTGAGGAAGGTAGGAGAAGTGCTTTACTGACCAAACATGAACAATTAGATTAAGGACCACATCAACTAGTACAGTGCTTGAAATGAACATCAAGCTGTGCAAGTTAAAGGTTTGCTCATGACATCTAAACCATGGATGAATCTTGGAGTAGACCTTTTCTCTCTCGCAGGAACTGATTATCTCACCACCCTCGACTATTATTCAGACTACTGGGAGTTAGACAAACTGATGTCAACGATTACCAGAAATCGTGGAATGCCTAAAAGCACAATTCAGTCATCATGGCATTCACAACATTGTGATGAGAGACAATGGCCCTCAGTTCACAAGAGAAGAATTCGAGCACTCGATGAATGATTGGGAAATTCAACACCACACACCATCTCCACACTACCCCCAGTCAAAGTGAGAGGCTGAGGCAACAGTGAAAATTGACAAAGCAATCATCAAAAAATCAAGTTGATACAGCACAGATGGATCTTAGAGTGGAGAAACACACCTACTGAAGACATGGAAAATTGTCCAGCAACTAATGTCATGCCATGCCAAAACTACTCTTCCAAAATCGGAAAACAAATTGAAGCCAGCAGTAGTAATAGGAGTGAGTGACAAAATCAAAGTGAAATGACAGAAAGCAAAGGTTCCCTTTGATGAAGCTGTCAAATTGTTGCCAGGGTTGAGAATTAGAGAGGCGGCCAGAGTGCAAACATTTAACACACTCGAAATCAGCCCACTTGGCAACTTTGAGCCTTGTCACCTCGATCATGAACGGTGAAAGCGAATGACCAGATATAACATTATAACTGAACGCACATACAGAGAAGCTGCTCCTTCACAACAGACAGCTGATGAGGAAAAATTAATTTCTCCAACTGCACAAGGAACAAATTGACCATCAGACTCAGAGGCCAACTGCTGCCCAACAACTAATGCATCAGCAGCAACTCTTGCCATGGCAAAGACATTCCTCAGAGAGGCAATGTCACCCCAGGAACCAGCAGACATCCAGCAACCCAACAATCCACACTCGTACCATTAAGAGACCTGAAAGCTTTAAAGATTGTGTGTGCAATGCACGTGTAGAGACAAACGGAAGTGAGAGACTGGGATGCGCAGTTTTCTCTTCCAGAGGTGACTTTCTTTATAAGCTGTTAGATGTGGGGAACTTGCAAATGCAACTGACAGTATGTGCAACATGTATTTAATTTAAAGGGGGATGTTCGCAGAAATGCCTTTGTGCATTGTGTCTTGTCACAGTCATATGACCTCTGAGACAATCTTGGGTAAAACAAAGCCTTTGAGAAAAAGCCATTTTTACCCACAATATGGAACAGAGACCAGTTAAGGGAGGGATTGACTTCACTGAACCTGAAATGTAACAGACTGTCTGTTGTAACAGAAACGTTGCATAGATTCCATTTAGGATCATAGAATGGTTCAGCATAGACCCTTTGGCCCATCCTGTCTGTGTTGGCTCTCTGCAAAGGCAACTCACCTATTCCCATTCCCTCACCTTTCTTGTCTTGCACTTCTTTTTCTCTTTGGACAATTATCCAATTCTTTTTTGAAGTCCTTGATTGACTCTGCTTCCAGCATACTCTCGGGCAGCGCACTCCAGATCCTAACCCCTTGCTGCATACAAGAACTTTTCCTCATGTCACTATTGCCTTTCTTATCAATCATCTTAAATCCAATAAAACCTGGGGAAGTGAGAAAAGTTTGCAGATCAGAATAGACAACGAATAATGCAATTAAAGGGTTTTATTTTAGTGTACTGTGTTTACCAGTCAGCATTTGAATTGTACAGAGCAGGATCAGGCCATTCAGTCCCTCAAATCTGTTTTATCGTTTAATTCGGATGTGATTGCACTAGAAAGGGTGCAGAAGAGATTCACCAGGATGTTGCCTGGACTGCAGCGTTTCAGCTATGAAGAGAGGCTGCATAGGCTGGGGTTGTTTTCCTTAGAGCAGAGAAGGCTGAGGGTGGACCTGATCAAGGTGTATAAAATTGTGAGAGACATAAAAAAAATAGATAGGAAGAAACTTTTCCCCTTAGTAGAGGAGTCAATAACCAAAGGGCGTAGATTTAAGGTAAAGGGCAGGAGATATAGTGGGATTCGAGGAAAGACTTTTTCACCCACAGGGTGATGGGAATTTGGAACTCACTGCCTGAAAGGTTGGTAGAGGCGGGAATCCTCACAGCATTTAAAAAACATTCATATGAGCACTTGAAATGCGATAGCGTGCAAGGTTACGGAGCAAGTGCTGGAAAATGGGATTAGAATAGATAGGTGGTTGATGGCTGGCGTGGACAGATGGGCCAAAGGGCCTCATTTTGTGCTGTAAAACTCTATGACTCTAGATTGTGGCTGATTTGTTCCTCATTTCTATTCACCTGCCTTTGATACAGATCCTTTGATACCTTTATCAGTTGACAACAGTCGAAATCTCCATTGAATGAGCATTTACAGCCTTTCGGGGGGGAAATTCCATATTTCCACAACTTTTTGATTGAAAAAGTGCTTCCTGACTGCATGCTTAAAAGGTCTAGTTCTAATTTTGAGATTGTGTTGCCTTGTTCTGGATTTCGCCCGACAAGAAGCATATAGATTCATTCCATCGTCTGTAGGAGGCAGCGAATATAACAGTGGGGCTGGCATAATAGCTGCCCGGGTTAAGAGAAAAGAAAAAAGTTGTTAATGGTCACCTGCCTCTCCTGCTAAAACTACATGTGTGCATTTGGATGAAGAGAACGTTACACTTCAGATTGATACAGTTCTGGGTGAATGTCCTGCTCAAACACACTAGTGGTGAATTTGATGAGCTACCAGAGTGGAATCCTTACAAGAAGTCAACATATACAGGAGCAGAATGAATGAGTGGAAGAAGAGTGTTTGGAACCAAGTGCCGTGTCATGGAGTGAATGGAGAAAACAGAAAGAAAGATGTGGAATCTTCTGGCCGTTCATGTCAGCGGGATTTTCCAGTCTCGCTGCAGATTTGGCTGGGCGCCAAATTTTCCTCTTCGTTTGCAGCAGCAGCGGGGTGTGAATGGCTGGAAAATCCTGGCCGTGAAGTTTACTGATTATAATGGTGATAAATGCAGTGCATCCAACCCACACCACCCACTCCACTAGCCTGCTCCCCTCACAGAAGGTCATTTTAATCCTGCCTCTAAATCTAAAATCCTGGCTGGTGAAACTACCAATCCCACATTTAATTTTGCTTTTTAAAAATTCCGGATGAATTAAAGACAAACGTTTTTTTTTACTTGTTCATGGGATGTGCGTGCCAATGGCAAGGCCAACATTTTTGCCCACCTCTAATAATCGCCCTTGTGGAGGTGGTGGTGAGCCACTTTCTTGAACAGCTGCAATCCATGTGGTGGGTACTCTATGCTGCAGTTAGGTAGGGAGTTCAAGGATTTTGACTGAGTGACAGTGTAGGAGTGATGATTTATTTCCAAGTCAGAATTGTGTGTGATTTGAGGGGAACTTCCAGGTGGTGGTGTTCCCATGCACCAGCCGCCCTTGTTCTACTAAGTGGTAGATGTTATGGGTTTGGAAGATGCTGTTGAAGGAGCCTTGATGATTTGCTGCCATACGTCTTGTAGATGTTACGTATGGTTGCTGCTGTGAGCTGGCGATAGAGGGAGTGAATGTTTAAGGAGGTGGATAGAGGTCTGATTAGGCAAGTTGCTTTGTCTTTGATCGTGTCAGGTTTCCTGGGTGTTGTTGGGATTGCACTCATCCAGGCAAGTGGAGATGATTCCATTGCATTTCTCGCTGGTGCCTAATTGTAGATAGTGGAGAGTCTTTGGGGAGTCAGGAAGCGAGTTATTCACTACTTCATTTCCAGCTCTGATCTGCTCTTGTAGCCACAATATTTACATGGCTGATCCAGTTCAGTTTCTGGTCGATGGTAAACCCCAGGATGGCAATGGTGGAGGATTCAGCGACGTCCATGCCGTTGAACATCAACGTTGGATTCTCTCTTGTTGGAGGTGGTCATTGCCTGGCACTTGTATGATGTGAATATTACTAATCAGTCCAAGCTGGAATGTTTTCCAGGTATTGTAGAATGCTTGATGCTTCAGTATCTAAAGAGTCACAAATGTAACTGAGTACCTTACATTCATCAATGAACATCCCCAATTCTGACCTTATGATGGAGGGAAGTTCATTGATGAAGCAGCTGAAGATGGTTGGACCTAGGACACTACTCTAAGGAACTCCTGCAGCAGTGTCCTGGGACTGAGATGATTGACCTCCATAACAACAACCTCTCTGTATGTGCCAGCTATAACTCCAGCCAGTCCCCCTGATTTCCAATGATTTCAATTTTGCAAGGGCTCCTTGATGCCACACTTGGCCATATGCTGCTTTGCTGTCAATGGCAGTCACTCTCAATAAATCCAATTGGCTGAAGACTGGTATCTATCATGCTAGGATTTCAGGAGGAGGCCGGTATGGATCATCCACTTGGCATTTCTGGTTGATGAGGGTTGCAAAAGCTTCAGCTTGATTATTCACTGATGTGCTGAGCTTCCCCATCATTGAGAATGGACATCTTTGTGGAGTTACTTCTTCTAATTAGCTATTTAATTGTCGACTACCATTCAGGACTGGATGTAACAGCACTTCAGAGATTTGATCTGATCCATTGGCTGTGGGTTCGCTTAGCTCTGTGTGCAGCATGTTGATTCCATTCTTTAGCATTGTTGTCATCCTGTGGTGGAGTTTCACAAGCTTGGGGTCTCATTATTAGGTGCCTACTGCTGATCCTGGCACACTCTCCAAATGCCTCATTGAACCAGAGTTAGTCCCCGGCTTGATAATAATTATGAATTGAGGGATATGCAAGGCCATGAGGTTACATATTGTGGTTGAATACATCTCTATTGCTGTTGATGACCCACAGTGCCTCAAGGCTGCCCAGTTTAGAGCTATCATTCCATTTAGCATTAAGGTATTGCTTCTTAAGACAACACAATGGTGTGTGTTCTCAGTGTGAGAATGGGAGTTCACCTCCACATGAGCTAAGCATAGGTCATTCCTACCTAGAGTGTCATGACAGATGCTTCTGCAAAGGGTAACTTGGTGAGGATGCGGTCAAGGGGGTTTTCCTCTCTTGGTGGTTCTCTCACCACTTGCAACAGGCTCTGTCTTGCAAATATGTCCTTCAGGACTTGGCAGCTGTGTTAGTAATGGTGCTACCAAGTCACTCTTGGTGACAGACATTGGAGTAATAAGATGATGAGGGGGATAGATAGAGTGGACGTTCAGAGACTATTTCCTCGGGTGGATGTAGCTGTTACTAGGGGGCATAACTATAAGGTTCATGGTGGGAGATATAGGAGGGATGTCCGAGGTAGGTTCTTTACTCAGAGAGTGGTTGGGGTGTGGAATGGACTGCCTGCTGTGATAGTGGAGTCGGACACTTTAGGAACTTTCAAGCGGTTGATAGACATTGGAGTTCTCCAGCAGAGTCCATTCTATGCTTTTGCTACCCTGGGTGCGACTTGCAAGTGGAAGACGTTCAAAATGGAGGAGAACTGGAGGACCTCCTGCAGTGATTTCCTGTGACTGAGATGATTGACCTCCAACAACAACAACCATCTTCCTTTGTGTCAGTTATGGCTTCAACCAGTGAAAAGATTTCCCTCTGATTCCCATTGGCTTCAGTATTGCTCAGGCTCCTTGATCAGTCAAATGCTGCTTTGCTGTCAAGAACAGCCACTCTTACCTCACCTCTGGGGTTTTGTGGGGTCGCTTAGCTCTGTCTATTGCTTCCACTGTTTGACATGCAAATAATCCTGTGTTATATCTTCATCAGGTTGACACCTTATTTTTAGGTAGGCTACTGGTTTGCCCTTCTGCATCCTTCATTGAACCAGGGTTGATCCCCTGGCTTGATGATAATGGTGGATGGAGTGGGGGATATGCCGGGCTGTGAGGTTACAGATTGAGTACAATTCTGCTGCTGCTAATGGTCCACAGCTCCTCATAGATGCCCAGTTTTGAATTGCTGGATCTGTTTGAAATCTATCCTATCTAGCATGGCGGTAGTGCCATACAACATGATGGAAGGTATCCTCAAAATGAGGGCAGGACTTCATCTCCACGAGGAGTGGACGGCACAGTGGCACAGTAGTTAGCACTGTTGCCTCACAGCACCAGGGACCCGAATTCATTTCTGGCCTCAGGTGACTGTCTGTGTGGAGTTTGCACATTCTCCCTGTGTCTGTGTGGGTTTCCTCCGGGTGCTCCAGTTTCCTCCTGATGCACTATCAATTACGCCGCGAAGACTTCTGAGAGTGAGGGAAAACTAATAGGCTTTTATACACAGAGAACAGGAGCACACCCTTGTAGCTGACCTGGTCTGGACTGAGGCAAGGAGGAGGGACCATCACCTTTATACCCCACTCTGAGTGGAAAGGGAGGGGTCTCAGGTGGAAAGGGAGGAGTCTCGGGCCAGGTGCAGCATGGGTGTGTCCAGGCACATACATGTAGTAACCGTGGTTCACCACATTCACCCCTCCTTTAAAAAAAAGAGTCCGGCGGGGTGGGTGGAACCATATGTACAGGAGTATATATACATAGAAAAGTCACAAGGTAAGGCATTGTCCCTTCACAGATTCAGCCTGTCGGGCGGCTTGACTAGTCGTTGAGACCGCCGCAGTACCGGTTGGGAGGTTGCTGCCGGTGGCAGGGTGGAGCCGCTCGAATCTGGTCTGGTCCTGCGTGGTGACTCCAGGGGCTCAGGTGAGCTGTGTACAATAGGCAAAGATGTAAGCGGACCTGGTGCTACCTGAACAGAGGGGTTTAGGGGTGTGGGGTGGGGCGTCATAGTGGGCTCCGGGGCACCCGGAGGCGCCAGGTCCCGGATAGAGACCGTGTCCTCCCGCCCATCGTGGTATGCCACATAGGCATATTGGGGGTTGGCGTGGAGGAGCTGGACTTTTTCAACTAGGGGGTCCGACTTATGGGGTCATACATGCCTCCGGAGCAGAACTGGGCCTGGGTACGCCAGCCATGACGGTAGTGCAATTCCCAAGGAGGACTTCCTCGGGAAAGCAAACATCTGCTTGTGGGGGGTGGCGTTGGTGGCTGTACACAGGAGGGACCGGATTGAGTGTAGTGCATCGGGGAGGACTTCTTGCCAGTGGGAGACTGAAAGGCCTTTAGACCGTAGCGCTAGTAGAACGGTCTTCCAGACTGTCGCGTTCTCCCTCTCCACCTGTCCGTTACCACTGGGGTTGTAGCTGGTAGTCCTACTCGAGGCTATGCCCCTGGAGAGCAGGTACTGACGCAGCTCATCGCTCATGAATGAGGATCCCCGGTCGCTGTGGATATAGTTGGGGTACCCGAACAGGGTGAAGAGGCCGTGCAGGGCCTTGACGACTGTGGTCGAGGTCATGTCCGAGCAGGGGATGGCAAAGGGGAACCGGGAGTACTCATCTATCACGTTGAGGAAATAGATGTTGCGGTCAGAAGAAGGAAGGGGCCCTTTGAAATCGACGCTGAGGTGTTCAAAGGGGTGGGTGGCTTTTATGAGGTGTGCCCGGTCCGGCTGATAGAAGTGTGACTTACATTCAGCGCTGACCGGACAGTGTCTGTTTATAGACCGGACGTCCTCAACAGAATAGGGCAGATTACGGGCTTTAATAAAATGGTAGAGCCTGGTGACCCCCGGGTGACAGAGGTCATTGTGGAGAGTCTGTAGTTGGTTCACTTGTGCGCTGGCACATGTTCCGCGAGACAGAGCGTCTGGAGGCTCATTGAGTTTCCTGGGTTGGTATAAGATATCGTAATTGTAGGTGGAGAGCTCAATCCTCCACCTCAGTATCTTATCATTCTTAATCTTGCCCCTCTGCGCGTTGTTGAACATGAAAGCCACTGAACGTTGGTCCGTGAGCAAGGTGAACCGTCGGCCAGTTAGGTAGTGGTGCCAGTGTTGCACTGCTTCGACGATGGCCTGAGCCTCCTTCTCGACAGAGGAGTGTCGGATTTCCGAGCCCTGAAGGGTTCATGGGAAGAAGGCTACGGGTCTGCCCGCCTGGTTGAGGGTGGCGGCCAGGGCGAAGTCAGATGCATCACTCTCCACCTGAAAGGGGATTGACTCGTCCACAGCGTGTATTGTGGCCTTCGCGATGTCCGCCTTGATGCGGTTGAAGGCTGAGCGGGCCTCTCCCGACAGGGGAAAAAGGGTGGATTTGATAAGCGGATGGGCCTTATCCGCGTCAATAGGGACCCACTGGGCGTAGTATGAGAAGAAGCCCAGGCATCTCCTCAGTGCTTTAAGTGTGGTGGGGAGGGGAAGTTCCATAAGGGGGCGCATGCGGTCGGGATCAGGGCCGATGACCCCGTTTTCCACCACATATCCCAGGATGGCGAGGCGGTGAGTGCGGAAGACACACTTCTCCTTATTATAGGTCAGATTTAGGAGAGCGGCCATACGGAGGAATTTGTTAAGGTTGGCGTCGTGGTCCTGCTGATCATGGCCGCAGATGGTGACGTTATCTAGGTACGGAAAGGTAGCCCGCAGCCCGTTCTGGTCCACCATTCGGTCCATTTCGCGCTGGAAGACCGAGACTCCATTGGTGACGCTGAAGGGAACCCTAAGAAAATGGTAGAGGCGGCTATCCGCCTCGAAAGCCGTATATTTGCGGTCCTCTGGGCGGATGGGGAGCTGGTGGTAGGCCGATTTGAGGTCGATCGTGGAGAACACCCGGTATTGCGCAATCTGATTGACCATGTCAGATATGCGCGGAAGGGGATATGCATCCAGCTGCATGTACCGATTGATGGTCTGACTATAATCGATGACCATCCGGTGTTTCTCCCCAGTTTTGACCACTACCACCTGCGCTCTCCAAGGGCTGGTGCTCGCCTCGATGATCCCTTCCTTCAGAAGCCCCTGGACCTCGGACCTAATGAAGGTCCTGTCCCCCGCACTGTACCGTCTGCTCTTAGTGGCAATAGGCTTACACTCGAGGGTGAGGTGCTCGAATAGCTGTTGGGGGGGTGATTTGGAGGGTCAAAAGGCCGCAGGTGGTGTGCGGTGGATAGTCCAAGAACTGAGGGTTGCAGACCGAGATCGGGGAAAGGGGCCCGTTGTACTGTAGCGTGACACTCTGTTCCGTCGGGTCGCATGCTGCGCTATTCGGTTTCGACTTTGCCTTGCAGACTTTCGCGTAGTGGCCTTTCTTTCCACACCCTGAGCAGAACGCCTCCCTTGCCGGGCAGCGTTGTCGGGGGTGTTTCGCTAGCCGCGGCCACGGCTGTTGAGTCATTGGTGGGGTGCTGCGTGGCATAAGTCTGAGGCCCTCCTAGGTACTGGGATGATAGTGGCCGTGAGGCCCATGATGTCGTGTGGTCGGGCGTGTATGCCTCGAGGTTACGTGATGCTACTTCGAGGGATTCAGCGAGTGCTACAGCTTTTGGAAGATCTAGCCTACCTTGTTCTAGCAGGCGCTGTCAGATGTAGTTGGATGCGATGCCCGTAACGTAGGCATCGCAGATCAAGTCCTCTGTATACTGCGCAGCGGATACAGCCTTGCAGTTACAAGCCCTGCCGAGCGCACGGAGTTCGCGGAGGAACTGTGCATTTGATTCCCCCGGCCGCTGTTTACGGGTAGCTAGCAGATGCCTGGCGTAGACTTCGTTCGTCTGTTGGCTGTATTGGCTCTTTAAGAGCGCTAGCGCATCAGCGTACGTTTCTGCGTCACAGATGGTGGCGAAAACTGCGTCGCTTACCTGGGCGTTGAGCATGTGTAGCTTGTCTGCATCGGACCGGACGACCGTGGAGGCTCCGAGGAAGGCTTCGAAGCACTTCAGCCAGTGATTAAAGCTGTTGGCTGCCCCGGGCACTTGTGGATCCAAATTTAGAGTGTCAGGCTTTAAAAGCTGCTCCATTCTGTTTTTTTTTTCTCTGTGAATAAAATTGATGCACTATCAATTACGACGCGAAGACTTCTGAGAGTGAGGGAAAACTAATAGGCTTTTATTCACAGAGAACAGGAGCACACCCTTGTAGCTGACCTGGTCTGGACTGAGGCAAGGAGGAGGGACCATCACCTTTATACCCCACTCTGGGTGGAAAGGGAGGGGTCTCAGGTGGAAAGGGAGGAGTCTCGGGCCAGGTGCAGCATGGGTGTGTCCAGGCACATACATGTAGTAACAGTGGTTCACCACACCTCCCACTATCCAAAGATGTACGGGTTAGGTTGATTGACCATGCTAAATTGTCCCTTAGTGTCAGGGAGATTAGCAGAGTAATTATGTGGGGTTACGGGGATAGGGCCTGGGGATGATTGTGCAGACTCCATGGGCTAAATGGCCTCCTTCTGCACTGTAGGAATTTTATGATTCTAGGACTATGCAGTGGTCACTCCGACCAATACTGTCATAGACAGGTGCTTCTGTGGCAGGTTGGTGAGAGCAAGGTCAAGTAGGTTCTTCCCTCATATTGGTTACCTCACCAGCTCCCACAGACCCAGTCTAGCAGCCATGTTCCTTAGCACTTGGCCAGCTGAGGAACTGTGTACTGATGTGCACAGAATGCAAATCACACTATGTGTCCTTACTGGTCAGTGACACTGATGTTGCAGAGATGATGGAGTGGATGCCAATTGCACCCCTCCAAATATTCAGTGCGTCAACTAAGGGTTGAGGCAATCACTGAGGAGAATGATGTTGCCATACCTCACAGGGCACCATTACCATCAGCGGTCCCCTTGTCCCCTCTGAATGAGGGACCATCAATGCAGCAGGACCCAGTGACAGAAGCTGCCCTTGCAGTGATGCTGGGGTCAGTACACAGTTCCTGCTCGCACTCCAAGTGCTGCTGCTTTCGGCCCTCCATGAGGTTGGCCACTCTCAGTGGAGGAACTGACACACCCAGAGCCACGGTGGTGTATGAGCTGAATGGACACCTCCATTCTCAGCCCGTGGTCCCGCTCTCCCACAGGGAACCCTCTCAATGGAGGAACTCTTCTGTTGCTGCTGGACAAAGCAGAGCTTCCTTTCCCGTGCTCTGCAGGCCCTGCATCTCTGCTCACTTGAGCATGGCTGTGTCTCGAGGCACCTTCACAGGCACCTTCGCAATGAACCTGACTGCAAATCTGTTGGTCTTTACCCAAATTACTACACAATGTGGCCTAGATTGTTCATTTTAGATTTATAAATTTCACATGAAGCCTTCCCACCCCTTTTTGGTTTAAGGTTCTATCTAGCCTTAGTTTATGATTTGCCAAGATAATGATCCCAACATGGTTTAAGTGGAGCCTCTTTCACCAGCACTAGTACCAGTGCCTGAGGAATCTAATTAAATAAAACAGGCTGCAAATGGTGTCTCTCTATCTATGTCCGTGGAAATTAACATGGCTGCTACTCAATGTCAAGGTAAATGTTCAACCTCTGAACATCTACCTTAAAAACCTCTGGCCGTCATAACCAGTAACATTCCTCACTAAATTTGGGCTGTGAGTGCGACAACAACCTGACAAAGACACACTCACCGAATCGTACTGCCCAGCCAATATCCCAGATTCCTCCATCACCATCTCCTACTAAACCTAACTGCTGGGAGGGAGTGGCCAAGAAAGTCCTCAAGATTGGCTCTGGAGTCCATGTAGCCTCATAGCATCAAACATGAGCAAGGATGGCCGACTGCTCTCCCTGAACTGGCTACAAGAACAGGTCAGGGGATGGGAATTCCGCAGAGATTAACTCGCCTTCTGACTCGCAACGCCTATCACCTATATGGAACAAGTCAGGAGTGTGATAGAATACTCGCCACTTACCTGAATGAGTGCAGCTCCAACAACACTCAGGAAGGTTGACAGCATCCAGGACAAAGCAGCCCACTTGATTGACATCCCATCTACAAACATCCATTGCCTCTACCACCAGCAGTGGCAGCAGTGCGCACTATCTACAAGATGCACTGCAGCAACTTGTCAAGCTTCCTTCGACAGCCCCTTCCAAACCCGTGACCTCTACCAATTAGAAGGACAAGGGCAGCAGATGCATGGGAACACCACCAGTTGCAAATTTCCTTCCGAGCCATACTGCATCCTGAGTTGGAACTATATCACTCTTCCTTTACAGTTACTGATCCAAAATCCTGGAACTCCCTTCCTAACAGCACCATAAGGACTGCTATGGCTCAAAGAAGTGGCTCACCACCACCTTTTGAAGGGCAATTAGGGATGGGCAATAAATGCTGGGCTAACCAGTGATGCCCACATCTCATGAATGAATAATTTTTTTAGAAAGTATTGCCTTCATTGAAATTTGTGCAGTTTGTTAATACTAATTATTTATGTTTTATAAAAAAAACCCAAATAATTGACAATTTAATTCTCCTGGGTTTTCTCAAATGCAATAGGAATGGGAAATTAACAAGTAGAAAAAGGGGTGCTGTAGTATACTTCTTGTCATGTTTACATGACCTGTGAACTTCTGCGGTCACTTAAGAGGTCAGTAAAGTGGGCTGACAGACTTCAGAGTCAATTAAGGAAAGTTATGGGTTCTGTAACTAGGCCTACTGGTATGTCATGCACCCAGAAGCCTTAATTTGCAACTGGCTCCAAGAGTGAGATTTTTAAAGTTACAAAGACAGTTCCAAAATTGAGTCTTGCATCTTGTAAGAATATTATAAGGTAACTAAACTAACGACACTGTGAAGCAACTCATTCACCCATTTTACTCGCAGCCCTCAAAGCAATCTGTGTTCAGTGAATTGACTTAATGACACTATGAATTGTATATGCACTCGTTTCACGGTGCTGGTTTTTCTTTCTGAGACATTGACCCTTTGTGATAAGATTTACTTTTTATGCAGGTTTGAAATATAGTAGAATGGAAAAATAGGACGTGGACACAACATTGTACTTCCAGCTAAATATGTTGCCATGCACACAAACGCTTTATGTAAGCAATATTATTATTGTTTATGACATGCCCTTCCTGTAGAGAATCTGTGATACTCAGATGGATTTTATTAGACTGTACCTTTTACATATCGATAAGGCCTTTTAGATGTATGTTCAGCTTTCATCTGATTTTGATTCTGTTTCCTTGTTAGCACAGGTGACGGTGTGTATGAACCTGTCACATGCTGGCATCATCAATCAGATCAAGGTAGCAACAGTTACATTGAAAGGATGGTGCTCGGCTATTAAAGTTATTATAGTGCATTTATCATATTGGAGCCATTATCACGTATTGTGTATAGCGCTGCTGTTGTCTCTGGTATTGAGGCGAATAAGCAACTTTGCCTTTTGCTGACACTGCCAACGCTGTCCCTGTCCTTACAATAATCAAAGGCTCTCTGTTTTTGTCAAGTGAAATAGCTGGACCTCGGTATCTGCACTTTAGTTTCCAAATGGCCATCAGGGATGAGGAAAATGTTGGGGTGAAGCCCCCAAATGTAAAAACTGCAGCAACTAATGACGGGCTGTATCACCACAGGGTGTCAGGCAGTTTTTCTTAGATAACAATGTTACTTTAGATGGTGCTGGGACCACAGTGGCCAAAGTACAACAGAACTAAGTTGAAAAGAAAGATGGTTTACTTTTTTCTTTACCGAGAGGGTAAAGGAGCTGCCTGCTGACCAAATCCATGCTTTATTCTCCGGTTTGTGTTGAGTAAGCCAGGATTATAGCTGGCACTGCTATTTGACTTCAGTGCTCCTGTCTTGGGAAGGGAAAAATGATCTGGATTTCATACTCCTTATCACTAAGAGAAGTGATAGTAAACGCACACGTGTAGGCATTGGAATAGATCTGGAATAATGCAGGAAGGTGGAATTGAGGTACAAGACCTGCCATTGTCTTATTGAATAGCAGACTGGCCTCAGGCTGATCATTATCTTATTGTCCCATAATTTCACCTTCCGTCCCTGTAATGATGCACGCTCACAGACTTTGTCAGGAACACAAACCAAATTTATTAAGAAGGAAAAACCGTACAGAGGCTGGCATCCCCCCCCCCCCCAGCTGCCCTAATCTCACCATATCTTGTATATGTCTTCTTGATGCCTTCTGCCTAAGAGAGGACTCCATCTCCTGGGGTGATTCCCCACTCTTGATCCCAATTAATCGCACAAGCCAGGTGACCCTTTTCGGTTGTGTTGCCCTGAAAGGAACAATCACCACAGCCCCGCATCCGGCTTTCAGGCCTCGCAATGTCATTGATCCTGTATTTTTTGGGCAGCAACTGGGAGATGGCTGGGAGTACCGTATGTTCAGGGAGGAATGGCTTCAGGGTTGGGACTATAATTGCACTTTTAATCCGACACAGGAAGTAAACATGAAGCACACAGCAGTATCTGTTACAAATGCTTCTCAAAAGGCATTGGTGAAGGTTGTGAAACAGCAAGCCTTGAGACAACAACTGTGCTAATATATCATCCCCAATGCCATAAGGTCTTATCTTGTGTAATAGCCTTTTATGTGACACTTTATTGAATGCTGTTTGGAAATCCAGATACATTACATTCCCCTTTATCCACTCTGTTACATTCTCAAAGAATTCTAATACATTTGTCAAACATGATTTCTCTTTCACATAACCATGTTGACTCTGCCTGATTGTATTATGATTTTTGAAATAACATGCTACTATGTCTTTAATAATGGATTCTAGCATTTTCCCAATTATAGATATTTGGCTAACTTGCTTATAGTTTCCTGTTTTCTGTCTCCCTTTGTTCTCAAACAGAGGTGTTACAGTTGTGTTTTTCCAAATCTGCTGGGACCTTTCCAGAATCCCAGGCATTTTGGATGATTCCAAACAATGCTTCTGCTGCAGCCCACTCTATGAAGACCCTCGGATGCAGGCCATCAGGTTCAACCTTAAGTCCGATCACTATTTCCATTGCGTTTTCTCTAGTGATAGTGATTGTTTCAAGTTTCTCCCTCTCTTTTGAATCTTGAGTTTTTACTATTCTTGAGATGCTTCTTGTGAAGATAGATGCAAAATAGTTGTTCAAAGCCTCTCTCATTTCCTTGTTTCCCATTATTAATTCTCTAATCTCACCCTGTAAGGGACAAATGTTCACTTTAGCTACTCTTTTCCTTTTTGTATACAGATATGAGCTTTTACTGTCCGTTTTGATATTTTTGTCAGTTTTCTCACATATTCCAATTTCTGCCTTTTTTAACCATTACTTTACTGGCCTCTAAAAACTTACCCATTTTTTTGACCTGCCACTATCTTTGCAGCATTGTACATTTTTCTTTCAATTTAATACCACCCTCAACTTCCTTTGTTAGTTACAGATGATGTTTCCTTTTAGTAGAGCCTTTTTTTCTCAATGGAAAATATCTTTGTTGAGATCTCAGTAATATCTCCCTAAATGTCTGCCACTGTTTCTCTCTACCATATTACCTTGTAATACAATTTCCTAGTTCATTTTGGCCAACTTTGTCTTTATTCCCTTATAATTGCCTTTATTTAAGTTTAAGATACCAGTTTTGGACCCATGTTTCTCACTCAAAAACTGATTGTGAAATTACGTCATGTTATGATCACCCTTGCCTAGAGGATCCTTTACTGTGAGGTCTTTAATTACTCCTATCTTATTACACATTACCAGATCCTTGGTAGGTTCCAGAATGTATTGTTCTAATAAACTGTCCAAAATACACTCGATGAATTCATCTCCATGCTACCTTTGACAATTGATGTGAAGACCACCTGAAACCCCCGCTGACCACCTATGTCTCCCCAATGACAACCTGACTCACCCCAATGACCACTTGACCCGCCCCCCCCATTGACTACCTGACCCCACCTCACTGATCACCTGACCCCACCCCTCCCCTCATCCCACCCACTTACCTGACACACTTTCCTTGTTCCTGGCTTCTCAAAGTGGTTGGGACCTTTAACTTTATCTGCTTCATGACCGCTAGTGCTGTAGAAAGCATGCATGCCTTTCATTTCCCCGATTCTGCCGCGTTTGACCAGAGGCCTCAGGGACCCACCACACTGCACTGTTCTCACCCAGCCTGAGTGGGAAAGTCAGGAGAGAAGGTGCAGCTATATTCCAATGCAAGTAAATAGGAGTGGAGTGGCAATCCCACTGTGATGGTCACTCCATGGAAGTGGGAAGATGTATCCTATTTGTGTTTGGTAGTACAACACCAAAAATGGAGATGTTTCCAAACTGCTAGACCTTTCTGCACATCTACTTGAATCTGCTGAGGCTATTGGAGATTTTGATAGCTCTGGAGAAGGACTTCCAACAAGTGTCAGCTTTTTCAGCTGTAGCACTCATGCCAAATTTGGAATTTATTTCACCAAATGCACAATATTTCCTGGAAAGAACCCAAAACTTTTTTAAGCTGGTTGCCTGGCTCTTGTGGTCAACTATGCATCTAAAGCAGGTTGATTTGCTGCTCTGGTGTTAGCAATAGGAACTGTGGTGATGAAAATATCTCGTCTTCTCTCTTCATTGGCAGTGCGACATAAGAACCCCAAAGAGTTTGTTGAGTTGGTTGATCTGGACTGCTTTGCGCTCATCAAGCCTACTCCTGCTTTGATTTCCTATTCTTCTGTGTTTCTATGCTGTTACACACTGGGTAACATTAGGAAAAACTGTGGATTGTACTTTGAAAGTGTGGCCTGCTTTACTCCCACACTTACTCAAAGCCGAAGCTCCTTTTGGTAGACGAAGAGCAGCAGGAAGGTGATAATGAACCTGCCAATAGAAATGTTGTTGCCAGCTACCGAACGTTCTATGCTAGCCTGTTCCTCATGTTTCAAGGAGCCAATGGTTTTATCGCCCCTTTTTTCAGCAAGCTGAGTTTTGATCATTTTCGGCACTCTGTGCAATACGGAGGCCGTCAGGAGTTTCATGCCAGTAGGGGGGTGGGCGGAGCCTAATCCCACCAGAGAGGCCAGCAGCAGACTGCTCAGGGCGCCAGTGTGCGTGCGCCCAATCTCCCAGCACACCAGGAGATCTCCTGTTTACCTCCCCCCACGGACATCGCCTGCCTCTCAAACCCCCCCCGCCAAACGTCTTAGGCAGCTTCAGCAAACCAAATGCTCTGTGTAACTGACAGTTTAGCATGAGTAATGCCAGACAATTTTGACTTGTCAACTGTATTGTATTCCTGTATGTCATCAGGAATTGGCTTAGTCATTTAGGGAAATAACTTTGCTCATGAGTTACCTTCAATGAATGCTTCATTGTCTGAACAAACCAGTCAACCCACTTATGGCAGGATGATAAGGACGTGTTGGATTCCATTCTCCTTTAGATAATTTGTGAATTCTTGCAAAATGCACTGTGGCCCATTGTTGCTAACAAATTGTTCAGGGTAACCGAATCTTGCAACAATCTAACCCAGTCTTTCTAGTGTTCTCTCCGAGGACATAGACTTCATAGTGGCAACTTCAGGCCATTTCGAATGTGCAATGAAAAACATTCGACCTTTGAATGGTCCAGCATCACTGATATGAACTCTTTGCCATGGCATTTCTGGCCATTCCCATGGGTGGAATAGTGATAGTGGCGGCAGAATCTGAACTTTTGCGCAAGCTGCACATACACCCGCCTTCTCCTCAATTTCACTATTGAGTCCTGGCCACCAAACTAGTTTCTGGCACTGATCGCCCCATTGCCATTCCCTGTTGTGACACAATGGGGGTGATTCTCCCATCCCATCCCGCTGGAAATTGGCCGCAATACCAGGTAAGTTATTTAAATCTAATTTTAATGTGATTAGTGGTCCCGGGACTGAATTCTCCAGGCCCGCTAGCATCTCCCACCTCACCAAGAGTATTTCACTCCAATGGGGTTCAGACTAGCTCCCCACTTTTGGGGAACTAGAGGGACAACCCCACTTGAGTGAAGGGGGGGGGCAATCCAGGCACCCCCCAAGGAGTTGGGTGGCAGGGGAGTGGTGCCCCCTAGTCATGGGCACTATGGTAATGCCAGCCTGTGCCCCTGGCACTGCCCAAGGGGCAAAGTGCCCATGCCCAGGGGGCACCTTGGCACTGCCCATCAGGCATGATGCACTGCCAAGGGGGCGGGGCCTATTGGGAACTAGGGGGCAGGATCTTCTGGGGGCAAGACCTAGAGAGTGATCAGTGGTGGTGGAGGGTCCCGCTGCCACTCTGCCATTGCGATCGATGGGGGCTTGAGGGAGGACAGTAAGAATTCTCACAACACCAGGACTTTAACCTGGTGTTGTGAGACTTCTTACTGTGCTTACTGCAGTCCAACGCCGGCATCTCCACATCATGGCTTAAGGGAGGCCAGCGATCAGGGCGGACTGTGGGGGGTGGTCAGCTGGGAGGGTCTGCCGGGGGGGGTGGTCTGTCTCCCGGGTGGGGGTCTGCTGGGGGAGGGGTGGCGTTTCCGGGTGGGTGGGGAGGATCATCACTGCTGGTGGGGAGGGGGGGAGGTGGGTGGGGGGGGGGGGGGGGGGGGGCGTTGGCGGTGGCTGGAGATCAAGGCGGTCCGGGGTAGAGGAGGGTTCGGGCCTGGCCAGCAATCGGGCCATGGGGGCTGGGGGAGGCAGCACTGCGGGGGTCCCAGGCTGGCCAGCAAACTGCAGGCTGACAGTTCGGGGTCACTGCGCATGCACAGAGCCCCGTTGGTTTCAGTCTCTGCAGTGGGATTAGGCCCCGCCCCCTGAAGTTTAATGATAATCACAATAGTCGACTCTGCAGTGCACAGAGTGTGGGAGATTCTTGTCTGAAGTCGCACTGAAAAAACCAAAGTGATTTACTCCAGTTTTCCAGAATTCGACACTTAGAACTTTTTTCGAAGAATCGCGGCCAATAAGATGTGTAAAGGCTTAAGAATAGTTGCTCGATTAGGGACAAATCTTCCATAATAGTTTAATAAGCCTAAAAATGATTGTGGTTGATTTACAATTTGAGGTGCAAGTGCCTCAGTTTTACTTTTGAAGGTGATTTGTACAGTCCCTTTGCATCTCTAACATGTCCCAGGTATTCAATAGAAGATTTGAAGAATTCATATTTATCCTTCCGTTCTTTTGGTCCATAATCTTCTAGTTTCTGGAGTGTAGAATCTAAATTTCGAAGATGCTCTTTTACATTCTTTCTAGTAATTAAGATATAATCTAAGCAGCATTGGACACCTAATCTGCTTAAAAATTATTACATGGCACGTTGGAACAACACAGGTGTGGAAGTGATGTCAAATGGAAATCTTTTATATCTGAATAGCCCTTTGTGTGTCACGATTGCCAAATATTGTTGTGAATCTGGATCCATGTTCACTTGGGGGATAAGGTTGACGAAGGTCAACTTTACTGAAATGCTGGCCTCCAGCCAACCCAGCAAATAAAGCATCAATTAAAGGCAGAGGGCACTACTCTGCACACAGTATCAGATTGATAGTGACTTTAAAATTGCCATGTAATCCGATCCATCTTTCTTCATCACGGGTACTATCAGCAAGGTCCAATCACTTACATTATTGGGTTTGAGCACCCACATCTTGATCAGCCTCTTTAATTCTACCTTGACCTTAGGGTTGATGGCGTATGGCACTGACCAAGCCTTGAAGCATCTTGCTTGGCTTTCATCCTTAACCTTTGGCTTGACGGAGATTTCCCTTTCATGCTTTCCAACTCTCCATGAAAGACAATGGCATGTTTCTTTAAAATCTTTGGAAGGCCTGCTTCATACTCCAACATGAGATTCACCTTTAATGATGTGCAGGGGCAAGCCTATGGTCTGTCTATTTAGCTGCACATTTACATCAATACAGCCCCTCAATGGAACCACTTCCTCATATCGGATTTAGTATTATCTTTGAGGGTTTTAAGTTGATATGTGGTAGCTTTTCTTGGTAAACATTTTTTGGTACCAATGAAACTGCTGCTCTGGTGTCCACCTCCATCTTCACCTGATGCTCATTCAGTAAAGGAGTGGCCCTGTAATGGTTTCTTATACCTATAAGGGCCAGTGTGTTCAATGACAGTTTGTCATCTGACCGTGACTCTGCTCCTTTTTCGCACCCTTTTTGTATTCCGTGGATCCTTTTCCCTCCATTCAGTTTTCCACTTGGTACACTTGGTTCTTGCTGTTTATAATTCTTGGTTTGGAACGTGTTGTCTCCTTCTCCAACACGCACATTCGATGTGCCCCTTTTTACTACAATTTCAGCATTTCGCATCCTTGAACCAGCAGTCAGTTGCCGTGGGCCCAGTTTCTGCACATTGGTGGCAATTCTGAACTTGAGTCTGTGTTTGGATTTCAGCCAATACCTTGTGGCCTTTAGTGCTCGAGTTTAATTGTTGGACTTCCTTAGCCACTCCTTCCATTGAGATTGAGACTTCTAAAGCCTTCTTTAGGTTTAATTTGCCTTCTGTTAGTCTTTTCTAGATAGATTGGCTTCTTAATCCACACACTAGTCTGTTTCTAATCGGGTCATTCAAGACATCTCTAAATTCACAGTATTCAGCCAATTTCTTTAAAGTAGCTATGAACTGTGTGATCGATTCACCTTCTTGTTGGCTACATACATGGAAACTGAATCGCTTGGTGATGACCAAAGGTTTAGGTGATGAGTGGCTCTGCAATATCTCCAGTTTTCCAGCCTAGTTTTTCTGACTGCACCAGACTTCACAGAAGGTTGAATGTATCCCCCCCCACGCCCCCCCACCTCATGATGCTCAGGAAAGTTGGGACCACTATGTCCACCACAACTTTGTTTACTTGGGCAAAGTATTCAAATCTTTCAGTGTATGAGCTCCACAGACTCCAACATGAGATTCACCTGGGCCCAGTTTAGTTCGATTCTCTCCAGCCAGGTTCCCCCCATTAGGGCTGAATAGTTAGTTACCTTTAATGATGTGCAGGGGCAAGTCTACAGTATGAACGTTTAGCTGCACATTTACATCAATACAGCCCCTCAGTGGAACTCCTTCCCCCGTATAGGATTTAGCATTACCTACATTCTAAATCACATCCTAAAGAAGGCTTTAGAAGCCACAATCTCTATGGAACTAGCAGCTAAGGAAGTCCAACAATTAAACTCGAGCACTAAAGGCCACAAGGTATTGGCTGAAATCCAAACACAGACTCAAATTCCGAATCACCATCGATGTGCAGAAACTGGGCACCCAGCAACTGACCGCTGGTGCAAAGATGCAAAATGCAGAAATTGTGATAAAAAGGGGCACATCGAATGTGCGTGTTGGAGAGGGAGCCAACACGTTCCAAACAAGAACTGGTGCTCCCATAACATGGTCCCATGGTACCAAAACCTCCCACCATTTTTACTCTGGGAAGGGCCTGCATAAGCACAATGTGCCACAAAGATTTTAGCACTACCTCACTTCTTTTTCTTTCAAACAAGGTTCAGGGTCCTCCTCTTTCCTTCTGAGTTTTGCAACACCCCTACCTCATTAAGGTATTGTTGCAGTGTATTTTTTTAAACTCACATTGTTTCCTGTACTGTTCCAGATCTTTCCGGGCAGAGCAGATGGCAAGCTTCTTCTGGATGTTGTTTTCTCCAAAATCTTTGTTCCAGTTTCGGTTCCTTCAATGGCTGCTATCAATATTTGGCACCAGTCCGTCGCCAATTTTGGTGTTTTTAAAACATGTTTTAGGTCTTTCTGGGTATCACCACATGGTATTTTTAAAGGATAGACATGCAGACCACAAAGGTACAAACAAGAGCTTTATTGGAAAGGTGTTTACAGGCTGTTAGGATAGACTGCTCACGCAAAGGGCTGATGATGTGATAATACGTCACATGATCAGACTCTTAAAGTGGCCAACTAGGAACCAATATGAATGCACAACAACAACCCTACCCATCAAGTTGAGTAAATGTAGCAGGATTGGCCACTCTCTACTAGCAGAGGTTTAGAGGCCTTTGCAAGTTGTTGAACAGCTGTCTGGAATCAATTTTTCTTCCTACACACGCAAAAGGAGCTGACTCATTTTGAACCAATCTATTTTAAACCCTTGCAGCCACCACGGGTGTTTGTACAACTTCCAGTTCAGACAATGTGGCCTGAAGGTGGCTTCTGCAGGGCGTGGCTGCTGCAGTTGGCGGAATTCAGCCGAGGCCGAAACATTTACCATTCGCACACAAATGTTTCTTGTGAAACCACTTGAGCAGGATCTTCATTTATAAATATTTGTAATTCACCGAGCATAGAGTTAAACAGCTCCTCGCGATGGCTCATCTGGGGAGTCATGGCAGGGAGTAGCTGGGATGGGCAGGCCGCTGGTGGGATTTGATTCAAGATGAAATTAGATTTAATATAAAAATGGACTTGGTATGTTCCATTAAAATTGCTGATGTAACAGCAGCTGTGCAGGATTAAGGCAATGTTGATGGTATTTACAGGAGAAAGGATAAGAACTCATTTCAAAAATAAATCCAACAATTTTATTTGTTAAATGCTCTCTCTCCAAGAGTCACTGCTTCACGATGGTATACCATTCCTTGCATGCTGCTAGTAGTTCCTTGGAATCTCACCAAGAGATCAAATCTTCCCATGTGATCAAAGTCAAAGGAGTGGTAATGGGACCCCCAAAGAAACAATAGATGTGTTTAGAGGAGATGTGGATAGCAGCTGTCCGAGTGCCAAAGTGAAGGAGTCAAGAAAGCAATGAGAAAGCACTGAACAAGCAAAAAACAAACACAAATTAAAATGGGGGCAGATTAGTTTGGTGGTGACGTCATGCTGGAGGTGGTGGAAATGGTGGGGGATGTTCCATTGAGTACAGAGGCTGGTGGGGTGGAAGTTGAGGGTAAGGGAACCCTATCGCAGTTCTGGAAGGGAGGGAATGGGTGAGAGTAGAAATGTGTGAAAGGGAACAGGCACAGTCGAGAGCCCTGTCAATCACAGTACAGGGGGATCCTCAGCAAGAGAAAAGGAGATATATTGGGAGCACCAGTATGGAAGGTTGCAGAGGCACTGTCCTCACATTCTTCATTCGAGGTGTCCTCGGAACACGAGGTTAGGACCTGGATTGGGATTGCCCTCAGGCACTTTCCAGGGGCATCAATGAAAGAGAGAAAATTAGTGCGAGGCAGAGAATTTGAAAAGAGGACAAAGCGCTCACAGTGTCACAGTCTATGGGATGAACTGGTGCAGGATCCTCACTTGGGTGTGTGCCATCCACTTCCCAAATGCCATAGTCACAGTCTACACCTTCTCCAACCCGTGCGATGGCATCCTCCTCAAAGGGAATGAGGACCTTTAGGTCTCACACTCCATTCCCAGTTTGGGATCTCTCTCGCTTGTTGTGTGTGAGCTTCTCCTGCTGAGAGTGGAGAGGGTGTGAGTGGGACAAATGCCAAGGCAGATGATAAAGATGTGTGTGTTTGTGTGTGTGTGTTTGTGTGTGTGTATTTGTGTGTGAGATGGCTGGAGCTATGGATGGAATGAGGATGTGAGCTTGAGAGGGTATGAGCCTGATGGAAATGTGAGGGTGTGTTTGAGAGTGAGTGGTGATGTATCCTGAGCTGGCAGTGTGTGAGGTCAATGCTAATGTGTGTTGGACTGGTGAGGCCCTGAGGTAAGAGTAATGAAATGATGGATTTACCCTGGCAGCACAGGTGAGATCATTCCATCCTCTTCCTGCAGTGGGTAGCAGACCTTCTGTGCACTGGGCTGGCACTGACTGCCTTTGCCACCATCTTCAATGCCAGAGTGGTGAGGATGGTGGGTCAGTGCCTGGAATGAGGACATCCAGCGAGTGGTGCAAGGCGGCGTCATTAAATTTGGATGCAGAGATTTGCTTTGTTTTTGGGTCCATGTTGTTATTGGGGCAGTTCTGGTCTGGAGCTCTGAAGGAATCTGAGCTCTGGTGCATTTTAAATATGGCATCTGCAGCAAGGAAGAGATGAGGTCACGATGTGGCGGGTGAATCTCAGCCAATTTTCATGCCTGCCACAGCACTGAGTGTGCTGTATGGAAAATTCTTAGTCTGAGATAGTGACTGGGAATGATGGAATTGCTGACATGGATGCTGAGCTTGTGGCAGGGGTTGAATACAAAAGTTTGAGTCTTCCCAATCTTTAGCTGGAAGGAATCGTGGCTCATCGACAGCTAGATTTTGGATAACAGTCTGACAATAGTCGGAGTGGAATGGGGTCAAGACAGGTGTTAGAGAGAGGTTTCAGTGTCGTGGTGTACATGTGGAACCTGTTGCCATGTCTTAGGGCAGTGGTTCCCAAAGGGTGCGGCGCGCCACACTGGTGCGGCGAGAGAGGATGGTCAGTGTGGCGGGAAGATTCAAGGACAATCAAAGAAACATTTAAACATGGTTTAAACAAGCATTATTTTATACTTTCTGGATGTCCCATGATCATATTATAAAGTAGTTGTGTTCTATGTTATGAATCAAGCACTGCTAGGAGTTGTTTTTTTTTGTTTTTGAATGTATTTCTTATCAATAAAAAATTCGGTGTGGCGCGAGCAAATTTTTATTCCGAAAGTGCGGCCCAGTGAAAAAAGTTTGGGAACCACAGTCTTAGGGTGATGTTGCCAAGGGGCGGCACACAGGTGAGGAAAAGGATGGGAAGGTGGCACGGTGGCACAGTGGATAGCACTGCTGCCTCACAGCGCCAGGGACCCAGGTTCGATTCCCGGCTTGAGTCACTGTCTGTGTGGAGTTTGCATGTTCTCCCCGTGTCTGCGTGGGTTTCTTCCCACAGACCAAAGATTTGCTGCTTTGGTGCATTGGTCATGCTAAAGTTCCCCTCGGTGTACCCGAACAGGTGCTGGAGTGTGACAACTAGGGGATTTTCTCAGTAACTTAATTGCAGTGCTAATGTAAACCTTCTTGTGACTAATTAATAAATATTTACTTTACTTTGTAACCAATGATGACTCTGTGGAGGACACTAGGGGCAAAAGTGCAGGGGCTCTTTCTGGAAATAAACTGGTGACAATTGGATAGACAAGAGTGAATCAAAGAAGGGCAGCTGGAGGAGAGACATCAGAGGATGGTGTGGCCAACATTGTCAAATACTGCAGAGAGGTGGTGAAGGATGAGGAAGGCTAATTCACCATCACCTCAAAGGATGCTGTTTGTGACTTTGAGAAGGGTGGTTCTAGTGTCAGGGGGACTAGCTAGGGTAAATGCATGGGGTGATGGGGATAGGGCCTGGGTGGGATTGCGGTCGGTGCAGACTCGATGGGCTGAATGGCCTCCTTCTGCACTGTAGGGATTCTATGATTCTATGGTTCTCGTGCTGTAGCAGGGGCTAAAATCTGATTGGAGAGATTTAAATTTGTTCAAGAAAACTGGGCACAAATTTGCAAAATGATAACATGTTGGGAAATGTTGGAGGGAAAAGGGAGATTGGCAATGAGCTGGTAAATGACAAGCACTGTGGGGCTGAGAGTGGGTATTTTGAGGAGCTGGTTATAATGGGATTGTTGATGGTTGGAATGTTTTCTGTGCTGCGGACTTGAATTTTCAATTTGCACTGCCAATCATCAAACCAGCCTGAGGATGCAAGGCATGAAAGTATTGCTCCTGGAGTAATAACAGTGATTATAGTGTCTGTAGTGGGACACAAGAACCATAAACAATGAAATAAAAATTACTGTACAAGCTCAGGTGCATGTTGCTAAGAATGATTTTTAACTCAGAAATATATCGTTCCCTAAATTACACCAAAATGAATCAGGTTACATTAGCACAAAGTGAATGCAGTGTTGTACTTCCTGTTTAAAAAGCAGAAGAACTCTATTTAAGTCAGTATGAGAGGTGGGCACCTGAAGAGTCAGCAGTGGGAATGGGTTGTTTGGAGGTTTTAAGGTACAGGCCCAGTAAAGGACACCAAGAGGTGGCTCAAGAGTCCATGAATTCAGTCAAAAGCTAAAAGTTAGGTGAGACATTGGGGGCAATCTTATCGGCTCGTCATGCCGGTCTAGGGGCGCAGATTGGAGCCAGTCATTGGCCAGGGCAGTGATGGGAGTGGGGGGCGGGGGGGGGGGGGGGTGGTCGCATGGCGATTGGTGGATGATCATGTACACTGTGCAATAGTGCCCCTACAGCTCCCAGATCTCCCAGTGCACTGTGCAATAGTGCTCCTACAGCTCAGTAGCTGGCTTTCTGGCATGAATAGGCTCCGCCCACTCCCCCTACTGGCAAGAATCACATTTTGCTTCATATTTTCTTCTAAAAAGTGCCATAAGATAGTGTTTGGGAGCTTGCCAAAAATTGGGTGTGATTCTCTCCTGTTTTCAGGCACGTTCGGCACTTTGAATATTTTTGGTAAGACTGCCCCCATGGAGTCTACAATATTTAATTTTGGTTGGAATATAACAATGCATAGAAGGCAGAAAGGCCGCACAGTGCATGAAGTCTATTCTTTCCACAACTGTGGAACAATCTGCTGATATCATGAGCTTTACCATTCCATTTTAACATCCTGAGCAATGATTCTTGAAATATTTCCTTGTCTCCAAAGACCTCTCAGCAAAACTCCAAAAATACCTCTGTTTTCCCACTGAACATGGCCGGCTTGTTGTCTTCCTAAAACTTGACATTTCTATTGTGTCAGCAGATCAGGAACAGTCATGTTATATTTGACATTTAATTAGCTCCATCTGTACTCACCACGGTAAAACCGAATCTCATTCCTAACTGGATATTCCTCTAGTTCTTTTTTTTCTAAGTAGTTAATCAACAACAGTAGCTTATTTTATTTGGAGTCAGATTCTTTTAGTTCTAACTCCATGGGAAAAAAACAATTTCTTTTAATCTCAAGTCTTGCTTGAGGTTTGTTAATTTTATGCTTATGTCCTGTCGTTCTGTGCCTTGCAGTCCAAGTAAAATAACCTGCTTGGATCAGCATTACCCATTCCTCTTAGCACTTTAAAAACTTGAATTATGTTTCCTGTCTTTTTTTTTTCCTAATGAAAACAAGTTCAGTTTTATGAATATAACTTGTCCCAGAAATATCCGTGATGCGTTTCTCTGTAGTCTCTGATGAATCAATTCCCATTTGAAGGTAGGGTGCCCAAACTTAACACGTATTGCAAATTCCAGAAGCGGCCTGACCAGTGATGGAGGTAAATATAATTTATTTTCTTTTACGTAAGATATATGAGTTCAGCTTAATGTTCGTATTAATTGAAAGATTTCACATGGACAGAACTTTATACAGTATACTTGTTTGAGACTATTAGTGGCATCCCCTGGTTAACCAATTAACTGCTCTAATCAAGAGGCAATGTTGCCGGTTAGGGTAACCAGAGAATTTTAACCCATGAGGGGTAGTACAAGTTGGGGCGAGGGTTAAGAGAATAAAACCTGAAGCCAGCCTGTCTTAAGTGCCAACTTCCAGTTTAACCGCAATGCGTTTAGAGGTATCTGCTGTCTAAGTCACTCTTGAGGGGTAGGTTGGGGATTTTAATGTGGGTTGCTCAGATTTTGGAAACCATTTAAATTTAACACGGTTTGGATGTCTCAGAGATCATGAAACTCGGCAGCTAAAGGGAGTTTGTTGAAAACAGCCGAATCCAATCAGTTAGTGCTTTTCCAGCAGTGCTTCTCCCGGCTCTGTAAGCAGACCAGTTGCCCCATGACCAGGAAACCTCAGTCCTTGACCCTCAGACTCCCTGTGATCTTTCACTCACTGTCGTATCTCCCTCCTCGCTTCATCCCTCGTGTCCCTACCACAGTCTCTCCCTCCCCCGCAGTGGTCTCTCTCTCCCCTGCCACAGTCTCTCTCTCCCCCGCAGTGGTCTCACCCTCCCCTGCCATAATCTCTTCCACCCCTGCAGTGGTGATTCATTTGCCATGCTCTCTCCCTTGCCATGGTTTCTCCCTTGGTGTCTGTTGTGTGAGCTTGTTTTCCTCACCTGGCATTCCTACCAGTTGCTTCCTCAATGGCTACAGTTTGGGAGATGTAAAGCGGCTGAGCTTCCATTAGCAATACTTTATATGACCATGGCGGATGACCTGGAGGGTTCAGCTGTAGATTACAGTGTCTCAGCTTGAGGTCAGCAGTCTGGGCTGGCTGCTTTACATGGCAGCGCTCCGAAAGCTAGTGGATTTTGCTACCAAATAAACCTGTTGGACTTTAACCTGGTGTTGTGAGACTTCTTACTGTGCTTTGCAAGGCACCAGCAATGCCACTGGCCAAGTGTTTACTGAGGGAGCACATCGCAGGTATGCTATAATGATGAGAGGGGATAGCAAATACCTCTGCCGTGGAGCTCAGGTCAATTGTCGGGATAGACACGTCAGCACACTTTGGGGACTAATAAAGAACAGAAGGCAAGAGTGTTGTGATGGCCTGGAAGGCCCCTTCAACTCATGGTTCCCAAAATCAAGATGGCCACAGCCTGAGCTTCTACGCCAATAGTTTGTGAAATCACTTAATTTTTCTACATTGCAACCAAGTTTCAGGCACGATGCTCCTGGAATTGATGTGCTCAGCAATCTCTTCTCACTGCCTCCTGAATCGATGCTGGGAGAATTTCCTGCCCGACAGGGGAGGAAGATATCCCTTCAACACTCCACTGTCTGGACGAAGTCCTCCTGTGCAGGATCGGAGAACCCTCAGTGTCTGTGTACTCTCACCTTCAGTCAGCTTGTCTGCCTCCATTTGTTCCATTGTCTTTCCAGCCAGGGTACAAATGCCCTTTAAGAGGTGCTGGCTGCCTTAAAGTAGCTTCCTGAACATGTCGTTTCTCTCATCCAGTGAGGTGTGCGGCAAATGGATTGACAATTTGTTGTAATTAAAGTTAAAGTTAAAGTTTATTTATTAGTCACAAGTAGGCTTACAATGACACTGCAATGAAGTTACTGTGAAATTCCCCTAGTCGCCACACTCTGGCGCCTGTTCGGGTACACTGAGGGAACATTTAGCGTGGCCAATGCACCTAACCAGCACGTCTTTTGGAAGGAAACCGGAGCACCCAGAGGAAACCCACGCAGACACGGGGAGAACTAGTAGGCAGACTGGAGATGGTGTGCAGCCTGCATTGATAGAAAGTGACGTGGGTAAACCGTGCCTTGCCTCCCCTTGCAGCCCACCTCCCCCTTAACATTCCCATTTTTTTGGGCGTGATCCGATTTCGAGGTAATCATCTCACTGGATGCGATCGCTGAAGTGGTTCCAGATGCGATTGCATCATGCACTCATATTCGTTAAGAGCTCGATCAATTCTGCTCCAGTGCATTTTGCTAAAGTTTTCTCTTAACAGTTGATAGAAGGATCCATAGGTATGTTTGAGTGTTGATGAAGCTATCCCATTGTGCTACACAGCCCATTTTACATCTTTCACCGATGTTGAGGGATGCTTAAAGTAGCTGAAAGTCAGATTTCACGTTTACATGTTGGAACTGGGACAGGATAATTTTATCTGAAACAGCTACACCAGCTGAACCAAGCTTTGAATGTAAATCAGGCCAATGTATACATAAAACGTAAATCTCAGGAAACATTTAGCATATGAACTTTGAGCAGTTTCATCAAATTTAAGCATGTACCAGGAAAGCCATAAACTCAGTCCTGACCCAGTTGGAATTGACTTATTTCATGCTGACTTGGTTTGAAGGTTTTAACTATATGCTCTCGTCATGACAAGCTAATCATATGAATTATGATGCAAGCTGCAAATCTGATAAAGATTTACCTTTTGGGCAATAGAGAATATTGCTCAATATCCCAAATACTATTTTCACTACAGTTTGGGAGGCACGGTGGCATTGCTGCCTCAGAGCGCCAGGGCGTTCGATTCCCGACTTGGGTCACTGTCTGTGTGGAGTCTGCACGTTCTCCCTGTGTCTGCGTGGGTTTCCTCCCACAGTCCGAGAGATATGCTGGTTAGGTGCATTGGCCATGCTAAATTCTTCCTCAGCGTACCTGAACAGGTGCTGGACTGTGGCGACTAGAGGATTTTCACAGTAACTTCATTGCAGCGTTAATATAAACCTACTTGTGACACTGATAAATAAACTTTAAAACGTTTCTTGCATCACGGAGTCTACATCATTGAACAGCTTTGTAACTGTTTACATAACAGTTAAAAATAATTATTTATGGAATAATTCTTGGTTAAAATGTCAAGTATTTGTTTCCATGGAAATGTTGCAATACATGGACACGCACGCCTACCGAATCAACTAATAATTCTCAGGAACTTTGCAGCGTTTTCCTGTGGAGTTTCAGAAGTGCTATTCAGCCTGTTCATTTTTCTTTATTTACAGGATAGATCTACTCAGTTTGTTGCTCTGGTTTTAATATTTAGCAATGCTTTATTCTAATACATTCATTTAAGTAAATTTGCCAAAGTCACTGGACGTTTCTCAACTGTATTTGACCTTTTAACATTGGATCAAATGTGATTCTTAATTACGATTTTAGCAGGACCATGAAGCATATGTTTTGGCTTGCTCCACTCCCCTTGCTGCCCCATTGTGTAAATCGTCAAAAAAAGTCATCGTTTTCTCTGTATCCCATTCTCTGATAATTTGGTTTTCTCTCCCAGAATACACAAGGGATATGCAGTTTTATGAACAGGTTTAGAAAGTACAAACTATACAAATCACCACTTGATCTGCTGCTAGCATATAGCATCGGGTTTTAGACTCCCTACTTTGGGAATGATGTTAAGGCCATACAGAGGATGCAGAATAGATGCACTAAGACCGAGGCTGGGGATTTTTGGACGCTCTGTGACAGAATGCGAAGAGGCAGCGAAAAGTCCATTGACTTTCAGCGGGACCAGCAGAACCCAGCGGCAAGTGGAGCTGGTAACTCCCGGCCTGAGGGTTCTTTTCATTGGAACAAAGTAAGTTACAGGACTAATTAGAGATGTGTTCAAAATTGTCTGTGGTTTTAATAAGGTAGACAAGAAGAAATTATTTCCACCGGTCAATGAGTCGGTAAATGGAAAGAGTTGGGAGCGCTCCTAATCCACCTTCGGCTGAAACAAGAGCTTCAGCTACGAAGAGAAGTTGTCTTTAGGCTGGGGTTGTTCTCCTTAGGGCAGAGAAGGCTGAGGGGGGACCTGTTCGAGGTGTACAAAATTATGAGGGACATAGATAAATAAGGTAGATAGGAATGAACTTCTCACTTTAGTAGAGGGGTCAATACCAGGGGTCATGGATTTAAGTAAGGGGTAGGAGATTTAGAGGGGATTTAGGGAAAACCTTTTTCACCCAGAGAGCGGTGGGACTCTGGAATTCACTGCCTGAAAGGGTAGCAGAGGAGGGAACCCTCAAAACATTTAACAAGCACTTAAATGACCACTTGAAATGCCATAGTCTACAAGGTTATGGACCAAGTGCTGGAAAATGGGATTAGATTAGATAGGTACTTGATGGCCGACGCAGACACAATGGGGCAAAGGGGCGCTTGCTGTGCTGCAAAACTCCATGGCACTATGACACACCCAGTTTCTGCCAATCTTCTGCCTAAATTATGGTAATTGATTGGGGGCCGTCCCCCAAGGAAATTCCCAAGGAGTTTAAGATGCTCCCAGATACGGCATTGCCATACAGCATTTAGAAAGAAAAAGTGCCTAGATGTGATTCTAGCCAGCAGGGGGGGTGGGGGAAGGGGAGGGGTGGGGGATGTGGGGAGGGGGAGTGGAGCCTATTCACGCTGGGAAGCTGGCTGCTGAACTCTAGGGGTGCCACTGCGTAGGCACTCCGATCTTCCAGTGCACCGTGTACAATGTGTGTACACAATACACTAGGAGATCAGCCACTCCCCCTCACCCCTCCGGACATTGCCCCAGCCAATCGCCGCCCCTGCCCCTCTAACTACCGCCACCACCCCCATCGCTGCCCCACCCTCTAATTGCCGTCCCAATCCCCTGATCACTGCCCTCTCTGGTTGCCACCCTGGTCAATCCCCACACCCTGATACAGAGTAACACCCTTCCCCCCCATCGAGATCCCCCCGCCTCCCTGTCATGGCCCTGCCCTCATCATGGGCCTGTCCCCTTCAGGCCCCACCCCTCCCCTCAATGCCCATCCCCTTGATACTGCCTATTGTCCAGAGGGCAGTGCCAGGGTGCCCAGTGGACACTGCCTGGGTGCCAGGCTAGTAATGCCAGGGTGCCAGACTGGCAGTTCCAGGGTGCCCGCTTGCACTGCCCAAGGGGTATTGCCCATCCTGGGCCCCTGACAACCCAGGGGCTTCAATGGCCTCTGTCCCACCGGCGAGGCCATCACATTACATCACACCAGTGGGGATCCACGCCGGTGAGGATCTCAACTGATGAGGGGGTAAGTACAAGTGAGCCTGGAAAATAGCATCTGGGACTTCTAATTATATGTAAATTAGCTAGAATATTGAAATTGTTTTCGCGCCCTTTTCTGAGCGTGATGCCGATTTCGCCAGCAGAACGGGGCTGGTAACATCACAAAAGACAAGAAAAATGGGCGTGAATCTTATTTTTCGCCTCCCGTCCGTTCTTACCAGCTCACCCCGTCGCTGGCTCCCATGGAATGTCCCATCAGAGGCAATGTTGGAAGAAGCATTCATAATAGTTTTTTTTTGAAAGGGAAGTGGATAAAAATCTGAGTGAAAGGTCATGAGGGCAATGCCTGGAAAATTGGATTAAGTGGATGCAGAACCAGCATTTAATATCTTACAGTTGCTGTTTGCTGTGTATCAATGAAACTAAAATAATGATACAATGGATAATTGAGGAAGATGAGTTTCAAAGCAGAATTAATCACCTAAATAGACATGTGAAAGAAGGAGTCAATTTTGGAATTGCCATGATCCCGTGCTGAAAAATGAATATTTTAAGCTGAATTATCAAGGGGCCTACCAAAAATATTCAGGAGCTTTTGTGTTGAATGAAGGCATATAAGTTAATGTGAAGAAAATTTGTGCTAGGATCTCCTTGAAAGATTAAATGATTAAAAATTTGGGCTTAAAACAAGAATCTCAGCACCATAAGTTTCGAATTAGCAGTGGCATATTAATGCAGCGTGCATGGGTCCTTGACTTATGGCCTGTTTATCCTGGACTTGGAAGAGGAAATCAGAGATGGCAACCAACCTACACGATTGCAATATTTCCCAGTGACTGATTCCAGAACAGCATTAACAGAATCCCTTCATTTAGCAGGAAATCCTGGATGTGGCATGACTGCGGTGAAGGGAGAGACAAAAAAACTGCAAAACATAATGACTAAGATCATTTGCTTTCATTGTTATCCAAGATTTTGAAAAATTAAAAATTGCTTTACTTTGGGCCACAGCATGTAGGGCCAGAATCTTACCGCCGTTCACGCCGGTGGTATTTTCCCATCCCGCCGCAGTGAACGGAGATTTGGTTGGCTGCGAAATTCTCCGACTTCGCTGCAACGGGAGCGTGGCATGAACGACAGGTACGATCGCACGCTGTAGATTTTTGACAAGAGCATAGTGATTATATAATTGTTGATACTATAATATTCATTCCCAGACCTAACATTTCAGTTCAGTAACTTGTCCACCCAACATTCCGGTAATCAAATATTGGCCATTCTGATGGACCCTAACAAGCAATTCCAAAGGGGTCTGCAGGAACAGCCAAAAGCTAGGCTGGGCTCAAAATACTTTGGGGATAACACTCGTGCTCAATCCCAACAACATCACTGCTATAAGGAGAGTGGGGACCAGTGGAGTCTCTGGAAATTAGAGTTCTGGTATCCTTAGGATTCACTAGGATCTGATGTTTGGCTGGCAAAGTATGCTGGTTTGACCATTTTCTTATAGGGCATTGGTGAGGCCACATCTGGAGTATTGTGCATTGTTTTGGTCTCCCTATCTGAAGAAGGATGTCCTTGCTATAGTGGGAGCACAGCAAAGGTTTATCAGGCTGATTCCTGGGATGGCAGGTCTATCATATGAGGAGAAACTAAGTTGGTTAGGGTGGTACTCATTGGAGTTTAGAAGAGTGAGAGGGGATCTCATTGAAGCTTATAAAATTCTAACAGGGTTAGACAAGGTAGATTCAGAAAGAATCCGAAGGTGGGGGAGTCCAGAACTAGGAGTCTTAGTTTGAGGATAAGGGGTAAACCTTTTACAACCGAGGTGAGGAGAAATTTCTTCACCCAGAGGGTGCTGAATGTGTGGAATTCACTACCTCAGAATGTAGTTGAGGCCAAAACATTGTCTGATTTCAAGAAAAAATTAGATTTAACTCTTGGGGCTAAAGGAATCAAGGTATATAGAGGGAAGGAGGGATTAGGATATTGAATTTGATGACCAGTCGTGATCAAAATGAATTTGATGATTAGCCATGATCATAATGAATGGCGGGAGCAGACTGGAAGGGTCAAATGGCCTACTCCTGCTCCTAGTCTCTACGTTTCCTGAAGGGGGTGAAAGTGAGGCTCACCAAGGAGCCAGTTCAAGCTTGAGGCTGAACACCTAATTGTTGGGAGCAAAATATTTTCCCACAATTTTTAAAGTAGCCCCCTAATTTATGGGATTGGGCCACTGAGAAGTTTCTTCACTGAGACTAGAAGCTGATGCCCAATATTCAAGAGCCTTAAACATGACAAGTGTTCAACATGCATCCTACTGACGAGGCACCCGTCATTTGCAGACAAATCAGAGTACCTGTTTCTGATCCCTTTCCTCTATCATAAGGTCAAAATGGGACTATTTGCTAACAATTTCATAGTGCTGAGCTCCATTTACAACACTTCTAATAATTGTAATAAGTCCTCGGAGGCGGACGTCCCTTCACCAAAATTGCTTTATTTACAAGATCCAACAACTCTATACAGAGTGCTGTCAGTATACAGAGAGCTCTCAGTATACAGAGTGCTCTCAGTATACAGAGAGCTGTCAGTATACAGAGTGCTCTCAGTATACAGAGAGCTGTCAGTATACAGAGTGCTGTCAGTATACAGAGAGCTGTCAGTATACAGAGTGCTCTCAGTATACAGAGAGCTGTCAGTATACAGAGTGCTCTCAGTATACAGAGAGCTGTCAGTATACAGAGTGCTCTCAGTATACAGAGTGCTCTCAGTGTGCAGTCTACATCTGGAGTGCCAGAAGAACTGACACTCCTGTTTAAATACAGAGCATGGGGCTCCCTGATTGGACTATCTATTTGTCCCTTAATCACAACATCTTTTGATGCCAATCAAATAAATGAAATCAAATTAACTTAGCGAGCCCTTAATCAGGGTGTTCATATTCAAGCAGGCCAACATCAATTGCCTGATTAAGATCATTACGTAATGAAGCAACCCATGCCAATTTACAGCAGCTCTGAACAATACTCAGACTGGGGCAACAAGTACCAGGTAACATTCGTGTCACAGAAGAGACAGGATGACAGCATCAACACCAAGTTGTCTACTATAAAAACCTTGGAAGTCATTATTGACCAGAAGCTCAACTGGACCAGCTGTATAAACACCTACAAGTGAAAGTAGAGGCTAAGTAATCTATAATAAGTGGCTTACTTGCTTTCCCTGAAAAGGCTTGCCACCGGCTATAATGCTCAAGGTAGGAGTGTGATGGGTGGAGCTGTAGCAACACTAAATAAGCTCCATGCCATTTCAGATAGAGTAGTTTGCTTGCTTGACATCTTTGCCATTGTACTTAGATCCACTTCTCCAATCATTGGTGCACCATTGTTGCAGAATGCAGGATTCACCATGACAACTCACTAAGGTAACTTTAAAAGCACCTCCCTCCCTTTGCAACTTATACCACCAAGAAGGACATGTGGAGCAATGCTGTATGAAACATTATCACCTCCAAGCTCCCCCCAAATTCACACCCCATCTGAATTGTAAATATAGCTGGATTCTTCATTGTCACCGAGCCAAAACTTTATATAAAAACAAATTACGACGGATGCTGGAATCTGAAACTAAAGGAGAAAATGCTGGAAGATCTCAAAAGTTTTGACAAAGGGTCATCTGGACTTGAAACATTAGCCCTTTTCTCTTCTTACAGATGTTGCCAGAGCTGCTGCGATTTTCCAGCATTTTCTCTTTTGGTTTCAAAACCTTATATAGGGCCTGATTTTACCATTTTGAGTCTAAGTGCCGAATCCGGGCATCAAATAGATCAGCGCCTGGAATCCTCTTTCCAACGCGCCCATACGCGTTTTGCCGGCTCCGGTCTGATCCACGCTGTGGGCGGGGCTTAGTACTGGTGGACCGATCGGAGCTCTGAACTCCGCATGCGCAGTTCGAAAAAAATCTGTCAGAGCGCCCCCAGGCGCGAAAGAAATAAAACCCAGAAAGCGGAGAGAGCGGCTCTCTGATGATCATCCTCTGGTTGGGGGTGTGTGGGGGGGGGGGTGATGATCATCCTCTGGTTGGGGGTGTGTGGGGGGGGGGTGACGATCATCCTCTGGTTGGGGGTGTGGGGTGGGGGGGGGGGAGGTGGGAGGAAGGGGGGGGTGGGACCCAGATCATCCTCTGGTCGGGGGTGGGGGAGGACCCAGGTCATCCTCTGGTCGGGGTGGGGGGGGTCCGCTGCCAGTCTGCGGCCGATCGGTGGGGAGGGAGGGGGCAGGGGGGTCCGCTGCCACTCTGCGGGCAATCCCTCCTCCCCACCGGAGGAACTCCTCCTGCCGGAGTGGACGTGCGGCCATGCCATCCCACAAAACCTTCACGATGAAGCGATTCCTCACTAAGAAGATGAAGCAGAATCGGCCGATTCCATAGAAATCATAGAAAGAAATCATAGAAATCATAGAAACCCTACAGTGCAGAAGGAGGCCATTCGGCCCATCGAGTCTGCACCGACCACAATCCCGCCCAGGCCCTACCCCCACATATTTACCCGCTAATCCCGCTAACCTACGCATCTCAGAACTCTAAGGGGCGATTTTTAACCTGGCCAATCAACCTAACCCGCACATCTTTGGACTGTGGGAGGAAACCGGATCCGGCACCCGGAGGAAACCCACGCAGACACGAGGAGAATGTGCAAACTCCACACAGACAGTGACCCGAGCCGGGAATCGAACCCGGGACCCTGGAGCTGTGAAGCAGCAGTGCTAACCACTGTGTTACCGTGCCGCCCGACTGTGCTACCGTGCTGCCTGCTGCCACTCTGCGGGCAATCCCTCCTCCCCACAGTGCAGGGAACAAAGATGCTGAACCTTACTAGGAGAGGGGACAAGCAAATAGCCCTTTTTAAAAACACCATTATTACTCTTTAACACAGCTCCTTTTCTAATCCTAAAGTCTTTGGAGAAATTCTTAAGTGATATTCTGAAAGAAAATAACATAATTTTATTGTAGGGCGGCATGGTGGCACAGTGGTTAGCACTGCTGCCTCACTGCGCCAGGGACCCGGGTTCAATTCTTAGCTTGGATAACTGTCTGTGCGGAGTCTGCACGTTCTCCCCGTATCTCCATGGGTTTCCTCTGGGTGCTCCGGTTTCCTCCCACAGTCCAAAGATGTGCAAGTTAGGTGGATTGGCCAAGATAAATTGTTCCTTAGTGCCCAAAGGTGTGCAGGTTAGGTGGATTAGCCATGATAAGTATGTGGAGTTACTGGAATAGGGTAAGGTCAGAGAGTCGGTGCAGACTTGATGGACCAAATGGCCTCCTTCTCCATTGTAGGAGTTTGATGATTCTATGAAGAACCGTGTTCCTGAAAACCTGGTCAATGGTAATGTAAATATTATTCTCTATATAAATAAAAGCACAAGAATAAAATGATGTCATTATTACAGACATTCTGACCAGTCCTTAGGGGTTGGAGAAATGAAGAACATGATACCAAACTACCTAATCATGTGGGACTGCGGAAATCTGTGTAACACCACCAACATACCACATATACCATTTGTTTACATGACAGAACTATTATATTTCTATTCCACTGGGCAATATAATGGCCTTTTACAGACCTTTGCTTAATGTCAACTGAGATTAAACAGCTCAAGTTTCGACAATAAAAATATGGACACAGCATGAGCAGAGTTGAATGCAGTGTACAACTTTGGATTAATATCTCCTACGTTACGATGCTTAAGGGTAACTCAATTACAATAGAATGCAGAAAATGGGAAGCTGAGGAATTTATCAATGATTTGGCCCAAGTCAAAGGAAGAAGTACACATGGACTGTTTTGGCTTGAAGCCTTTCTACCTTGGCACCTGTAACTGCAAGGAAGAAAGTATGGAGAAGAGGACAAGTAATAAGCTGCCAGAGTTAATTATTTCCCTTCTCATTTTGCTCAGATATACAGGGCGGAATTTTCCCGTCCTGCCTGCCATGGGAATCGTAGCAGGCAGGACACGGACCATGCAAAGGTCCGTTGACCTTGGGCGGGATTTTCCGGTCTTGGGGTGAGCGCAGCTGGAAAGTCCCGCCCCAAGAGTGGGAAGTATACAGTTTACACATAAATAAAACGAACCCTGACACTTACCTTTTGGGCTAATTAGAGTTCTGAAGCAGTGGCAAAAAGCATATCACAAAGTGATTATCTGCTCATTATCTCATTACTATTGGTGGAACCTTACAGTGCACCAAGTAACTGCTGTGTTTCCTTCATTACAATATAAATATCTACTCGACTGTAAAGTGCATTGGGGGCATTCCGAGGTCATGAAAGGTGCTATAGAAATGCAAGTTCATTTCTTTAAATGTCTTTTTCCTCGGGTACAGTGTCCAAAACTGATCAAGTACTTTGTATGGGGTTTGACCAAACCCCTGTACAACCAGAACATTACTGCTTAATTTTCCAATTCCAAACATCTTGAGATAAAGGTTGTTAGCCACATTCATTGTATCTTTGACCTGTACATCAGCTTTTATGATTTGCGTACGTGGACACACAGATCTCTTTTCTCCTGCGCAGCTCCTAATCTCTTCCATTAAGGAAATCTGATTTAACTGTCTCGGATCTAAAGTAGATGATCTCACACTTTCCCAATTTGAATTCTAGCTGCCATTGTTTTACCCACTCTGTCTGTAAACTCCAGCTCTCATCCCATAATTTACTGTGCAGCCGTGGGTTTCGAACTCTCCATGCCTCATTCCAAGCCATTAACATACATTGTGAAAAACTGAAGCCCTATTAAAATGCCCCATGGAACATGACTTGTCACACCTCAACAATCAAAGTATGTTTTCTTTTTCCCTAGTCTCTATTTGCTACTTTCCAACTAATGACCAACCCTTGCCACGAGGTGACCTCCATATCCACGCACTTTCGTCTCTGATCATTTCTTAATGACCGTAGCAGTTTCCTGGATAGATACAGGGATTCATGTAATGCTGCCGACTGGGATTTCCAGCATCTTAGTAGTTTCCTACATTCCGCACAATGTCACCCTCAAGAGAGGGATCACCGAAACAAGCTTCGAGAAAGAGGAAACCCACGCATTGCAGGGAACCACCAGGAGGAACAGCTTGAAGAGATAGTCAAAGAGAACCTCATGCCAGCTGTGAAAGCCATTAGGCAACTCTCAAACCAGAGACATATTAACTCACAAAACATTTCCACTGCATTATCATCTTCTTTATGACCTCCATAGCTAGGCCTTTACTCCCAGCACCTTAATACCCTATGCATGCTCATTTTCCCTCTTTCATCACTTGAAGAAATACAGCATCAAACCTTTTTAAAAATATCGTCTATTCACACATCAGCTTTAGTGTCAGCAGATTGCATGTTCAAGTCCCACAGCCTGGCGTATATAACAACGCTCTACAACTTCAGTGCTGTACTCAGGTCTTTCAGACAAGTTATTAACATGAGGTGCCATCTCCCCTCTCAGGTGGACAGAATAGATTCAATGGCACCATTTGGGAAAGAGGAGGGGATGTTCCCCTTATCCGATCTCTCTCTCTCTCTATTAAAATCATGAGAACAGATGATGGGATGAGATTCTCCGGCCTGCCAGCTGCATCTTTCCCGCTGGCAGGAGGTGGCACATTGTTTGCTAGTGGCTGGATTCTCTGGTTCCGCTGCTGTCAGTGAGAATTCCCATTGACATCACCCATGCTGATGGGAGACTCATGGGCCAGGCTGCACTGCCGGCGGGATTAGAGAATCCTGCCGGCATGAACGGCTGGAGAATTCTGGCTCGGGTCTTGATCACAATGCTGTCTGTGGGATCTTGCTGAGTGCAAACTGGTTGCTACCTCTTCCTGTATTACAGCAGTGATGACATTTCATTGGCTGTAAAGAACTTTATGACATCCTGAAGCCATGAAAGGTAATATATAAATGCAATTTCTTCCTTCCTTAACTGTTCTGACACAGAGGAGGGAATATCACACTGAGTCAGAGGTCACACATCTGGACACGAGTACCCTGCTGGATACTAACTCAGTATTCAGAGACCAGAGAGCAACTTTTAACCCACTGGTAATACAAAGGCAATTTAACTTCTGGATTCAGGAGTACAAACCGATCATGATGGCTGAACTATGCTCAGAGTCATAGAGGGACCAGCGCTGTTTTTTTGGCTCCCCAGCAGGCTAAGCCTCCCAACTCAATCATTGCTCCTGCCCAGTAGCCTTGAAATCACTCCCGCTGGTGTCAGGTGGGAGACCGTCCTGTGTTACACTCTCGCGCTCCGTACTGAATGGGTCCCCAGTTACAATTGGCCCCCTTATTCTCGTTTCAGCTCACCAGAGCTCCCTGGAATGGGGGCTGAGACATTTCGGGAATGCTACCACTAAAACAATGGCTCACTCCCAACAAAACAGGTTTTAAATTAATGAGCTTGAAGGAGGTAAATATGTATCAGTACAAAATGAGACCGAGTTAAGGAAATCGTAAGTTAAATGTAATGTGGTACTTAGATTGGATAGCTTATTGAACAGCCTGCCACTTAACATGTTGAATACTGACTCAGCTGAAACATTCACATAATAAATGCCCAGATTCTGATTCAGTGGGGAGTTGAGTTATGGCTTCTTGCCAAAGCACAATGTGCTGTATATACAACCAAAAGTATTTATTTAGTAATCCTGGATCCTCCAAATATTCTCCACTTCAGTTCTCAGTCGGAGGAATTCATGTTGTAAAAGTTTGGCTGCTTTGAATAATAAACTTTACACTCTAGTAACAGCCTCCAGTGATGTGTGGGAGTTAATTTGTATTGTGCCAGAATTTTGGCATCAAAATGTGGTTTCACAAGGGAAAGGAGACCAACTACTATTTCCAGATGAAGTAAATGGTTTTAAAAACATGTTTGCATGCTGCAGTTCTATCTAAGTGGTCTTCCCATTCTACTTGGGTAAAACCCCTTCAATTTCTGTCCAAATCAACAGGAAAAAAAATAGAAGCCATGTTGTAGAAATCTGAGCTTTGATTCTCTGATCTTCCCACTGACAGTCAACCAACCATTTATTACAGCCAGGGTTAAAATGATGCCAATTGAAAAGTCCAGGTACTTTGAGCGCTTGAATTCAGCTAGATGGAGATCTCTGGCTGCCTGTCACTCAAGCTCACTTCATTAAGTTGGAGGTTTTATTAGTTTTGTGATGAGATAAAAAAATGGAACACTACAAAGCAGCAATAGACGTATACACATTAACAATTTTACCGCCGATAAGAAGCTAACAGTATCATCTACAACGGCACAGTGGTTAACACTGCTGCCTCACAGCGCCAGGGACCCAGGTTCAATTCCGGCTTCAGGTGACTGTCTGTGTGGAGTTTGCACGTTCTCCCTGTGTCTGCGTGGGTTTCCTCCGGGCGCTCTGGTTTCCTCCCACAGTCCAAAGGTGTACGGGTTAGGTGGATTGGCCATGCTAAATTGCCCGTTAATGTCAGGAGGATTAGGAGGGTAAATACGAGAGGTTACGGGGATAGGACCTGGGTGGGATTGTTGTCGGTGCAGACTCGATGGACCGAATGGCCTCCTTCTGCACCATAGGGATTCTATGATTCTAAGATCTAGCTTAATGGAGGAAAACACATCTCCGAGCTCATCCTACTTTTAATTTGATTTGATTTATTATTATCACATATATTGGAATTCAAATTTCTGAAACACATAGGAGCACAGGGATCATTGCTGCTCAGTAAGCCATGATCGTAAGGTTGAATTTGAGATCCTGGCCCTCAAATGCTTTGTTACTCAGTCAGCTGCAGTCTGAGCTGGCACATTGGAGAAGCGAATGAATTTCATCACTGATGTCTGCTTTCATTGAGATGTGGAAAATGGTCCACATTTACCAGGACAATAAGGGCTACTTCAATCAGCACAAAAACTTGGCACAGGAATTGCAATGTTGACTAATCCACACCCATTGACTGACAAAGCAGGAAACTCAACAACTTCATGTTTCCTGCTGTTTTAAATGATCTCAGCAGGCAGTGAGTGCTAATCGTGCTATTAATTGGCTGGATGTCTGAGCAGGGTCCAATATTGTGAGCGGCATAGCCTCAGTTAACGCCAGCCTGCATCTCTTCATGTGGAGGTAGATTGTGGTCGCAGCAGTTGCAGGCAGTCATGCAGGAAATTGATCTGACTTGGGAAACATTGAGTAACAGCACAACATGGGAGAGAGTGCAGGGTCCAGGCTTTTCAGAGGCTGCACTGGAAGCCTTGGTGACAGAGGTGGAAAGTAGAAGAGATGTCCTGAGGAACAGGAGTTCATCCAAATATATAAGGTGGAAGGTTTAGAAGGCAATGGGAACAGATAGCCATGGCAATCATTGAATAGGATAAAGCCCCAAGGGTCTGCATACAATGCCACAAAAATTTCAGTAACTTCACTTGAGCAGTCAAGTGTCAGTGAATGCATCAACAAATCCTACCAACTGCGTCACTCAAGCATCGCTCAAATCACTGAAACCAAGCATTCACTTCTCAACAGTCTCTATCAATCAGGGCTCACATCTAACATTCAAGTACTCAATTCACCCTCACACACATATCAACTTGAAATAACTATTGAAAGCACCAAAATCTTGTGGGAGTGGAGAAACAGCCAGCAAATAACGAGCAGCAACCTGGCAGTAATTATTGATCTATTTAAATAATGCTGTTGGAGGGTAGAAGGGGGGCATAGGGTTGGGGTGTGGCTGGCACCCCCCTCCTGTTGAACATTTGTTCTGTTGTGTGTGACCAAGATTAGAGGTTGTGGCACTGGTGTCAAATCAGTGTTGGAAACCGATTGACATCATAATTTACCAACTCTGTATACTTCCAACAGCCATTCACTGCAAACGCACACATATTGTCACCAATATGATATCCAGTGTGATTTGCTCCAACAGTGCTTGTACATGCTGCCCTTCACCTGCAAACAGCCAAACAAGCACCACTGACTCAGATTGCACACTGATTAACATTCATGATCTTGCAATGTATAAAAGCAAACCTAAATTAAAACAGAAATAGTTCATTGATTAATGCGCTTAATAGGGACAATAAAACAAATGCCTACAAGATGAACGGTGGCACAATTGTTAACACTGCTGCCTCACAGCGCCAGGGGACCCGGGTTTGATTCTCGGCTTGGGTCACTGTCTGTGTGAAGTTTGCATGCTCTCCCCGTGTCTGCGTGGTGTTTCCTCTGGTTGCTCCTGTTTTCTTCCACAGTCCGAAGTGGTTAGGTGCATTGACCGTGCTAAATTCTCCCTCAGTGTACCCGAACAGGCGCCGGAGTGGGCGACTAAGGGATTTTCACAGTAACTTCATTGCAGTGTTAATGTAAGCCTACTTGTGACACTAATAAATAAGCTTAAAACTGAAATAGAGTGTCTGTCAATGTCGAGAAAACAAATATAGTAAGAAAGCACAACAAATGAGTTCCTTTAACAAGAAAGAAACATCATGTTCCATTAACTCCTGTGTGCAGTCCTGGTTATAAGGAAGATGGGCAAGGGAGAGTTTGGCTCAAGAATATTGTAATTGTAACAAGGATGATTATGAGGCATTACGGGAGAGTTAGAAGAGTATCAGCAGTTTCTTTAGCAACATATTACATTAAACCTCTTTGTGAATTTTCTTGACAGCATCCTCTAAGAGGGCCACAGTCAGCAAACGATGCACTCACCAGATGTTTTCCACCAATATTATCAAAGATTCAAGAACAAACACCAAGAAAAAGAATAAAAGGCCTTGCATGCTTATACGTTACGGAGCTCAGTGGGGTTTATAATCCTGTTAACCGAGAAACTCTTACAGAAAATCTGAATCCGCCATGGCAATTACTCAGCTCTGCTCGACCTGGCTAAAAACATCTGGTTTGTTTCTTTGTCACATCTGGAGTTCAGTAAAGTTGGATCCACCCACTGAACTTTCAGATACTTTCATCAATTCTGGAGAAAGAAACAGTGAAGTCCAAAGTTACATTGAGCAGTGGACAGGATGGGATGTCCGGTTACAAACAAAATTCCATCTTGTACAACACTGAAGAGTTTTGAAGTTTATTTTGTTAGTGTCACAAGTAGGCTTACATTAACACTGCAATGAAGTTACTATGAAAATCCCCTAGTTACCACACTCCGACGCCTGTTCGGGTACACTAAGGGAGAATTTAGCATGGCCAATGCACCTAACCAGCACGTCTTTCAGACAGTGGAAGGAAACCGGAGCACTCAGAGGGAACCCACACAGACAAGGGGAGAACGTGCAGACTCTGCACAGACCGTGACCCAAGCCAAGAATCGAACCCGGGTCCCTGGCGCTGTGAGGCAGCAGTGCTAACCACTGTACCACCATGCCGCCCATAGGTCTCACTGGGTTGTCAGGTACTATTGAAGTCAGGAACCTGACAACAATTATAGTTTTTAGCTCACCATTCTACGCCAATATAAAGCTTGGTATAGACTACCGACAATGAAATTTCACGCAAAGTTTCTCCAGCCACTGAAGCGCTTTTCTGGGTAGCACTGTTACCTATTTCCCATTGTAGATAGAAGCCCAAGTGAAGAGTTGGCTGTTGATCGCAGAATCAAGATTCCTGGAGCATGTAATAGGCTGTTGGAAATGTCTGCCTTGCAATTGGCACCCCAGCTCTCTTTGTGTCCTCAGAGTCAAATTCACAAGGCATCTGTCCCCAGTTAGTTACCTCCAGCTGCAAGCTATTGTTATGCAATTTAATATCAACCAGAGATGCTGTTTTGTCAAAATTCTTTTACCAATCTCAGCTCGGGCCTAGAATGTTTGCAGGATTTGAATGTGCCAACACTAACATCATGCCTGATATATTAGAATGTGTGTAAAATAAAAGATTTTTCACTTGTTGGGCTGAAACCGAAAACTAATGTACTGGATGGAAGCAGTTATTCTGGATTCCAGCAGGGCTTTGCAGTTTTTGAAATGGATATTGACACTGATTAGTTATGACTATTTGTGCTTCTAACTCATTTTCAGGAACTTTGCAAGTTAATCTCTGTTCTGCGCTGAGTTAACTGATCTCAACCAGGGCAGCAGTTTGCTACCATAATCAACCTCAGTGGCCACAAGAAGGAGGGAATAATCAGGCAGAATTCCTGTTCCTGATCACTATCCAATGGTTCCTGCTGGAAAATATGCATAAATAGACACCAGCTGTGTGTGCAATCAGACTCAGATGTGCTGCTTGCGGTAGTGGAATAGTTTGCGGAAAATCATTGTTCAGACTCATACAGGAAGAACAGGTGAGATATTGGTGGGCTCTGTGTGGAATTGTGCTCCAGCCAAAGTAAGGACCTTCACAGGACAAGTAGAAAGAACAGGTGGCTGGGAGGGTGAGGTGTGGGGGTGTGGGGGTGGGGGGGGGATCGCGGTGGTGGTCGGGGGGTCAAAGGAACTTCCTCTGCACTGCGCCAACGATTTCACCTCAATCTCAAATTCACAGCCACAGCTACGGTACTTTACTTTCCCATCTTGTGTGGCCTCTCTGAACACAATTGAAAATTTAGATCAGATTTGAGAAGTTGTGATACTAAGGAGAGCTGGATAAAGTCTACTGGGAAAATAGAATAAAAGGTATGGTCGACAATAAAGAGTAGGAAACATTTGAAGCAAAAATTCAAAATGCTCAGTAACAATACATTCCATTAAAGTAGTAAAAACTCAGCAGGAAAGATCCACTTGTGCTGTGCTAAGGAAGTTAAGGATAGTATTAGATTAAAAGAAGAGGCTTAAAGAGGCAAAGAATACTGGTAAGTCTAAGGATTGAGGATATTTTTGAAACCAGCAAAGGGTCTCCAAAATGTTGATAAAAGAGAAAAAAACAGAAGAGAGTAAGCTAGTCAGAAATATAAAAACAGATTGTAAGTGCTTTTGCAGGTAAATAAAAAGGAAGAGAGTAGCTAAAGCAAACATTGGCTGCCAGAGACAGGAGAATTTATCATGGAGAATGGGGAAATGGCAGAGATAGTGAACAAATAATTTGAGGGAAATTTTACAGAGGCAATAAGGGTTTTGGTCACCTACTGGAGAGCCGGTGAGAGAGGCGCTTTGCACCCTTTGATGAAAGACCTACCCAATTACGAGCCAATTCTGGCAATTAACAAGCCATCCAAGGAATCAGGACCCCAGTGCCAGATGTACCACCTGCCGAGAGCTGCCAGCTAATCAGAGGCCAGCAGCTGTTTTGCACAGCAGCACCACCAGGGAGATGGTGGTTGCTGCCAGAACAGCACCCACCGGAGCCCTCGGATTGTGGAGTAATTGATGGCGAGAGGAGTTTCGCAAAGTAAGGGTTGGGAAGCAAAAGGAACAGGGTTGGGGTGCCTTTCAGTAGGCTCTCTCCTTCCTGATGCTGGGTCTCTCAATCATGCACTAAATGCCTTTGAACGAGGGACTCTGTCCCACAATCCTGCAAGACCACGGGCAAACACGCATAAGTTTACATGTCATTCTCCTGTGTGGTGACAGGCTCACCGGGGTTAATACCAGCAGTGGCAGGATGAGGCCTTTAACTAGGCATTAATTACCCCTTAAGGGCCTCAATTGGTGGCAGGACAGAAGGCTATCCACATGTCTTCCCACCATATGCTTAATCAGGGTGGAGGCGGAAAGGTAGCGTGTCCCCATTAGCCACCATCCCTCTCAATTAAATACTCACCCACCTCCAAACTCACCACAGGTGAGAGAAGAAGATATTGCCCTTTGTGGCTGTCTCCACAATACAGCACAAGTTCCACACCAAAAATAGAGGCTAACCAAAGGGCTAATAAGAGTGAGGAAATGAAGGTAATAAATATTAGCAGAGGAATAGCACTGGAGAAATTTTAGAGACTAAAGTCAGACCAATCTCCAGATTCTGATGTCCTACACCCTAGCATTCTAAAAGAGATATCTTTTTCTAAAATGCCCGAGCTTCCAGAACGTTCCAGCAGTCTGGAAATTATCAAATGTAATGCTGCTACTCAAGAATGGAGGGAGAGGGAAAACAGGGAACTACAGGCCAGAAAGCCTGACATCAGCTGTTGGGAAAAAGCGAAATCGATTATTAAGGAAGCGTTAACGATCCACTTAGAAAATCACTGTACGATCAGACAAAGTCAACATGGTTTTGGGAAAGGGAAATCGTGTTTGACAAATTTATTCGAGATCTTTGGAAAAAGTAACTAGTAGGGTAGATAAATAGGAACCAGCAGATGTAGTATATTTGGATTTCTAAATGGCATATGAAGATGTGCCACGCAGAAGGTTAATAGACAAGCTAAGGGCTCATGGATTTGGGGTGAGATTTGTGAATGTTAATGTTCAGAGGGACTTGGGTGTACTCATACGAGGAACACAAAAAGTTAGCATGCAGGTGCAGCAAGCAATTAGAAAGGCAAATACATTTTGCCTTTATTGTAAGGGGATTAGAGTACAAGAATAAAGAAGTCTTGCTACTTTTACTTAGTGCTTTGGAGAGACCACACCTGGGACACTGTGTGCAATTTTGGTCTCCGTAGGATATACTTGCATCGAAAGTGGTACAGGGAAGGTTCACTAAGTTAGTTTCTGGGATGAGACGGTTGGTCTATGAAGACAGGTTGAGTTGATCGTATCTTTATTCTCTGGAGTTAAGAAGAATGAGAGGTGATCTCATCGAAACATATAAGATTCTGAAGGGAATTTACAGTGTTGACCCTGAGTGGATGTTTTCCTTGGCTGGAGATCCTAGAACACGGGTGCATGATCTCAGGATAAAGGGATGCTCATTTAGGAGTGAGATGAGGAGAAATTTCTTCATTCAAAAGGCTGTGAATGTTTGGAATTTTCTATCCCAGAGGGTTGCGAATGCTCCATCGTTGAATACATTTAAGTCTCAGATAGACAGATTTTTGGTCTCTCAGTGAATCCAGGGATAATGAGGAATGGGCTGGAGAGTGAAGTTGAGGTTGACAATCAGCCACGATCATATTGAATGGTGGAGCAGGCTTGATGGGCCAGATGGCCCACTTTGGCTCCTATTTCTTCTGTGCTTATGTTTTGCAGCTTGCGTGATACTGAACCTTATTAAGATTATGTCATCGTATTTCACTGAAGCACTCTGTAACTGGCAAAGTCAAAAGGTAATCTTGACTGTCGTGGGTTGGGTTCAATCTGAGGCCCCAGAAAAGATGCGGTGCTAATTTGCTGCATTCATTTGTTCACAATTTTAATTTCTTTTGCTGTTCTACTTTGAGACTGCAACTTTAATGTGGCCCTTAATACATTAATCCTAATAAGTCACATTGACATATATGGTACCAGACAACCCACCCAATCACCAAGTTGCACTTCAGTGAAAGGTCAGAATTGTGTTTTGTCAATTAACCTCTGAACCTGTGGCGAACGCATTAGCTTTCTCGCTGGCAATCAGCTGGGAAAGTGCTCGGGTTGCTGGCAATATACACATGTGATATCAGTTTCCTAACATTTGGAACATACATAACCAATCAGCACCAGAGCCCTAGAGGCTTCTGTGGAATTCTGGGAAAAAATCTTGATCTTCTTAGGAAAGGTTCACTGGTACTGACATAAGATGCACTTGACTTTTGACCTCGATTTCAAAGGCACCTGTGTGTGCTTTTAAAATCTGCTTTGACCAATTATCCACTTTCAGCCTAAATTGTTTAAACCCTGGAACACATTAACTAGGCTTAGTACACAACCATGTCATTCTGGACTTCCTGATGTAAAGAGATCTCTTAACATGGTTAAAAGAGAATGTGGGGATGGGGCACGAGATTAATCAGTTTTCCCGACTGACAGCTTCAGACAAAGCGCTCTTTCAGCCACCTGGTTTGCATCTCACACACCTGCAGTGAAATTGCGGATTGATTCTTTGTACTATTGCCTTGATCCTTCCATTTACAGGTACATTAAATTCCTTTAAAGTATTGCCTGCAGTCGTAAGTATCTCAATGAATTGTCAACTAAAAAAAAGAGCTTTTAAGGTTCATCTTTAGCTCCAGCTCTGTAGCACGCAAGTAAATACGTAGGATTAAGATAAGTAACAGGTCTTTTTGTGAGGTAAACTTTTCCAATTTATGCTCAATTTATTCTAAGCAGGCACTGCAAAAGCACAAGTTTTTTGAGTCACTATTTTTCACAATAGCCAGCACTAAAAAATTTAAATGTTAGTTTGAACAATGTGTGAATGAATAAGAAAAATTATTTAAAAAAACATGTAACATGGATTCCAAAGATCTGCAGGTTAGGTTGATTGGCCATGCTAAATTGCTCCTTAGTGTCCCAGGAGGTGTAAATTAGGGGGATTAGCGGGGTAAGTGTGTGGGGTTATGGGGATAGAGCCTGGGTGGGATGGTCAGTGCATACTTGATGGGCTGAATGGCCTCCTTCTGCACTGTAGGGGTTCGATGAATTTTTGATTATGGTTAATATTCCTGCGATATTTAAAAAACCGTCTTGGAGTTAAGTTGTGATAATATTTACAATAATCCAAACCATAATTTAAAAATTATGGGCGAGGTTCTCTGCCCTCCCAGCTGCGTGTTTCCCGGCAGCGGGAGGTGGTGCGCTGTTTGCCAGCCGTGGGATTCTCTGATTCTGCCACTGTCAATGGGAATTCCCACTGACATCACCCTACGCCAGCAGGAAACTCGCGGGCGGGGGTGTGCAGCCGGCAGGATTGGAGAATCCCACCAATATCACCTGAAGTTCAAATCTAGTAAAAGTCTCACAGAGCTTTGCTGCTCAATGTCTTGTGGAGATTGATCTTGATTACTCCAGAAACACCCTGGAACGTCTTGTAGGTTTTTTTTTTGCAAAGGTGGGAACAGAAATGCTCCTTCTGGCCTCACAAACCCTTGTGGCTTGCTACCACCACTGGGTGCTCTTCCTGGTACACTGTTACCACCCCGCTGCCCCACACCCTATACCCTACACACATTTCAATACTACCTCCGAGCTTGGTTTAGGTTTCCAATGCAGCCACTGAGCTTCCAGGTCCTGTAGTGAGCCGCCTGCCCATTAGATATACGGGAGCTTGCTGGTATTGGGCTAATGAAGCCAGTTCCTGAAAAAGGTCCAGCTCCAGATGAGCAGCATGGTCACTCTGCCGAACTCATGTCCCGTTCTGGCAGGAGTTAGACATCACCAACCAAGTTCTCAGTATATCCCATTCATATCCTTTGTTCTAAGTACACTAACTTGACTTATGCAAGTTTATGTTAAGAAAAGACTTAATTAATTCACACTTAATACCCTGGAAAATCGGGCAAGCATTTTAGCAACCTGAATATGAAGACCAAACTCCCAGACTGTTCAATGATCTATGCTGAGGAAAGGACTTCAGCACTAATATCACCATTCAATAGTGCCTGCATATGTTAATGTTCAGAATTACTGAATGCGAGGTCAGAATAAATTTAATGCTGCACAGATGGCCATTATTTAACTTGACTCTGTCTCCTCTACTTAGCTTAAATAATTTGGACAGCAAAAACAACAACCATTTGCATTTATATAAATTCTTAAATCCAGCAAAATGTTTGAAGGTGTTTCACAGGAGCATTAGCAGACAAAGACAAACACCGAGCTAAAGATAGGTGAATAGATTAGGTTAATGTCTGGAACGCACTGCCTGGGGAGGTGGTGAGAGCAAGTACAATAGCGGCATTTAAGGGGTAACTAGACGAATAGATGAATAGGATGAGAATGGAAGGATACGGACTCCATAAGTGCATGCGGTTTTAGTTTAGGCAGGCATCATGATCGGCGCAGGCTTGGAGGGCCAAAGAGCCTGTTCCTGTGCTGTACTTTTCTTTGTTCTTTGTTCTTATTTGACCAAACACCTTGTCAAGGAGGAAGATTTTAAGTATGTTTGGACCAAGGCTGTAATGAGCTCAGTGGCCCCGGCAAACTGAGCATCAGTGAGCAGGCTATTGGTGACTAAGTGCCACATGATAGCACTGTCAACATTACCTTCTATCACTTTGCTGATGATCGGAGAGTAGACTGATGGAATGATAATTGGTCAGATTGGATTTGACCTGCTTTTTGCAGAGAGGACATACCTGGGCAATTTTCCACACTGCTGGGTTGATGCCAAGGCTGTAGCTGTACTGGAACAGCTTGGCTGGGAGTGCGGCAAGTTCTGGAGCACAAGTCTTCACGACCACTGCCAAGATGTTGTCAGGGCCCTATAGCATTCGCTGCGTCCAGTGCCTTCAGCTGTTTCTTGTCATCACATGGAGTGAATCAAATTGGCTGAAGACTGACATCTGTGATGGTGGGGATCGCAGGAAGAGGCTGGGATGGATCATCCACTTGGCATTTTTGATGTGCTGGGCTCAGCCATCACTGGAGCCTCTTCCCATCTTTTCTTATTTAACTTTATCAGCATAACCTTATATTCCCTTCTACCTCATATGCCTTCCTTTAAATACATCAGGGGAGGCGATGGCCTTACCAGATTATCACCAGACTATTAATCTAGAAACTCAGCTAATGTTCTGGGGACCCGGGTTCGAATCCTGCCACGACAGCTGATGAAATTTGAAATCAATAAAAAATATCTGGACTTAAGAATCTACTGATGACCATGAAACCATTGTCGATTGTTGGAGAAACCCATCTGGTTCATTAATGTCCTTTCGGGCTCCTTGCCTGGTCTGGCCAACATGTGACTCCAGAGCCACAGCAATGTGGTTGACTCTCAAATGCCCTCCAAAGGCAAGTAGGGATGGGCAATAAATGCTGGACAGCCAGTGACGCCCATGTTCCACGAATTAATTTAAAAAAGACACTGGTGACATCACCTGCATGTTGTGGCCTCAAACCCCACATCCTCACTCATTTCTGGGTAAAGACATTTCATCTGAATTCTCTATTTGATTTTTTAGTGACTATACTATATCACTGACCTCTACCTTTTCTCTTCTCCATAAGTGGAAACACTGGGTGGAATTCCCCCATGTCCCCGCCGGCGGGATCAGTGGTGGGGAGGGGTGAGAATTCAGTGGGAGGCCCAAAAATCAGTTTCCCGCTGGTGTGAATTTATAGCGGGATCTTCCAAAGCTGCCCGTCATGGCGGATCAGGATTCTCGCTGGGGCCGGAGTGAAACCGATTCCCATCCCACTAATGGGACACAAGTGGAGGCCCAACTGAAATCTTCCCCACCCACACCTGATTCTCAGCCACACCAATGGGAAACATGCCAGACCAGAACCTGTCTAAACTAACGTGGTGTTTCAAAGATGGGACTTACCTGAAGGGCTTTGTTCAAATCACGGACATCTGAGGAGAAGAAAGTTCTGGAAGCCTACAGCTAGCAGACCCGGGAGGAAGATAGGCATCGCATGGTGGCTGGATCCTCATGCACGTGGCGCAATCATAAAGCAACTCTTGGAAGGTGGAAGGTTCGGCTTTGCTGATGTTCTGGATCTTCATGGATCTTCAAGGACTTTGCTATGGGCTCAAACCATCTTCCACAGTCTTTGCTGATACTTCAGACATGCTTTGGAACTTCAGGGACTCCACAGTGCTCTGGTATGGATGATGTGAAGGGGAGTGGTGGGTATAGGGAGAGAGGAAGGTTTAGGTGTGAGTGAGAGGGGAAGGTTTTGACAAGGGGTTGTGAGGGGTTGAAGTTGGGAGGGGGGAATGTCCAGGCGAACATACATGGGATGGGTTTGTGGAGTTAACAGGTGCCTCTAGGTGACTGAACTTACAATGGGCAGGGTAGGTTGGAATGATGAGTGTGAGAGCCCAGGGCTGGAGGGCACTGCTTTATTTTGGCTTTCCCTCGGTGGGCCAGCTGCTTCCTCTGCAGTGATGTGGAGATGCCGGTCTGGGGTAAGCACAGTAAGAAATCTCACAACACCAGGTTAAAGGTTTATTTAGAATCACAAGCTTTCGGAGCACTACTCCTTCATCAGCAGCTCATCCATTCACTCACTCACCTGATGAAGGAGCAGGGCACCAAGGCTTGTGATTCCAAATAAAGCTGTAGGACTTTAACGTGGTGTTGTGAAAACTCCTCTGCAGTAACAGAGGACAAGGCTGAAGGGTTCACAGGCCGAGGGGATTCGGAGGGAGGGGACAGCCTCGGAGAGTATTGAGTGAATGATCCATGGTGTCCAACTGCTGTTCTGCTGTTCCTCCTCTCTAAGGGTGCCCGAGGGCCGCAGCCTGATTCCTTGAAGGGGAGGACATTTGGAGGGATGCTGAGGTGCTTCATTCCCATCTCGTGTTGCCTCACCAATGGCAATGGAGTATAGCTCTGTGTGTATCACAGATTGTGAAACCCTTCCTGAACTAGCACTAAAACCCACCACGGTGTGTGTACCTGAGGAGGTGCAGAGTGCAAGTGGCCGCTGTGACACCTCAAATGGTGTGGCGCACTCCTCTTCCACTCCCTCCTGATTCATCCCTAGGCTGTGGCTGAGGCTTGATAGTGAGTGAGTCCTTGTCCTCTTCCTCAGGCCTTGGTCTCTTCCTGGAGGCACCTGTAAGTGAGAGGGGAGCCAAGGTGAGATCATCCGCTGCCTCCAACATGGAGGCACATTCAGCCCTCAGGTTTGCATCGAATGGATGAATCCTTACTGGGTGGACACTCCAAGCCGAGCTCCCCATCGCTCTGGATAACTCTGTCCTACTCCACCCCTGCAAGCTCACTCACCCTCTCCTCAAATTCAGTCAGAGACCAGAAAAATGGGTGCCCCCCATACCCCACCCCAACCCCCAACCCACCCCACCCAACATCCCCCACCCCACACCCCACCCCCTCCATCACCAACCCACCTCACCCCACCCCGACCTCACCCCCCAGCCCGGGTTCGAATCACACCATGGCAGATTGTGAAACTTGAGTTCAGTAAAAATCTGGAATTGAAGTCTAATGATGACGATGAAACCATTGCTGATTGTCATAAAAGAACACCTGGTTCACTAAAGTCCTTTAGGGAAGGAAATCTGCCATCCTTACCTGGTCTGACTATACGTGACTCCAGAGCCACAGCAATGTGGTCAACTCTCAACTGCCCTCGGGCAACTAGCGATGGGCAATAAATGTTGGGCCAAAGCAGTGAGACCCACATCCCGTAAAATAGCAAAAGAGCAAAACATAACTGTAACCCATTTCACAATGTGGCAATTGCATTACTGAAAAATATAACATATTGATTGAAACAATATTTTGTGCCATTATAAAGAACTTGTATTTTCCACCGCCCCCCCGCCCCCCGCCCCCCCCCCCCGCCGCCGAAACCCTATTCCCTCAGGCTCCTCCCACCCTCCCCGGCACCTCACACTCCCTTTATCAAGCTAATACCGCCCCTCCTTTCCGCCAGTTTCCATTCAACTTTGTTAACTGGAGTAACAAATCTTCATTTGTTTTTGACAGTTGAAAACATGATAAAAACACACAAGTTTTGGTGACTGAGGCGGCTTCACTGGACCCGCTTCAGTGAAGAGTGCCCCAACATGTGAAATTTTCTATCAGGGATGTGGGGAATGGGATAGAATCAAGCCTACTGATCCTGGAAGCAGAATGTAGGCGGTCAAGGGGGTGGCAAGTGTTGAAGTGGGCTGGTTAGAAGGCCTGCCTCAGTTTGTCCCAGTTGTTGCATAAGCTTTTAGAACCATAGAACCATAGACAATTACAGCTCAGAAACAGGCCTTTTGGCCCTTCTTGTCTGTGCCGAACCATTTTATGCCTAGTCCCACTGACCTGCACTTGGACCATATCCCTCCACACCCCCCTCATCCATGAACCCGTCCAAGTTTTTCTTAAATGTTAAAAGTGACCCCGCATTTACCACTTTATCCGGCAGCTCATTCCACACTCCCACCACTCTCTGCGTGAAGAAGCCCCCCCTAATATTCCCTTTAAACTTTTCTCCTTTCACCCTTAACCCATGCCCTCTGGTTTTTTTCTCCCCTAGCCTCAGCGGAAAAAGCCTGCTTGCATTCACTCTATCTATACCCATCAAAATCTTATACACCTCTATCAAATCTCCCCTCAATTTTCTACGCTCCAGGGAATAAAGTCCCAACCTATTCAATCTCTCTCTGTAACTCAGCTTCTCAAGTCCCGGCAACATCCTTGTGAACCTTCTCTGCACTCTTTCAATCTTATTTACATCCTTCCGGTAACTAGGTGACCAAAACTGTACACAATACTCCAAATTCGGCCTCACCAATGCCTTATATAACCTTACCATAACACTCCAACTTTTATACTCGATACTCCGATTTATAAAGGCCAATGTACCAAAGGCACTCTTTACGACCCTATCCACCTGTGACGTCACTTTTAGGGAACTCTGTACCTGTATTCCCAGATCCCTCTGTTCAACTGCACTCTTCAGAGTCCTACCATTCACCCTGTACGTTCTTCTTTGGTTTGTCCTTCCAAAGTGCAATATCTCACACTTGTCTGTGTTTCAGCCCTCAAACTCTTCACTTCTTCAGCCCCACACCTATCTACCCAGCCCCATGTCCTCTTATAACCTCCATATCAACTCAGTGCCAACTTATGTCTCCCCCCCTCCTTCTCTGGCCCCTCGTAGTTCCCATCTCAACTCAATCACAATTCATGCCCCCCACCCACAATGCCCCCTCACAGGCCCCTTACCACCTCCAAACCCATTCGCCAGTATTCACCATATGCAGATCTCAGAAGCCATGTGGAGATGAAAAAAATTCCCATAATCTAACGTAGTGACATGCTGTCAAGACTTTGCACTCATTGGGCCTGATACAAAAATACCAATTTCAAAGGAAGCAGCTATTATATTGCGCGAGAAAAGAGTTGACCAGGCAGCTCTGATTGGTCTAGGTGTAGCTGTGGAGAATGTGCCAGAGAGCTATTGTTCTCCAAGCTATTGTTCGCCCTGCCCACTGCAATCTCCAAAATGGGATCAGCCCCAAGTTCAAATGGCCCCGCTGATTCGGCTTTCCCTCCTGTGTGATTCATGCCCCACCCCCTTTCCTCTGCCAACAATAATTGGATCCGTCAGAAAGAGGTCCACCTCCTGCTCCCGTCTGCCATTTTCCAAGGTCTGCGGATTCTTCCTATCTGCAAAATCCGGCCCTCAGTGTCCTACAATGTTTCTTCATGAAAGACAAAGGGGAACTTTTGCAGAAAGGGAACCAAAACCTTCCTAGTTTCTGTAAGAAATACCAGGAAGCAACGTGAGCTCAACACACTGACAGGAATGCAACTTAACAACTGATTCAATTCTTATGCTTCACTAATATTACAGCTCTTATTTTTATAGTTCATAAGCAGGTTGAATGCTGAGTCTGACCTCACAGTGCACTTGTGGCGTGCAGAGATCTTATTAAAGCATTGGGAAGGAGGAAGGAAAGTTTCTCATGTAATGGTCACATGCTTAATCTTTCTATGAGTGAGGTACTCAAAATCCATTCTGCACCGAGAACTGGGAGAGTTCTCGGGTGCCAACAACCTTTAAAATCCCCGGAAGAGGTTTGACATTAAAACAATATTACTGCTTGGTTCAGACTGACTCCCATTCAAGGGGAAATCTAACACAAGCCAAATTTCATTCTGGTTCCACTTGAATTTTACAGATTGTCAGCAAAGGCTGCCAGCATCTGCATTTTTTTATGGAAGAGTTTGAGCAGTTTGACTTTCGCAGAGTAGCTGGATCTTACTGAAAGCATCCAGTCGCAAATAAGAATTCAATTGAGCTCAAACCATAAAGATATTACCGAGAATTTACAACACGTCCGTGGTTCAAAAAAAGCAAATTGTTGTTAAGTGTATTATCAGAACGCATTCTCTCGGGTTCAGCGCTTTCCAAATAATGTTTACTGACATGAAAAGAGAAGGAGCAGAAATAATTCAAAAAGTAAAATGGGAAAACTGCCTTGTGTTCAAATTTCAAACAAAAAAAACGCACAGGAAATCGGTACCTGGAAATAATTTAGAAAATATATCTGAACTGGTTTCTTCCTTTTATTTGTCTGCTGGTTTCTTATGTTTAAGCAGATGAAAGATGCCAGTGAGCAGTTTGAATATTAAATTATAACAGGCTTACCACTGGAAAGGGTAAACAGCTGTGTCGGGGAATGTAACTTTCCTTCAGCGATAATCCCGGGGCTGCTGCACAAATCAAAATCAGGGATATCATCACCACCGCGCAATGCCAAAGTGATCCCAATTATGAGAACCTGCATTCACAAAGTATCTTCAATGTAAAAAGAGTTTGATAGGCTAGATAGGAAAGAAGACGCTGCCATTCGAGGGGTTTGGAGGAACAGCAAGTGGATTATAACAAAGGTCTTCAATGCAACACGGATTTGGGTGGCACGGTGGCACAGTGGTTAGCACTGCTGCCTCACAGCGCCAGGGACCTGGGTTCGATTCTGGCCTCGGGTGACTGTCTGTGTGGAGTTTGCACATTCTTCCCGTGTCTGCGTGGGTTTCCTCCGGGTGCTCTGGCTTCCTCCCGCAGTCCAAAGATGTGCGGGTTAGGTTGGATTGGCCACGATAAATTGACCCTACTGTCAGCGGGTTTAGCAGGGTAAATATGTGGGGTTACGGGGATAGGGTGGGATTGTGGTCGGTGCAGACTTGATGGGCTGAATGGCCTCCTTCTGCACTGTAGGGATTCTATATTCCACATAATAGAGATTTTGTGAGCAACCTCTTTACCCGGAGCATGGTTGGAATGTAGTTAGGAGTGGTTGAGGAGACTCGGGCCGGAATTTTGCCACCCCGCCCGCTATGGGAATTGTAGTGGGCGAGGGTCGGACATTGGAAAGGTCCGTTGACCGTGGGTGGGAGTTTGCGATTTCAGGACAAGCGAGGTTGTAAAGTCCCGTCCCACCGGTGGTTGAGGGGACGAGCATTAATGCAGTTAATGAGAAGACAGAAAGGGGGGATGATGCACTATCAATCAAGCAAAGACTAGTTTGTATGCAAGAACAAATAGGCTTTTATTCACAAAAGACTTGGAGCACACCCATGCTGATGAACTGGTCCAGAGACTGAGGCGGGGGGGTGGGGAGCAGTCACCTTTATACCTGGACCAGGGGGGGAGGAGTCTCAGGCAGGGCCGGCAGGGGCATGCCCAGGCATGTCACACATACACACAGGCAATAGCTTAACAGTGGTTTACCACAGGGGATAAAAAAGGTTAGACACAGAAGAGTAAAGGAGGCTCACACCCCAGCCTAAACACCAGTATGGAGCTGCTGGGATGAATGACTTGTCTCTATATTGTAAATGCTATGCCATGCAATGTTAAAAATAGTCCAAGGTATTTCACACATGGAAATAAATGGGGAGATGGATGTCTCGCCATAGAGGAATGTGACAAGTATTCTGACTGGAATGATATGGGTTTTAAGAAGGTTTTTAAAAGGGAAGTGAAGCAGGGAAATGTAGGGAGAGAATTCCAGAGAATGAACCCTACTTAGAACATGGGCAAAGATTCTGAGTGAATATGATTTGCCATCAACAAAGCAGAAACACAGAAATTGATGTATTTTATAGGCTTGAGAACCTTTACACCATGCTTCCTTATGTTTACACACTGCAGCTTTGGTGAACCAGTTTTGCTTTACTGGAACCTTACAGTGGGAGTGTTCATCCAGAGTTGGGGCTTGACCTGGCTTCAGGGGAGAAGCAATATGAGACCACCACCCTGGACCCCCCAACTGGAGGAGGCATCTGGTGCTCTGAACCTCAACATCACATGAAACCTGAGAGCAGGTCAGCCCAGATTTAATAAGTGTTGGATCTCGTGGCCACTTTTTTCAATCTACCTGAAGCTAATTTAAATGTTTAGACAGTGCAAGTGCTGCCACCTGCTGGAGGATGGGCTGTGCACATGTAACGCAACCACGTACGGGCAGACCTTTCTCCTCCTCTCAGGACAACTGGAATTACAGACAATTAGGTGCAAGGCATAGGGTTCAGACTGGTAATGCAGTGTAAATGTAACACAAGATTGATACGGCATCCCTCTGGAGCTAAGACAAGTAGATGTATGTTAAGATCTCTGGTTTAATCTTTAACGAAGGTGACATCTGGAGTGGTGGTTAAAGAGATAACCTGCGATAGAAGAGAATGCTTAAAAGCAATTCATAGTTCAGTCAAGATATCTGTGCTATGCATAAAAGCTGATGTGGAAATAACACCTTGACACTTGCCCAATGTGTTTGAAGTGGATTGTGGTTGGATGGGCTGAATGGCCTCCTTCTACACTGTAGGGATTCAATGATCCTATGCCTGTTTGGAGAACTGGTGCAGACATGATGGGCCAAATAGCCTCCTTCTGTGCCGTTACAATTGAGTAACTCTTTGATTCTGTGAAATCTAGGTGAATATTTTTGTTTTATGAGGGCAACAAATGCAAAATTGGACAATTTATACGATGCTGGCTGCTGTACAATTGTCTTATTAATAAATGCCTTCTGTGTTTCTAACAAAGTCTGTGAAAGTGCATCATTACATCTGGCGATGAGGATAAAATTATGATGAACCAACACCAGTGAGTATCCTGTTTTACTTAAAGTCTGAAGAAATAAGTACTCACCGAATGTCTCTTTTTGAGCAAAACAGACTCATTTGAGATATTGAGATACTCAGACCCTGAGGGACAGACACAGAACAAACCTGGATTGTCTGATACAGTCAAAAGTTTAGAAATGTATAGAGGAAAAAATGAGAGAAAATAACCTTGCAAGGCAAGAGCTGTGGCTTTAGGTTAAAAAAAACAAAGTTAGATAAAAAAGAGTTGCTGCAAAGTTTTTTTTTGTCAAAAACGCAGAGCACACAGAAAGCAGCGCTTTAAGTGGAAAGGAAAAAAATATTCCAAGGTGCAAGATATCCCATAGTGTGGGAAAACCAAGAGGCTGAAACCGATCAGAGCAGAGTCTGTGAGGGTTCTGTGGAAGCAATGGCTGTACTGATGGATTTCCATCAGAGAAGTTCTGAAGTTTTAAAAAGAAGAAAACTCTTCAACATTACAAAGAAAAGTTAATCAGTTTTTAAACAACGGCCCCATCAGACCTCGAGTGCCCAGGGAAATTGACAAAAAAATCCCGGCACATCAAAAAGCAGAAAAGAAATGAACTCTCCAAATAGCCAGGAGAAAAAAAACTACAGCGATCGCTAAAAAGGCTTTCCTTCAGTAACAGTGATGTTTTAAACATTCATAAAAGGCAGCCAGGTTTGCGCCAAAACTTCAAAAATGTGGGAAAAGCACAGAGAGAAAGCTAGCAACTACTGATAGCTCAGTGATAAAAAAGGGTGACAGTCTTAAAGCTGCAATACATTTAAACAGGTAATGCATTGAAAGTGGCAATGTACTTAAAGTGGCAGCCTAAGGAAAAAACAAATGGCTATGGACAGGAAAATTGGAGAACACCCCGGAGGGCAATACTCAAAAATGTCCATAAGCAATGAAGACCTCAAGGAAGAGGCAATGAAAGAGCTCAAAGAGGATGCAACAAAGACCTCAGAAAGAAGGCAAAGAAGACCCCAGAAAGAGGGCATTTTAGACCCCAGAAGGCGGGCAGTGAAAGACCCCAGAAGAAGGACAATGAGAGAATTGCAGAATGGAAACAAGTCAACACTTTGTCGGAGACAGATCTGAACAACAGTGAAGTCAAAAGGGTTTGGCTGAAGTTAAAACAAATAGAAAAGAAGGGTCCATTTGTGAAATGTATGTCTTCAGTACGAACATGATGGATTCTCCTCTGAAGAAACACAGAAATTAAAGACTTCAAAAAAAACTAGGACTATTGGACTTAGGAGTGGCATGGTGGCACAATGTTTAATACTGCTGCCTGTCAGGGACCCGGGTTCTATTCTGGCCTTGGGTGACTGTCTGTGTGCAGTTTGCACGTTCTCCCCATGTCTGTGTGGGTTTCCTCCGGGTGCTCCGGTTTCCTCCCACACTCCAAAGATGTGCGGGTTAGGTTGATTGGCTATGCTAAATTGCCCCTTAGTGTCAGGAGGTTTAGCAGGATAAATATGGGAATAGGGCCTGGGTGGTTATGGGAATAGGGCCTGGGTGGGATTGTTGTTGTAGCAGGCCCAATGGCCTCCTTCTGCACTGTGGGGATTCTATTCTATTCTAACCACAAAGAGAAATCAGCAAAAATAATTAAAGCTCTAAAGAAGACATTAAAACAATAAGATGAAATGAGTAACAGCAAATTTTGAAAAGGTCGCAAAAATTTACAAAACGAAGTTAAGGAGAACTTGAGACAATGAAGAATAAACTGCACATCATGAAAAAGCAACTAGAAAATAAGAACAAGTCCAGTGAAATATTGAATCGGGAGAGTATGAGCTTTAATCAGGGAAGCTTGGCAATGAGAAATTAACTAACGAACTAAAAACATTGAAATTGACAGCAGAATCAACAATACAGGCGTAGAAACTGAGAATACTTGTCAGAACAAGATTGCTGAAATAGTAACGCAAATGTGAAAGCACAAGAACCAATATCATAAAATGGTCGATGAAAAAGATGCTGAATTAAAATGCTGGGAAAGGGAAGAAACTTTATCACACAACCTAAGTAGCAGAAACAGAGCAACAATAAGGTACCCATATTAAGTACATAATATAAAACTTCAGTGGTGGATCAAGTTAGGGTCCCTGGAATTGTCTCTGAGACTGGACAGGACCCCTGTTGTACCCAGTATACATGGAGGGATGGTCATTCGTAAATACATGGACCACTTTGAGGAGTAGAAAGACCCTCCAGCAGTCAGTGCTGCTATCAAGAAATGTACCTGATAGACCTGTTATAGGCATAACTGATGTCTCCATAGAAGCAAGAAGTAATGAACTGTCTGTGCCAGAAGAGATACCCGTTATTTACAGTTTCTGTTAATGTTAATCCTGTGGAAGCATCTCAGACCACAGAATTACTCTGCACTACAAGAAACAGAAAAACCCCTCAAAGAATCAATTTATAATTGTCCAAATCATGTATATAATGTTTAGTTAGAATGTAAGACTGAGTAACTTAGTTATTGAAGATTGTATAAAGGAGTCAAAGGGGGAGGATGTGGTGATTTGTGGCGATTGTCTCTTTAAGGGCAACACAGCAGAGTAAGGGTCACCTGACTTGGGGGAACCAATTGGAAGACAGAGTGGTTAAACATCCCAGGGCGGTGATGTCCTCTCTTAGGCAGGAGATATGTATGGGACTGGTACAGTTGAGCTGTACAGTTGCTTTATTAATAAATACCGTTTGTATTTCTACCGAAGTCTGTGAAAGTGCACCATGATGAGCAATATGGCACGTCCCAATCAAATCACTAAAACCAACGTACAGAAGGCATTGCTATCAAAAAATAATGGTCCACATTATTGACTTCAGTAAAAGAATGAATGCTTTCCTAAGTGCAAAATAATTTCCACAACAGTTTGGAAATAAGGAGACAACATTTGGCAGAGAAGGAAACACAGGGCTATCAAATTATCCTTGAAGAAAATGTCAGTCTTTCCCTCAACACATGTTTCCTCATTATCTTTAAAAATAGCATATCTCTGTTGAATTGCATTAGATATTCCTGGGGTACACACCTTAAACAACTAACTACCGAACAGCGGAGAGCTTCTAAAAAAGATACAAGGTACAAGGGATCTTACTAGTCCAGAGAGAAAAAAAATTACAAAGGAGTCAGAAACAAATGTTAATGACTTGTGCAGGTTTCACAGAAAGCCAAAGTAAAACATCCCACAAAGCTGCAAACATAACCCGTAGCCTTTTAGCCAACAAAAGCACAAATAACCTCCATAAAATCAATGGGAGTGACAATTTCCAATTCTTGAATATTTATACCAAGATCATAAATGCATTCAACGTAAATGATTTAGATGGGTTATAAATAGTGAAGCAGCAAGGCTAAAGGTTCGGCTGAATGTAGGCTAACACATAACTTAGAAGCATTGCCTTCTAATGTCTATGTATCTGTTTTGAACAATATAATAATTGGTTAGCACTGCTGCCTCATTGCACCAGGAACCTGGTTTGATTTCGGCCTTGGTTGACTGTCTGTGTGGAGTTTGCTTGTTCTCCCCATGTCTGCTTGGGTCTCCTCAGGGGGCACCGGTTTCCACCCACAAATGTGCAGATTAGGTGGATTGGCTATGCTAAATTGCCCCTTAGTGTCCCAAAATGTGCAGGTTAGATAGATTAGCCATGCTAAATGTGTGTGTGGGGTTACTGGGATAGGACAGGGAAGAGGGCCTGGGCAAGATACTCTGTCAGAGAGTCAGTGCCGACTCGATGGGCCAAATAGCCTTCTTCTGCACTGTAGGGATTCTATGATTCTATGAATAATTACAAAATGCTTCATGTATAATTCAGAACATACCAGTTGTTTATCAACTGTTGCACCTTTACATTGAAAGAATAATAGTTGTCAGTAAACGCTCCATGTTTTGATTTGGACAACTTGCATGCAGAAGGGGAGCCCATGGATGAATGTTGGGTAAATGTTTGGCAGAAAATAAATTTTTATTCATTTATTAACTTTCAGCAATGTTGGATGCTCTTTGGCTTTTCTGATGTTTTATAAGCAAATGAGATCAGCTCAAAAATATTGCATTTAGAATTATATTTGTGCTTATGTTTGCTCAATGTGTTTTACAGAAAATATATGTTGAGCAAACCACTAACAGACATTTCCTACTTGCTATTATCGTGTGACATTTGGCTTTTATGGTTTGTAACATGGAACATTGCAATTAATGCTGAACAACCATTGGCACATCCTCTTAGGGTAAGGTGAATAGAAACATGTACAACTAATAATTGTACCTTGCAGATGGATCAGCTAATAGCCTTTGTCATTAATAAATTTGGCTTGGTAAGTTGGGTATATTTATTAAAGGAAAGAATGTAGCATATTTGTCAAAAGTAGATCATTATGGCCTAGAATTTCCCTGGAATAAGTTATGCTGCCTTTTTTTTAAAAAATGCATCCACAGTGGCCTGCAGAGGGAGTTACAGGCAGTTTTCCTGGGTTTGCTCAATGGTATTCTCATTGGGATAGTCATTGGTGTACGTCTGTGTAAGATGGGTCTAAGTACTTGAGCTGCCTGGGAACCTCTCTGCTGACAGCTCAACCGGCCCCCTTCAGCTGGGGGCGGGCAGCATTTTCATTTTGTTCTTTAATAACTTCACTACATATCTTTGCAATGTTTTTATTATACATGTACAGAAATGTGACTAGGTTGGCATCATCTAGACCAGTGGTGGGCCTATGGACCACATGCGGTCCCTTAGGCTACTGAGTGTGACCGAGGAGGCAACTTGTTGACGTTGAGCACATGCAGTGTGGTTTTCATCCACAGTTTTTGATACGTATGCAAAGCAAGGGTATGTGAAGTGAGATGGGTGCAGATTGCACACTAAATTGACTGTGAGAGGCATGTGCGTCCAATCAAAGCGTAAATCCTTTTGTTTTTATCATTTGGAATTGACAGTTATATTGACATATTAATGATTAAGCATTTTCTATAACTCATAATGAAATCTTTGGTGCGCATTATAAGTATTTAATCTTATTCATGGGGTCACAATTAGTGAACATGCCTGATTTCAATCTTGCAGCCCGCTGAGGTGAAGGAGGGTCACCCGTGCAGCCCACGCACTAGCCTAGGATGCCCATCACTGATCTAGACCCAGAGGGCAGCAGGGCGTGGCATTGAGGTAGAGAAAAAGAACACAGAACTTCATGGTTACAGACCTCCATGTCCTCCTGAAGTAACTCAAAGACACGAGGCGCTGATTCCTGGGTGGGGATGGCACCAAGCAACCCAGAAAAGTCGCACATGCCTCCTTCCCCTCCAGGGCCGCAAACCAGTGGCGCTTAAAGTTTAAAACCCTTACCAGGGCTGGCAAAGTAAACACTGGACATCCTCTTCTTGGGGGGAGTGGTGGTGGAGAACGTTATTCAGTCTCTTAAAGCAACATTTCTACAGTTAACCCCTCACACTGCTCCCTGGTCAGGTCTGTGACCTGACATCTTACCCAAGTTCCCTAGCAGTAATTAATGCAGAAACCTTATCAAATATACCTCCACTTTAATAACCTTATACCGCTACATTTCATACTTTGGCACTCCCACACCACTTGGCAGACACTCATCAACTGCTAATCCGACACTAATTTATTCTATCGTGTTCCAAGGCAAATTGACACATAAAGCCTATCAATGCAGCGCCGCTTGATAAAAACAGCAAGATTTACAGCACAGTAGAAGGCCATTCTGCTCATGATGTCCGTGCTGACTGAGAATGAGCTATGATGTGTGAGAATGAGCTATCCAGTCCAACCTCACCTTCTAGCTCTTGGTCAGTAATCCTGTAGATTAGGACACGTCAAACACATATCCATGTGTTTTTGTGGCTTGATGAGTGTTTCTACCACTCTTTCAGGCAGTGAATTCCACATCCAAATTCTGAGTGACAAAATCCCTCCCCAACTTCTTGCTAATGCTTCCACCCATTGGGGAGGCGATGGCCTAGTGATATTATTGCTAGACTATTAATCCAGGAACTCAGCTAATGTTCTGGGCACCCAGGTTCGAATCCCACCATGGCGGATGGTGGAATTCGAATTCAATAAAAAATGTCTGGAATTAAGAATCTACTGATGACCATGAAACCATTGTCAATTGTCAGAGAAACCCATCTGATTCACTAATGTCCTTTAGGGAAGGAAATCTGCTGTCCTTACCTGTTCTGGCTTACATGTGACTCCAGAGCCTCAGCAATATGGTTGACTCTCAACTGCCCTCGGACAGCCCTGAGCACGAATGAATAGAAAAAAAGAATGAATAAAAGAAAATTAATTTGAACCTCTGCCCCCTCTGACTATTCCACTTCCCATCCACTCAAGTCACCACACATCAATTTATTCTCACCTCAGCCATCTCTGTTGCAAAAGTAAAACAAAGCCAGTCTATCCAATCTTTCCTCGTAGTTGAAACGATCTCTTCCCGGCAACATCCTTGCGATATGAGGAGATGGGACATTCCCACCTTTGAAACTCTCACACACGTCGGAAAAATGTAATCATTGAGCTCATGGGCTCGTGGACTCGATCTTTTTCTGTGGGTCGTGGCAGGTTCAGCAGCATCATGCTGGTGTAATTTAGTAAGGGAACACTTACGCCATTGCCCTGGAATCCCCCTGAAGCACCTCCAGCCATTCCTCTGACTGCTTTATGTCAAGGGAGTATTGCTGACCCAATTTTATCATCAACCCTTTGCTGTAGATCCTTTGCAGCAGCAGGAACAACAGAAGGAGAAAAATGATGCTGCTGGGAGAGGAGGGAGTTTTAGGAATATCTTTTCCTGTTCATTCACAGCTTGAAACTGCTTGATATCCACATGAGGTCTAGATCCCTTGTATTGCTTTGCAAAACATTGTTATAGAACATAGAACAGTACAGCACAGGAAAAGGCCCTTTGGCTCACAATGTTGTGCAGAACATGACACCAAATTAAACTAATCCCTTCTGCCTGTCCTTGGTCCATATCCCTCCATTCCTAGCATATTCATGCACTTATCTAAAAGCCCCTTAAACACCCCAATGGTATCTACCTCCACCACAACCCCTGGCAGTGCATTCCAGACATCTACCATTCCCTGTGTTAAAAAAACTTGCCCCTCACATCCCCTTTGAAGTTTTCCCCTCTCACCTTAAGTGCATACCCCCTAGTATTAGACAATTCCACCGGAATTCTACCATCTTGCCCGCCACGGAATTGGAGCGGGTGAGGGGCGGACAATGGAAATGTCCGTTGACCTCAAGCGGGAATTTCCAGTCTTCGAGCGAGGCCATAAAATCCCACCCTTCAACTCTGGGGAAAAGATTCTGACTGTCAACTCTATCCATGCCTCTCACTATTTTATAGATTTCCATAGACTGCTTATCACTTTGCAAATCTTCTGTGGAACATTAGATAAACGTCAGATGATTTGTCCAAGCATCTCAAGCATTACTCTGGTTGTGGTCCACTCATTTGCTTCATTCCATGCTGCTTGCTGCTGGAATAGGAGGATTACAGAGAGAGACACCATGGTTGCAGCATGTTGCTCTCATCTTCAAGGAGCTAGCCAGCAGTCTTTCCTTTGCCTCCAAAGAGCTGCCATATGCATGAGTGCTTCAGAATTACATTAGGTGAAAGTCTGTCTGAGAGGTGTATGACTGCCCTTTAACAAGGCCCTAACTACTTTTCTCCCCGTCACTTGAATTTTCCTGAATGGCGCTAAACATAGATAAATGTTCACTTCATTCTTTTTTATTATTGCTAGTGTTTGGCTGCCTCTTCATTAAAAATAGCAACAGTTGGAAATAAAGGACAAAGAGCTAGTGCTGTTGGCTGAACATAGAGGCAGTGACAAAGTCTGTTCGAGCTCCATCTATCTTGGCAAGTTGAGAGAAGGAGCAGAGAGGTCCAAAATAACGAGTAGTGTCATCCAGGAGAGAAAAAAGTAACTTTTAGCCCAGCTAACTCTCACTAAATAATGTGTTACTATTTGATAAAATCTCAAATCAAGTTTAAGAGGTTCAGGTTTGTCATTTAAGACTAATTCACAGCAAGCCTGACAGTTGATTGAAATGTAGTCTGCAGTGAACTTGGGATGCAGTAAGTACTAATGTGGTTATTTTAAACCATGAATTCCATTATAGTGTGTGATTGAGATCGACAGTCAGAGTTATTACTCAAACATGTTCTTCAGTTTAAATATTTATTACTACACTGAGCTTTGTTTTCACGTATGCCTCTACCTCACCAGCTGACCCCCGCATTATGAATTTGATGCAATAAATTAGTCACTGGGGTTTTAAGTGATGTTATATACAGACTTACCCAATTCGAGTGAAAGCTTGGACTGTAAAAGATAAATGTCAGATATCTAACCCAGATTTTTGGTTCTGACTCTCAGTGACAATATATCACTAGTGCAGACTTGCTAGTTCTTTTTTCTCTTAACTAGTCCTTGGGAAGAGATTAGAACAGTGGGAACACATTAGTTCTTGACAAGATGATTGAAACAGCACTTTCTTTCCAAGGAAACAGATTTTGCCATCTCTCTCATTCTTAACTCTCTTCACTCTGCTCCTTCTTCAGAAATGTGGTTCGAATTGTAATCTTCTAATACTGACAGTTAACATTAGGAACTTGATTTAGTAGGCTTCATATCCTGTTTATGTTGATTTATAAAATTCAAACGTTGGCTGTGTTTAGAAATCGACGCAGTAAATTAAAGCCCTTTCGGGCTGCAGGAGTCACAGTGTGTGCTATAATGCCTGAAGTCATGGGGTCAAACCATTACTGCACACGCAAGGATAACCTCAGCTACCAGAGAGGTTATAGTCTATCAAATTAAGACAAAGGTTTTCATGCCATATTTGTTTTATCATGTCCTAAGACTAATTCATTTTGAAATATACGGAATGCCTTCGTTCAACTCTTGTGAGTGATTTATTTCATTAAGTAAGCAAGAAATAGGTTCTGCTGTGTGATGTCAGTGACCAGAAGCTTTTTAACATTCTTCTAAATTCCTGTTCTCCTCTCCTGAAAGATGTACGCATCAGAGGTTGCAACTGTCCCTATATATCTGCCCGAATGACCAATCTTCATGTGTGTGTTGAGGCAGTGAGTGGCAGCAGCTATTTGACTACGGGCAGCATCCTAGTCAAGGGCCATTTTGTTCTCGACATACATTTTCCAGCAGATATCCTTGGAAAGCAAACAGGAATAGGATACTTGGCTGATCATTGTCTACGGTAAATGACAAGAATGCGTGGTCAAGTCTAGCTCCTGGCTGAGATTGGCCAGATGAAGAGGTAAAAGCTGGGATCTTCTGGTCTGTTTGATTTCACAGTTTTGACTACATATTTGATTTGATTTATTATTGTCATATGTATTAGCATACAGTGAAAAGTATTGTTTCTTGTGCGCTATACAGACAAGGCATACCGTTCATAGAGAAGGAAACGAGAGAGTGCAGAATGTAGTGTTACAGTCATAGCTAGAGTGTAGAGAAAGATCTACTTAATGCATGGTAGGTCCATTCAAAAGTCTAACAGAAGCAGGGAAGAAGCTGTTCTTGAGTTGGTTTGTACATGACCTATCTTTTTCCTGATGGAAGAAGATGGAAGAGAGTATGTCCAGGGGGCGTGGGGTCCTTAATTATGCTGGCTGCTTTGCTGAGGCAGCGGGAAGTGTAGACAGAGTCAATGGATGGGAGACTGGTTTGCGTGATGGATTGGGCTACATTCACGACCTTTTGTAGTTTTTTGCAGGGGAGTACTTGATACAATGAATCATCAGGGAGATAGATAAGGGTTCATTTTCAAGAAAACACTTCCTCTCAGGGCCACTGTACATCACACAGCTGCTGATGGCTGAAGTTCCATCTTTGGTGGTTAGCACTGCTGCCTCACAGCACCAGGGACTCAGGTTCAATTCCGGCCTTGGGTGACTGTGTGGAGTTCACACGTTCTCCTTGTGTCTGCGTGGGTTTCCTCTGGGTGCTCCTGGTTTTCTCACACAGTCCAAAGATGTGTGGGTTAGGTTGATTAGCCATGATAAATTGACCCTTATGGGGGAATTTTCCTGTCCTGCCTGCCACAGGAATCGTAGTGGGTGGCGGGGGGGGGGGGAATGGGGGGGCCGGAGGGGGGAATGGGGGGGCAGGGGTGGCGGGGGGGGAAGGGGGGGCCGGGGGGGGGGGGGAGGGTGGGGGTGGTGGGAGGAGTGGGGGGGGGCAAGGAGGAGTGGGGGGGCGGGGGGAAGGGGGGGCAGACCCATGGAAAGATCTGTTGACCTCGGGCAAGATTTTCCGGTTTTGGGGCAAGCGCGGCTGGAAAATCCCACCTTTAGTGTCAGGGTGATTTTCAGGGCAAATACATGGGGTTACAGGGATAGGGCATGAGTGGGATTGTTGTTGGTGCAGACTCCATGGGCCGAATGTACTCCTTCTGCACCGTAGGGATTCCATGATTCTGTGGTGATGGTCACATGACACTCGTGGAGAGGTGAAATCCTCAGGCTTGAAACCTTGTGATGAAGAGTGTTTTCCTGAAATCGCAAAGACTGCAACATTGCCATTGGCAAGTAGAAGTGCAGCTGATTGCAAATGATAACTGGCATATTTTTCTGTTGCAGTGGGACTGAATTTCTTGAACACAGCAGTCCATCGATATGAATTGATAAGCAAAAGGAAAAGGCAAGCTGTGGGATATATTTTGAATGTAGGGACTTTCAGAAATTTAGCAATTAAGACACTCCAGTGAGTTGGATGATGATCTTGCAAAGTGCACCAGAGATTCAGATGTACAGAGTGGAATTTTAATCGTGTCAAATGTGTGAGTCGGGCTCTGGAATGGTTGTTAAATTGGTGGAAATGGCAGCCTAATTGACAGACTTCCAAGCTTAACTTGGGTGCATTTTGGATACCTGTGTGTAACCCCCTCTGGAGAGACAGGTCATTACTTATAATGTTTAAATGAGATCATGCGAACAGGATTTTCACTGGCATTTAACTTCGACATGGCATGCACAGGCTTCCCAATTTCCCATTGAAAGGGAGGTGAGAAGATTGTCCTTGGAAGACCAGTCAGTACATCACACATCCTCTGTTGCCCCTTTTCACCGATAGCACTGCCCCCCTCATCTTACAGAGTCTGTGTCCAGCTGAATGGATCTTGGAGAGGGATGGGCCCTCCTCTGTGGATTCTCCACAGCTATCCCTCTCCACTGCTCTTGCTCATGCGAACTGTGAGCCATCAAGTGAAAACCCAACTATCTGTCCCATGGGACGTACTGAAGTGTGAGAATCTGAGATTAGCATGAATCCTGTTTCAGTCCACCCTCAGAATAAATCAACTCCTCTGAGGATTCAACATTCATGAGGTCCATGCACTGTTGAAGGCCTCGGCAAGAAAAGATATGAATTAGCACTGGCATGGTAAGGAAGTTGCAGCTTAGCAATACTGAAGATATTTATATTTTACTTGCTACTGAAATGATATCAACATGACTGAGTGTTGAGTGACATGTAAGTTGCTGATATTTAACTGTGTCACCAGGAAGCTGAATTGTGCCAGTCACTTGGCCTCTTGTGGTCAGGGATGCTGATATGCCACTGCTCTCCATCACTCCCTCCTCTGCAGCTCTGGGAAAGATAAACTCCCTGCAGTGGGGAAAAGAACAGAATCTGGGTGGGATTTTCCGGCCGCGCTCACCCCAAAACCAGAAAATTCCGCCTGAGGTCAATGGACCTTTGCTTAGTCTTCCCCCTCCCTCCCCCCTCCCCCCTCCACCCCCAGCCGGCCTGCTACAACTCCCGTAGCGGTCGGGACGGGAAAGTTCTGCCCTCTGAGTGAGTATACTGGCACGTGTTCACCCAATGGAAGGAATGCATTTCGTGAAGGAGGGCTCCCAGGCTGAGAGGCAATGCTGGATGGAGGGATGGGGATGTGAGGAAATGCAAAGGAAGAGAAAGACAGGTGTGCGTGAACTGTGAGGAATGACGTGATGGTGTAGGCTCGACAAGACAGAGGGTGGAATTCTCTCATCTGGACTAAGTCCCGTGGTGTGGGGCGGGGACATGGAGTGTTTCCCACTGCAGAGGCTGGTGGCAAACCACACCAGGCCTTCCATCCCTGACCTCATTAATTATGTAACCGGGTGTTTTGCGCCGTATTCCGTGGTGGGGGTGAACTGGATGACACTTAGTCTGCTGTTGTATCCAGGTGTTATATTGAAAAGATGCCCAACATCACTAACCCACTATTGAAGGCAGAAGATGGACCTCTGAAAATGAAGATAGGTTCCTGGGAGCACTCTGAGACGGAAAGATGGATCTCCTGAGAAAGTGGGTCTCCGGAGCAAGAAGATTCTCCAGGAAACCATTGAGGCTGGAAGATGGACCTCATTGATTTGATTTGATTTGATGTATAATTATCACATGTACTGGTATACATTGAAAAGTATTGTTTCTTGCGCGCTATACAGACAAAGCATACCGTTCATAGAGTGATCCACCTGATGGATGTTACCCCAGCCACTGCTGTGGTGTTCCACGATCCAGGGTTGCTGGCAGCCTCCACTGCGAACTCCAGAAGCAGCCCCAGGCATTGATCCAACATCTGCAGGCCATGTTATTCCATTTGTGTCTGGACTGGTGTGTTTTCCTGCTGGCCTCATGGAGAATCGGGTGTAGGTGGAAGATTCCGGTCATTGGCATCCAATTAGTGGGATACAAATCAGTTTCACGCCAGCCTCCAGCGGGTTTCCCGATCTGCCATGGCAGGCACCAACCATGGGATATTCAAGCTGGCGTGAAATTGACTTTTGCACTCTGACCAAATTCTCCCTGCCCACCCCAATGAGCCTGCTGACGGGACCAGAGGAGAATTCCTCCCAGAATGTGAGGAGGAAGGGGGGGAGGCGGGGTGGGTGCTCGTCATGTGTACAATAGGATACAGGTGAATGTGCAACTGTGTGGACCTTACCTGGTTAGGTCATTAAAGTATTTTTTTACTGAATCCAGGAGTTCACCACAATGCTCTTGCAAATTGTGTTGAATTTGACTGCAGCCCATATCTGTCCTGAATCTATCACAATAGTTCTCCTTCAGTTTGCTACAAACTCCTTCAAATTCTCTCTTTTTACCAACCCTTTAAATGCTCCTGTTATGATGGTACCACATCTGTTTGCACTCAATGTACTGTTGGGCATTCAAGCTTAACCTGTACATAAAACTAGAGTGAAGTGTACCCATTGAAATAGGAACATAGAAGCAGGAGAAGGCCATGCGGCCCTTTAAGCCTGCTCTGCCATTCATTTTGATCATGGCTGATCATCAAATTCAATATCCTGATTCCCCCCCTTCCCTTTAGCCCCAAGGTCTATATCTAATTTCTTCTTGAAGTCACACAATGTTTTGGCCTCAACTACTTTCTGTGGTACTGAATAACATACATTCAACACTCTCTGGATGAAGAAATTTCTCCTCATCTGAGTCCTAAAAGGTTTACCCTTTATACTCAAATTATGACCCCTAGTTCTGGACTCCCCAACCATTGGGAACATTCATTCTGAATCTACCTTGTCTAACCCTGTTGGAATTTTATAAGAACTCATAAGTACCTTCTCACTCTTCTAAACTCCAATAAATATAACCCTCACTGACTTAGCTTCTGCTCATAAGACAGATCAGCCATCCCAGGATTCAGCCTGGTAATGGCACATTCCAACATGGCAAGGCTTCTTCCGGGTTTCACATCTGATTGCACCCCCCCCCCCCCACCCCCTGTACCCACTTCTTCCTCCCCTCCCCCATTCTCCATCATTCTGATTTGCTATCAGAGCCATGTATTTCCCATTTCACAGCAGAGTTAATAATTAGAGATTGATCAGGATTTTTATTTTGTACTATAATGCACATTGGAAGGTGTGAGGAGATACACATGAAAAGTTTATTAATACCAACATGTTCAGAAGGTGAAGAACGATATTAAGGTCTATGCGTGACAGCTGGGAAGGGGAAGGCAAAGCACCAGAGCTTAAGAATTGATCATTCTAAACATTATCATTTACCATTCCTATGCATCCTGGTACATCTCTTTTATTATCTGGCTGATGGACCTCATTGATTTGATTTGATTTGATGTATAATTATCACATATACTGGTATACAGTGAAAAATATTGTTTCTTGCGCGCTATACAGACAAAGCATACCGTTCATAGAGTGATCCACCTGGTGGATGTTACCCCAGCCACTGCTGTGGTGTTCCACGATATCATATTCTTTGCTTCCTCTTGTCTCATTTTTTAAATCATCTCTTGTCTCGTTGCCTTTTTAGAAGTGAGATTAGAATTCTGCATTCTCAAACACATTCCTTTCGCAGGTCCGTTTCATTTCTGCAGTTCTGTCGTTCTTTTTGGAATTGGAGGTGGAATTTAGAGGAACAAGTAGTAACTGGTGAGCGGGACTGCAAACAAACCTAAAGCAGGCCCTCAAATCCATTTTGTGCGTGTTTTGCCAACCACGAAAGGGAAAACGACCAATTACAAAAAATAACTTTAAAGCCAAAAGAGAAAATGCTGGAAAATCTCAGCAGGTCTGGCAGCATCTGTAAGGAGAGAAAAGAGCTGATGTTTCGAATCCAGACGACCCTTTGTCAAAGCTTTGACAAAACGTTGATCTTTCTGGAGCTTTGACAAAAGGTTGTCTGGACTCGAAACGTCAGCTCTTTTCTCTCCTGACAGATGCTGCCAGACCTGCTGAGATTTTCCAGCGTTTTCTCTTTTGGTTTGAGATTCCAGCATCCGCAGTAATTTGCTTTTATAAAGAACTTTAACGGCCTGTCCAGGGATCTAATTATTTTAGGACTCTCGCTCAGATCTGCCATTTGCATTGGATGAACAGGTGAGATTCTGAAATCTAAGCACACCCTTATCGGGCAGATTTAATGGGTCATAAGCGGTCGATCATCAGCCTCAGCGCTGACCTCACTCCTGCTGATTTTCCCCTCTTTAAAACTGGGGAACGGAGGTCAATGATAGTAACCCAACTCCGGTCCAGCAGAAATCAGCTCACTCATATCAGCATAAAAATATTTGGTACCAAATTTCATAAAGAATCATATCTAATCATTCTACAACTGCAATTCAATAAAAACTTCATGTTTCCACATTAGAGAAACAGTTCTGTTCAAGTCATTTTGAGCAGAAAGTTGCTGGTTTAACCCCAGCTCCGCGCTGAGTTGGGGTGGCAAACTTTCTGCTCCATGTGGTTTCCTACAACATTGGGGTGATGTCTCTACCCAAAAGACCGTCACGGGATTTCTCTATGATATTGTTAGTAACAATAGCTTACTCTACCATTTGATAATTATTTGGAATCTAATTACATTGGCTCAATCTGAGATTATTTTGGGGTGGGATTTCTTTTTTTATTAGGCAGTCAATCAAAATGCATGAATAATAGATGCATTTTTCTTTCTCAAATATTTATCCAGGTCCCTTTTAAAGCCTATCATAGATTCTACTTATATCTCTGTTTGTATTACAGAATTCCATTTCCTGACAATCTATTGAGCGAAGAAAAAATCCCCTGAACCAACCTCTTCACGCTTTTGGTAGTCACCAGTGTCAAGGTTTTGAATCAAAATCCTTCATAATCCATATTTGGTACCATCCTATTAGCTCTCCCCTTAACCTTCTCAATTCCTGTGTGGAGTGTCTCAGTTCTACTAGTGTTTAAAGTTTATCTATCTCTGTCACAAGTAGCCATACAACAACACTGCAATGAAGTTACTGTGAAAATCCTCTAGTCGCCACACTCCAGCGCCTGTTCGGGGACACTGAGGGAGAATTTAGCATGGCCAATGCACCTAACCAGCATGCCTTTCAGACTGTGGGAGGAAACCAGAGCACCCGGAGGAAACCCACACAGACACGGGGAGAACCTGCAGAGTCCACACAGGCGGTGACTCAAGCCAGGAATTGAACCCAGGTCCCTGGCACTGTGAGGCAGCAGTGCTAACCACTGTGCCACCGTGCCTCCTCCTATCAAAGGTCTGTCATCCCCTATATCACCTGAGTGAACTTCTGAAAGCTTTTTATGGATTTAATATTCTTTCTAAATTAGGGTACATAAAACTGGACACAATATTCGAACAGCGGTCAACCAATTGTTGAAGCTTAGTTTTACCTCTTTCTTTTTCATTCAATGCTCCAACTTTTTAAGGCCTTTGATCCCATCTGTGTCATTGGTGAACCTCAGCGGTTATTTACAAATGTATCGCTGGTGCCAAGCAGAACAAAGACCTGACATAAAATGGACAAAAATGGAAAGAGTAGAGATTACCCGCACCCTCTTACAGTTTACCACTTCCAGTTGATTATGGATTAGCACTAAAAAAGCAAGGAAGATATACAGCCTGTACTGTCCTCCAGCCCCCAGTTGGTGTTGAGCCACATATTCAGAAGGAGATAAATAAGGGAGGTAATGAAGATAAGTTTGAACAAAAATGTTTAGACATATTCTTTAATTACCATGATATCGAGGGGAAGGGATTCAGCTGAACTCTCATTTTGCCTCATGGGAAACAGATGCAGGCTGCAAAAAAAAACTGCACGTTTCAAATAAGCAGTTTGTGAGGTTTTGCTAAATGGTAATTACTTGTCCAATACACATTTTAGGCAAAAGTCCAAAAGATGGTATTGTGAACAAATATTTATAATAGCTACGTTTCTCATAACCAGCAGTTGTTCAGAAGTTATGTGAATGATAGAATGGCATTTGCAATTTACACTTCACATGGTTTCATTTTTGACTTTTAGGGTGGATTGACCTGTATATAGTGTTGGGGTAGTTATTACTCAAGCACCCAAGTCTGCAGCTAGGATTCTGAACACAGTGCAGGGGTATTTTATGCCAGACAGTATGTTTGTCAATTCTGTTTCTCTTTATTGCTCAAGCTGAAATAGTTCTGCAGTTTGGAAGACCAAAATGAACAAATAACCGCTTGTGCCTGTGTGAAAAGCACTCCTGATCTCGTATAACTAGATAGTGAGCACATTCAACTCATTCACTGAACACCAATGAATGGCACCTGCTTCCAATCTATACAATGATAGCTGGGAATCAAGAGGATGCAGAGTAAGAAATTAGGTTTTAGTAATGCACAAATTAAAAGAAATTACATATGATTTAAAGTATAAAAATACACTTCTGTGAAGGCAATAGAATTACGGGCAGCAACTTAAAAAGCAGACACTTTCTAAAAACATGTAAGTGAAAACATGGACTTGTAAGCTAACAGTATCACAATATGTGAAGGAATGCATTTGTTTGGATATGAACGTACCAAAAAACAGAAACCTACAATTAACATACGCACTACCACACACTTTTTCCTAGATAAATAACTAGTTTATTCTAAACTATACAGCTGGGGGCAAAATTGCCTGTCTTCTAAGGCAGCAGAATGCTGAAAATGTTCATCAATATAAACAGTCATTTAGGACAGAGAATAATGGAAAGATTGAAATGATGCTGTACAGACAAAACATCCGCAGTAAATCAAACACGTACACTAATATCTCTCCAAGGACAACGCCTGCTTTGTGAAGTATAAGGTAAACTTTCCCACACTAATTGCTCTTTGGGCTAAATTGATGGTAAATATATTTGAAATGTGCTCAGCTTCATATTTGAATGTTGAAATAGTTATGCACTTTCATTGTCAAAACTCGGATTCAAGAAGGATCCATCATATATAGACAGAGAACACGTACACCACAACCATGTTCTTATGAACTCTTAATAGTTCCAGCTATGTGGATAGACTGAAAAAGCTGGGCTTTCTCCCCTTAAAGCAGAGAAGGCTGAGAGGAGATTTGATAGAGGTGTTTGACATCATAAAGGGGTGTGAGAGACTAAGTAAAAAAGGAAACTGTTTCCAATATCTGAAGGGTCAATAAGAAGAATTAAGGGAATTGGCAAAAGAACCAGGAGTGACATGAAGAAAAACATTTCTATGTGGTGAGTGTTTAGGATTTAGAAAGCACTCCCCACTCCCTGACTGGCAAATTCAATAGTAATCTTTAACCTTCAGAAGGAAATTGGACAAATACTTGAAGGAGAAAACAATTGCAGGGACACGTGGAAAGAGTGGGAGAGTGAAGCTAACTGGAATGTTGATTGAAGGAGCCTAACACAGTCTCAGCGGGAAGGATGCTGAATAGCAAAGATTGGGACCTGAATATTCAAGGGTATATAACACTTCGGAAGGACAGGAAGCTAGGAAAACGTGGAGAGGTAGGTCTGTTCATTAAGGATGACATTGGCACAATAGACAGATTAACTTAGTTCTGGAGATCAAGGTGTAAAATCAGTTTGGGTAGAGATGAGAAATAGTAAAGGTAAGGAGTCACTTGTGGAAGTACTTTAAAGGTCCTCGAACAGTAGTCACGCTGTAGGATAGGAAAAAATAATGGAGGCTTGTGAGAATTGTGCAATAATCATGGGTGATTTTAATGTATACATCGATTGAAACATCAGATTGGCAAAGGTAACCTGGATGAATTCATAGTGTTTTTGGGACAGTTTCTTAGAGCAGCATGTTATAGCATTAACCATAGAGCAGGCGATACTAGACCTAGTAATATGCAATGAGAGAGGATTAATTAAAGAACTTAGAGTAAAGGTGCCCCTAGGTAGCAGTGATCAAAACATGATTGAATTTCTCATTCATTTTGAGGGAGAGAGGAGTAGATCTCACACCAGTATTTTAAATTTAAATAAGGGCAATTATGAGGGCATGAAGACAGATCTTGCTAAGGTGATCTGGGAAATTAAGTTAAGGGGTAGGTCAGTTGAGATGCATTGGCAGACATTTAAGGGGATATTTCAGAATACTCAGAGTAGATACATTCCTGTGAGAAAGAAATGCTCTAAGACACAGTAAGAAGTCTTGCAACACCAGGTTAAAGTCCAACAGGTTTATTTGGTAGCACAAGCTTTCGGAGCAGACTACATCAGGTGATGAAGGAGCAGCACTTCACTCACCCGATGAAGGAGCAGTGTTCTGAAAGCTCGTGCTACCAAATAAACCTGTTGGACTTTAACCTGGTGTTGTGAGACTTCTTACTGTGCCCATCCCAGTCCAACGCCGGCATCTCCACATCATGGCTACTCTAAGACAGACCTCTTTCTCTCTGTCAGGCTTCTGCAGTTGGAATTGCGCATGTGCAGATCTCTGTGGCTGCTCCCTCTGCTTTCTGATCAGGCTGGTTGGTGAGTTTAGCCCTGCCAACTGCTTGTAGTAGCTAGAAACAGTGAAGCCCATTTTTGTCAAGCATTATGTGCATAAGGGGCCCGATTTTATTTTTTTGATTCTAAGTGCTGGGCATACTTGAGACTGGGAGTGTTTCAGATCCGACTTTTAGACCCATTCTCAGGCGCCCCCATACGCACTCTGCCTGCAAAAATATCAGCGAGTCCAAATCGCGCTGCAGAAGCCTATGGGCGGGGCTTAACGCGCCCGAAACCCTGCAGCTCTGATCGGCACCTCCAACTGCGCATGCGCAGAAAAAAATGATTAAATACTGCTCCCCTGCCACATTCCTCCCGGATGTCTACATGGGTTTCCTCCGGGTGCTCCGGTTCCCTCCCACACTCCGGGTTAGGTGGATAGGCCATGCTAAATTGCCCCTTAGTGTCAGGGGGACTAGCAGGGTAAATACATGGGGTTATAGGGATAGGGCCTGGGTGGGATAGTTGTTGGTGAAGGTTCGATGGGCCGAATGCTCTCCTTCTGTACTGTAGGGATTCTATGATTCCATGAGTTAAGGTCGATTGGCCATGCTTAATTGCCCTTAAGTGGCTCAAGACATATAGGTTAGGTGGATTAGAGGTAAATACATGATGTTTTGTGGTAAGCCTGAGTAAGAGTCGGTGCAGACATGATGGGCCGAATGGCCTCCTTCTACACTATGGGGATTCTATGATTTTGAGACCATGAGGCGGGGGGGGCGGGGGGGGCGGGGGGGGGCGGGGGGGGGGGCGGGGGGGGGGGCGGGGGGGGGTGGGGGCGGGGGGGGGGCGGGGGCGGGGGGGGCGGGGGCGGGGGGCGGGGGGGGCGGGGGGGGCGGGGGGGGCGGGCGGGGGGGCGGGGCGGGGGCGGGGGGGGCGGGGGGGGGCGGGGGGGGGCGGGGGGGGGCGGGGGGGGGGGCGGGGGGGGGGGCGGGGGGGGGGCGGGGGGGGGGGGCGGGGGGGGGGCGGGGGGGGGGCGGGGGGCGGGGGGGGGGCGGGGGGGGGGGGGCGGGGGGGGGGCGGGGGGGGGCGGGGGGGGGGGGCGGGGGGGGGGGCGGGGGGTGGCGGGGGGGGGGCGGGGGGGGGGCGGGGGTGGCGGGGGGGTGGCGGGGGGGGGGGGTGGGGGGACGGGGGGGGTTGGGGGGTGGAGTTGAAGCCTACACATGCCGGTGAACCTGGCTGCGGAACGCTGAGTCGCCATTTCGCAGGGCGTCTGATCTGCTGGTGAACCAGGAGACCTCCTCTCACTTCCCCCCACAGACAGCGGACCCATCCCCTTCATCATCGACATTGTCGCACTCCTCACTGACACAGGTCGCCAGCTTCGGGGCATCAGGACCCTCTCGATGGGTCCCCTGATGGACCCCCGACATGCCCCCTCCCCCTCTGTGACCCAACCCTGCACACCCCCCCCCCTGCATAGCCCTCCCCATACATAGCCTGTTAGAATGTAACCGGTGACAACTTTGTATTCAATGTAATGTGACCAATGGTAACAAGCCGACCCAGTAAACCATGGAACCAATTACAGAATGATGTGATGGTCAGCTGACTCACTATAAATAAGAACCTGTTGGGAATTGTGGGTAGTTTGGAGTGGCCCAGGGCGAGGCCCCAGGTTTGGAGTTATGAAGTTTCTTTATTAAACCCTTTCTTTGATTTATAAGTTGGAGTAAGTTTTTGTTATATTTTTATTGTCTGCATTTGAAGGGCCCCTTCTGAAGAAACATAGCCCCGCCCCCCCCATCAGAGTGCATAGCACCCACTCTGTGCATAAACCCCTGTGTATAACCCCCAAGGCACAGCCCCACCCCCACTAAGGCCCCACCCCTTGGCACTGCCAAGGTGCCATGTGAGCACAGCCAGGGTGCCAGGTGGGCTCTGGCAGGCGGGCACTGCCTGGCCATGCCCCGACCACCCTGGGGTTTTTAATGGCCTCCAATTCCCTCAGCATGGCTATGGCGCCTGGTCTCTACTACTGCAGAGCTGTAGTGATTCTCGTTGGTGAGGTGGGAAGCATCCGGGAGGGGGGAAAGCAGCCATATCGACTCGATGTTTATTTGGAGATCCAGGCAGTCTTATGGTGATTAGCTTCACATCCGTTCTCGCTGGTAAAACTAGGTTGGTGTGAATCAGTATTTTGGCCTCTCGCACTATCTTCCCGGCTCACCACGTTGATCAACGGGAGCTGGTAAGATCGCAGCCCACATCTGGAGTGCTGTGTACAGATTTGGTCTCCATATTCAAGAAAGGATTAAAAATGCATTAGAAATTCAGGGAAGGTTCATTTGACAAATACCAAGGACTGGAGAGTGGGGCGGTTATCTAATGAGGAAGTGTTGAACAGGCTGGGCCAGTATTGATTGGAGTTTAGAAGAATGAAAGGCGATCTTTTTGAAAGATCCTTGAGGGGCTTTGACAGGATGGATGCCGAAAGGATGTTTCCCCTCGTGGCAGTGACTGAACTTGAGGACCCAGATTGAAAATAAAACATCTTTCATTTAAAACAGAGATGAGAACAAATGTCTTCTCTGAGAGGGTTGTGAATCTTTGGAACACTTCCCCAGGAGAAGGCAGGGTCAATGCATAGTTTTAAGACATTGGTAGATAGATTCTTGACTGACAAGGGAGCCAAAGGTTATCGGGGATGGGCGGAATGTGTAGTTCAAGCCACAATTAGATCAGCCATGAATGGCAGAGCAGATCCGAGGGGCCGAGTGGTCTACTCCCATTCCTAATTCACATGTTTGTTTGATGGCCTCCCTTTGTGCCACACTATTCCAAAACTACATAAAAGTACAAAGACTAACCACACAGAAACATCCCATTCAGCCCAACAGGTCTGCACTGCTGTTGATGCTCTGCATGAGTCTCCCTCCATCTTACTTCATATCACCTCATCAACTTATCCTTCTATGTCTTTCTCCTCATGTGCTATTGAGCTTCTTCTTAAAGGCATCTATGCTATTCACCTGGGGTCAGCACGGTGGCACAGTGGTTAGGACTGCTGCCTCACAGCGCCAGGGACCTGGGTTTAATTCCGGCCTTGGGTGATTGTGAGGAGTTTGCACATTCTCTCCGTGTCTGCGTGTGTTTCCTCCGAGTGCTCCGGTTTCCTCCCACAGTCCAAAGATGTGCAGGTTAGGTGGATTGGCCATAGTAAATTGTCCCTTAGTGTCCCGAGATGTGTAGATTAGGGGGATCTGTCAGCGAGTCGGTGCAGGTTCAATGGACTGAATGGCCTCCTCCTGCACTATAGGGATTCTATTCTATGATTCAACCACTCCATTTGACAGTGAGTTCCACATTCTCTCGATAAAGAAATTTATTCTAAATTCCTTATTGGATTTATTGGTAACTATCTTATATTAAACCAAAACCAAACCACTCTGAAGGGTCATCCAGACTCAAAACATTGGCTCTATTCTCTTTCCATTGATGCTGTCAGACCTGCTGAAATTTTCCAGCATTTTCTGTTTCTATTTCAGATTCCAGCATCCGCAGTATTTTGCTTTCATCTTATACTGATGTCCCCTAGTTTTGGATTGCCCCACGAATGGAAGCATCTTTTTGATGTGTACCCCATTGAACCCTAGAAAATTTAAAAAATAGCTATTAGGTCACCCTTCAGTCTTCTCTTTTCTAGAGAAAGGTTCCCCACCCTGTTCAGTCTTTCATGATACTGCAATGTGAAAAAGAAAGACTTGCATTTACATAGCGCCTTTCATGACCACTGGATGTCTCAAAGCACTTTGCAAACAATCAAGTGCATTTGGAGTGCAATCATTGCTGTGATATAGAAAACATTGTGCACAGCATATTCCCACAGTGTCCTAATAACCAGATTACCTGCTTTTATGATGTTGATTGAGGGATAAATATTGGCCACAGTTAACTCCCCTTCTCTTCTTTGAGTGTGTCTGCTGTGTTAAATCACATTATATAAAATTATTTTTAATGTTAGCATGCACCAGGCTTTATTCTGTATTCTAGAATTTTCTACATGATATAATATTTCCTAGTTACCTTTTCCCTTAGATCTGTATCCTGGTAATTCAATGGCTAAATTTTAGTTATCCATTGTTGTATCATAGCGATTTCCATTGATTCTTTCCATGACTATGTCTATTAGGGGTCCGAAGATGGCAAACGAGGACATGTTTCGACAGCAGCTTTCAAACCTGTGGTCACCTTCTTAGAGCTGCGTGAGGAAGTGTACCTCAGTGAGTGTCACAACAACTCCTGCTAAAGTCGAGTCACCTCAAAACATAGAAGCCACCGGGTGCACAGCCAGCTTCTTCAGACCTCTCTTATCAAGCTCATCGTTCCACCCATACTTGTCAGTCTGTCAAAGCAATGGACGTGGCGGGTCTAAAATCTTGTCAGGGGAGCAGCAGTGACGTGACAGGTCAATCCCACCAGTCAGTTAGTATCTCAGTGGTCCAGCATCCCGCAGAGTTTTACATGTATAGTGTTCATCAGCAGCTGTGTTAGCACAGCTTTTCCTGCTGACAATCCAAGCGTAATAGAGTCATAGTGGCGGCCATTCAGAAGGCACTTCAAACCCAAAAGAAAATTGATGAGGCGTGTAACACAGCATAACCTCACAATTAATCACACATTTAAAGGACTAACATCTCCAGCTGCTTTGTATAGTTAATGCTGGATATGACCAGCATGTCTCAAGAACAATCTTCCTAAATGCTAATATGAGCTAATTGGTCACGAGCTGTCAACTCTTCAGACACTATCACACAAGCCGCTTCCTTTCTACTAGAATGTTTTTTTCTTATTTTTAACAAAGGTTTAGGAAGATCTAATGTCAAAAAAGCAGTAAATACTATTTCACTATGTGAATCGTACAACTGAGAGTTCAGTGGTATCGACTAACTCCATTCCTAATCCACATAGATCGAGAATGAGTAAAATATCTGCAGCATAAAACTAGACTAGAAAGCTTCAATGCTTGAATATTCTTCTGAAACAATGATCTCTTGAAATATGCAGAATATCGATAAGGAACAGGTTATTCTTCAGAGCTATATTTGGTCACACTTTGATTGCGTAACTCAAGCTAACCTTCAGATTTACCCATTTCTTACATAATCCTCAGCTAAAAGAGACTTAACCCCACTGGTTTCTTCCAAAAATAGTTTGGTCAAGACGTAAAACTTGCTAAAAAGAAAAGAAAATCACCGGAATAATAAAATTATAAATAGGGCTTGGGATGAACCAGCCACAGTATCTGATAATATAAATTGAATTCCCTTGGTATTGCTCATGCAAAACGTTGTGTCGAGACCACAGTTACAATAGTTAACTGCTAAATCAGCCTGTTCCTTTAAGGCCACTGCCCAAGATGCAGCTGCCTTTGAACTCAAGAGGTCAACTCCAGGACAATTGTAAGGCTCCAGGTCAAATACTGGTTTCTTTTTTATATACTATAAATCTTATATAGGCACATATCCTTCCTGCCAACTTTCCATTATAAATACCCATGTCTGCATTTATATTTAAAACTAGCGATATTAACTTGTCAAAGGTTCCAGTAGTGCACTGGACAAGTTAATGAACTAGTAATTGAGAGACTAAAAAACACAGAGAATGTACGTTCAATTCCCGCCATGCGCTTTCAGACTGGTATTCCATTAAAAAAAACAGAAGTGATCATGAATCCGCCTGCTGTAGAAACCCAACTGGTTCACTTTTCCTTATAGGGAAGGAAATTTGCTCTCCTGACCCACTACGGCCTGCATGTGACTCCAGCCCTGCACCACCATGGTTGACTCTTAATTGCCCTCTGAAGCAGCCTAGTAAATCTCGACAGGTGAATCAAGACTTTCTCAGTCCGACTTGGGAAGGGAAATGAAGGGCATCTTTTTAAAGGAACTCTGTAATTAAACAGTTTCGCCAGAGGCAGTGCTCTGGTACCTCTGTTTTGTGTCTCTCGACTCCTCAGACTGTACTGCAGAACAACTCCTACATGCCAACCAACTCTTCTCCACTTCCCAAACGACTATAGGCAAGATCAAATATCGTATAAAAATAAAGACACATTGTATGACTTTAGAATGGTGCTCGAATGGTCTGTATGGTATGGTCTCAATTATCCTGTGCCTTCTAATCCCTCTTGATCTGGAGAGGACTCTTGATCTTGACTCTGCATGTGCAACACCACTACTAGCTGAAAAAAAATGTTTGTCATATTTTGCATCTAGTTTTCAAAGCATGTAGAAGGAGCTAATGTAAATCTGGAAAACATGCATCTCATTTTCAAAGCCCATCTAATAAATTGGATCACAAGCATAACTCCATTAAAACAGACTGGTGGCATATTATTGTAATGAAAAGAGAGAAGGTTGCTGCAGATGGAGCTTTCTGTAATGGGGGACATTCATGCGATATTGATATCTCATCATTATGTTGGGGTAAGGGGAGGGGCATCCTGTTAGTTCATGTTCAAAAGGCAAGGTCTTACTGCATCAACAAACTGATTTGAAATGTTTTGCTTTCGATTCTGTGTATCAGCACCAAGGATGAACGCCAAAGGGTGCTTGCTAATGCAACAGATAAATGACATAGAGTGGCATAGAAAATCATGCTCATAAAAGTTTCAAATGTTCTTGAGAATTGGTAGAAAAAGCTACCAAAGATCGGTCACAGGTAGTTGAAAATGCCAAGACACCACACATCCTTGCCATGATCTGATTGAATGGCGGAGCAGGCTCAAAGGGCTGAATTGCCGACTTCTGCTCCAACTTCCTATCTTTCTATGCATGCAGTTGAAAAGGACTTTCATTTGCAAATTAGGTATTATCATAAACATGTACAAAGTGCAACATGCAGTTAAACTGAAAATTGCAACTAGTTTTTCAATAGGGCATTTATAAGAGCTTTTGTTTGTTCCCTTTCCCCCTCAATAGCAAGGTTAAAAGGAAGCCTGCCCTTTCGGGGAGTTATTGAGTGCAATTCTTCCTCCGCACAGTCCATGGGTGAAGCACACTTCAGTTGTTCATAGTGCAAAACCATTAGAATGAGGGCATCATTTTTTAAAAATGTTTTTGGAAATTAGTCACACTTAGATTTGTAATGCATCCGTATTATGTTTCCTAATATTTTTAGTAATAAAGCAATATAATTTATTCTAGAAGGCAAATGAATTAAGTTTGTCAAAAATATTTACGCCCAAACTTTAAATTGAGACCGGGTCACAGGTTAAAAGGGCTGCAGCACATGAAATTAATGGCATTTAATCACTTTCCTGCCATTGCACTTCTGCAGGTGCTCTGTGTGACAGGCTGTGTACACCTTTCTGTCATCTAACAGCTGACAAGGAGAAGTAGTTGGCAGCAATCAGACTGGGCTTTATGGGATAGTTCAGACTGCCATGCTCATTCTGTTTGTTTATGTTTCAGTAGGGAACCATGTGACCAGTCAGTACATTGTTATTGTTAGAGGTTTAATGATGGGGTTTCAATTTTCAGGAGGACCAACATGGTTTGTTTAAACAGAGAAGGTCCTACTAAGGTCAGACCGTGACAGCTCATTAAGGAATTGCCTGTTTATTCCATATGAAAAGGAAACCAGAGGTTTCAGCTCAGCTTGGCCTTCTTGTACAAAAGATAGAACAAGGAGGCTGTGGCAAGGAGAAGTTCAAAGCTTTTTATCTCCAGTAATCGCGTTCTACACTGCACTATGAATGCAAAACCTGATTGATCCAAAGTTAGACGAAAGTTTTGAAGCCACAACCGGGATCTAGTCCCACACTGCTCCGGTTGCATGTTGGCTTCAGGCTGTAGCTTCAGGATATTTAAACAAATCTCACTGCCCTATCGGCCATTTGTGAATGTTACAAATCTAACCAGCATGCAAATGTTGTTGAGGGGAAGCTTGCGTATGCATTTCACCGTGCGCATGCAGAGCTGTGGTTTGCTTAGCAGGATATCCATGTGCAACCAATATTGAAAGAGAACTGGCATTATAACATGGGTATGCTGGGCCTGTACTGCTCCCAGTATTGGTACCGTCTCTACAATTATAATGACTAATGGAAATTCAGAAATACACAAAGACTAAAAGACTCCCAAAGAACAGAACAAAAAAGGTAGGTTGGTGACCAAGGTGCTGAAAATAACTCTCCCCACCTGCCATCAATCAGGCTTTGAAATTTCAACGCCCTAAGGTTGCATTGGTAATTTGTACATAATTATAGATAGAAACACGCTCATGCTTATATTTGACCACATTTCCTCCTTTAGCTTTTAAATACATTCTTTTTACAAAGACTTGTTTTTACAGGCAAGTTAGAATGCAAAGCTCACCACGTTGTTGCAGATGAGGAGGACATATATGCAGGAATGTTTGTGGTCTGACAGGTTGGACACAGCAAGATAGTTCTGCTGTTTGTTGCATGGGAGCTGAAGCAGATGTTGGGGCTCTGGGTTGGCACAGGCCCCAGATGCTGGCAGGGAGTCATTCCACACAGGCTGCAGGGTTCAGAGGAGGAGTATCCAGGGACCGTTTGTTCATAAACACAGCTGAGGGCCAGCAACCTGCTCTATGCTTTCCTTGTGCTTCACTGTAGGATTTTTTTTTTGCGTGCAATCTCTCTAGGAGAGGAAAAGCAGGCACACACTGCTCTTCCAGCCCACGCTCGCCAGAAGTAATTAAACAGTTTTGCTTAACCCTGTTAGCCCGTCATTTGTTATTTCCATTCTCTGATGTGCACTGCTTGGGAATGCGGGAATGCTTGAAGCCTTACTGCTGGATTGTGGAATGAGGCTTTTGTTGAAGTAGGACATTGTATAATTTCCACAAAGTGTTTATAATAGAAATGTCTGGTTTACTGAATCCTTTCCATGCAACAAACAGTGAGGCTTGACGTGCTTTCTCCCAGCATGGCAGGAAATAGAGGATAAGCATGTTGCTGGTACGAACATGTTACCAAATCCTTCCTCTTTTCCGAGTGACATCTGCGTTCTAATAAAAACATTCCACCGTCAAAATATCAGGAAATTCTGGAAGTATCTGTGCTCTCTTCAGGCAATGCTACAATTAGCATTCTTGGCTTACAGAATAGGAAAATATCGGGAACATAATCCAAGTGTTTTTAAAACATCATTCATGATTATATCTTTAGGAGCAAAGCTCAGAAAGATTACATAATTATGTTATTAATGTTTAACATTGAGAAATTATTTCATTTCATTGAAAATTACAACAGGGTGAAATATAGCCCATTGCATGAAAATCCAATCTATTTCGATAGACAAATGACACCAATATATTCTTGGGACCTTAGCCATGCTGGATTACACATCTTGCCAGATTTCGGCTCAGGTGGTTCAGCCTGTAGGCAGCTTAGGTCGTGTCAATGCACCACCTAGCCGGAACGTCCAGGTAAGTTTTGTTTGCATTCAATTGTAATTGATGCATGGCATATCCTAAAAATGTCCAAGTTTCCGGCAACTCTAGTTTTTGGACCCCTGGATTTGCGGCCTCGCTTGAGCGAGACTGGAAATTCTCGCCTGAGGTCAATGAACATTTTTGTTGTCCGCTCCTCACCCACTCCGATTCCATGGCGGGCGGGGCGGTAGAATGCCGGCGATTGTACCTGTAAATATAAAATATGTGTAAAACACTACATTGAATATTCCGAACAAGTTCAATGTATTTAAGATAATTCAGGGAAATGGAAATCTAGCAAATGTGCACTTTCTTTTTCAGACCACAATGAAAAGCCCCTCCCATAGTTGAAATGCTAATATAGTTTGAGTTTTAAGTTTAAAGTTTATTTATTAGTGTCACAAGTAGGCTTACATTAACACTGCAATGAAGTTACTGTGAAAATCCCCGCGTCGCCACACTCCAGCACCTGTTCAGGTACACTGAGGGAGAATTTAGCATGGCCAATGCACCTAACCAGCACATCTTTCAGAATGTGGGAGGAAACCGGAGCACCCAAGGAAACCAATGCCGACATGGGAAGAACATGCAGACTTTGCACAGACAGTGACCCAAGGCCGGAATTGAACCTGTGTCCCTGGCGCTGTGAGGCAGCAGTGCTAACCACTGTGCCACCGTGCTGCCCCTTTCAAAACTTTCAAAGATTGGTTATTATGAGTTATGGGTTTGTAAATTTAAATATGTTTGTTTTAAATTCTAGTTTTTCGATAGAAAACTACAAATAGGTTATTTAAGTTTGAAACATGCGCTTTGCTTCAGAAGCAACTGGCTTGACCTCTCTTTCTGCTTTCTTTGAAATTCTCCAAATTTTTCATTTCCTTTTTGTTATCATCTGTCTCCTTCTGCTTTTCACAGTATAGTCTACAATTTGGATTGCTCAAAATTCGTGGGGTAAGAGTAGCCAAAGCAATGTTCTCTAAAAGAATTGAGATGTTTTACTTACCAGAACATGAGGCAGATGGAGTTGTGATACCCCTCCCACACTCACATTGGGGGTCCTTGCCAGCTACCGTGTCCCAATGTCTTTACACTGACGGTTACTGGAGTCTGGATTGCTTTGCCTGGAGGGAGGATGTGAGGCAATACGTATTTTAAAGAAAAACTACCTGAACACCTAAAGCAGTGGAGGGACTCTGGGGAGGGTTTGAAAATGTGATGACGTTAAGTGAATGTAGTATGTTTAGAAGCATTGGTTAAGATTGGACATATGCACCGGAATTCTATCGCCCTGCCCGCCATGGGAATCAAAGCGGGCGAGGGGCGGACAATGGGAGCGTCTGTTGACCTCGGGCGGGATTTTCCGGATTGAGTCGAGCGAGGCTTTAAAATCCCGCCCATGGTTCCCAAAGCTTTCTATCACTGGGTGTTTTCCTCGACTCATGTCTGGGTCGGTTCTCAACTAATGGTTCGGAATTGATTGCGACAATTAGTCAACAGCTCCATTATTGCATTACACAACGTCCAATTGGAAGCTAGGTGCTCTTTTGCTTCCTTTCATGGAACAATTCCTTCGGTCCTGAAAATTAGTTTTGGAGGGGAGTGGGGGGGAGGGTTTCTCCAGCCCCATGAGCCCCCCTCCCAGGAATTGTGATGGCCCTGCCCACCTCACCGGCCCTGATCAGGATCCCACCCATAGCAAGCGACAACACAATAGTTATACAAACCTGTTAACTGTAATACAATTAGCGAGTTTGACGGCCCATTCCGACTTTCGGTCACTGTGTGGAGTTTGCACGTTCTCCCGTGTCTGCGTGGGTTTTCTTTGGGTGCCCTGGTTTCCTCCCACACTCCAAAGGTGTGCGGGTTAGGTTGATTGGCCATGCTAAATTTCCCCTTAGTGTCTGGGAGTTTGGTAGGGTAAATATGTGGGGTTACGGGGATAAGGCCTGGGTGGGGTTGTCGGTGCAGGCTCAATGGGCTGGATGGCCTCCTTCTGCACTGTAGGGATTCTATGATTCTATGAAAGCTATGTGAATACACTGGGGCTGGGTTCACAGCTGTGGAGAACGCATCCCCCCGCAGATGAAATTGATATCTCCTCTCCGTCAGAGGACTTCAAAGGGGTCTGCTCACACATGCAGCTTCTGACAGAGAGAAAGGGAAATCCCTGCTGCAGAATGGAGTGCTGGAGTGATATAAAATCCTGCCAGGTGACCAGGGGACATGGAGATTAAAGTGACCTGGCCACTTCGGAATTTTCACAGCTGACCTGCAGGAATGCAGATGTTGATCACACAGCTGTCTGAAATCTTCATGCCAGGGGTGATCTTCAGGTCTGCCAGGGCTAGAAGGGGAAGTGCAGCCACGAAAGCCTCATCCCTGGGGAGAGTGGTGGGGTCAATTCCTTGCTCCAGCCCGAGCCACCCAACACCCAGGACCCTTGAGGGACCCTTCCTCTGCAGCCTGGCAGCAGCAGAGGGGCAAATGGCCATTGGATTTATCTCTTTGACCCCGCCCAGAGCCATGGTGTCAGTGCCAGGGTGTGAGGGGCAGTGCACAATTGGCACAGTCAAGGTGTATGGCCTGAAGGTGGATCTGAGTGGGATCTGAGAGGGGAGAGGAGTTTGAGGGGGTTCTAAGTGGGGAAGGGAGCTTCAACACCGCTAAGTGCTCATACCGCTTCCTGCTGGTGTGGGCGCTTAGTCCCGATTCAGGAGAATTGCAGCCCAGATGTTGACCCCTAACCGTATTTTCAAACCTCTCTGACGCAATGGCATGTTGGTACGGTTTACAACAGGTTCACCCAGATGTGAATCTGTTGTGTGGATCACCCAGTGGTTGTTAAGGTGAGTATAACCCTTGGGGGAGAGGGACATGACTAGCCAGTGACCTGGTACTGCCATTGGCACCCCGATACAGGTTAGCACTGCCAGGTTGGCACCATGCCAGAATGCCGGCTTTGATCGCATGGTGGGGGTTGTGGGGGAGATGCCGGCTTTGATCGCACTGGGGTGGGGGAGCCCCTGAGACCTCTGTGGTGGGGTGGGCGTGGGTTATTTTTTGCTCTGATTAAGGCACCCTTTAAAAAGTGTATTCTGATCTCAGTGTGGCCAGCTTTGGCAGCATGTTTAGGCCCCACCCCTCAATTTGATGTCGTGAAACACATATTTTTATGACAATATGCCATCAGATCTGGAGAGTAAACCGGCCTGTTTCTCTGGAGAGAAACACACTGGTTTTCAGTCAGACCCTGACACTTTGCCATTTTTTGGTAAGATTATGCTCGTCATATTTGGACATCCCCCGAATAAAAATCGGATCATCCTGAGCCAGCAGCACTTTACCATGTCTTTCTGAACCATGGATGTGCAACCTAGAACCTGCCCACATCACATCCCTCTGCAAAAATGGTAGATGTCGTGTTTGGGGGCAAGACTACTAGATTCGGGCCTCCACGCTTTATAACGATGGAGGGGCTCTCCATCTCTCTGAAACTTCAGAGCAAAGTTCTCAAGATGTGGGGAAAACTGGCAAGGTAACAATTATTGTCTATTTTTGGTTGGCCGGTGGGCACCATGAGCCAGTCATATAGAGTGCACCCATAATCACATGTAGGCCTGAGCAATGGGGCAGGTGTTGGAGGGGGCTGAGTCCCTGCCGTCACGGATATCTTTGAATCTAATGATCTCGATGAGAAACGCGGCGACTATGATTACTGATGAACTCACAACTCACCAGATCAATTCAATTTCACAACTTGCCATGGTGTCATTTGAACTTAACACTTTTGGGTTTGCCGGGCTATGACTCCCATCTGTACGGTATAAAATGTAATCCGATTATGTATGGAAGGGAGTTTGCGATTTGGCCCCAACTAGCCCACCGAGGAAATACCCTGTGAAATTAGAGTATTTCCCAATGTTTAAACATCTTCAAAAAGTCCTATCAGCTGAGGCAAATGTGGGAACTGGAAACCTGAGTAAGGCCTCGTAATGTAACATGATAATCGCAAACAAATTGTCCAATGGCTCATCTCATTTCTGTTTGTGGAAGCTTGCTCTGCACAACTTGCTGCATTTATCAGAACTTTACAATTAATTCATTGACCGTGAAGAGTTGCAGAAAATCCAAAGGATAAGGATATAAAGTGCTTGTTATCATGAGGGACGATGTACCTAGCGAGGATTTCCTGATTTAATTATATAATACTTCTGATAAGAACTCAAGTTCAAGACTTGAATATTCCATTAATCGATATTGGTAAAATGCTGAAGTTTCTCAAAGGGCCTTTCTGTCACATTACCAGAAGAGACAGGTCTGTCATGGGGACTCGGGGAGGATTGATATGTTATCTTATAGGACTTCACTTCTGGGAGAGCAGTAGCTGATTTAATTAACAGACCTACAGTCCAATTCCCAGACAGGGAGAAAGTCAGAGGTCAAAACACTAACGTTGTGCCCTGAAAATGTACAAAAAGAACAATGATCCACATGTTTATAGTGCAATGATCAGATCTGCTATGAGTGTGTCTGGACCGCAGTATGTGGGAGTTTGTGCACAGTGAGACTGTCCTGAGTGAGCACATCTGCTGTCTCTGTCTCGAACCTCTCCGGATCAGAGTCTTTGAGCTGGAGTGCTGCAGTATGAGTTGGAGACACTGTGATGTGTAAGGGAGTGAAGTATCTGTGAAGGGAGAAGTATTTGCGCGATTTGTTCCCGACCTCGGTCACACCTTGTGGAGAGGTGTAGGGTCAGAATGAGGTTGTTGTAACCAATGATGCACAGAGCTAGGGAAACCCAGATGAGATAGAGAACCAGAATCTCCAGAAATTGATCCACTCCGACGGGGTACAATGTACTTGCTCCATGTGCGAATAAGGTTAAAGATAGTCAGAAGGACAGCCAGCTGGCTGATCATGACACCTTCACAATAACAGAAACTCCCATTCATGAAAGCCCATTCAAAGCTTTTTAAAACAAGCTCAAGTGCTCGATCTCTCATAAAAACAAACTTCTCTTCATACTCCACATTAAAGATGGCTAATCCTTCAATGTAAGAAGTCTCACAACATCAGGTTAAAGTCCAACAGGTTTAGTTGATAGCACAAGCCACTAGCTTTCGGAGCGCTGCTCCTTCATCAGGTGAGTGGGATTTCAGTTCACAAACAGGGCATATAAAGACACAAACTCAAGTGAACTGAAATCCCACTCACCTGATGAAGGAGCAGCGCTCCGAAAGCTAGTGGCTTGTGCTACCAAATAAACCTGTTGGACTTTAACCTGGTGTTGTGAGATTTCATACTGCGTTTACCCCAGTCCAACGCCGGCATCTCCACATCATAATCCTTCAATAGCATATTTAACTTGTCAATCAAATTGAGGAGGAGCAGGAAGAAGGGAATCCTAATGTGGTGTTGTAGAAGATTTAGTAATTAGGGAGATAGATTTGTAAACAGGATTGAGAGTCCAACATGATTTGTTGTCTACCTGATGGAAGACATCTGCAACCAGCTTGTGAAAAGATATTGATGAAGAAAGGGGGAGAATCCAGTTGTTGTGGTCCATGTTGGGACAAACAATATAGAATAGAGTAGACATGAGCTCCTGTTTGTAGAGTATCAGAAACTAAGAGCTACATTTAGAAACAGGACCTCAAGAGCCAAAGGCCTGAATTTTCATTATCGAGCCGGGCAAGTGAGTTAGCAACTTGCTTGTCCCACCTCAGGAAAAAGACCCCCCGAATATCATAATTTTTGTTCCATGGGCAGGTGTGGGATAGAGTCAGGCCCACTGATCTCAGAAGCAGAGTGTAGGCAGCCACATGGGCTGGCAGGTTCCAAGGCAGGTTTGTTAGAAGGCCCACCTCAATTCTTTGGCACTTTGTTGCAGTTGTACTATAAGATTATAGGCTCTCCAGACTTCAAGCCTCATACTCTCTCACCCCCACTGATCCCCTTGTAGCCCTTTAGGCACTCCGTGCCATCTTAAGGAATGCTAAAGCTTGACCCACCCTCCTCATGGCCCTTTCTACCCCCCTTTATACAGACCCCATTTGGAATATTGTGAGCAGTTTTGGGCCCCATTCCTAAGGAAGGATGTGTTGGACTTGGAGGCGGTCCAGAGGAGGTTGACAACAATGATCCAGGAATGAAGGGTTTGTCATATGAGGTGCGGTTGAGGAGTCTGGGTCTATACTCGATGGAATTTAGAAGGATGAGGGGGGATCTAATTGAAACTTACAGAATACTGAGAGGCCTAGATAGAGGCCTAGATAGAGTGGATGTGGAGAGGATGTTTCCACTAGTGGGAGAGACTAGAACTTGAGGGGACAACCTCAGAGTGAAGGGACGCGCCTTTAAAACTGAGATGAGGAGGAATTTCTTCAGCCAGAGGGTGACGAATCTGTGGAACTTTTTGCCACAGTGGGCTGTGGAGGCCAGGTCATTGAGTGTCTTTAAGACAGAGATAGATAGGTTCCTGATCAATAAGGGGATCAGGGCTTAGGGAAAAGGCAGGAGAATGGGGAAGAGAATCAATTCAGCCATGATTGAATGGTGGAGCAGTCTCAATGGGCTGAATGGTCTAATTTGCTCCTATATCGTACAGTCTTACGATCTTATGCCAACTCATGCCTCCACAAACCCTCCAAAACCCTTTACATCTTTATGCCAATTCATGCCCCCATCATGACTCCTGTGCCAATTCATGCCAACTCACCCAGTATCTACCCGAGAACTCAGGAGCCATATGGAGATGTAGTAAAATAAAGTTCCAAAATCTGATATAGATTTCACTATTCAGCCTTCATAATAACAGAAACTCCCATTCATGAAAGCCCATTCAAAGTTTTTTAAAACAATCAAATGGCCCTGTTGAGTTCAGGTTTCCCTCATGTATGAACCACACTCTACCCCTTTCCTCTACCAGCAGAAATTGGTTCTGATGGAAATGGGGGCAGAACATTTGCAACCACATCCCCCCAGCCATTTTTGAAGATCGACAGAGTCTTCCCAAATTTGTGAATTTCCAGATCATATTATTTGAATCTCTGAAGCCATTGTTGATTGTCATAGAATTTATCTGGTTCGCTAATGTCCTTTAGGGAAGGAAATCTGCAGTCCTCACCTGGTCTGGCCTACATGTGACTCCAGACCCACAGCAAAACAGTTGACTCTGAATTGCTCACCAAAATGGCCGAGCGAGACACTCAGGTGTATCAAACTGCTACTGAAAAACCAAAAGGAATGAAACTTGACGGACCACCTTGTGGAAGTTAGGTTACAAACAATTGTGAAAATTAAAGTTCCATTGCTGTCAAAAAACTCTGTCAAGTAATGGAAAATGATTTTTAGCCAAACACGGCCTTCAGTAATGCCGTCAGTAAGGCCAACGCTTATGTACTCAAGATAAGCAACTAAATCTAAAAAACTTGTTCCGTAAACACCGCATTCCAAAACAAGGACAGAGGATAAAAACAAAGAACAAGTTACCATGGCAATTACCAAATAGCAAGATATGGGGACATATTATGCTAATGAAGGATTGGCAGGTGACAGTTTTCTATTGGATGAGAAAGGGCAAAAGGCTATGTTATGATTGGTGGATATATATGCAAATGAAGGATTAAAGAAATTGCTCATTTCTCATTTGCTGTAATTAACTATAACTGCTAAATTTTCTGTATGAATTAACAGAACACCCGGCAATACTTTGCTTGCCTCGTGTTCTCACTTATGCACAAGTTATTAAAGCTTGGAAATTGAATACTCTGGGTTTAAGTGTTGTCTGTATCCAAAGTCTACGACAACCTCACATTGACTGCTGATCTGTTGCTGGCCTACACCACACCCAGACCTGTCAACCTCCTTCCTAATATCTGGGAGCTTGTGCCAAAAATGGGAGAGCTGTCTCAAAGATACCTCAAACAACAGCTTGACATAGTCATATTCACATTACAGATAATGTCCCAGATACCACCACCACAATACCTGGATATGTCCTCTCTCAGCAGCAGGATAGACCCACTGGAGGTGGTGACACAGTTGGGAGAGAGTTGCCCTGGGAGTCCTCAACATCGACTCTGGACCCCATGAAGTTTCATTGTAGCAGGTCGAATACTAACAAGGAAATCTCCTACTGATAGACATCGAAACAGGTCGAGCAGCTCAAGACCAGTCAAACAGGAGGTGCTGTCCAGCAACACTGACATCAACCCTACAATGTGGAAATTTGCCCACAAATATCGGGCACGATTTTCCCGGCCCACTGCGCTGCTCGAGGGACGCAGCGGGCCGGAAAATGTCAGCGGAGGGGGGTGAGGGGCGGGGAGTAGGGGGGTGCGGTATAGCAGGATTTGCAATCAGCATCCAGCCGATTGCGGCTTTCCCAGACCATTTTATATGGCGTAATCAACCTCGCGCTGGAAAACAGCGCGGGGCTGATTACAATATTGAAATTGTCGTTTCAATATCATTAGCAAGCCTGGGACAGTATCATCCAAGCTCGCTAATATTTCTGCCCCTGCTGGGAGAGGTTCCCACCAGCGGGGATTAAAGCTGCTCCCCGCCAATGGGGACCAGGCGTGATGGCCTACCTGATGGGGACAGAGGCCATTGAGGACCCCCCAGAGGTCAGGCACAGAGAGGAACGCCCCTTGGGCAGTTTCAGCCTGGTACCCTGGCACTGGGCAGTCTCAAGGGGATGGGGCCTTCTGGGGGGCCAGCCAATTGGTGGTGGTGGGATGGGACCGCTGTGCACTCTGCATTAGGGATCGCGGGGGAGGGTGGGGAAGTTAGATCACAGAATCGCTACAATGCAGAGGGAGGCTGTTCGGCCCATCGAGCCTGCATTGACAACAATCCCACCCAGGCCCAATATATCCCCGTAACTCCACGTATTTATCCTGTTAATCCCCCTGACACTAAGGGGCAATTTAACATGACCAATCAGCCTAATCCGTACATCTTTGGACTGTGGGAGGAAACGGGAGCACCCGGAGGAAACCCATGCAGACATGTGGAGAACGTGCAGACTCCACATAAGCAGTGATCCGAGGCTGAAATTGAAACCAGGTCCCTGGCGCTGTGAGGCAGCAGTGCTAACCACTGTGCCACCGTGCCGCCTCCATGTGCCACTGTGCTGCCCAGGTTGGGGAAGACATCGGGAGGCTGACGTGTTGTGGGGGGGGTCAGGCTGGCCATTAGGGGGTCGATGATCATGGGAGGGTGTTGGGGGTGACTTCGTGAGGCTAGTGATGGGGGTGCCAGTGCACAAGCACCGATCTCTCTATTGACAGATTGGCTCATGCACAGTGGAGTGGCCCCCTCAGTACTTGATGCCAGCCTCTCGGGTGGGATTAGGCCCCACCTCCCCCACTACAGGCGTGAATCCCCTGGTGAACTCTGTGAAGTACAGAGTGCCGGAAATTCATCTGATTTACCCGCCCAAAAAACAGGCGGGAAAATCTCCTGTTTTCCCGCCCGTTGGACACTTTGTTTCCTTTTGGGAAAATTGCCCCCATCCTGTCCACAAGACACAGGACAAAGCCAAGCCAACAAATTACCACTCCATGACTCTCCGCTCAATTATCAGTAAAGTGATGGAAGGGGTCATCAACAGGTCAATCAAGCGGCACTTCACAGCAATAACCTGCTCACAGACATTCAGTTTGGGTTCCACCAGGGCCACTCAGCTCCTGGCCTCACCACAGCCTTGATCCAAGCTGAGACTAAAGGATCGAGCTCAAAAGATGAGCTGACAGTCCCTGCCCTTGATATAAAGGGAAGGAGCCCTAGCAAAACTGGAGCCAATGGGAATCAGGGGAAAATCTCCTTGCTGGTTGGAGCCAAACCTGGCACAAAGGAAGATGTTTGGGGTTGTTGGAGGTCAATTATCTGGGTCCTGGGATATCACTGCGTGAGTTCCACAGGGTAGTGTCTTGGGCCCAGCCATCTTCAGCTGCTTCATCCATGTCTTTCCTTCCATCATAAGGTCAGAAGTGGGAATGGTCGCTGATGACTGCACAATGTCCAGCACCATTCACGACTCTTCAGATACTGAAGCAAGTTGGAGGTGATTTTCCCAAAAATATCCACTCCCTCCACCACCAACACACAATGGCAGCAGTGTGTACTATCTACAAGATGCACTGCAGAAACTCTCCAAGGCTCCTTCGACAGCACCCTGCACCTAGGACGGCAAGGACAGCAGATACATGGCAACACCACCAACTGCAAGTTCTCTTCCAAACCACTCACCATCCTGATGTAGATCTTTATCGCTGGCACTGTCGCTGGGTCAAAATCCTGGAACTCCCTCCCTAACAGCATGGTGGATTGTAGCGGTTCACCTTCTCAAGGGCGATTAGGGATGGGCAATAAATGCTGGCATGGCCAGTGATACCCACATCCCATGGAATAAAATTTTAAAAAACATAAGTAGGGAGGGAATTTTAACTTTGGGTGACGGCGTTAGGTGGTCAATATCAACTCAGCTGCATATTATACATCTGTCCTATAAACACTGGCAAACAGAAGAGAGTAAGGCGGCATGGTGGCACAGTGGTTAGCACTGCTGTCTCACAGTGCCAGGGTCCCGGGTTCAATTACGGCCTCGGGTATGTGTGGGCTTCCTTCAGGTGCTCCGGTTTCCTCCCGCACTCCAAAGATGTGCAGGTTAGGTGGATTGGCCATGCTAAATTGCCCCTTAGTGACAAAGGATTAGGAGGGTAAATACATGGGGTTACAGTGATAGGGCCTGGGTGGGATTATTGTTGGTGCAGGTTTGGTGGGCCGAATGGTCTCCTTCTGTACTGTAGAGATTCTAGTAATCAGAAATGATCTTATTTTGTCGAATGAGATGATGTGGGTGAGTCCAGCGTGTTCAGTATTTTGTATTATTATTCCAAATCAAGTTCAAGTGATTGGACTACATGGATCTGATTCTAACTGTTGCTCCGAATGTTTACTGGGAGTCGAACGGAATGGTTCAACGCTTCATAAACATATTTCAGAGAGATTAGAATCATAGATCATAGAATCCCTACAGTGCATAAAGAGGCCATTCGGCCCATCGAGTCTGCACTGACCACAATCCCACCCAGGCCCTACCCCCATATCCCTACATATTTACCCGCTAATCCCTCTAACCTACGCATCTCAGGACACTAAGGGGCAATTTTAGCATGGCCAATCTACCTAACACACACATCTTTGGACTGTGGGAGGAAACCGGAGCACCCGGAGGAAACCCACGCAGACACGAGGAGAATGTGCAAACTCCACACAGACAGTGACCCAAGCCAGGAATTGAACTCAGGTCCCTGGAGCTGTGAAGCAGCAGTGCTAACCACTGCGCTACCGTGCCGCCCACAGATTGACAGAGTGCTGTTTACTATTGTAACGTCCCAAAGCCATGCTGCTGTCCAGGTAGGTATAAACAGGGTCAGCCATGCAGTTTCCCCAGTGCTATAATGCTTAGTAGTAAAGAAGATATTTGTGGCAGAAGCACATTTGTAACCACTGGTGGCAGCTACTGAAATATGCTTCAAAATGCCTAATGGTTTAGAAGTTGAACAGAACAGAAATAATGAGATTGAAGGAAAATGTACAGATCGAAAGGAGTCAAAATTTGAGTTAGCATGGCCACAGTCAAAGAGAAAATGGTTCAACCAGAGATTGAGCAACCTGTGTTTGTGTAGAATCATTGAATCCCTACAGCACAGAAGGAGGCCATTCGGTCCATCGAGCTGGCACCGACAACAATCCTACCCAGGCCCTATCCCCATAACCCCACGTATTTACCCTCCTAATCCCCCTGACACTCAGGGCAGGATTTTCCAGCCGTGCTTGCCCCAAACTGGAAAATCCCGCCCGAGGTGAACAGACCTTTGCATGGTCCACCCCCTGCCCCCCCCCCCCCCCCCCCACCACCCCCCTCCCCCCCTCCCCCCACCGCCCACTATAATTCATGTGGCGGATGGGACAGGAAAATTCCAGTGTAAGGATCAATTTAGCATGGCCAATCACCTAATATGGTCAATGGAAATCTAAAGTGACGAGAAACCAGACCATCCATTGTGCGTTGTTATTTTATTCAGCCGCACACATCATCAATCTACCAACCAACCAAATCCGTTGCGATGTGTTGATATTAAGTGTTGAGCCAGAATCCAGATATTTTAATTCTGTGAGCCCCCATTATTGATCTGTGCCGGTGAGGTGGCCACACAGAGGGGGAACCTCTCCTCTACTTTTTGGGTACCCTCTAGTCTGGGGGTTGGAAAAGTTAAACACCAAAAAATGTGGAAAACTATTTTGTTACACATTTAAAAATATTTCTATTCTTTTGCTGGGCTTTCATGCTGGGGATTAGGATCCAATTTTCTTTTTCATTTTTTTCATGTTTGATCTACTAAAGTTTATTTATTGGTGTCATAAGTAGGCTTACATTAACAGTGCAATGAAGTTACTGTGAAAATCTCCAAGTCACCACACTCCAACACCTGTTCGGGTACATGGAGGGAGAATTTAGCATGGCCAATGCACCTAACCAGCACGTCTTTCGGACTGTGGGAGGAAACCGGAGCACCCAGAGGAAGTCCACACAGACACGGGGAGAACGTGCAGACTCCGCACAGTCACCCAAGCCGGGAACCGAACCCAGGTCCCTGGTGCTGTGAGGGAGCAGACATGCAAATAGACATTTTCCCTGCAAATATGTTGACCCTCTTGAAAATGTACTGAAAGGAATGTTGAGTGTCTAAGTTAAATTAGAGCAGAAATCAAACAATAGAATATTTAGAATGTGTTCTGTATTGTTTAAAGCTAGACTGTTTGATTTTTTTTAATAGAAATCTTTCAAAGTGACAAACCATAACAGACCTTTTGACTCCCTTAACATTCTTTTTTTGTTTTTGAAGCAAATCGACTCCTAACATGAACCTTAAAGAAACAGGGCTGCGAAGGGATACTATTTTGCTGAATCCTTCTTGTCCAGTACACAAAAACATGCTGAACTCTGAGACAAGTATGTGCTGCGTCCAGCTGTTTAAACAGCCGTTAATTAAAAACAATTCAGTTTGAAAAGTGATATCCCCCGACAGACTGTAACTATTTCGTATGACATGTCCAAAGAAAGATAGAGCAATTTTGTGGTATTCTGAGCCCGGGAGGTTAGCAGACGGTATGCTGCTAAGGTACAGAGGATCTTTGCGCAAAACCACTAGGTGCTCAACTGGTATAATGACCAAGGATAGGACTAATACCTTCAGGTTATTAAATGGCCAGATTTCTGGGTCCCCAAGTTGTGTAGAACTGCGTCCGGCTCATTCAGCATTGCAAAATGAATGACAAAAGGTTTAACTGCATCTAAGGATGGAGCAAACTGCAGAACGTAAGTTCAATAGAATCATAGAATCTTGTGGTGCTGCGGGTAGCATCCCTGCCTCTGAGCCTGAAGCTCCGGGTTCGAGTCTCATCCCAGGACTTGATGGTCAAGGAAGGTGCATTCATAATGTGGCCAAACAGGTTGAGAGTCAACCTGCAAATTCTTCCAAACGCAATGGCTGGTGGTAAGAGAGGGAGAGACTCGTGGTCAGCCACACTTGATGTGGAGTGACACCCTCTCAAGATATAAGTGCCTGGTGACAGACTAGTGACCTGTTCCGGGAATAACCAGCTATGGAAACAGACGCAAGTCTACCTTAGTACACCACTAGGCGCGGGAAGGGAATTAGAATTAGATAGAATCTTACAGCATCAATGGTGACCATTCAGCCCATTGTGCCAATGCCGGCTGTCTGAAAGCTGTCCATTTTGGACCCATGACCCAGCTTTTATTCTTGCAATCCTATAAATTATTCCCTAAGTACATATCCAATTGCCATTTGAAAATTCCTGCAGGATGAGCTTCCATCACAATAATTTTTACTTTAAATCCATATTAATCCTCTTACCACTCAATGTGGTCGTAGCTATTTTGAGATGTTGTGAAATGATGAAAATCCATATCTGTTTATAAACGGCTACCTCCCAGAGTGATTCGGATTTTACTGAGCCATCAAAGTTAGTTCCAATGGAAATGTTATGTTAAGATTTAAATAGTGGCCAAGGCAGGCAGCCAACAAGTTTTGGGCAGCAATTTTTAGCAATTCTAATGCCTTAAGCCAGACCCGGTACCACTTTAAAATGTGGAGATGCCTGTTGTTGGTCATGTTTAAAATAAAGTGTTTAAATAATAGGAAGAGTGGGAGACAGATAAGGGTTTAAATTTTACAGCTTGGGCATGACACGTTGCAGCAAAATTCATGGCAGGATATCAATATTTCTTTTAACTAGAGACAGCTCTTAATCACTCTTAAACTGAACCAAACACAGGGACCTTAATGCTTAGGTAGCAGACCATAATCTGTAGGGCTGCCCCCGCCATTATCAATGGAATTCCTTCTTATAAAGCAAATAGATTCCGCTCAGCACTGTGTGATAGAGCTTTAAAATACAACTTCGGAAACCAGTGTTAATGGCTTGGGTTTTCAGGGGTCTTTGGAGGTGAATTGTCGGTGTTTGCCATCGTTGCCCCTTTCCAAACTATTTTAGGAAAGAGTACAAGTGCAGATTGATGCAGGATTCCTGACGTTGTGGTCTGTCTCTCATTATTTCCCCCATCCAAACCCCCTCCACCCAGAGCTGATCAGGAATCAGTGACATCAGCTGGTGTAGCGAGAACCTCCCCCTCTCTGCTTGCACGCATCCCTGTTCAAAACCCCATTAAAGTGACACCTTGTTCATTCATTCAGGTCTAATTGGGCTTGTAACAGCAGCCTGAGTAATAATTATAGCTGATTTACAGACCTGGCTCTGAAGAAAATCGTTTATATATTTGGGAGGTTTGCTAAATGTCAACATTAAGGTTAATTACTCAATTTCTTTTCCAATTACGTAGAATCATAGGATCCCTACAGTGCAGAATGAAGCCATTCAGCCTATCGAGCCTGCACCAACAATAATCCCACCCAGGCCCTATCCCCATAACCCCATGTATTCACCTTGCTAATCCCCCTAATACTAAGGGGCAATTTAGCACAGGCAATCCACCTAACCCACACATCAGTGGCATAGTAGGGTGGCACGGTGGCACAGTGGTTAGCACTGCTGCCTCACAGCTCCAGGCACCTGGTTCGATTCCCGGCTTGGGTCACTGTCTGTATGGAGTTTGCACATTCTCCCCGTGTCTTTGTGGGTTTCCTCCAGGTGCCCCGGCTTGCCCCCATGGTCCAAAGATGTGCGGGTTAGGTGGATTGGCCGTACTAAATTGTCCCTTAGTGTCAGGGGGGCTATCTAGGGTAAATGCATGGGGTTGTGGGGATAGGAGGGCCTGGGTGGGAATGTGGTTGGTGCAGACTCATTGGGCCGAATGGCCTCCTTCTGCATTGTAGGATTCTATGAGTCTATGAAGTCCTTAACACTCTGGAACTTCCTTCATCAGTATCTTAATGTATAATGACCTAGAATGTTCAGTAAGCTTAATGCTGCTCACCATTATTAATGTGTAAATTGTCCATAAAAAACAGCAAGGAAGTGATACCCTGTGAATTTCCTGCTGGCACAAGGTACTGGGCTTGCCCTCAAATACCCCATGAATTTCATGATATTGCCCCATTTGTGCACTGAATTATATTACTGCTGAAATTAGGGCTGGTATATTCTCCACGTTTCCTGATATAGGGCAGTGTTTCGAAAGCTCCACCACCTGATCCTAGCCAGAAAGTCAACACATGATATGATACTAGATGCCATGAATTCCTACAAAGATCTTTCTAACAACATTGCATTTTGAGGTGACTGCGTGGAGAGCATGAACCCACAGAAGGCTGTGAGTTTGCAGTACTTACGTAATGCTTAGACGCGAAACACTCCAATAAAAGTTAGATTTGTTCAGCGAGTGTGAATTTTTA